>NC_137585.1:61426914-62026914 GCF_963210335.1 Falco punctatus
AAATCCTAGATTTTCTTCATCCTTACACAGCTATTCCTCTCCCTAATGTTCAACTCTGCACAGTCTCAATCCATATATTTTCTCCATATTTTCTCCCTGCTTTTAACCATCTTTACAAAACCTAGAAACTGGAGAGTGAAAACCAAAAGTGGCCAGTCTTTTTTAAATGACACTTTTCATACAAAGCCAGAGAAACACAATTGCAGGGGGTTTTAAGAGATATTTTATTGCAAACTACAGTGAGCAGAAGCAGTTAAATGGGAAGAAAGAATGATTCAGTTGGGAACAATTAGCATTTTCTATATAATTGCCTCACAGAGAAATATGAAAGCTATTTCTAGAGAGTCTCATCTTGCAAAGCTTCAGTGGTTTTATTGTCCCCACCCATTAAATATATTTGGTAGCTGGCTTTAACCACACTTACACTGTTGCAATCAAAATCTTAAACTTTCTAAAATGCATCATTGTTATAACGAGCCTTCAGGCAAAAGCAGAGATTAACATTTCTGAGAGAGAGAAAAACAAAGATTTTATTCCATGGCTCTTGGTCTACAAAATCTGATTTGCAGAGGTAAATACTAATGGAGAATGTGTCAAGATGCCAATTACCAAGCTGCTGTTTTCTCAAATGTAATCTTGTGCAACAGAAAAACACTGTTTTTCATTTAAATTATGCTTTGGGTTCTTTGAAAATACCCTGGTACAAAGAAAGGACAAGAGTTAATGCTGCTTTATTGCATGAGATAATGCAACAGCTTGTCAAATAAGCCTGTAATACCTAAATATCTTCAGGTCATTTCATCAAGGGAAATCCATAAAAATTGCTTGAGTTCCCACCCTAAAAGACTAAGCAGAGATTAAGAGTTCTCATTTTTGTTGTCGTCACATTGTAAGTGCATGCTTTCACTGTTTCAGCATTTTATTAGCCATAACACCTAAAATCAGCAATAAGATCAATTATAAAACCTGTTCACCTCCAACAGCATTTTGGTTTACCAGAGAAAACGGCAGAGTATTATCACCAAATCTGCATACATTTTCATTACCTCCCTTATTAAAGACATTCCAAATCTCAAAGTATGATACCCATATTATTCAGTCTTCTTAAAAACTTACAGCATGTTGATTAAAAATCAGCGTTGACTTGGATTACCTCTACAGTATAGAAAAGGCTTTTATCTTCTGTTATCTGTAACACAGCTTTACCACATAAGAAATACCTATAAGTCAAAGGTGTTAATTAAAAGATACCAAAGATAGCACCTCTTACTGCAAAGATTCTTTCTAGAACTTACGTAATTATTGCCGAAGTTTACTGTTTTACCTCTCAGCAATTAACATTACATGAACATTTCTTGAAGAAAGCCTAAAACACAAATTTAAGAGTAAGAGAATCTCACTTGTCCTGCTCCTTTATTAGCCTCATCCACTGCAATCCCATCACTAATTACTGATCATTTTGCATGGTTTGGCCTGAACTATTAGAAAATGCACATCACGCATTACTAGAACTGAGGTGTTACTCTTCGCTACGTTAAGGTACTTGAAAGACTTTGGTGTGCCAACTGTGACCCCTAGAAGCTCATCACTGACTACCAAGGTAGTCACACAGAAACACAGATGGGTTTTGTCTTTTTAGCCAGATTTTCTTCAGTGAGGAACAAGGACTTACAGACTTATTTTGATCTTAAAGTGCTTAACCCTGAAATCTGCTCCTAGGACTTCTCCACAGAAGTTTATCTTCTAGTGCTTGTTAAAAGAATGCCTGGAGGTTCTGGGTTTCTTGAAGTGAACGCCCTCATCGGACTGTAAAATGATCCTAATTTAAAAGTGTTAATGTTAACAAAGTCTTCTCTGAAGGCAGCAACTTTCCCTTCAAGAAAAGGCCTAGAGGACTTGACATTGCCTAAGAAAATTAAGTGCTATCCTTTTACATGGTGTATAACAATCCACTCATTTCCCAATCAAATATTAAACAAATGCTTAACATTACTTCAAATGTCTGAGGTGAATCCGGAAATGACCAGTCAATTTTGCTTAAACAGAAATCCCTACTGAAATACCAACAAGAGAGACTATGGCTATTGGCTGTGTGATTAGACTTCCTGCTCAAGGAATGCCAAGTGAAATGCAAGCATCAGTTTCCATATGTGAAGAGTTGTCAGCTGCTAGGCTGGAAGATCTCAGCTGCAAACATGTCAGTGTAGGTAAAACTCACTAGACCTCCCATAGATAATTGTGCTATTTGGGACTGTTAAGATACACATCAGAATGATATCCCTGTTGTTGAATCCTGCCCAAACGCTTTGCATACATCAGCATCACTCTTACATGTGATATTCCTGCATGGATTCTTTTTCATTTTTAATAGCTGGAAACTAACAGAACTTTTTATGGTAGAATTAGAGCATTGGATAATCTCAATATTCATATCAATATACAATCCCCCTTTCATACCCTTGGTAAGTTCTTAGTGTCCCAGAGCAGCAGTACATTCCACAGTGTAATTATTCACCATGTGAGAAAATTTCCCCATACAAATGTTTGAGGTCTGTTTAAGAAAGGAAAAAAGAATTCAGCAAAGAATAGTTTTATGACATTGTTACACTTCACAGATACCACCTGAAGGTTCTAGCAGAGCAAGGGAAACGAGAAAATACCAATATTAAAAAAGAGAAAGGAAGAGATGGGCTATGAGAGAAAAATCAGAACATCTACAGGAAAACATACCAAGTGTCAAGATCAGGTAGATAGCGTATGGCAAACCCAGTGACTAAAGGAGTACAGAACAGGCACTTGTGTACTGGGAGCTAAAATTTCCCAGCAAGACTGAAGAACCTAAAATGCCAAAGACAAAAACTTAGGAAGGACATACTCTCATATTTTAAAACAAAATCCAAAGGCCACTGGGCTTTTATAAAGGAAGCCAACTGCAGGAGTAATAATCCTAAACTGAATTCACCTGGCATTTTAAAATTTACTAAGTGCAAATGCTCATAATGTCTTATCCACAGAGTAACCATGGATGCATGGTTTCTTATGGTATTTATGTTTCAAGTTGTTTTGTTTCAAAACAACATTTAAAAACTTGATAAACTGTGATTATTTTCTGAGTTATCTCCCCAGCGGTTACTGACAATCCACTTGCTCTCTTATGTGTAATCTGCAACGATGAATGAAAAGGAGGCTGTCTTTAATGGTTCTGCCTGTGCAGAAGAGAAAATGTATTCACACAGAAATTTCAGAGATGTAATCTATTTTGAAATCAATTCACTTTGTTTGTGTAGAAGTAGCACTGTACCATCCCTCATTACCTTTTCCTGGGAAGGGCTACACTTCAACTTTGAAGTATGGGAACAGGTCATTCCCATCTAATTGATGGAAGGATACTCACTACATTCCCAAAGCAGAAAATTAGTGCAGTGAAAATTTCAATTATTATAGTGGAAAGTGCAAGTTTCTCTCTCTCTCTCGTGTGTGTGTGTGTGTGTGTGTGTGTGTGTGTAAGTTTGTGTGTGTGTGTGTGTGTGTGTGTGTAAGTTTCTCTCTCTCGCGCATGTGTGTGCGCAAACATGCATACGATTGAAAAATTTAATCTGAATGTAAGGATGATTCTAGCAGTTCAGGTTGGGAGCTTCCCAGTACACGGGTGACAAATCCAATTAGAATTTTAGTCAGACAATATTAATTATCCTTTAAACACAATAAGTAGTCAGCCTGGATTAATAACAATTTTGTTTTATTTGGACAAAGGCACACAGTCTTTCTTGTTAGATTAAACACTTATCTATTACCTGCAATGGTAAGAATCTCAACATCATTTTTAATCTGGTATCACAAATAATATCACAACCAGTCCATGTTCAAAACTAAAATGGATATTTAGTTATTTATAGCTTAATGACGCTTCAACTTTTTAAATGCATAAAATGGATATTTAAAAAAAAAATACTACTCTGCATTATGATTACGAGACTATTTTCAGAGGAAAACTCAACTACCACAATTTTTCCAGAACAGAAAAATCACAGCTAGCCCTGAACAAGAACAGATACACCAGAAATTCAGAAATAAAAGCAAAAGGATTAAATTAACAAGGTAATGTACATCTGCTACAGTACAAGGAGAAACAGTAGGCAGAGATTTGCTACAGTAAGTCAACATACTTGGAAGATCATGAATGCTACTAAAATACATATCAAAGTCCTTTTTGTCCTGGATATAATATTTAAGTAGTCCTAAAGAAATGCTTAATGACAGAAGTAGAAATGCTTCTAAAAATGCTGGTGTCAATATCTTTTACAGTTATTACTCATGTGTTTCTTTCCCAATAATTGCCTTTCCTCTTGTCTACTAGTACTCATTTGTTTCAATTCACTGGAAATAGCCACAAAGAACTTGCGGGAAAACATAAAAAAGCTGGAGTCATGTAACTCTGCTCTCCTAACAAGATGTTACAAAGTAATGTGATCTCCACTATTCTTTTTGGTCTCTTTCTGGTAGCAAGTTTCCAAGCTGTAATGGTATGAGACAAGTTGAAAAGAACTTTTGATGTAGGTTAACCAGTTGTTTCCAACATACTAAGACCCCTGTATCTTTTGTACTGCTGATGCCAATCACAAATCTTTCCACAGCCAATTTTCAGTACAGCTGAATAAAAAAAATCAAATCATTAGGTTATACTTCCTATTTTGGAAGTCATTTATTTATTTCTTGTTACCCTCTCTTCTCACTCTACCTCTCACATTCAGAGCCAACCTAACACAGAAATAATTCACCTCTAAAATGTGTAAATACAAATATTGTAATGAAGTAAAAAAATTTGCTTTAAAGACAGAAAAAACACTCATTTGCACAGACAGATTGTACGCTTTGGGTTAATCAAGTAACACTGAACTTAATTAAATGGCCATTTAATTATTTTAAAAAATGAAAAATGAGCCATTTTGAATTTCCTTGTTAAAATCACCAACATTTATATATGGCTGAACTTCTTTAGGGAATAAATCCCACAAACAGTAGTACATATTATCAATGAGATATTTCTGCATAATTTTAACCTTCAGCTCTGGATGTAGTGTATGTTTTCTACACAATAGTATGTGACGATAACAGGAGTATCACTGCATTATCAAAATAGGAATTATGCCCTGTTCATTATTAAAATATCTTGAAAAAAATTGTCTTAATTGAGTTAGTCGATGGGATTAATTTTCCGTTTAGATTTTCCTAGATGACCTGTTACCCAGAAACACAGATGCTAGACCTAAGCAGTTTGGTATGAATTTTAAGACATGTCTTAAATTTAAGATCTTAAGATTTAAGACAAGTCTCCAAGAGACTTACCCATACATTTAGCATTGCATACTAATGTGCCCCTCTCCCCCCAGAAAATCTCAACTAAAAATTATTTAGCCCAGGTACATTAATACCCAGACTGATTCAGGAATCGTATAAGCCTTCCCAAGGGAGGTGGGTTCCCATTTACAGCAGTCTCTCTGCTTTTAAATCACACAATTAAGAACAATCAAGATTTTGGACTAGTAATGACACGGACATGGGTTAGTGAATTGCTGATAAGGTAGCCAATTTAACACCTTCATATCACCTAGGATAAAATCTTACTCTATGTTTGAGCTTGAGTATAAGGGTACCCTACTGAAATAAACGTTTAATGGCAAGTAATGACTAGACAATTATTAACATTCTACATAATATATCATTTTTCCTAGAATCTACTAAACTTCTCTCATGAGCCTGATAATGTAAGTGATAAAGAACTGTTACTGACATCCTTTTTTCCAAAAAGCCACCTAAATCTTCCAGACCGTCAGCTGAAGTGTTATGCTTCAAGATACAGTTTGTGGCAATTTTTAAAACCATGAAGAGCTTTATGATTGTATAAAAATACACAACAACAATAATGTCCTGAGGTACTTTATCTGTGAATTCCCAACAGTTCCTTTGTTCACATGTTCTGCCTGAAGCATTACCGGTTTCAAATATCTGGAAACTTCCCTTGCCAGTACCTCTTCAAGGTAGGGTGTCAGAAGTACTTCTGCCATCTATTTCTGTCAGCTGGATGTCCAAGTTAAAAAAAACAATAAATTCTAATTTTGGTGTTACTGCTACTAAGTTTTAGCCAACACACATGCAAACCAAGAATAGGTAATAGGAAGACAAGTAATTCTTGTTTATGTTCTTTGTTGTTCCTGTTCTTTGGTTTAAAATGTATATGAAATACAGTTTATGAAATCTCATTTACAACTTTGTATTACTATCTGTGTGTTCTGCATTAACTCCTTAATGATGCTTCAATATGTTTGACATCCCATGCTGTAAATCGGTACATGTATTTCCTACCTTGTACACAGAGAAGAAAACCAGATGTTCTTCCAGAGAAAGTTTCATATTTATTCAGAAGGCATACATCTCAACTGATTGTATTACTTTAAAAATTGAATTTCATGAATCTGATAAATAAGGGACTTCTTACTGTTTGAACAATACTAAAAGCAATATTCATTGGTGCATACTGTAGTTCAGAGGGCCTATATTACCCCCCCATACCATTTAAATCCCTGAGTAAAGGTTTTAAATGGTGTCCCATGGGATATCATCCACTGTGAAGGAAAACATCAAGGCATCCTAGAATATAATTGTCTTGAAAAATACTTTAAAGCTGTGAGAAGTTCCTCCCCATTAGAATACACAAATGCAAAATAACCTATATCCAAAACAATCCAAGGTGAACAATAATGCTTGGATTTTCATTTTTAAGAACTCTTACAGTCATTAAATACACATCATGAAAACAATTGGCAAATCTGAAAAGGTGATTGTTATTATATATTAAAGTTGCCTTTAAGTTTCAAGGTTACAAAAACTACACGCATGCAACTTTCTGACACCAAACTTCAAAATCATAAGAAAAAGCCTGGACTCTTAGAAATGCTTCCATTTCTAGTGTCCTGACTCAAATGACATATATATTTATTCTGATCAGGAATTAAAAATGTGCTCTGTTATGACGAAATAAAGCACGTCAAATTCCAACCTAACAATTTTAACAACAGTACTGTTAACTGAGGTCTGTGGTTAATGTAAAGTGAAAATTTTGTCTAGTGTCATGCTATAGAAAAATCAATACACAGTCATGACTGGATTGTAACATCTAAATACGCGCTTTTTAAACATCTTAGTTTCAAATAAATGAGAAAACTTGGGTTTTTTTAAAACCATTTGATGTTTCAAAAGGGCAGGAATCACTTGTATGCCCCTCTACTTTGTTATTTACAAAAATTTTCACCCAGATTAAAAAATGGATACATCAAAAAACCTCAAATTTTAAGATGACAACTTTAACAGAAGAGTATTGCAAAAGTGTCTTTGCTAAAATGAAAGCTCCAGGCTTTGTCTGTATTCTCAACACAGCAAACAAACTTACTGTCTGATAGCAAACTTGCATTTCCATTGCTTAAGCAAAAGCTTTAAAATAAACTGCAGTGCACAACTTCAATATGATTCTAAGAGCTCATTAATGCTGATACTACAGGTGATTTCATGTTTTTTTGGTGGTTTTGTGTTTGGGGCTTTTTTTGTTTGTGGGAAGGGGGGTTTTGTGTGTGTGGTTTTTTGTTTGCTTTTTTTAATAAAACCTCCCCTACCTGCCAGAATACTGTTATACAGGAAAAAAAAAATAAATGCTATCTTCTACTATTGTCAGTCTTTCACATACAGTAAAAAAACCTCAACATAAAGGAGTTTTAGAGCAAGTAATCGACCTGCAAACTGTTATACATCAGTAATAAGACATCCACTTTACAGCTGCTTAAACAAAAAAGGAAGTATTTCCCAAAATATATATTTCGGATCTGTGTAAACAAAGCTTATATGTATTGCTTCCGTTCATTTCAAAAATATACACCCACATGGTCTGAAAGTGATCTTGGTGCTATGAATTTTAAATTACTGTTATTTATCCAGATGTAATCTGAAGATACAAAACACGCATATTTTTGAACTTAGTATTTTGAAATATGTCAACAATTTTAATTATTCTTATGTCAATAGAAAGGTAAAAATATCGCCCAAATTTGATGCCACTTCATTGAATGAAGAAGTATGTACTATGAAAATAAACATTCATCTGGTTTCCTAACAATAAATATAAAGACAGTTATTATAACATACTGCAACACAGGAAGTATTACTATATTGACCTTAACATTCAATCAGTAGTTTTTAAATCTTTCCTCATTGAGGCTCGGATCTTCTACCTTGTCAGCTGTCCAACGACTTTTAAGAGGGTTTTATTTTCTTGCTTCAATTGTTCATTTTCATCTTCTATATCATCTAGGTCCTGTGAAAGGAAAAAGAAAAATAAACATTTATCAGGACACAAATACAAGCTTTCAAGTAGTAGCAGCGGGAATTCAGCATCTTAGCTCTGAAATGAAGAAGCTGGGGATGGAATGAATTACTGCATCGCAGTAGCTACCCTTAAAACTGTTAAACTAGCCTTTTTCCAAATGTTACAGTAATTACAAGACATTAATATTATATTCCCATGTACCTTTAAATGGAAACGTATAGTCAAAACTGAAGCTACAGCAGGAATTAATGCATTAAGAAACCAAAATAGGATGGGCATGATTATTTCATTGGCACATACAGAGAGTGCATTAGTCAGCTCTTGCCACTGTTCCCCAGACTCTGCTCATCAGCAACTATCCCACTCACTATACACATCGTCGGTTACTATTGCAAGATGACCTGTTTTATGTTTTAAATTAAGCATTCAACATTTTTAGAAAAAGTACTGCCTGTCCATTTTCTTCCATTTCTGTGAAAAATATTAAAATACATTTTGTAACTTGTTTGCTACTGAAAGAACAGACAGCATACACAGTAATAATGGGTGCTTAAGAGAATGATCCTACCCCAAATGTTTATTCCTCTTCCACTAATTACTAGATTTACCCAGATCCCATTCACTTCTTCACTTTTCTTTTCAAGCCTTTAAAGTGAAAATCAGTGAAACTGGCTGTTCAATGTAAGCATTACATTACAAAAAATAATTTTACTGGGGGGTAGGCAAACAAAAAAACCATAGAAGAAACAGATTGAGAATGAGGAGGGGTGGGGGTGGGGAAAAAAGAAGGGGAAGTGACATCAAGGACAGCACTTTCAAGAGGAAAATCGAAGTTGGGCAAAGAAGGAAGAATGAGGATTCTCATTTGAGATCTTAGATTCCTTTTGATGGAAGTCTACAAAACCCTACTGTTGCTATGCTACATTGAGCATAAAACAGTAGTAGAGAAAAGATCTCCTCTGTCTTGTTTCTTTAAGTTGTTAAGCCGTGTTTGATATATGGAATCTATTTCCATATTTTTTTTTTTAGTGGGGTCATTCCAGAAGTGCATGCTAAAGACGTTGTGTTTAAACAGTATAACGATTTTCAAAAGCCTCTTGAGTTTGCCAGGCCAAAATCCATACCACAACACCTTCACAATTACTGTATTGTTTTTATAATGTGGAATCAAGAAATCAGTCACAGAAATTCCTCTTTGCCTCACAGAAGTAATGCTACATCACAATATGAATTCCAGGAAAAGCATTTGCCCACTCAACATAATAGATAAAAGTGACTTAAAACATCTAAACACGGAAAGTTTTGATGGATAGCTACTATAAATAGTTTACTACGTAATTGTAAGAAACAGACTTTGTTTTCTCTCTTGTGCAGTTCAGATCAATAATCAGATGGAAGGGACAATACATTAATAAAAAAAAATGTGGTTTTTTTTTTTTAGTTCAGTATACATAATTCTGTGTTTGAGCTTGTTCTCAACCTAGCCATCACATGTCTCAAAGCTTACCCCAAACCCTTCTGTTTAAAATACCGTAATTTGCTCAAAACAAAATATTAAAAGTCTGTGAAATGTTTATGCTGTAAAATTGAAATGCCAAGGATTATTACAAGTAAGAGTTTCTTGAATATGAACCAGGAAAAATAACTAGTGCAGTTTAAATATCTATCAAAACAATGGACCAGGACATGCAGCTGTTTTTTGCCACTGAAATTTAAAGTTCCTTATTCAAAATTACTACAGTAATTTATACTTATTAGTAAAAAAGATGCAATAGCATGAAGGCCTGGACTTCAGATACCAAAGGAACCAAGAACCACACAACTGACACTAATTGGATTGTAAATCCTCACTGACAGACTCTCTCCAAACACACATTTAACTACGATGACGTCTTAGTAAGGTCAGAGATGACCAAGTGTAAACTAGTAGACAGTTGAACTTAGCCTACAAATATTTAAATGTCTTGAGATGCCTTCCCCTTCAGATATTTGAGGGTTTTATGAAGCAATTACCCCTTTCTTACAGAAAATGCAGCGGACATACTTTCAGTGGCTAACGTACTGAGTCAAAGAATGCCACATAGCAGAAAGCCTTTTCTGTTTCTCAATGTAAACATAGCTCATGTTCTTTAAGTATCTTTGTGATGCACTGACTGATGTCAGTAAAATCATATTGTTATACTGAATAAATATATTTAAAATGAGAAAAAGTCTGCCAAGAAATTTTCAGGATTGTTGGAAAAACAGGTTTTCAAGTGTAACACAAGATCTTTGCCAATCAAGGATGCATCCATGGTTGTGAACTCACTGAAACCTCTAGGAAAAGCATTTCTTTACATATGAGGAGTAAGCAGTCAGAAAGCTATGCAATAAATTGGCATTTTGAAGTTATTTAGGCTCTTTGACATTAAATTCTTTCTATATCTGCACAACTCAACATGCAATAACTGTCTACTTTGATGAACCTAAATGATGGAGAAATACCATGAACGTGTGTAAATGCTCTAAAAGAGACCCCTATTTAGGTTGCCTACCAGCAAAACTTTTTAAAAAGATACTTGCATAAGCTCAGTTAAGTTTAGGCCTAAGGACATCTTTTTATGTGAGCAGAAAGTTGAAGATAACAACTGTTCTTCCATGTAAAGCATCCAATCCTGGTGCCAGGTCTACAGAATAGCATTCCATGAAGAACAGATGAATATTCAAGTGGCTCTCATGTTCTCCGTTATGATAATAAACCTTAGGTAAATATAACTGCCCTATTAACTTCCAGAACTTTCTATCATGGGAATGACACCGTATTTCTGTAGCTTTTCCTATTATTCTAAACCTTTCCTCTTTCTAAATCCACATGAACAGCCAACATAGAAGCAATCATAAATCCAAGTGCTATCAAATCTGCATCTGTAACAGAAGCATCACTCCAGACATGGGTTCAAACTTTCATAAGGTGGTAAATTATTATGCTAGTCATAAAGTTCATTTCATTGTTAAGAATATTGGCAGCTATTTCACTGTTAAGAAAAGCCCAAGGGATGCAAACATAAATAACTTGCACTGCAATTAAGCTAACAGACCGTGTTATAGCTATGATAAACGCTGACCTGATGGAGGAAGAAACCCTTATGCTCCTCTCCCTTTAAGAGAAGTTACCTAGGGAGCATCAGCAAGATGGCTTTGTGGATCTCATGGAAAGGTACAATTTTAGTTATCGTATAATAAAGAGGTTTTTGAAAGGACTATATTCTGGTTTGTGTTTTCTTTCCATACAACAAGCAGAAATTGTCTTCCTACTTAACACAGGCAAGACACAGGCACTGCTTGACTTTACTACAAATGTTCAAAGACTGTTTCTAGACAGACTCTCAATGGATTCCATTTAGGACATCATACCTCAAATACAGCAGTGAAAAATGACATTATTTCTGGAAAAGAAAACCTCACTGTCATGGCCCTAAGACACAAAGTTTCAGTGATTTAGGTTCTTTTATTTGTTCTTTCTGACCTCTGAGTCAGGAAGTCAGATGTGAACAGCAGTATTAAGTATCTTTGCCATCCATTATGCAGGAGGAATGAATGTCTGCCTTGGCTGTAAAAGGTCATCAGCTTAGGTGTGACAGATTCTTTGCAGAATGGAAGAAGGCATAAAGACCAATTCCTCAATTAAAATAGAAATCGCTCCTAAACAGACAATACTTTATTCATCCCACAGATTAATTTCCAACTTCGGGGCGGGGGGGGGGCGGGGGGGAAGACACCTGTGTCAGACTAACCTCATCATCCTTTGCTCTTCAGATTAGTTTGCAAACTTCTGAATGCTGTCCTCCTTTGTTACAAATGAACAGTGGAAAACGAAAGTTTGCCACTATGAACATAGAGTTATTTCCTCCCTTGACTGCTGGATTGACCAAAGCCAGTTCTGAAAGTTTATGAGAATGTCTGCTCTGGAGTGGTGGAGGTGTACCTCCCTAGGATATCCAGGCTCTGCACCTCAGCCAGGAAGCGCAAGATGAGGTCGCTAATCCACTGTATGAAAGAGTCCCAGTCTGCCCCTAAAACTGGGACTTGGTATCTTCTATCAACTTTAAAACTTCTCATACTGTCCCACACCCAAGCATGTCTCACACTTCTATCCCCTCTTCACCTGCCTGCACACCTTGCCTGAGTGATACTAGCCAAAGTCTGCTGCCCCTGTCTTGTTCTGCATTTACTTGGGAACCATCAATAAAGCATATGAGAATGTGTGTCAGAATATAAAGCACTTACTCTCAATCTTTCTAAGATCATCTAAACTATTACTAGCAATTAAAAGCTGAGTAAAATGAAATTAAATTTATAATTACTTTGTCTAATAGAAGTCCTGGGTAATAATTTATTGAGTAAACTGTCAAAATCCCAGCTTGATTATTTCCCGGTACGCTACGTACTGAATTTGGAAAGAAAAGACAGTAAACCACTTTTATAACCTTGTTCTATGAACAATTATAGCAAGAAGAAATCCAGGTCCTCCAACAACACACAGCTTAAAGAAGTTAATCATGACAAACAGAAGTTACCTGGAAAAAAAATGTAACTTACTGACATCCCTCTTGAGAAGTTACACAAATACCAAAAAACCCCATATTTACTTCTCTTCTGATCAGATGCAAGTTCCTGCAGAAGAGCACAGAGAATGCAGAGACTTATGCCCTCTTTATATAGCAGCATGCAAGAAAATATGTGCTTACTCTGTTTAATAAATCAATTTCTTCCTTCAGCTTTCCAATTACTTCATCTTTATCCTGTGTCATCTTCATCAATCTTGCAATTTCCTGTCTCTCCTTTGAAAGTTCCTAAACCCAGAATATGCAATGTTGTTTGTAATGCAATTTTTGGTTTTAAGAGACAGTTTTAAGTTATTAGCATTTAAAACAAACAAACAAGAAAAAACTCCACACACTTTCCTATAATTCCTTTTCTACAGCAAGTCAAACCCACATCTTCAAGCCATTATATTTCAAGGAGCTAAAGAATCACATCTAAGAAAATATTTTACCCACGGCAAACCTGTGTGATGTCTCTGATTCCAAATATGTTTTAATCAATATTTAACTTAGGCATGAACTCAAAATTGGATAGGAGCCCACAAAAAAAGCAAGTAAACGTAAAGTTATCAGCTTCCAGATTTGACATACTGGGAGGGCTAGTCCTTTTGTTTGGTTTTTTTTTGTTTAGTTTTGGGGTGGTTTGTGGTTGTGTGGGTTTTTTTAATACTACCACTAACAAGGAATGAAGACTCACAGTTAAGATCTCTGGGCCTGAATGTGAGCAAAATGAAAATATCCATTAGGAATTCAGTAAATCGGGGTTCAAGATAGTGAAAGAAAGCCCTTAAATCTTCATCTATTTTCTGCATTACTAGCAGTTAAATTATTTCAGAAGGAAACCGATTTGGAAGAGAGGATTATGGTGTACCTCACTCAAATCAGGCTTCCTCAAGTCTTAAAAAAAAAAGTAATTTCTACAGTATATGCTTTATTTTCATCCTTTCCAAAAAAGATCTGCTCAAATTGTGTTTACTTAGTAACTTTCATCCATATGAATTCAAGAATATTTGGCAAGTTTCCCACAAAAATCCACTTCAGAGGAAGACAGAGAAGCCCATAATACATTACACAGATGACATTATTTAGCAAAATACTGGTTTAGGTGAAAAATTCAGCTTTAACATTATTACATTTCCCCAAAAGTGTTTGTATGAAGAATGTCTGAAATAATGAAAACTGTTTAAAATATATATTTTAAATGTTTAAAACTTTAACAATCAACTTGATAGCAATTACATTTTATATTTTAGTATATTAAAAAATTCAAACCAAGTAGATCAGAGACAGGCTTGCTAATTTTCTGAACAGCCAACGAGCCCCTCCTTCCCCCATGTTATTTGCCCTGCGTTGGTGTGTCACAAGGTGCATATGAGAAATACGCAGAGCACTCCTGGCTCTCTAAGAGTATTATCTTTACCTCAACTATTTCTTACTTATATACCAAATGACAACTAAACATCCATGATTAAAAGTTCACATTCTTCTCAGTCAATCTGACTCTTCGTACTTTTTTTACAGGCATAACTAACTGTACTTCAAGCATTTAGCATCATTTCTGTGTATTTCTCTTGTATATTTCCCCATGGAGTTTCAAAGGTATTTTAGGTCATATGTATGCCATGCAGATCTTAGTTGGTACTTACCCTTTCAAGTTCCTCAATCCGCTTTTCCAAAGCATTACTTGGTATGGAACTGCCAGAAGAATTTGCATCCCTGCTGTATCTGCTGTAAGTTGTCCTGTCTGTTCGGGAGTATCTACTGGGAATATCTTCTTCTGATGCATTAGCTGTGCTACAAAGGCAAAGAGCAGAGCAGACACCTATTTATACATTTAACAAAATGGAAATGATAGAAGTAACAAAAGTGCTTCCCAAAGTCCTCAATAGGTCAGTCAAACTGCAGAGAATTTATTTCACAGCTCTTGTGTTGCTGAGGACTCACTAAATTCACTGCCTCAAAGAGTCAAATACTTGAGTAACACAGCTCTCATCACACAGATAATCAACTTTAAACACATATTTATCCTATCTTATTTTCAAAGATTTAAAGCTTTATGAACTGCATGCATCAAAAACCAAGCTAAGCAACTTCATTTAAAAAAGTACAACTGCAGAATTTAAACCAAGCATCTTTTTAAGTAGATGAAAACATGAAGGATGAAAAACACATGTCCAACACATAAGAAGCTTACACGTATCAACTGACTTTTCAGGAGGAACTATGGATATGGCCTGTAAGGAACTGGAAAACAAACCAAAGTGAGAAAGTGATGTGGCTCAAGACATTAATTTTATGTCATTTCCAAATATTTTACTTGAATACACAGCAGTCTGTCACAGCTCAGTTGGTAGGCACTCAGTAACTGGTGTTATGGTATTTGGTTTAGATCATGTGCCTATTTCTTAAAAAAATATTACTGCCAGGGAATCTTAACAGATAAGCATTGCAAAGGCACATAAACTAGCTTTAAAAAAGGTTTATGGGCTCTCCATTATGATCATTATGTACAAAACCAGTACTCATTTAGAAATATTCATGAGAAGTCAAGCATTTTCAAAGTCACAAATTTAACAGTGTTCTTCTTTTCTTCCTAATAGCAATGTTATTTACCTTCAGTGTAGAATCTAATGAATGATTGAGAGCAGCAGAACAGAGTGCCCTGGGACCCAGCAGAGAGATACAGATCTTTTCCTCTTCAATCCACCAAAACTACACTTCCTAGACTTTATATACAGCTGTACAGCCAAAGACAAAAAACAGTCCCTTGTTCAGTCTTTACCAGAAGAATCTGAATGGAGATACTCAAAAACCACCTAGACATGGTCCTGGGCAACTGCCTTTGGTTTTCTAGAGCACTTAGGAAAAGAATGAAAAGCATTATGAGTATCCCTATATCTCCCTTAAAACATAGAAGAGTATATGATTAATGTCTTCATTTAACAGCTCTGCATTTCATAACTCTAGAAAACCCCTACTGACAGTGTGTATATCTAGATGGATACAGTGCAAATCTAAAGCAGGATATAAATACTGTTTTGCTCAGTATGTGTGAAGTTTCCAAGGCACAGTGACATTAATTGTAAGGAATTTTGTAGCTTAATGTTATTACCATATTTAGCACTGTTTATTCTTCATCCAGAAGATTGAAAAAAAAAATTCTAGGACCAGATACACACGTTGCAACACAACATAAGAAATATTTTAGCTTAACTCTATAAATTCTAGATTATTTAGCTTTCTGAAAAATGTGTTGCTCCATGTTGTTCATGTTCAAGGATAGACCACACAAAAAGGGCTCAGTTTTTCAATGCTCAAAAATAAGCCCTTTTGCCAATACACTGGAGTATCTCAACTCTGCTCCAGTAAGTGATACCAGCAGATGCTCCTATAGTAAAGTTCGATGAAAGAATACCTAGACAGAAAAGGTTTCATTAATAATTCATATTAAGACATTTTCTTTATTGTCCTTGAAACTCACACTCAAAAATTTCCTCACTATTCCATTGGAGAACAGACCCTACTGAACACATTCCTTTTTAGTATCAGCAAGTACAAAGGACGTATCATGAAGACTTCTAGGAAATGGGATTTAAAAACACATTTAAGGAGGCATTATTCCATAAGCTAACACAAGGAATGTGACAGATATGAAATTCATTATTTTGGATGTTAAAACCAATGTCCAGTAGACAGCAACAGCAAAAAAGGCACCATCCGAGACAAAACCAACATAACTTTCACAAAGAATGGAATTTTAGTCTTCAGATACAATGTCACTTTGCAAGCCTCCGACAAAAAAGAAAATTTGTCTAGAATAACAGTGGTGTCTATGCTTTACTACCAGAAAATATCTATCAACCAGTCCTAAGAGATATCTCTATGGAAATAAACCTGTATATTTTTATATTCTTTTAATATTTATAGATAGCTATACAATCTATTATATATTTATCAATGTGTAACAACAATACTATTACTACTAGTAATAATGATGATGATGATAATACTAATAATAATCATCATCTCTCCAAGCTGAAGAACTTTGTATACTACTAAGAAAAGAAGTTGGTTTTATGCCTTCCATTGGGGGAGGCAGGGGAGAAGTGCACACATGTCACAGCAGAACCTGTTTAGTTTACTGAAACCTTGCTTCCTCCACTTCCTGAGTAACGGTTTGCAAATACTTGCAACTTGGAAGTTGCTGGAATCTCACAAAAGGTAAGAAAGAAAAGAAAGCCCATTGTCAGTAGATGTGCATTGGGTAAAAATGATCATCAGCACCAGAAGAAAACTGATAGAGGTCTGCAAGCTGAAAAAAAAATCTAGAATCATAGCTCAAGAATGCAATTTAAAATGTATTGTGCTTTTCAGCATTCAAGTAACTTATGCACATGACTGTTTTAACACACGCAGTTGAAACATCTAACCGCAGACTATGGCTGCAGGAAATAGTATATTTAAATTATTTTTCAAGAAGAGTATCTGAGACTGTATTTGTAGCCATATGTACACTAGATCAGAGTGCCCACGCAGAGAGTAGCAAACGAGAACATATCTGGATAGAAACATCCCTCACTACTGCTTCAAAAGGGCATGTACAACAACATGTTTAACAAAATCCAACTTGTTGTTCCATTAGCTTACTTTCAATTAGTCACTATCAAAACCTCATTCTAAATGTGTATTCCTGTACTAGAATGCTGAAAGCACAAAACACTTCTGCAACTTAAGACGACTCACTTTTGAAAGTTTTTTTCTGGCTGTACTTAAATAAAAAACATATAATGAAATCAAACCACATTGCAGTTTGACTGTTCTTACACAGAAACAAAAGGTTTGCTTTGGAATGATGTTCTAGTCATTTCCTTTAATATAGAATCAGTTATTCACACCAGGGCAAGTTTAACAGCAATATTACAGAAAGGTGGAATAAATCTTGCTCCTTCCAATGCCTCTTTGGTTCTCTCAATGTCTTCCTGAAGCACTGTCCAAACCGCAATTTCATCCAATTAAAACCATCTGGTCAAAACCAGATTTCATTGATTTCGACTACGACAATGATTTTCAACTCTGTTTAATTTTACTGCCAGAATCTTGTAACTGTACTTGATTTGGGAACTTCTCATTAATTGTGGCACCACAATCCAGTCAGTTGCTAACAGCTTCTTTAGAAGAATGAGCAAAAAATCATTATTACTAAACAGGCCAACTTGGACTTGTGTTACTTTAAACTGCTTAAGCCAAGTTTGTGGCCTTCAGAGCTGAGCTAAGGAAAGGCAGTCCTGTCTTCTCTACAGCTGCATGTTCCTAGCCTCCTCCACTTTTCCTAGCTCTGGCCTTCAGACGGAGAAGGAAACCATTCAAAGAGCTGATGCAGCAATCCAGTAGCCCAGCAAAAGGAAACCCTCTACTTCAGCCACAGTGGCTCCCTGCAGCACTACCCTGATCAGCTGCATGAGCACTAGCTCAAGGGACAGCGAGGAACTGCAGCTGGCTCAACTTGGACCAAAAACTTCTGCAGAAATAAACCTGAAGCACTTCTGCCTTCCCATAACATCAGCATTGGCTGAAAAGGGGATACAAAAGTCAAGAAAAGCACCCTGCGTGACCACTATCTGAAGTGTTCATATCTGCACAGTAGTGGTCCTAAGGTAACAAGCTAGACGAGACCATGCTTCAATAGCCAACCCTTGCTGAAAAACTCCCAAACCCAGGCAAGCAGGCAAGTCTGGGCATAGTGTTGTGAAACAATATTTTGCTGCCTTTTTTTTTTTTTTTTTTTTTAATTAGTAAGATCAAGGTTAATATGATGGAATGTAAATTGTTACAGTTTAAGCTTTGTAGTAATCTGAAAAACACTAAGCAAGAGAATTTCAGCAGTGCTCTAACATTTCCTTCAGAGCATCTCCAATGAGTGCTCTGAAGCACTAGCTTTTCTTCTTGCGATCTTTTCTCCCTTGGTTATTTTTCAACTCTTACACGAATATTAAACTCAAGTACAATATAGTCTTTTAGAATTAGCAGGCAAGGGTGTCTACGTGTTGGGTGCCATGTTAGGGTGCTGTACCATCCTAAGGGCGGGGCGGGGCAAAAACTCTCCAACATTTTGCATTTTGTCTGGCAGCCATAAAACCATACCATATTGTATTCATTTCCACTAATAAACAAACTTATAAGGGGAACATACCCCTGAACCATGAAGAGATTTTAATCTAGCTCTTTCTGTAAACTGATCCAGCCTGATCTGTCTGATCCATGAACCATGCAAAAATCTGCTGAATTATTTTAAATCCTGATTTGCAAGGCTTTCTTTTCAATTTAAGACACTTCTAAGAAAAAGCTGAATTGGTTCAAAAGCTAGTAGACAGTCTTAAAAATAGGCTCCTAAACCAAATACTCTATGCTTACAAAAATATTCCAAAGTCCACATACATATCTTGCTTTACTGTTACCTGCAAACAAACTTTTTAGTTTACAGAATGCAAGACAAACATAATTTGTGTTTACATTTAGGTTACACTCAAATATTTCAATAAACAGAACACACTTTGTCATTCTCTTGTTTGAAAAACCAGCGATGATACCAACTACGCTGATAGCAGAACACACTTTGCCATTCCTTGTTTGAAAAACCAGAGATGATACCAACTACGCTGATAGCAGAACACACTTTGCCATTCCTTGTTTGAAAAACCAGAGATGATACCAACTACGCTGATAGCAGAACACACTTTGCCATTCCTTGTTTGAAAAACCAGAGATGATACCAACTACGCTGATAGCAGACCTGAATCAGAAAACCATTCTTCATCACACCTGAATCAGAAAATCATTCTTACTAATGGCAACATGCGTGTTTCTTTAAAATAACTACAAAGCAGTGCAAAAACTGGTAGACCCAGTTACAGCAACAGCAGTTTGAAACAGCCAAGATGAGGTGTATCACATGAAGAAAAGCTTAGAGAGAAATGAAAGATGAGGAAGCTGATATGGGCTATTACAACTGAAGGATATCTACACTTTTTAATCACATGAAGCTCACAGTCAGGACAGATGGCTGATCGCAACTCCCAAATACTCTCATAAGCATGTCCTGTGGCTGTCGAGTCAGCATGACCTTGAAGATTCTGGTCATGCTTTTAGTAGATCTTACAGTACCACTCCAGATCACAACAGAACCATCACTTTCCTTTGAAAGTATTTTATGCAGTTAATTATGCAACTACAAAGGAACCCCTCCACAAACTTTTGGGGTCTAAGTGTGGAAATCTCTGAAGTAAATTCAGAAGACAAATTACAATTATAGATCAAGACCCTCATTCCAAAATTTCATTACTTTACTGCATAAGGACACACACTCAGTTTGTCCAAGTCAGAAAAAACAGAAGTAGAATAACATGCAGCAGCCAGCGGAGTTCTTCTGTAAACATGTCTTCCAGTCAATAGACACTCAGTAAAATGGGTTTCTCAGCAATGTCATATAAACGTTTAACCATGGATTACTGCATCCATATAAGGCAAAGCAGCCCGCGTGTCTGATTAAATAGGTAGTAAAGTATGTGCAATTCCCTGAGTGCTGGAACATACTGAGAGAAGAGCGATCACATGAGAACACACAGCACAGATCCTTCTCTGCTCTTAATTCTTTCTTGTCTTGTTAGGAGGCTGGGTATCTCCATGTAGACATGAAAACAGCTATATGGGAAGGGAAACAGAAAGTACCAGGAGCCTGGGATGGTATCAGTAACCCAGGACTAGAAGTCAGAAATGGTCAGAGGATGGAGACAAAACAGGAAAAAAAACCCAACCATGAAATCAGAAAAATAACAAAGAGAAGACTATGACCTCCACAGTTAAATGTAAGGACACAAGAGAAATGGGGAGAGAGAGGAAAGGGTGTCTAACTGGGGTAGGAAATGGAAACCAGCAAAGTGAAGAAAAATTCCGAGATAAAAAAGATGTCACTGGGAAAGAGGGAGAAGGCAAAAAAGAAAAAGCGGGAGTAATAAGGATAGAAGGAAAGGACCTGAAATTTTCTGGCAAATAATGCATTCTTTCTGTGAGGGAGGGAGTCTATAACAGAGCCCAAGATTTTAGGGAAACATGTTTTCATTTTTGCTGTCACATGTTCGTAAATTCTACTCAAATCCTCTTCCCCACCCACAAAGTACTGAAAACCTGTTGTCAGAATAACACAATTAACAGCTTCAAATTGGTTGTCCCTATGTGAGAACACACTTTGCTTACAGTTTGCTTTGAAAACTTAAGGCAGTACACCCAAAACTGTTAAAAGCACATTAAGCTGAATGCATTTGAGCCTTCAAGCACCTTATGGTCTCAATTCAGCCTTTTGGCATTAACACTCCAGTTGTAGGTGTAATCATGCATTTTCTGAACCATTTTCTGTTTCCAAAGGACTTCTACTGTATTTGAGACTTAAGTTAGACCTGAGTGACCTGAGTAAGAATTACTTTAAGGAGGCTGCTTTCTGTAAGACCTTCCTTTACTGCAGGTGTTGGAAGGGGCAAACAAGCCAGACATCATCAGAACAGATGACGACTCTGGTCCTGACACCTCTAGCACTCCCATCAGAAAGTGAAGCCACTGGAAGAGATACTTTGTTCAAGTACTCTTACATCAAAAATTACTCCAGGGGCGGTATAAATTTTCAAACACTGAGAAAAATCTGTAGATACTGTTAACTCTATTCACAGTGGGCACTGTATAACTCACAGAGGTATGGTTAGGATAAAACCCATTTAGTATTTGTGAGCACTGGGCACAGCGCCGACTTCACAGGGAAATAATCCTTTGTTTTCAACATGGGGTTGAAGACTATGCAATGTGTAAAAGAGATGGCAACATACATAACAAAATACTGAACAGCAGCTCATAGGAAGTCAGAATCCTCCTGAGGGGGAAAGATGACAAACAAAGAATACACATCCCACATATAACTAAGGCTGACTGAGGGATGACTGCAGAAACAAGTCCTATTTTAGCATTTTCTACCGTTAGTTTCCTATTTTTGCGATGCTAATCCGAAGTATTACCTTATTTGAAAATAAGCTATGAACATGACTGTGCAAGCTTCTATTTATTACCACCACACACACAACCAAGTTTTTGCAAGTGAGTATATACAGCATGTGAACAGAATAAAGATAAGGTTTATGAAAACCGCAAAGCATTATGACACACACCACCAAGTATTCAGCAGATACAAATAGCAATGAAATTCTTCACAGGGACTGAAGATGAAGTGGAGACTGAACTAAAATGCATTTGATAAATAAGCAAGTAATCATGAAATTATATAGTTAAAGTTGTGACAGTAAGTCCACCTATTCTGCAGTGACAAAGTGATTTAAAAGAAAATCCCTCAGCAATAAAAAGCATCACTCAACTAGGTTTATGAGAACCCAGGAATATAAATATAAAAGACAGCACTATGCTAAGAAATCTAAAGCATAACAGGATAGGTTATTACATTTTTACAATGAGGGTGGTGAGACACTGGAACAGGCTGCCCAGAGAAGTTGTGGATGCCCCACCAAGTGTTCGAGGACAGGCTGGGTGGAGCCTTGATGAGCCTAATTTAGTGAAAGATGCCCCTGCCCTTGGCAGGGGGTTTGGGCTAGATGACCTTTGAAGGCCTGTTCCAACCCAAACCATTCTGTGATCTTATAGGTCAGGGGTCCCCAAACTTTTTAACCAGGGGGCCGGCGTGCAGATGCAGTGGCAGGCAGCCATCTGCGGCTGCTTGGTTTCCCCCCCCCAACCCCCGGCGGGGGTGTTCGGTAAATACCAGGGGCCGGATTAAGGACCCTGGGGGGGCATAGTTTGAGGACCCCTGTTATAGGTGAACAAGTCTGAGGGGTGGAAAATACACCAATGAAGACTAGATAATTGCAGGTGCTCTTTGCACTTACTTCTACAGCCAGGATATGTATACACAGATTAACCACCTATATGTTTTACCTGAGCAAAGGATATCTAAAAGATAATATATTCATGTGTCAAAAGTATGTTTACACAAAAGCCTTGCTTTAACTGGCATATTTCAGACCCCGTGTTACCATTATATATTCCTAATAATTGTGATAGCTGTGATTTGACACACTGATCAGGTGCATCAAGAGCTTCTGAAATATTTTTCTGACGGAGGAACTTGAGTAACTACTAGGGTAATTCTTGGCTAAAAGACAAACAAATAACAAACGGGACACCCTACATGTGGGCACCATCCCCTACAACTGAGACAGCAGTATGACAAAACCACAGAAATTTTTTTCAGTATTACCAGAGAAAGCAACAAAATTATCTTCCTGTATTAAACTTCAGAAGATGGTGGTTCATAAATTAACCATGAAACTACTAGTTCCTAGGTAACGTGTAGTAAAGTTAGATACATTTGCTTGGGAAACTGTTCTGCGTTAGTAAACCACAGCAAAATACTAGCTGAATTTGTTTTATAGTAGTTAACAAAATAAGAGTGGTTTGGGTAAGTTTGCTGCATTTCTCAGATCCTTACCCCAAAATCAGGCTATGTATCTAATGCAGCAGTGCGATGGTCTCTACTACAAATACCCATTTTATCAGCTTTATTTCTGACAGAACTCTATATATAAAGAAATGTATTGTGTACAAAGATCTCATACCTTTTATACCTGCTTGAAACCATCCTGGAGGAGTCCTGAAAGAAACAGAAAAGAAAAACTGATTAACATTTTTCTTGTATTTTTAATTCCAAAATACTTTATCACTCCGTAGAAAATTAAGTCTACAGTTAAGAGCGGGAGGCCCATGCCTCAAACAGCTGCTGTACAACTCAGTTTTGCACTATTTTGCTGTCAAGAATAAACAAAATACCAAGATTATTGTCACTGTGTTACTGCTTCCGAACACCAGCTCAGAACTCAATGACAGCTTCTACTTACATCTTAAAACTGTATGCACTTTGTCCTCAAGCATCTCGAACACAAAGCTTACCAAAACAGTACACACCCTGCCACCAAAACACCTTCACTACCACCCCCAATACAGAAACGCTTGTGCACTTTGATAGCTCCTACTTGCCCAAGAGAAGCAGAGCAAAACTGTTCCAATTCTTTGGCACCGCTGCTGTTGTTCTGCACAGAACAAAAACTGCAGCCAGCAGGTAGTCAAGGTTGAGACCCAAATCAATGTATAATTTATCAGCTGGGTCACAATAACTACAAGTATGCTCTTCACCATGCAAACCCCGGTGTTGCAGCCCAGCTCACCTCAGTTTCTCTCAGGCTAACTGCAGTGGTCTTCTCCTGGCATTTGCTGTTAAGCAGGTAGGCTAGAACTCTGCATGCGGGTGTTTCACCTTGTCGAGCTACAGTAAGTCACTTTTTCAATCATTGCTTTCTAAGCACCTGCAGAGGCTTAATGAATTCTGACTACAAACTTAAAAGAATACTCTGCATGTTCTTTGATTGCTACTTGGAAATTAACTTAAATAGCAAGTAACAGAACACATTTTAAATAAGAGTACAGATTTTAAATACAAGTTCAACAGTGCAAGAGCTATGCATCTGGCCCTTCGAAGATACATATATGAATTAGTTGCAGATTATAAGTTTTATCATATTTTTTCTACCTTAACATAAAGAATTTCATTATTTTCGAATTCCCACAATACTGTAAGATGTTTTCACTAAGGTTACATTTTGTTTGGGGTTTTGGTTGGATTTTTTTTGTTTTGTTTTGTTCTGGTGCCTTGATGTTTGTTTTTTTAAATTTGAAAAAAAATCCATTACACTTTTATTCTGGCTCTGTAAAGGTGGAAATTGAAACAAAAAGGAACAGTGGGGTTATTGTTACACAATCCCTGAAAAAACAACAATGGATTATGTACCAATGAGAAAACCTGAAAGACTATTTGCATCAATAATGCTATGCCTCTAGCTTCCCAATACCAGTCTTAATTTTTCTCTGTGATTAGACGTGTTTCAACTAGTAAATGGTGGCTCAGATTAGACAGTCCACAAATATTTCTAGGATGTTGTAAGAACATGAACCAATTATTTTATTAGTCATAGACAAAACTCCTCCCAGCATCAGCAAATATTAGGTAAAAAGTCAGGAAAGACTATTTAAGGAGTTAATGAACCAAACAATTGCCTTTACTGTAAAAAATAATAGCAAAGCACAAAATTCTGTCTATTCATGACACTAACTGCAGACAAAGGAATAAATGAGTTTGCAAAATAAGATGCAAGAGAAATTCCATCCACACTGAAAATCCTACTAAACATTACACTATCTTCACCGATCAGCGCATTAATGTCTTTGTAAGTAAACAAGTTAAAAAATAGGATTAGAAGTATATTATTTTATTACAGAAAATAACGTTGACAAAAATATTTGTATTACAGAAACAAAACTTGATCTTGAAGTGCATTTTATTTTACGAAGCATTTTCAACTCCTGCAATATGTGCCACACTTTCCCTAATATATGCAGAAGAACAATATTCAACAAAGTTAGGCCGTGGGAATTAAAGAAACCCAGAGTGGTATAAAACTGCTGGTTTAACGCTGACAACTTTTATCATTGAAGACAGCATCTGAACAGTAGCAATTCACAGCTATGAAACAACCTAATTTCACCTCTAAAAGGGCAAGGAAACATGACTTTGAATAGTACCAATGCCATTTTGGAAGTTTGTTGTCTTTGAAAGGTCATTGGCAGTAGTGGGAGGTTTCTGAGGTTTCTGAGGACTGGAAGGAAGTAAATGTCACTCCCGTCTTCAAGAAGGAAGATCCAGGGAACTACAGGCCAGTCCTTACCTCAGTCCCTGAGCAGGTGATAGAAGCAGCCCTGAAGGACAAGAAGGTGAAATCAGCATGGCTATATGAAGGGAAATCATGCCTGACTGACCTGACAGCCTTTGACAACCAGATGGCTGGCTCAGAGGATGAAGGCAGAGCAGACTATGCTTATCTCAATTTTAGCAAGGCTTTCAACACCTTCCCACATAGTATGTTTAGGCAAACTGCTGAAATATGGGCCAACTATGTAGACTGCAAGGTGCAATAAAAAGTGACTGGACTTCTGGGCCCAAAGGGTTATGAACAGCAGCACAAAGTCCAGCTGGACGCCAGTCACTTAGCAGGGGTTGATACAGGGGTCAGTACTGTTTATTGTCTTCATTAATGATCTGAATGATGGGACAAAGTGCATCCTCAGCAAGTTTGCAGACTACACAAAACTCGGATGAGCAGTTAATAATATATCAGATGGCTACGCTGCCATGCAGAGGGACACCGACAGGCTGGGAAACAGGCTAACAGAAACCACATGAAGTTAAACAAAAAAAAAATTGCAAATTCATTCTTACACCTAGGGAGGAATAATCCCAAGCACCAGCACATGCTGTGGACCAGCTGGAAAGCTGCCGTGCAGAAAAGGACCTGAGGGTCCTGGTGGAC
Source organism: Falco punctatus (assembly GCF_963210335.1). Lineage (NCBI taxonomy): Eukaryota > Metazoa > Chordata > Aves > Falconiformes > Falconidae > Falco > Falco punctatus. The sequence continues at coordinate 61,453,338 of NC_137585.1, forward strand.
ACCAAGCTGAACATGAGCCATCAATGTGCCCTTGCAGCAAAGAAGGCCTATGGCATCCTCAGGAAGCATTACCAGCAGGTCAAGGGAGGTGATCCTTCCCCTCTGCTCAGCCCTGATAGGACCACAGCTGGAATGCTGGGTTCAGTTCTGGGCTTCTCAGTATGAGAAAGGTATACTGGAGAGACGCCAGTACAGGGTCACACAGATGATAAGGCTTTGGAGCATCTGACACCTGAGAAGTTGGAATGTTCAGCCTAGAAGAGAATGCTCAGGAGGTATCTTGCCAATATGTATAAACACCTGATAGGGTAAAGAAGATGGGAGGCATACTCTACTGCGCCCCGAGAAAGGATAAGAAGCAATGTACAGAAACCAAAATACTGGAAATTCAGCTTAAAACATAAGAAAATACTTTCTTACTGTAAGATTAAACACTGGAGCAGGCTGCTTAGAGAGATTACGGGGTTTCTATTCACAGAGATAATAAAAACCCAACGGGCCACAGTACTGAGCAATTTGCTATAGCTGACACTGCTGTCTGCAAGGGTTAGACCAGACACTTCCTGAGATCCCTTCCAGCCTTAATGATTCTGAGCTTCTGCTCTGCTCGTCTGACTGTTCCACCTGCTTCTGAGAATTCTTCTCTCCGCTTAGTGAATTTAAGTGAACACATACCTAACATCTGGCAGCTTCAGAGGATTTCATTCTGCCCCCTAATATTGCTATCTAGGGACTTGCCTATCTGAGCTTTTACATAGAGGACTGTAATGGCCTGGTTTTTCACCTTTAAGACAGTCAGCAATGAGTGAGAATGTGACTTGACTCTGATGTATGTGAAGAGATTCAAACAGCTTCATCTAATACATTAAGATACATATTCCCTATATATGAAAACTGAAATGCTGTATCAGTAATATCAGTCACAACTCCTGGTGGTGGTGATCTCAGAAACATCCTAGTTGTCCCATTAGCCACAGACAAGTGGTTCAACTCTTTTTAAGCTTGGATAGAGAAAGACACACGCATAGGTGACTGGGTCAAAATTCTGCCTGTCTGTAGATACAACTCTTGCCAATAAGGTAGGAACTCGGGGCTCTAAACTTCCTCACCTCTTATTTTTCAAACAGCTTTTTCAGGAAAATACTGAAGCCTTGAGGCTATGGCCATGCTTCCAGGTGAATGTAAGCCTCTGCTTATGGTGAAAGGCAGAATTCACAAGAAAGGGAGAATTGCACGAGACACTGCAGTCTAGTGAAGCGCACGTACCCTTGTACAAAGAAGCCTCTGGATCTTGGATGTTTGTTTTCTACTTTAGACACCAAAGGGATGCAATGCATGCATCATATACCTTTAAATTTGCTAAGGCTTTTTCATATAGTAAATGTAAATATAAGCTGTAAAGCAATCTATGTACATAGACTTGTACGTCTACCTCAACAGGAGACTTTCTGAGTAGTACTGCCAAACTTTTAGAAAAGAAAGCCAGGAAAGCAAACAAATGCTCAGAGACAAAGTACATGGCAAATATTCTCATTTGCTACAAACAACGGCTGTTAAAACTAACACACACCAATTAACCACCCCTTTGTAACAGATATTTCTACAGTGAGTATTAGTGATTTTCATTTTTGTAGTTAAAACTAAGAACAAAAAGTTAAATACCCATCTGATGCATAAAAACAATTTTCTGTGATAACCAAATTCATACTGCAGATTTGGAAAATTGTGACTTTTTTAGTTTGGAATCCCTAATTTAAATGCAAACTAATAATTCTTAAAGATGATAATGCAAGCACCAGGGAAATATCGGTCCTCATGTTATATTTTATTTATCCAAAAGTTGCTGGGAACAGGAGTATATATATAGTTATACTATAAACAGCATTATACATCTATTAATAAAAAATTGAATCTAACCTTTCAAACTATTCAAAAGCTCTTAAAATGAGGCAAATATCTCTGATCATTTAAGATCTTGTCTTCTCCACCACTTTTGGAGAAGAGACACTTGGCATAAAATGAAGAAGGGAAAGAATAAAGGAGGGAGACCCCTGTCCTGCAAAGAATTAACCTAATAGCAGACGATTAGGCATGTATATGTAAACACTAACTTATAAAACTTGCATATATATTCTTTAATATTTTTAAACTTTTGAGTTTTAATCATGTTTAAAATACCTAGTCATTACTGTAAAAAAATGAATGATTTGTCAAAAAAATTGTTTATGAGCAATGGGGAGATGAGTTTACTTGAATATCTCTCTTTAAAAAATTCTCTTTACTGTCTGTGGAAATCTTGAATGGAAAAGCAATCAGTAAAGGAGTAACATAATGATTATGCTAATGGTTTCCTTCATACCAGTGAAAAAATATTGCTGCCAAAGACATCTAACAACATCAGTTTTTCATCCAGGGTTGAAATCAAACACTCATTTCAATACAGTATTTGAAACAGCTTTAAAATTACTTCTACTTCTTGAACATGATCTCTGGCAGCCTGCATTACCTTTTAGCAGCATATACTACTGCTAATAAATTATATAATCAAGTAGTCTTGCTCTTGCTCTATCTCAAGTGGGAGTTCAAGAACACCGCAGACTGACATACATAAGCATTGCTCCAGAAAACTGGTCATGCTCCCTTTTCGTCATGTCTACAAAAGTGCTTGTGCAGCCATGTATTAATGCACACTGTGTGATCTAAGTGAAAATAACCAAGGAAAAAAAGATTTGTCTCATTCCATGAGCTCCTTCATCTGATCCACCACACAGCCTCACACACACACACACACACCCTTGCTGCACAAAAAAAAGAGTATGTGTAAGGGCAGAAAAGGCAGCTGAGACTATTTCCATTAGTGAAACCATTTACCACCAATTACACTTCTGTCAAACTAAGACGTAAGCAACTTTGCTAACTCCCCCTCTCTGCTCCTGACTCTTGGTATTTCATCTGGCCAATACAGAGATTACATAAACAAGCTGATCATCAGGCTTTAAATAAATAGAGTTGTCTGTGTTTACAAGTGTCTGACAAAGACTTCCAGATGTTAAACCGACCCCACCATTACAAATCGCTACAGTTAAAATGCACTAAAACCCACTCTTTTTGAATCATGTGCAAACTCTGGAGTCAGCTGGACTATAAAAATGGTTCACATGAATCCCTTGAAAGACTAATTAAAAGTTGTGCAAACAATTAATGCAAATCACTTCGATCTAACAAGACTATTACGTTTGCTGGTGTATATATACATATACTGGCATGTAGAATACATACAGTGTTTTAGAATTTGACTACACACTAGCGTGAATTATGATACATAGTAATATTCCTGCAACATGCAAGGTTAAATTTTGAATGAAATTAGGACATCAAAACAATCTATCTTTTTATATGCAATCCAAATACGGGCTTCCTACAAAGCTTCCTACACAATATTCAAGATGTGAGTAAATAACAGGTTCACTGCATGGAGGCCTGTTGTTGGGGTTTCTTGCTTTTTCAATGTATTAAGGAACAGGTAGATTCTATCTCCACACAGCCGATCAAGTTAGCTCCAATCTCCTTCATGAGTCACATCTTGATTAACTACATCTACTTTCTTCTTACATTCAATACAACTTTACATTGCCATTTCCTTGGAAACAGCAGTTTTATCTTCTGCAATGCAGACAAAATTTCACTCAGATATTGAAGTGAGATAAAATCTGAATGCTTGACAACCGAAAGGCAATCTGATCCCAATACAAGCCAGGAATTACTGGAGATGTGAAAAGTAGGGGAAAGAAAAATTAAACACACTTCTTCCCTCTCCCACCAAAATTCCCCAAAAGCATCTCTCAGAGCAAGAGAGTCACAGAGATACCATTTACCTTCCATTCCTGAATCTAAACCCCTTGAAAATTTCTAGAGATGTTTTTCATGGAATGCAACACAAATTCAACTTTGAATGGAAACGCTTTCACCACTGGGAGGAGGGGAATCTCCATTCATTATTTCCATAGGAACCATTCTTTCCAGAAGCAGTCTAAGGTGCTTTCAGTAAGCTTAAAGCAGCAATTATATCACTCAACTACTTGCACTCTTTGTAGCTGTGCACCTTATAGATCTCTGCTTGGACAGAATACTTGTACATACAAAACCATCCCAGGCTCCTTTCCCTCCCCTTATTCTCCTAGCTGCCCATTTTACAACTATTTCCGAGATTAATTACATTTTATTTTTTCCTGGTGTGGATTTCCTAGGGATGACCTTAAACACTCGTTACTCACCCAATAAATCTCTTTTATAAGCAGTCATTCTAAAAATGTGCTTTTATTTCTAAAACTGTTAAGAAAGCATGAAGTTATCACCACCTATTAATCAGTTACAAAATAAAGTGAAACACCAACCTGGTAAGATTAAACAAAAACGAAAGCTGACCTACTGTTCTTAAATAGCCTGACAAAATTTTTCATATTTTGGTCTTCCTTTGATTTGTACTCTGGCAAGTTGAACCAACACATTTTAGAAAAGCCTCGTTTAATTTGCATCCAACTGATCTTTTAAAAATGTGCCATAATGAATAACACAGAATAAAACTTTGAGCAGGAAAAAGATATTCCTATATTCTGGACGTTACAATGAAATTGCCAGAACTGTTTGATACTGTGGCACCCAGATAATCAATTCCAGATCAGCAATTCAGAACAACCTCTTTCATGTGAAGCAGCTGATGTAGACAAGCAAGACCTAAAAGAAAATTCATAGGGGAAAAGGAAGATATAGTTTCTTTACCTGTGATAGAGAAGAAACTTAAGGTTAATATACCCACTGGTCCCAGACTTCCGAAATACTGGGTGAGGCAGGCACATACAAAAGCTGAAAGGCAATGGCATTATGGTCTATACAAGGATGATGCTTTCTTTAGGAAGGAAGCCATTAGAGAAAATATAAACATAAATTCAGTAAAGTACATTAATCTGTTAGAGTACCTGCCTATACTGAGAGAGACACAGACACACAGACTGACCAACCGACCTCTCCAGACATAGAGTAACCTTAAAATAAATTAGGACAGCACAAGTCACTAGTTCTCCTAGATTGACTTTGAATTTCCCAGGCCTTCCCCACTGCAGCCCACATGAAATCCATATATCTCGAACAGGTTCCAGGTGGCCTCTTCTACCTCTTGACTATGCAACCCTTTGGGGAGAGATGCTATTAAACTTCTCTTTTTAAAAGGGAAATATGAAAGCATGTCATTCTCTGTGACGTGCGTGTGTTTCTGGACTGTGGATGAATGACATCCTAGGTGAAAACACTACAGTTCTCTTTACCTGTCAGAGCAGAGCCTCAGTGAAGTACTGCTCATCTAAGACACGCATCTGCACAGCCTGTTCATATGCTGGTTTGCTTTTCTAGGAATCGGGAGCAACGAAGACAACCATGCAAAAAATGCTTCTCCCCAAAATCTGCCAAGGTCCAGCCTCAGCTCTGGCTCAGCAGCGGCCTTATCTGGCTCCTGAAGAGTCACTCAAATGTTCTTAAGTGCAGCCTGCCTGGGCCCCACACCCCACAGACACAGGCATGCCCCTTTCTGAGCCCAGCTGAGTGGGAAGCATGGTTCAAAGGCACCCGAGGGCCTGGAAGAAGAGCCAGCCAGGCTGCAGCATGAGCAGGAACATCTCAGTCTGCCACAAATAATGTTCATTCTATCCTGACCTACTGATACATATTTGCACCATGTTCCCAAAAGTATTCTGTATTACACACATTATCTGTCTCTAATTACTTCACAGGATAAAGTCCAACTATTCCAGCTATTAAGTACCTGTTCAATTGTAAAGAAAAAAAAATTAAATATGTTAGTACACCAATTATCAAACTGTGACACAATTTTCGGTCAGACTTACTTCATGTCATGGTAACAAAATTTAAAACTCTTAACGCAAAATTTTTTATCTGCCCTTACATAATTCCACAGTTACAATTGTATGAATGTTTTGTATGAAGAAAAACTCATTAAAATATTAAGTTGTTGGTTCTTTGCTTAAAACCCAGTATGAACTAAATCTAATGCCTAACTTTTTGGGCTACTTCTTGGCCAATATGGTTTAAAAATCCATTTGTATTTTTATACAAACAAATGGAGAATTGGAAAGTTTATTAGTTCTTATTCTTCACCAGTATCTCTTGATCAGCTTTGAAATGGATGTGAATGACACAATCACAGAATGGTTAATGTTGAAAGGGACACTGTATTTTTATTACATGTATTACATACTTTATTTTTATGTAATATCTTCTCTTAGATTGTAGCATACTGTTTATAAATCAACATGAAAACAGTCATGAGATTAAAGTAAGGCTATAGTATGCTTACAGTGCTCTAGGTTACAAAATTACCTATAACTTGTGACGTGAAATAAACCAAATTATTTATTACAGATGAAATTTGCTCAGAAAAAGGAGACACCAACATGAAAGAAAATGAAAGCAATACAGTGAAAATATTATTTCTACCTAGTGATCAGCCTGGGTAGCGAGCTGAATCCCAAAGGAGTGGGGGGTGGGATGGGTGGGGGGGTGGAGAAACAAATAGTTTTGGGAAAACAAATTTCAGTCAGGGAAAAGTTAGATGTCCTTAATTCTGTTCACTTACTTAAGTGAACTTTGTTTTACAGTCTTATCTACTATCTTTAATTAATATGGATTTCAAACAAGAAATAAACCAGACATGCTAAAACGCCTGGGTGCAAGTGATATGTATTACTCCTGTGAAGCCAAAAGACTTATGACTCATCTCCCTGTTTACATAGAGCCAGAAGGCCACAGAGAAACACTGCAAGAATGTCTAGGGAATCAAGTCAGACATCTAACAGGAAAGTAAGTATCCTCAATTCCTACCTGTGAAGAAATCTATCAAGGGCATCAGGTGAGAAGAAAAAACCTAAAGAAATACCTGCAGGCGAGACAAGTAACTCCTAGGGAAGTCAAGTGTCATCAAGAAGAAAACAGCTCCCAAAAATAAGGAAACCAAAAATACTGACTAAAATACATGAACAGATATTTTTCTTTCTTCATTATTCTCCACTTCTATACCCAAGGAATATCTAACAACAAAGAGCCAGACCAAGAGTTCAGGGCAAGCAATTAGGCACTCAGAATAAAAGGCTATGAAGGAGCTGATTAGATCAGGCCATCAAAGCCTGACTAGATCTCAGGTGACTCACTGACAGAGCACAGCTGGAAAAACAATCAGAAAGACAGTGATCATACCCAACATATGACCTTCATGGATCAGTGTAGAATAGTCATAAACTAGAAAAGTAGGCTTCCTAAAATTCCCTGAAAATAAAGAGAGCTTGAAAATACTTGCACAAAGCTCCCAAATTCAATGTGTCTGTCAGTCATTTAAAAAAAAAATAATCAGTATGTCACTAGAAACTTGAGGAACAGTTTCAACACATAAGGAGAAAGCACGGGATCTAAACCACACAACTTGATGCTGAAACAGGACAGCATTTTGAAAAAGGTAGAATTCAGATAGACATAAACCTTTACAGCTCTGAGAAATTAAGAGAGTAGTGTCAGTTCTTAAGGGTCTTTCCCAACCTAAATGATTCTAGGATTTCAAGTCACAGAAGGAGCTAAGTCACAATAGAAAACTCACAGTAGAGGTGATGACAGTCAAAATACAAACAGAATCTGCTGAAGTACTTTATAGCAAGTGTTAATATGAAATCCTGCATGGAGCTACACGCATAGCCCCTGCACACCACACTACCCTGTGTCCAGACATACAGAAAGACAAAATACAATTTCCCAGAACTATTTTCCATGAGATTTGTCTCACATCTTACAAAGCAGTATAAACTTTTTCAACCTCTCCTTAGACTGCTGAGTTGCTTGTTGACTTGTCTACACAGTGGTTTGCACACTATGTACCAGAAACACAACTAGTGGTAAAATCAGCTTCTTCAGTGGAACCAATTTAAAACGATGAACCATCCTGCCCACCTCCGCCAGGTGCTGGTTTTAAGTAAAGAAGAGAGGCCCTTGTCGGTGAGTTTACCAGTGGAATGGACTTGACAGCTTCTACTAACAAATAAACGGAGGCTGAAAAGCCAGAGGCTACTCTACAGCTCCAAAACCAGGTGACACAGTCACCACATCCATACTCCAAGTACTTGATGAGGTCTCCTCCATGTCCCATGTGGTGTCCCTAAGAAATAAAAATCTGTAGGTTCCTCCCACCCCACCACGAGTCAAAAGTACATGAAACAACACAAGGACTGAACTACAGACCAAAGCGGGTTTTTTTATAGCGTGAAACCTAGGTCTGTGTTACACAGCCCAGCGTGTTAAGGGCATGCAGTTGTTTCTGACCTAGCAAAGGCTAGTAGTGCCCTCATAGCCAAACCTGGGGCTGTGATGTTCATGCTACATGTGAGGACTGCTTCCTGGCACATTACTCCTCAGACAGTCCCCAGGTATGATACAGGAGAGCACTAGGCAGCATGAACCAAAATCATACCAGAAAACCTTACTAATGATTAAACCACAGGCTCTACTAGCAGTGCAGCAGCCGAGCTCACGCCCAGGTCTTGCTGTCTTTAACAGTATAAACTTAGTCAGACTGGTTCCACCAAACAACTCCGAATTCTGGATTACTCCTCCCTCCTGAGCCATCACATTAATTACACCAGACTACAAGGCTGTAGAAAGCAGGCTCTCCCCCCCCCCCCCAGTCCTCACACCACTGTGGAACTGCAATATGCACCTTCTAAACACATCTCAGTAACGACCACTATGATATTCTCTAACTTAGTATGAATAACACAAATGCATGATCCATGTTATAAATATGTTTGACAACTACTGCTGTGTATTTCTGCAGAGCTGTATAAATTTCTGCTCACCCTTCTGCAACAGTGAGCAAGTTGTCTCCCCTCTCCACCTTGCACAAAGACATTCAGCAGGAATCCCCTTTGGTCCGCTGTAGATTCTTGCAGAAAACCATCCTCCCTCTCTGTACACACTCCACAAGTACTTCTAACTTCGTTACCTAGGCTTCAGACTTGTTCCTGGCATGAGAGCAGTATTAACTTAAATTGACCCTCTAGAACAGAAAAGCAAAAAAGTGCAGGAATCACGAGTATTACCATACCTTACAGAAGCTTTTGATATTAATCAGGCTGTGTCACCTATTTGTACAAGCAGATATGGCAGGAAGCCCTTTTTTCAACAACTTTGTATTTACCTGAGCACTATTCTTCCCACAGAAACCTCAGCTACAGTGTACCATTATACTCTAAAGGATCACATTTTTCCCCCAAGAAATTTTAATACAAAACTGGGAGGAGATACCCACTTAGAAATCATCATTTTGGACAGCTGAACAGAATTTCCATATTAACTCTTTCAGAGGTAAAAAAATCTTCTCAAACCAGCATTCAGTTAGCTGAGTTAAAAAGGGATGCTAGTCAAAAAAAGAAAGCATGTGGGAAAGAAAATTAATTCCTTCACATGAGGCCCCTGCTGACTGCTCAAAACATTAGTTGGAGCAACTTATTGCAACTTATGCAATTTCTGGAGCCTAGCTTCATGAACTCAACAGTGAAAGAAACAAACGGCACAATGGCAAAAGAAGTGCCTGCTCATAGAGGCTGAGTACACAGCAGCACCTGCAGATAAGAAAAAAAGAAAAGTAAACAAATCCTTCCCCAAATAAAAACTTAATGGAAGGATCACAACTGAGCTTGAGAGAAACTACACGGAAGAAATCATAACTTACACACTTTGCTTCCAACTTGGTCTGCACAAGGATTTTGAAAGTACCTGAAGAGGAGGCTGTGCTGAAACCCCTGCAGTTCTTGGCACAACTGTGAATCTAAAGCAGGAGTAAGAAGCCTCCACACCACCTTGCCTTCACACATACAGGCTTAATTCAGTTTTAGTTTTCATGCAGGTCCTGTGATGAATAGTTATACACTTGTAAAGGCACATAAACCCAAGTATTCAATTATAAGAAACTTCATGGGTACATTGAACTTAATTTACCAGGAGTGAAATGCATTCCTGAAACAAATTTAAAGCTTAAACCACTTATCCACTAAATTAAACTTCAATGAACACAGCTGTTAATGTCCATCATTTTGTATTTCTTTCTAAGAAAAGCAAAGCTTGTTTGTCAAAAGTAATCAAATTTATGCTGACAATGATCAGGCACTGAACACAAATTATGCCTTCCACAAACAGAAGTATTTCTCTTTTCGATCAGATGTTATGAAGACAAATATTGATCACCATGTATTAGTATTTCCCTACAAGAGCGAAGTCAGATGACTAAGTAGGGATGCCCAAACTGCATCCTCAAGGCCACAATATCACCAACCAAACAGCCTCATCTGGCTCACAGCCAGGTTACAGCTACCCACTTTCCCTTCAGTCTCACATTAGTAACCGCTAGCTCTCCACTTCCTGACTTCTCAGGGGCAAAGAGGACGGCGATTTCACTTGTAAGCACTTTCTGAAAGCAGCAGTATTAGGTAGTGCACACACAATATAGTTGAATCAGATTTGCTGAGCATTGTGCAGATCCTTTGGGAATGTAAAACCCACTGAACATGCATGGATCAGCAGCACTACACATAGGCACACATATACTAAATTTGTTCACATGAGAGAAGAGGATGACTTTGGCCGAGAAACCTGTGCTGCTATGTCTATTACACAGCCCATTCTGCTGAGAAATCCACACTCCACTGTTTCAAAACTCAGTTTCTATTTTAACAACAAAATAAAGCAAACAAACACACACACAATTTAGCTAAAAACTAGCAATCTCGTTTTTGCACAGCAATTCATTCAGTGTCTTTAAAGCCTCCAGTTATACCAGACAAGACCACCATGCAACGTTATTACTCCTAAACTCAGAGAAGTTACCTTACAGATTAGAGTTACTGCACGAGGTGGGTTTTTTTTCGTCTCCACCAATACTGACAAAAAGCATTTGAAGAAAATTAAGACTGCACCTCATCCAATTCAGAATGGGTCAGAACACTGTTGACTTCTGCAACTTTCATTCAAATTCTTGCAGCCACATGCATCACGACACTGCCTTTCCTGACATCACCATGCAATGCATTTTCCCACAAGATCTCTTAGGTGGAACACAAAGAATAGTACTCCGTGAGTAGTGTTCAGTATTTTGTTTTTCTTTATTTTTCAAAAAGGGGCCACCATGCCTTATTCACTACCATTAACACACTCAAACTGCTCTGAATACATGCCCATATTGCTAGAAACTACGTGATGGCCTGATGATACGTGATCATGGGAAGATGGAACTCCTGTGTTCCTGTTTTCCTTATACACATCACAGGAATAATTTGGGTCTCCCAGACCATACCAATCATGGCAGTTAAACATCTGAAGCACCCAGTTCAAGTCATGAACTATACAGGGCAGCAAATTCCCTGCAACTAATCTCACTTACTTTAAAAACACTGCACACACAAGATTGACTTCAGATGCAAAACTATTTTAAAAACTAAGTGTTGTTTTAATATTTAAACAACACTAAATTTGAATACTTTTTAACCCATTTTTATGGGAACATCAGTAGACATACAGTAAGATTTCCTCACAACTCTTTCTATTGCATTCACTACTATTGCTTAAGTGCTTTGCAAATACTGTTTTCATACCATCTGTGTGAAGTGGATCATGTTCTTAATCTGCAAATAGAAAACCTAAGATGAACATTATCTGGTAATTAGCTGTCAGATACAGGAGTCCCACAATCTGATTTAGCAGAATCACATACAACTTCATATACTCAAACACAGCTCCTCCTAATTTACATATTTCTGTATTTTACTCACATTTTATTTACTCACTTTTTTATAGAATACCAACGTTAAAACCACATTATTATGTGAAATAATCCTTGGCCTAACATCTGAAGAAATACAGTATAGAAAATAAAACATATGCCTTAGCACATTTGGGCATGCCCTGTAGCACAACTGCATTTTCTCTACAGACAGAAGTTAGTATCAAGTAACACCATGGCAATATACTTATAAAAGATGAATTACTACTCTTGAATGTATGCACACAGTTCTACTTTGCAAGAACTACATGAAACCTAGATGCAAAACATCTTTGAAAAGCTGTGGTCAGGTATGACTAGATATGAGTATCATTACTGCATACTTTGGATAATGAGTGTAATTGCAAACTGATGCTGTATGACATTACACTGCTGCACAAAATAAAAAGCCAGGAAATGCAAAATAGACACGTATAAACTGCAGTGCGAGTTGAGAAGCTTATTTGGCAGCATAGTCTTGGCAGAGATTCACGTACAAAACTCTGGGGAAGCTTGTGTCAAACAGGTTTTCAGCTGTGTTTCCTAACATAGATGCACGTAATACTTCAGCTCTCTGCATTCATCGTAGTTTGTCACACAGCTAAGAAGTCACTACAGACTTTTATTCCCTAACTTTATTTACTGCTTTCAGCATAGCTTACAAGGTGCCTCTATCAAACATTTACAGCTTTCTAACACTGCCATATCTCACTGCTTAAAAAAATTTCAACATGTTGGATCACATCGAAAGCAAAGAATGGTATTTAAGCAATCAGAACTGTATCAGAGCACTTCTGTGGGATTCTCTTTTGACTGCATTCCTTTTAGAAACCGCCAGCAATGTTCTGGTAAGATACTGAGCTTTTTTAGAACAAAAGGTTAAAAAAAGATCAAATGTGGTTTTCCTTCGATTTCCATAGGCTCTTGAATGACTTGCAACTAAACACTTAAGTCATAACTAAATGGTCACACTAATAAATCAAGTTTAGATGATTTCACCAGCCACCTAACCTATTCATCACTGAAGTTAATTATGATAAACCCAACCTGTTGTGGCATGTTTTTATAATTACATCATCAGATGAGTGCTAATTATGTAAAAATTTCATCCTATTCTCACCTCCAATTAACAAGGATTCTTTCAAAGATACTGGGTAATTTGTACACTAAAACAGAATGACTATCCAAGCTTCTATCACAAGCTAATCCCTTGCAGAGAACAAAAACCTGCATTGCTGTTACAGAGAAGAGTGTGAGGAATCAAAGACATGGAAATACTACTGTGTATGCAAGTCAGTGTTGAGAGTTGAAAACTAGAGTAACTTAACCTTTTGTGGCATTGGATTAACAGCTCCACAGAATTTTGGTACTAGGGACAAACTTTAGCATTCTAACACACATAATTTGAATTTACTTCAAGAATATGATACAACATATAGTGTAAAGCCAAGGTTCAGTGCTACAAATGAAGTGACATTCTTTGTCTAGCAAATCTGTCTAGTGTTGACAACTGTGATTCAGTGTGGAAGTTTAACTGCCTCAAACGTATCTTCACAAGTTGCATCTTGTATAAAATAATTTGGATTCATAAATAATTCTTACAATAATTTAAGATTCAGCATCTTAATTTCTTTAATTTCTTGTTGCTGCACAATCTAAAAGCAATAAAGGGACTCCAAGAAACGCCCATCACAATTGCATACACAAAACAAATTAGCAGCTGGAACAAAATGATCGCAACTTCTACCTAGAGTGAAGGGCCTTGAATGAGGCCCTAAGCTTTGCAGCAGTATATCATACGCAATCAGGTACAGCATAACTGTGTGGCTTAACAAAAAGAGTGAATCATGTCTCCTACTAGCGTCACAGACTTCTGAATGCTTAAGAAGCAAAATTCCCTTACTAGTTTCATGCCAGCAATACAAATTCAAAAGCAAGTTTCTAGCAGATGACCATAGAGAGACCTTCGGCAGTGATTTCAGACACAAAAGGTATTGGTAACTGTGATAGTTACGATCCGCGGTTTCTTAACTTGGAATTACGAAATACACTGGAAAAATTTTGCTTGTGTGACAACCATAAAGATCAGCATTCCCTTTTTACAGCAGGATACTCTAAATCATTCTCGTTTTTACAAACAAGAACATTTCAACCTTTCACTTGAAGGATTCAGATTACTTATTTCAGAAAGGTTGAACCTCATTACCTAAGTGATTCAGAGCTTCCCCTTTTCACACTCACAGGCCCAAAAATTGATATCTCATACTCTCCCTAATTGATTTCCAAGTAATGTTAATAGCAAAAAATCATTCTGGTATGCTTGGTCCAAGTTTGCCAGGAAGAGGAAAGGATTCAGCCCATATAAGTTTAGATGCCTGCACCTGACGTAGTGAGACCCCTTTTGTCATCAGTGGGGAGAAAAACACATCTAGAACACATTAAACCCTACTCCCATGCCAATGTCAAAAATCACTCTGAAGATCTCAAATATTGCATTGGTTCTTGGTTCTTTTGCCAATACATATTTACTGAACTACTGCCATACCTCACACTTAAATGTCAAACTGGTCGTAACTGATTAATTTTTTTGCAGTGTGTTCGTACACTGCACAGCAAAACTAGTGTTCACAGACACTACATCATTTGAAATAAAATGCAAGCAGAAAGGAACCAAAGGTAACTATGAAGCAAAGGATTTCAAACTCCTTCCAAGGTACTGAGAACAACAGTTCTGTGTGATTACAGCACAGTTTCCAGAAAAACAGCCAGTTGTGATTTGAAGGTTTAAAGCGATGGAGGACCTGCACACGTCTCCCCCACGGCAAAGCTTTATGTTGGCTTTGGATTAATCTCCTCAGCCTTCCCAATTTATTCTCCAATGTTTTGAGGACACCATAAAGTAGCAGAGATACCACAACATCCTGCCATGCTCAGATATTGCTTCTATAATGACACGGAAGTTATGTTAACCCTACTGCCACAGGTATACACCAAGAAGGGCACATTTGTGTTTCTCGTCTCCTAAAATACTCTCCAAACAACTCAATTCAGGGAAGCAGGTGACCATGATATCACCACAACCTGAATGCTTTAATATAAAGCAGAGGCCTCGCATATGGTTGGGCATTTTTTGAGCATTAGCACAACAGTATGTAGTATATATAGTATGTAGTGCTATACAATAGTAGCATTTTTCCATGCTCTAGAACTCAGCAAGTCTTCTAAAAGACTTAAAAAAAATCATCAGTAAACTAATTGTTTTTTCAGCCAAATCTTGTAGGGGGGTTTGATGTAAGTTATCTTTATATTGCGTACATATTAGCACCTTCTTCAATTAAGAAAAGATAAAATGTCCGTCACCCTGAAGATAGTATCATTGCTGCCCAACTGCAAGACAGACATTGATGTCAAATAGTTTTACGTTGTTTTCGATTTTACCATCTCTGTTAAGAAAAAGCTATTATTTATGTATTTGCCAGACTCCACTTATTCCTTATTAAAGTAGTAACTTTAAAGTACAAACTTTTAACTATGCTTGTCCTTAGCATTACAAATTTTAGCTAACGAGTTCTAATCTTCATTACACATAACTTACCACTGTCAGACTAAATCCCTGTACACATCAACGAGCAGTCCACAGCACTGTGACTCACAAGCTGAGAGCCACTCAATTGCAACACTAAAAATAGGAGGAAAATCAAGCACGGAAGTCAGAGCCAGACGTAACACTTCTATTTGGGAGTGGATTTAGTGTTGACTCACCTGGTGAGGTATGGCTTTACACACTATCTTTTGCTAAAGTTAAGTAACACTGTAATTGTTTTTCAATGTTTGTAATGTTGCTAGACCTATCTTCCTTATTTTCAATATAAAATAATTGAGAAGCCCATTTCAGCCAAATAGTTCTGCTTCAAGGAAAATGCTCTCAGGTCTTGTATATTTTTTAAATCTATTCTTAAACAAATCTCCTATCTCTGTGCTTTGCATCAAGGACTTTAAATTCAGCCAGAGTTTTAAAACAATGTGTATTTCGCCCATGAGAACAGCAACACCTGACAATATCAAAATACAACTGAAAGATCATTTTAAGGATTGGAAATAAAACCAGTGTTCAGCAACGTATTTGCCCATCAAACATGAAGTCAGTATTAACCTTTCTTGTTTACCACAGCCCCAGTAATTATGTATTTACAAATTTCATAAAATAACAGAATGGACAAATCAGTGAAAACATCTAACACTAAAGCAACGTATTTATTCTGCTTAGTAGACAGAATTAGAATAAATATTGGTCAATGGCAACTAGAATTGACTGAATTCTTAGATCTAAAACATAAACTCTACTTTTAGCAACAGAATTAGGCTTAATTTGCACAGAGTAGAATCAAAAGGGAACTAAGTCATCGAAGATGAAATAACACTGCTGTCAAATTCTGTTCAAATTGGGTAAGCTGTAAGTCTTCCAATAAAAAGCAAGTTGACAACTGCCAGTAATAAACTGATTAAGTCTCAGCAGCTACAACTTTCTAAGGTTCCATCTGTTCTGTACATGTGCCACCCTGGGTCTTTGCCAGATCTGAGGCCTGGGATTCTCTTCTGTATTGTCAGTGACAGGACGCCCCCGCTGTGCTCTGTCAACAAAGTAGTAGTGCCTGTTTGAATACCGAGGTGACAAATTTGGAACTGTGTATGATACAATTAATACAGACAGCCTAGTAAATAGTAACTGAGATTTCTGGTCAAGAATAGAAAATATGGATTAAAAAACGGGGCATGGGAATACAGCCAAAGCATTATGTAGTAATACCACTAGGGCAAACAGTGACAACTTTTGGAATATTTGCTGAAGAAGTGAAAAGAGTGAATACTATAAGGAAGAGCCTAACAAACAACTTGGAAAAAGCGTAAAAACATTTCAGAATGAGGAATCCTGCCAAAGAATCTGCACAAAGACAATAGATCAGGTTATACAAGGCATACTTTGAGAAGACAGTCTCTCTGCAGAAATATTTTTGTTGGTGTTCACCATGCAAAAGCATGGTAAGGGTCTCATATCAGAACATTTCTTCATGGAAGACTCAAAGAATCTGCTTCAAACAGAAGTGCTGGTAGAACTTAAAAACAAGTTAACAAAACGAAAAAACGAGTTGCCAGAATGACAAGGTATTTATTCTTTGAGCTTTGAAAAAACTATTGGTATTACTGAAAAACACGATAGCTGAACTACTCAAGATCATATATGATCTCTCACTTAAAATTGCCCTAGTACGAGTGGTTAACATAATCACCATCTTTAAGAAGATTCTAAAGGAGACCAGAGAACTACAGATGAGGAAGCTTGATATTTATACGGAATAAAGTGGTGCTAGTTAATTCTAGAACAGTTAGGGAATAAGTGAGTAAATACGATATAGTGCAGAAGAGTCACCAGGCCAAAACCGTTACACTTCACAGGTCTAATACAGCTTTAAGTTAAATGTCCAGAAGAGAAAGCTGGTTGACAGCCTGCTGCATTTCAAAAATGCATTCCCCAAAGCCTCCTACAGAAATTAAACTACGCTAGAATAAGAGCTAATGTCCTTTTGAGAATAAATTACTGGTGAAAAGACAGGAAATAATGGTGGACCCTAATGGTCAGCTTTTGCAGTGAACGGAGTATCCAGAAGAGTTCCACAGGAACCTGTTCTGGGACCTGCGCTTTACAATACATTTGGGGAGGACATGTCCATAGACACTATTCAGAACAGAAAAGATGAAGGCCAACTATGAAAAGATGCCGGTTTTCTCTATTGGGAGTGGCTGGGAGGTGAACCAGGAGATGAAATTTCACGTACATAAGCACAAAGTGAGACAAAAAGGTAAACATGCTTCTACATTTACATATGCATCAGCCTCTGAGCTTGTTATTATCACTCACAGATAACTCCAAAATATTGTTAGAGAAACACACAATAAAAATAGTAAACTTGGTGCTCAGAAGACAAACAGGCAGATAGTGTCAGGAAAGAAACGGAGAACAAAACAACCACCATTAAACCACTCTAGAACTGCATGCTTTACTGAACCCTCCAGTTCTGCTTCCTCATCCCAAATGAAATACAGTCAAACCAGAAAAAGTACAGAACGTTACTGAATATCTCCTGTACAAGGAACAACCAAATAAAATACAATTCTTCAGCCTAGAGAAGAGGCAGCTGAGAGGGGCCGTGCTCTCTCCACAGCACTCAGTCACATGGAGGAAGCAGCTGTTCCTCTTGTCTTCCACTAGGACACCTTGGTGAAATCACATGGAAACAGATGGCAAATGACAGGTTCAACTTAAAAAAAGGAGACTGTTCTTCACATTCCAGGTAATTAAGCTGTAGATTTCTTTGCTGTAGGCTCTTCTGAATGTTAAACACATCCACAAGCGTATGAAAGACCGGGCAAAATTTTAGGAGGCAAGCTCATGCCGACCCACTAAATTCAGTGAAGCCCCCTAGTTATGGGTCATTTGAAAACTACCACCATGTGCTTGCTCTGCTGGTATATTCTTCTTCCTAGGCATGTGCTATTGCCTCTGTTGGAGCGAACAGGCAGAGCTGGATGGCCTCAGTGTGTACAGCTAAGCTGGCACGTGCTGTTAGGTAACTGAAGAGGAGGAGAAACAAGACTGGCTGTAGAGACTAAGGGCACAAAAGGAAAGAGACAGGACATTTGCCACAGGTAGCATAGTATGCAGGAAGGGTGTATTGGGCATAACTGGCAACGTTTGATAGTGGGAGGTGGGCTGCAGACCAGTGTAACCAGTATGATGAGGGGACTGGAGAATAAAAAAAAAAAAAAAAAAGGGAGGTTTCACAGAGGCAAGAGGTGTTTTCCCTAAGACTGTGCATGTTTGTTTCAATCTCAGAATCAGTACTAGTTTTAACTGACAATAAACTAAATTAGGAAATCAGGTCTGGATTTGAAAAAATCTACCTGCAATTAATTGAATAATCTAAACTTTTGAGTATTTTTCATTCAAATCTTCAGGTTTCTCTTCCTCTCATTAAATAAGTTTTATGGTGAACATCAACACCATTACCTTCAAAGCCCCTGCAGAATATCAGAACCAGATCTCAGTGGTGTTGAGTTTGGGGAATGGAACTCCATACTCTGTTTTTAGTAATGTGACAACTCCTGAACTTCAGGCTTTGTTCCATATAGGGTGTTAACCTACTGTTAAGTAGGAGTACAAAGGCAGCAGCAGTACGAGTTTTAAAACTGAATAAAATATCAAAATGAGAAAGTGTTAAGATCTCACCTGTAGCAAGTATGAGCCAGGGGTATCTGCACTGGAACTCTCATTTTGTATCGTATTCTGTTGGGTAATAGCATCCTCCTTCTTTCGCTCCTTCTGCCCTGCTTCATCATCTTCATACTCATCAAGGCTCTAAAACCAAAAACATTCAGGTATAGTTTTTGTATGTTGTTTCACATTCTTCCCACATTTCAGAAATTTCATGCATCAGTGAATATTTTCAAAGATTAATTTCATATTTCAGAAAAGCTTAATTAAATGTTTAAATGCTTTCCTTTCTGTGGCTATTGATATCTTCAATACAAAAAGTCTGACAACTAACTGATTTTTCTTAATCACAAAACCAAACAATCAAATCAAGATCCAACTTGACAATGCTTTAGGCAACATTGTCCAAGTTCAGTGCTAATCCTGCTGTGAACAGGAACTTGAACTATACTTGAGGTTCCTTCCATTTAACTGACTCTGTAGTGTTTTCATAAGCAATAGTTTTACCTCTACAGAAGAGATTTCGAGAAAGTATTCATTTTACTCTTCACTCAACAGCTGACCTTTTTTGACACAATAGCATCTGCTGAGATTGAAGCATCAGTCTTAATCACCCATCTTAATTTTGCTCTCCCTGTCTTTGGTTTTGCCTTTGGAAGTTTACCATTGAAAATTAGTAATTTTAAAATTTAAATTAGTTGGTCAGTCATTCATTATTAACAGATATGTAACATTTCAGTTCTTCAACACAAATGTTTCATTCTAGATTTGCTGAAACACTTGATTCAAAAATATTACATTTCTAAAACACTGACGACTGACAGGTGAGAGACAGGAAAGATAAATCAATCCATCAATAACACTGCTTCTGTTCCAGCTCAAACCCATGCTGAGGCTAGGGTAGAAACGTGAGGACTCAACCAGCTTTGGACTAGGTCAGCTATGTCTAGATTGGTCTGTTAATTTAACATATACAAATTTAGAGAAAGAAAAAACCCACAAGCTTGGGTTTCGAAGACCAACTCGAAGCAGGCACAAAGCTCCAAAAACAAGTAATTTGACCACAACATCACAAGTTGTTTGCCATGTGTGTGAGACCTAGTTGGAAAAATACAAGGAACTAAACATTCTAAGATATCAGAAAAAGCTTCTGAATTAATGTGCAAAAGCTTAAGAAACAGAGAACAGGGCTACACGAGAACAAAGATGAATGTCACATTATTTCAAGGGAAGTTTCTAATGCACAAAACCCAAAATCACTATTCTGAGGATTAGATACTAATGATCTCTGACATCATCTTATCCAAAGGACACAAAACTAATCAAAAGTATATAACGAGACTGCTGGAATGCAGTGTTTTTTTAAAAAAGAAACCCAGTGCTATTTACTAGCTGAAAATAGCACTACTATATAAAAAAACCAATTTAACTGCTCCAAAGCAAACACTCTGGTGACAGAAGTGCTATAAAACTGGCAAACTAGAAAGGTATGTTTTCAAAAGTGAACATAATAAAGTGAATGTAAGTGAACCTGAATAGAAGCCATTGAAACTCTCTACAGTAGCACACATAGCAGAATACCAATGCAGTATCACCAGTCTACTTCTAATCAACATTTTAATACAAATGATGTAGGCCTGTCTACTTGTATCACAAAGAAAAGGCATACTTGAAAGATTAATACAGCTGAATCATTATACATTCAATAACACTTCCAATAAGTGGTCTTTTGAAATAAAATTATTATAAATATTTGATTGTCTCAGGTCCATTTTTAATGGAACATTCAAGAAACATTGTCACAGCACATTCTAGGAGACTATCTTTAAATAAATATCCTCTACCTTCCATAAATGGTAAAGCTTAAAAATTTTGGTAACATAAAAACTTAAGTCTGTATCCTAACTTATCCCATTGTCCTAATAATACATTCTGAAGCGACAGAAAAAGAAATAATGAGCCACTATTGCAACAAGAAATGTGAGTGATCTTCAGCTCTTACAAAACCAATCTCTTTCAGAAAAACCTATGAGGCTCACAGGATGTATCACATAAATTAAGACTAATGTTAATGTCATGCAGATGAAGAATGATAGCGTTAGAAAAACACGAGAAGTTTTGGATTGTTCTTCCAGCCTCCAAGTTGTTCATGTAAGCAAATTGAGATCCTAGATAAACTCAACAGAGATAGTTTGACATGAGTTTGGAAGAGCAGCCTCTAATAAATATAAGAAAAAATCGACTGGAGACAGAAAAGACCAGTAACTTTCACACATTTCAAAAAACTTACGCATTTTCAAGGAACAACATTCTTTAAGACAAAGCCTAAAGCTCAAATTACAATACTGCACACACACACAAAAAAAAAAAAAAAGTCTTTGTAGCAACTAGGCAGACAAGCGCTCCTTTCTTCACAAATTCTCTCCCTCAGATACATGCTTCTCATAAGCTTTCCAGAGGCTATCAGCATTCCACAGAAATACTCTTCTCTAAATACAGTTACATCTGTGAGGAAGAACATTATTCTCTCTTTTGATACCACATCACCTGCTACTAACTATTCTCTTACCAGTTTCAGACAAAACAAAATGCCATCATGGGATACAAAATTTCCAGCCACAAAATTTTAAACTAAGCATTTTCATTTAGGATTTGCCAGGGATGTCCACTCTCACCCTTTCTCTTTTTCTCAGGAATGTCTGAGATCACAAAAGGCTGCTAATCAACATCATCGAGAGGTATTCGACCCCCCCCCCCCCCCCAAATAATCCATACTTCCAAAGTTAAAGGCTTTCTTCCCAAGCACAGAACAGTTACCTAAACAGTTAATGCAAACCTAATTTGGAGCATATAATCTCTGCTTTAAGGGCTACTAGGGCTTGCTCCCACTCCAGTTCCCTTTGCCGGACAGGCCTCGAGCCAGCTAAGGCCAACACAAGTTTGACTGGTGAGAATTACAGAAGCAGCGGGTTTTCATTACTTCTTACAGATGAGGTAGAGGAGTCAAGGACAGGTTGATCCTCACCACTTGCAGCTGACACGGTAAATTTGGCTAGGGTTGCCAATGCCCTCCTGCCCTAAAGCAGATTAATAGTCACTGTCAAGAACCTTCTGTGGCTTCCCAAACACAAAGGTTATGTTCCCCTTCCAAACAGACACACACATACCTGCAACACTAATTAAAAAGATGTCCATGATGCCCGCTGAGCACAAGTCAACATGATAATAACTATGGAATTTAAACATTTTACTGTTTTTTTACTGAAGATATTTTGTTTCAATAAGCATTAGCCTTAATAAGGAAATACATTTGTTTTGACTCACGATGAAATAAACTTTCTTATGCAAAATAATACTTCACATTCAATATCCTGCTTTGCACTTCTCCAACAGCTTCAGTTAGATTGCTGATCTTAATGCTATTTATATTCTAACTTTTAGAGTAATAAAAATCAAGAACATCCAGGTTTCAGTTGATAGATTAATTACTATTGAAAAATTAAAAATGTCCAAAGTTCTTACACGCTTTAAAAAACATTTTTATTCAAACTGCCCTGCAGCTGAAACTGCCTCAGCTCACAGGACATTTCAATCAGATGGATTACTGTGGTTTGCATTTCAGGCTTCTCTCAGCTACTACACTTTGCACTAGCAACTAGTTTCACATCATTGAAAGAGACATAAATGCAATAATTACTTTCTCTGTCAGAACAGCAGAGAAATGGATTTGTAACCATCGAGGTGTAATTCTGACCCATTACATAATTCTCTCTGTGTATTCTCTTCCCCCTGCTTTTTTATTTTGAAATGGTATGTGCCTAACAGCAGATTCTTATTTTCCATTATAATCATCTGAGTTTGGTACAGCAGATATTCAATGTGACATTCCCACATCTGATCTCAATAGAAAGAATCCACAGAAATTCTTTAGGTTTTCTAGCATTTCAGTAAATGTTTGAAGCTGTAGTATAAACATTTTTCCGTAAACCTCTAGTTTGGAAAATACAAGCAGAATAGGATGCTTTCAAAGGAATCAGACTGATGAAAGAAACAGCCACGAAGATATCCCCGCATTCCAGCATGCCACCAGCCTGCAGTTTAAGATGACATTGTACAAAGAATGATTCACTGGTTTGCTGTCTACAAACATTTGTGCATTGCTAAGGGCAAACAAAAACTGGGGAGGAACTGTCTTTGCCGTGCAAACAAGCCATATTCCCTACATGCAAGAGATCGGTTTCTGAGTGCACACAAGCTGCTCTCGCCACAAGAAATGGTGCTGAGTCAAAATGTCGCTATCCCCATCCCCCTTCCTGCACCAACTTGCTTTTGCCTTGCAGTTCTGCTGGCCAAGCACATATCTAAGAGCTTCCCAGTTCATTTCATGAAAGGTCAGTCAGGTTAGTTTCAGCAGTTATAATTGGGCCGACTGAGACTGCCTGAACCAGATACAAGCCCATTCAAACTATTTCACAGAACTCCCGGAACAGTTGTGCTACATCAGCTTTTTGAAAATGACGAGCACTTCAGATAACATATTTAATCAGTACAGCAAGATGTGCAAGCAGATACATACTTTCAGTAAAACCCTGTGTTCAGCTTCACATTGGGCAATAAACAATCTCTAAAACACAAGCACCATCAGTTATCTTGACTTTTTTCTAGCTTCTTAACCATGCTAACAATCTGGGAGAGGAAACAAATCCAAACTTCTTCGCATTTCCCCAAAACAACTTTTTTTTTTTTTTTTCCCTGGGGGGGGGGGGGGCGGGGGGGGGGCGGTGTTGGGAAACCCAAAACAGTTTTACCACAAGGACAGTTTCCATGTTTAGTAGAAGTTCTAAGTGCACTATCACAACTTCATATCAAAATGCTAGAAAAGTGCAAAGTTTTCTATTAAATGTAAACACTTCCTAAAAGCTTCCACAGTGGAAATACAAGGCAAGATATAAGAGTTGTTTTTAACTCTAAAAAAAAAACATAATTAGGCAATTAATAACAACAAAATACATTTTGGGAATCGACATTACTCTTCCCTCAGCTGATCATTCAGAAAAGCCTGGAAAAGTCAACTGCAGATTCACGATGACTATTTTGCACACCATTTCTTCATAATTACTCTTCTTACTGCAGCAATGAAAACCAAATGCTTCCACACTTTACCACGCACAGCTCTGATATCTCTTAAATACTATCTTTCTACCTCTTTGCACAGTATCAAACCTTTCTGTCATCACTCCCCAGAGTACACAAGACCAAGCAAAAATCCCAAACCTCAATGATTTGAGATTATATTGCTTTTCTCTTTCAGAAACACTGTATTTAATCATACCTTTTAAACACACTTTTATTGCAATGTCCAGAAAGTACCAAAATATTTCAGTAAAACAGGTTAACGGAACAATAATTAGAACAACAGTATAATTGGAAAAAAATACACCCTTTTTACGATGCCTTTCATCACGTTTAGCTCGCCTAAGTGCTTTTCAAGTTGAAAAACATCCTTATATAAGCGGAAAGCGTAATGTTATTCATAGGAACTATCTAAAATCTACAAACAGTTTTACAGATATGGATTACCCAGTAAAGGATTTTATTTTTTTAAGAATACTTTGCCTTAGTTCTCACTTTAAGAGCCTCCAAAAAATAATACTGAACTCTAACACCTCATCTGAATGATCTTTGTGCACTTTTAAAAGTCTACGCATCCAAGTGGAGTGGCCCAATGTCAACAATTAGTATGAACACAAGAATAGATTTTTAACCCAGATGAAAGTAAAGGCAGGAATCTTTGGTATCTGAGATCAAAAAAGACCCGAATGCAGCAATGGGTCAATGACCAGCAGGTGGGCCAGAGCACAGCTGACTGCAGACATAGGATGCACTCATCCTTGACCACCCTGCCAACGGCAACACAAAAAGATGGGCATCACTTAGACATGAGTGAGGTGCACATCTTGCTCTACAAAACTCATAGCATACATAAGTCACATTTATATTTTGTTTGAACCCTGTCCTTTTCTCATCCATAACGAGAATTTACAAGTGCCTAGTTTGTACACTCAATTATACATCAGAGCAAATACAGTCTGCAGTCTTAAAATCCACTTAGAAATGTTGGGGGGGTGGGGGGGCAACCAACATATTTGTCTGTATTAGAGCAAAATAACAAAGTGTTTTGCATTCTTTTAAAGCTTTAAGTAAAACATCAACTAGATCAACACCAGAACATCAATTATCCCTCATTACAATAACAAAAAGCAGCTATGTTTGCAGTTTGTTATTCAGCAAAATACATTGTTTGGCCACCACTGCCTTCAAACATACCACAAGAATGAGTTCAAAAGTCAAATGTTTAACTTAAACTAATCGCAAAAAAATCCTTTATCACAAGGCTAGTCAGGAATGATTGGTGAAAGTGCTCAATTTAACTACTTAGTGTGCGATATTAAAGTCACAGATTAAAATGGCAGGGATACAAGAGAAACTGCAAAACACAAGCTGGCTAGCAAAATTAAAATCCTTCTAGAAAAGATAAAAACATAACAAAAAATAGGGACCGGCAAGCCATCAGAATTCAGCACCAAACTTTTCAGTAATATGCTCAAAGTTAGCATCTTAGAGCCTTTTCCGATCGATCACCATCTAAGAACAGAAGTACCAAACATCAGAATTGACTTCTGCATAAGGATTTTCAGTCTAACTGCTGATGCCTGTTCCATGGGGAAATTATTACATGACTATAATAACGACTCATCCAAAAGAAGTACCAATGCCTTGCTCTTAAAAAGAAAATAAAAGCCAACAGCAATTAAAGGAGCTAACAGAAAAGCAGCCAAATCCTCTTCTTGTTGGTATGATCCACAGGCAGTTCCAGCTCACCTGATTTCCAAACCACAGGGCCCAGACTTCAGATGCAGCACAGCTCTATGCACTAAAAGAGTGAATTTAAACATACCCCTCCTCTGAAATTTTGCATGCTGCTGCTCTTACCTCTATGCTCTAATCCAGTTTTACTACTGACAACATGTTTTTTCCCTTCTCTGCTGATGGTTTACATCTGGTATATCATTAATGAAGACTACATTCTGTACACAGAAATCGCTAATAACATTGAACATACAAATCTAAAAGTTACAGAAGCGTTCCCAAAAATCACAGACAGAAAAGAAAAAGTCATAAATCATAATTTTGCTCCAAAGAATAGTCAGCCACCAAACCCATCTCCTAGGCCTCCTAATTAACATTCTGAAATGATGTGTTCTAACTAATACAATGATAGCAAACCAGTGACTGAACAGAAGAAATCTGGCAAAACAAAGTTTGCCTGTTTCATCAGAAGGAAAAAGAATTGTTGAGGATATATGCACCGTTTGCCATACATATAAGGAAACAACAATCACAGATTGCAAGAACAGAAAAGAGAACTTGTCCCAGATGTACAGAAAACAAGCTACAGTTCACCGACTTGATGCTTGCCTACACTATTTTTCCTATAAAACTTTCTCCTGTATTAGACTGGATTCTAGGAGATACTAGTATTAGAGAACACTTAAACTAGCTGAAATGGGAGCAGTTTACCCACCAGGAACAATGGCTGAACAAAAGCCATTCAAAGAACAGTTAGATAATGGAGTTAACATGCCTGTAATCACCATCATTTTAACTTCCATTGCCATGAACTTCTGCCAAACCCAAGCAAACAGAAACAATGCTCCAAAAGAGAGAAAGATGTATTGTCATGCAGATAAAGACCATACAGATTGAGCAGCCTTCTCTTCACAGCCAGAACAGTGACAGAAACATATCTTGGAGAAGATCAGCACACTATTTTCAAAACAGAACTATGACTTTAAATGTGACCGTGTAATATAGAGCGTTTTCTTCCCTAGTACATCTATGGTACTTCTAAAAAGAAATAAAGATGAGATCAGTATTTGAAGAATGTTCTGAAAGAAGATCAAACAGATTAATCAGTGTACTGTATTTCTAACTATCCTATCCTCTGAAGCATGCAGTTTGCAGCGATTTATATTGTCTGACTATCAAGATGCATTTTAAATGTTGGTTTTTAAATGCAGTCCTGCTCCTTCACACATTTCTGCTCTCTCACTTAACGTGCTAATTGTCATTTTTCTTTTTTTATCCAGCTGAATTCATTCAGTGTTTACACACAGTGGGTGTGGGTTTGGTCAAACTAAACAAAGCCAAAGAGGCTGCTGACAACCAAGTAAGCAGGGACAAGTCACAACAATAGACGCAGAACCAATTCCTAGGGAAAAAAACAACTTCGACACAATGTTTTCTTGAGACTTGTATTGCATTTCTCATTTGGGAGTGGGATCTTCTGAATCTGTAGAAAAGCTGATAGAAATATTAACCAGGTTTTCCACTCTTCCGGTTGTTTCTTTTGAGTCCTAATAGAAATAGCTGTTCTAACCAGACAGATACGGACTCTACACTCAGCCATGGGGCAGTTAAGAGAGAGGAAGTACTGGAAAAGCACCTTAAACAGGACAGGCATGTATCCGGATAAAAACTGCAGAATTTGACTTTCGAGGCAATAAATAAGCACTTTTGAAGGCCTCAGCACTGATGTCAGGAATAGACAGCACTGATCGAAGCCATGCCGGCAGGCAAAGCACATCTGTAGTACTGAAGCCTGCTAGGATGGTAATACCCGGATAAGATCAAAAAAGTTTGAAGTTGCTGCTGCAGTTAATATTCAAGCTTTTTCTTGGGAGAACACCTTACACCTACAAATTAATCCTAGCAACAATGCTGTGAAGCTGTTTCCCAACCTAAACTTCAGAGATCACTCTTTAGCTCTGCATTTGGGAAGGAAAACCTCTTCCTCAGGGGTTCTGCCAACACTTTTTTTTTTTTTTTTTAAATATATAAATGTATTAACGTCCAAGGCTCCCAATGGAAATCCAGTCCAGGTTCTCATAGTACAATCCCATGTCCTAACAGCAAGAAATTTGTTTATCACCAGTATTTGTACTCCTGCTTCCTACAGAAACTACTCAGAAATTACAGCTCTTTTGTCCTCATAGGGTTTTTTGAAGTCTCTAGTGATGAGGGGCACAGGGGAATGCAGAGGGTGTTCCAGATAGTAATAAATAATATTTAATAATAGTTTAGTATATTTAAGATATGAAAGATGCGTGAGTGTGGGGGTTCTTTTAATTCACGTTTGCTAAAAAGTGAGATTCAGATTAGCCACCACAGCAATTCAAGGGCTAGACAAAGCAGGCAGTTACTCTTCCACCTGACCAGTCAGCGCTGTATGCAACCCTGAACCAGCTCAGCAGGTGTTTGACTCTTCCCATTCAAAGGCTCTGTAAGGAACTGAGGGAACTATAGGATTGAGTTAGGAGTGAGGAGGAGAAAGCGTGGGAGACTAACAGAGCTGTGGGAAAGGACTGTAGAAAGAACATGTAGCTGATGCCTGGTGCGAGGGAGCTACTCAAGTAAACTGAGATTCCAGCAGCAAAAATAAGCAAGCAAGCAAAGGACACATCTGTTTCAATCTGTCTGAGAAGCAAAACTACACATTATACTTTTTTGTAGCCTTTCTGTCCCTGTCAGAGTGAGCCACCCACACCAAATTTCCCCTGCAGCACTCACCCAAAATCTTCACATTTTGATTATGTCTAAGACAAAACTGGACATACTCCACGCCCAGAGGATAAGAAAAACTAGGACTTCAGGATGGGAGCATGCAGATAGGCAAAACTTTGCCACTCAAGAACATTTCATATGCACACTTTAAGCCCACAAAACAGTACCAGCAGGTTCAAGTACCTTAGTACAAAAGTAGCATTTGAATATGGTGACCTCAGAACACAGAACATGCACAGACACAAAACCAAATTAATCTAGGTGTGAGGAAATACAGTATAGGATCATAATAGGAAGAATGAGTCATGTCATGCAGTTGGTTCAAAACAACCGCACTCACTGAAATCTTTCACTTACTGTAACTCATTGCATAAGAGCACAATGGTATTTCCACAGCAAATCAAACCAGAATACAGCAGGAATAAATAAAGCAGGGAAAATGCTGGATAAATAAAAGTTTATATATGCAACTGCAGGAAGAAGTTTGCACAAAAAAAGGCAATTTTCCAGTAGTGTTTTTTAATTGTTGAGCGTCTGATACAGTTAGGGGGCTGGGTGTTTAACTATACAGTGACTTGCATACAATATAGCACAAGTCTTGGCTAGGTCTTCAGCAACCAAGAAGTTCTTTGCATGTCAATGGATCTACCTTTTCAGGCCTGACAGCTGAAGCAAATCATTAAGACTTCACTTCATAAGGCATCTGTTATCTTTATTCAAAACATCAACTACTCTAAAACTGGAATAAAGGCTAAAGTCCTTTTCTGAAGTACTCAGAAATCTACCCATTAAAGATGCTCAGGAAACTTTGTTACACATTGACATGGATAGATCTGCTCTGTGCTCCAAACCCAAGACACTGGTAAGGGTTCCCCTTGCTGAGGCACTGCATAGAAGGGCTACGATACCACCCCCACCCCCCTCATTTTCTATTGAGTGGGAAAAGAGCATGAGGTTAAGGTTAAGACTGATACACAAATTAACATGCATCGTCTTCTCCATGGTAACTGTTCACATGCGTTGTTTTCTGTAGACCAAACTGTGGTAAACACAAGGTAATTCAAGCTTTACCATCCCCCAGTGAAAGAAAGGTAAACAATTTATGTATCCTGTAGGTACCACAGGGTAGGAGCATTCCCACCGTTACCATGGAGCAGCTCTGAGCCATTCATGTGTCCAACCCAACAGCCTTTCACTCTGACCAAAGAGGACAACGAGAGGAATTCGTGTGAGCTGACAGCACTGGAGATGGGATTCAGAGCTCCATTCATCTCACGCAGTAACCTATCACAGCCCAATTATACTTTAAATCACGAGAAAAAATGGTTTTGAGAATCTTAATGATGCTCTAGTAGGAGTCTTCATGTTGTAAAGGGCAGGGGACCGGGGAACGACATGGACACAACAACAAAAACAACAAAATAAATTCCCCAGCCATCCCAGCCATTGCTACACTTGCACTCCAGTCCAAACTAGGAGAATGCACGTGAGGAAATATCCCAGGAGGAATCAAGACTGAGGATTCTGCTGTTCACATTATTAAAACATGTTTTTAATTTCTCAGACTACAAGCTAAAGCCTGTAATAATGTCACTTGGAAAACAGAAGGCTGAGTGAGCATCCGAGGGTGAAGAGGAATGTTTTTACAGGCGCAGTTAGTAAATACCACTGGCTCCTGCAGACATTTTTCCTTAAATGGAAATTAACATGGCTTTAGGTTAGGAGAAAAAAAAAAATCTCTTGATACAATAGAAGTGATAGGCTAGCCATTAACCTTTTACCACCTGCACTAAAAGATATAAAAATTAGCAGGATATCTATAGATAGATAGATACATATATATTACGTTTTGTTCTGCAAATACTTAAACCCCTTCCCCTCCCCTGCCACATGATTCTTGTCTGTAGGTTTGGAAGAGTAAGGAATCCAAAAGTCTCTCAAACACTATTAAAACAAAGTGGGAATAGAAAGTCTCTGCATATCTGTGACTAACTGTATGAGGGCACTGGACAATTTAAAGAAAGGAAACCACTCCAGATAGAATCAGAACTGAACCTTCACCCTAAAGTTGAGCCAAACTTTATTTGGACGCTGTAGTAACTACATTTCTTTGATTTTATTTTTACTTCCTATTTTTTATTTTCACATGGCCCCCTGAAATTGCTTTTTCCAGCCAAGAAAACAAGAGCTCTCCCTCCCCCAAGATTCCTAACAAATTTAACAACATAACAGACAAGGGCTAAGGCTCCACAGCAGCTTAAATTAGCCTGTGTCCATTTAGCCATACTCCAATTCTCCCTCTTTCCCACTCCCTCCCATGGGCACCTACCAGCCCTCTGCATCACCTGCCCTGACACTGGCAAGTCACGTCAGCTCAATTTACTAGCAGAAAGCTACCTCTGTAAAAAGCGAATAGTCTTTTATACACCTTGGTCTAGCTAGCTACAGGATCAAATGAGTGCCAGGGTCAGCACAAGTCAGTCAGATATAAGCAAGGGTCCAAAGCAGCCTGGACACTGAAAAGGTTAAACTCTCACAAAATCAAAACCTAAGCAATTCATACCAGAGATTTACTGAAGTATCCATCCAAAAGCACAGATAGATGTGGAATATTATTTATATCCCAAAACAGTTAAGTGTCCCTGACAATAGTAAACACCGTCTATTTTTAAGGGGAAACAAACTCTTGATTCAGATTTCAGAGCTCTGACACATGCCAAGATGACTTCTTTAACCTGCAGCTTGTATGGGCTACAGAACAGTTTTCCCCTTTATAAATTGCATGGCTATTACTCTAAGTAGCAACAAGAGGACCACTACAGAGCTGCAGAGCTTATCCATCCATCCACTGGAAATTTCACCACCATGCCATGTAACAGCATAGCCCCATGTCATGATTCCTAAGGTAAAAAAGCCCATCAAGACTTAAGGACAGTGGATTAATGTGCACCTTGCAGCTTGGCTCCACATGCAGCTGGGCCACTACAACTGAAAGAAAACTGCAACATACATAGAAATGTGCAGGACGGAGAGAAAAGACAAGCTGGACTTCTTAACTTGGCTTTTCCACCACAAAAAGCATGAACTCAGAAATACCTACAGACAGGCCAAACAGCCCAGCCTCATCTTCTTGCGCATACTGGAGCCTGCACTGCCCATTCTTCAGTCCTGGCGTAGTCCTGGCGTAATGTTTACCTGTACGGAAACTGATACTGCCGTAAATTAATTCATCAAAACCCAAAAATATTATTTTCAGACCTGCCACTCCCCTTATTATCAAAACAGGTGTGCACACACAGCAAAAGGGACAGCACAAAGATAGGAACCACTAGACCTGATCTAGCTCCTTGTGAAATTTCTATCAAATTACCCCCTCTCTTGGCACAGATAAGCAAAAATGCCATTAAGATACGTGTACTTTGTATACACAGCATTCTTCACATTAGTAATTTGTCCTGTTAACATATGCAAGTAGTTTTAGGAAGAAATATCCATTGAAATCAAGACCACAAAGATCATAACATAGCTATTACACTATGCCTTATGTACTACGGTTTGGGTATTCTCTTATTACTGCCTTAATTAGTTTTCCACATTTCTTTTAAATGGAACTCCCTTTTTCTTAAAACAATTAGAGCTCCATTCACACTTATATTATTTTTTCAATTGTCCTTCTGACAGCGATTTGTAATAAGATAAAAAGAAAGTCTTGTTAATTAAGCTGTAGTAGTTTTGCCTGAAATGTAACTCTGGCCCAGGATCTTTTATGGCGGCGAATCTGAAAGTGTGAAACAGCTACCTTAACATTTGGCTATCCGCATTTATATGTAACAGAGTATCGTCTTAACTGGAGTTGGGATAATAAGAGGCTCTGACTCTTCTGTGGCTGCTTTTCAATTTATGGTTTTTGTTTAAAGACTGTTTCTAGAATGTGTAGAGAAGAAAGGAAGATGTAAGTACATCTATGTATTGTCACATCAAACACCCACAAAGGCTTTCACAGTCACCACAGACACAAAATGCTGTAAGAAAGGACTACTCCCAAAAGTCCAGCTAACATTATAAACAACTTAATGGGTCAGTAACAGGAAAAAAAAGAAGAAAAGAAAAAAATCACTTTTCAAATAGGATGCAGACTGGTTCACTTACACATCTCATCGAACCTAGTAAGATTCTGTTGCAAAAACCACAAATACATTACACAAACCCCAACAAACAAAAAGCAACACACACAAAAAAAAGGGGGGCACAGAGCAGTCTGCCTAGAAAAGCAACCTTCATCACAAGATCTTAAAAAAAAAAAACACATCAATGTTAGATAAATGTCAGGGTTAACACAGGTAACAAGGATTCAGCTGGGCCAAGATGACAACTAGAGGATTCTTCAAGGTGCCCTTCAGCCTTATATTCCAGGATTATATAACACTAACTCTCTGCAGAAAAAACTGCAGTGGCAACACATATAACAAATAAGGATAACAAACTGCACCAAGAACATATCTCTCCCCACCAACCTTCATGCACACATCCCACATAAATGAACTGCAGCTGCACAGCAAACTGGGAGGAGCAAACATGAAGCAGCAGGGCAATTCTGTTATAGCAACATACAGCACATAAGGGACTGCAGCATTCTGGCCCTTCATCTGAAGACATGGGCACACGCATCAAGAACTCCCTAAGCAGAATACTGCTCTAAACTGGAAAGCTAACAGTATAAAAAGAAATTAAAAAAAAAAAAAAAAGAAGTTTTATTCTCCACCTGCTTTGTTCTCAACCACTCATTCACTCATCCCTGCCATGAAAGGATGCTGGGATGGTTGGAGTGTTTCCCCAAATGAGGACAACTGCTCTTATAAAATTTTGATGTACAGACATTTAAAAAAAAAAAAAAAAGCACAGAGTAGCAGTTCTTAAATCACATTTTTCCCCTTTTGACCTTATCCAATTGTCTGCACTATAGTATTAACTTCAATTACTACTAGTCTATTGTATCTACTGAAGAAATGGTGATCCATATCCACTTCCCCACTTGTTTAGTCAAAATTACTAAAACTACCTTTTCTTACAACCTCTGCCTTTCTATTAGCACAAGCTATTCACAAGAAGAGTGCAACAGACTTCTGTGATGAAAGTCTCAAAGATTCAGTTAAAATTCTAGGAAAAAAAGATCTTTTAAATTACACTGCCTGTTCTTTAGTCAAGCAAACTAAATGAAAGAGAACTCCCACTAATTTACCTGGAACTGACATCCATCCAGCTAGCATCTGCTGATCTAGATTTATGCTCCTGCATTTGCTTTTTTAATCGTAATTTTATACTCATATTATCTGAAAACTTCTCCAGTATTACACAGTTTCTTAGAAATCAGCATTACTGGACCAGAGACTACTTTGGTCAACTGTTTTGAGTGCAAGTTATCTGGACATGCTCATTTCCAAATGTTTATCCTCACTGGAGATGAACTAACTCCCTGGAAAATCCTTTTTTTGACATGAACACTTACTCCTGTTTCCACCAGGCAGAAAACAAAAATATTACTTGAACACATACTCCCAATGGCAAGCACTCATTGATGTAGCAGAGCAATACCAATCTAACCAGAAAGACAAAACAACATGGCTTAGATTATGACCAAATAAGTGTTTGAGGGAAAAACAGCACATTTAAGTGAGAAGGGATCCTCCAAATGAAATGGAGCACTTGGCCACAGCCACGCTACCAGACTTCTGAACTGAAAAGATTAAAGTAACCAAACCCCCTGCTTAACACAAACCCCTTATTTCGCATTGTAACGGGTGAACAGCAAACCCACTATCAGTAATTCTAAGTTTAAGTGAGCAAGGCAAGCAAAAGGCACAGAAACCCACACTAACACCATCATAGCTGATGGCTGAACTAAATCTAAAGCCATCAGTCCCTTCAGGATCTCTCTGGCAGGCAAATGCAGCTTCTACTGGAAGCAGGACAGGTCCAACCCCATCTGTAGTGGTCACAGTCCTCAGTAACAGATGCTGCTGTGCACTTCCAGAGGAAAGATCTGAAAGCCACTAGTTGCACCATCTACACTTGGATGCACTGGGGATTACTCTTGACTACACCGGCTTTGATACATTATTATTCTTTTTTTTAAGATTATAAATAAGAGAGACAAGAATTGTTGGGTTTTTTTGTTTTTCTTTTTAATCAGTCCAACAGTTTGTTTTATTTATTACACTCCTACAGTGCTTTAATTTGTGGTTTTCTTCAAATGCCCCCTCCACTGAGCTGCACTACTGGCAAAACTAGCCATGCTGAGCTTTTAGCTATTCAACAGCAGACTAAACATTTACCTCTATTTGCCACAAAGCACATGCACTATTAATAGTCTATTCTTAAAGACAAAATTTTAATTGAAGTATTTGTAAAGAATGCCTATTTTGAAACACAGCTTTCAACTGCTCTATGAAACCCTTTGGCAAGGATATTGTGCATTCCTAGGAGGATTTAAATTAGTTGCCTGCAGAACAAAACCTGGGTTACGGATAGTAACTTGGATACAGTCACACACACACAGAAAGAGAACGTTCTTATTCCTCCTGATCTTTTTTCCTTGAAAAACACAACCATCAACATGCAAAGTCTGTTTTAATAAGATAGTGTGAGGGGTTTTTTTGGTAAGTGAAAAATAATTATTGCTATACTGTTTCTCAACCAAATTAAACCTGTTTGTACTTCTCAAAACTACTATGGAATCTAACTTTATAAAATTCTACAATACTTGAAGTTGAAGCTGCTAGTTTTAAACTGACTTTTGAAAAGATAATTTTACATTATGGACTGGAATTTTATGTTTCTCTTCAAATGCAATTCCTGGTATTTTTTTAATATGATTTGAGACATGCATGTCTTAAAATAATTTCTTATTTCTTCACACCAACCTGATTTTTCTTTTCAGCCTATCACAGTACAGCATCAGAATAAAAACAGGCCTTAACATAAAAAAGAAACTTAAAACAGTCTCATTAAATCAAATCTTCTCAGCATTCAGTTCTCATCTTCTAGGGAATCTTCATATACATGATAATTAGTCTCCTGAAAGGCTAAGGCTCAAATGTCATTTCTTTGTGTTGTAAATTCTAATTATTCATAGGAAATAAATTAGTGATACTCTTTTATCCGTTAAAGCAATGCAGAAGCTTGAAGTAATCATACAACTGGCAAAAATTAGGAGTTCCCAAAAAAGGAAGTAAAACTTCATTCTTCACATTCCAGAAGACTTAAAAAGGGCTCCATTAACACTAGCGGGGAAAGGGCCAGTGACCTAGAACTTTACTCGTGGTCCGAAGCTATTAATGAAGTCTGAAGAATAAAGAGTAATGGGTATTCAAAATCCAACTCCTGTGATGTAGCCAGAGAATGAATAAGCTGTGCTCTAATTTACTCTGACATGCAGCACATCATGGCTACAGAAGCAGTATGTTAGAACAAACCATCTTTCAGGAGTCACATTCTTGGGAAATGGCTGATTCCTGGGGATTCTCACACGACCTTTAGTTCAATAGCAAAATATTTAAAAACAAACAATTTTTCTTATACACAAGTCAAAGAAAGAAAAAAAAAAAAAGAGGGGGGCGAAGACATCTTATTTAGCCTTATTTGAGAAGGAGACCACAAAATCAACTGGATTTTACAACTACTCTATTATTAGTGAACACTACTGAGCCTTATCCCATCTGCAAATTTTACTTTATGGATATCACATTTATTCACAACTAGAAGAAAGTGCCAATCTTAGTATGCCCCTTGAGAAACTCCCTCAAACTGTCAAAGAAAAAGATTTTTAGGCATCTCAATAGCTAGCTCTTGTTCCCTAGCACATGCTTTACTGTGTGCAGTAAACAGAACACTGACCAAAGGGGAAGAAAGAAAAAAAAAAAAAAAAAAAAAAAAAAAAAGAACACTGACAGGTTATTAGGATGACAAAATTACTTTGAACACCCAAATTGCTTTTGGGCTCCACAACTAGATTGAGCACGAACAAGCCGTTCTAGGCGCTTCTGATTAACAAAGCAAGTGCAGATTTCATTTTTATATTGCCTAAGTTTAATATCATCATGACTAAAGAGTCACATCAAAATCGAAGTATGGACCTTATTTTCAACCTAGGAACAAATAAGAATTTCACCACCAAAAAGTGGTGGATATATTTGAGGATTCATATTGAACATTAAGAGAAACTTAAAAATATATTCTTTGGACACACAATTTAGAATTTGGCTTTCTGAAAGGAAACCAAGGAAATCAAACAGCAGTCTTGAAAACACCAAGCTATGTGATGCTTCACAAAAAGTAACACCATTCAACTTCCAAATCAATCCTGTAAAAGAAACACCCACTATGCAGTCCATTCTATCTCTAAATAATTCTTAAAACTTTTAAGAGAGAACAAATATTCTTCTTAAAATACTGGAGTAAGTGTTTTTTCTTATCAGCACAAAGGCAGCAAAGAACTTTTATCAAAACAAACACTATCAGAATGATTAAGATATTGGGATGGACTAGAACAGTTACATTTTTCTACTGGTCAGAATAAACATTTAATGCTGTTTTCACATTCAATTTAAACACCATCTATCTATAACTGGAGAACAGATATATTTTTATGTGCATTCCATAATTCACCAAGATTATGAGTCTTCTGAATGGCTGCTGCAAGCAATAGCAAAATTCTTTAAAATACTAGAAATATGTGAATACATATCTATCCAAATAAACACTGACTATTTTTGTTACTAGAAATACTTTTGGTTCTGTTAGCAATTAAAATGCTTCAGTTTAAAGAATGAGGAACAACCTAAAAAAAATATTTTCTACTTGGAATTACTCTATTGGACATATCCTTTCTGGATCCATCTTGATTCCATCATTGAAAGAACAGCTGAATTAAGCAAGCTCCTCAGGTCACTGAAACATCTGGAAAGAAAAGTATCTGAGAAAAATGTAAACCTTAACTAGCTTCTGAGAAAGAATTATCTGTCTCAATGTAATTTTCTTTGTTTCTTTATCCTTAAAAAAACCCACCAAACTGTACTCTCTCTGATATGCCTCTGATGACCAGTAACTCCAGCAAGGAGAGCCAATAAAAAGAAACTTTTATCAGATACACTTCTGCTTATTGACCACAAGGGCAAGGAGAACCAACAATAATAATAAATAATGCCTTATATGCCCCTTACTCCTATTAAAATATGATTGAAATACAGAGTAACTTCTGAAATGAGGGAACCAAGTGAACAGGAGGAAAAGAAATTAGAGAGGGTCTATAGAGCAAGAGCACATGAAGAAGGGCTTGTTTAGTCTGCTGAAGAGGAAGTCTAGGAGCAATTTAATAGCAACTAGAACTATCTGAAGGTTAGTTACAAAGATGACAGAGCCAGGCTCGTCTCAGAAGCAGCAGATTATATACCAAAGGGTACAAAATGCATCAACTGCACACTAGGAACACCATCTAATGAGTACAGCACTGGGTCAGGCTACTCAGACAGTGGAGTCTTCGTCCTCGGTGGTATTCAAGCACCAGCAAGAAAAAGCCATGGCAGACCTGATCCAGGCCTGCTGAAAGTATTGCTCTGAGACTTCCAAAGGCCCTCTTCAACCAACATTTCTATGCATTTACAAAGCCAGTGGGGTTGTTGATTTCTTTTTCATGTGCTGTCCCCCACTTCCCCCCAAAGCAGAAATATCAGGGTCCACCTGGCTTTTATTTTTCTTACATTTAGGCAACACCTGAGATTAATGCTTCCTTCTTGAGAAGGCAAAATGTTCTGTGATTCAAAGATTCTGTGCACAAAGAGGGATTCAGGGACAAATCCAAAGATGCATCCAAAAAAGCATGCAGAAGCAAGCAAGTAATCTGATGCATTTAAGAAGAATGTGTAGAAAAGTTCTAAAATATGCAAAGGAAAAGCTTTTAAAACCTAAAGTTCCTGGTTTGAAACAGCCAATTGATACACTACTACTCATTAGGAGACTGGAGAAAGATGGACTGTTTTAAATGCACACACTTCATCTGAATGAATGTATACTTCTT
Source organism: Falco punctatus (assembly GCF_963210335.1). NCBI lineage: Eukaryota > Metazoa > Chordata > Aves > Falconiformes > Falconidae > Falco > Falco punctatus. The sequence continues at coordinate 61,492,167 of NC_137585.1, forward strand.
CCTGTAACATACGCTTTATATGTTACCCACCTCCAAAAAGTGAGCTGCCCTACCGAACAGTTTCTTTACTGCTTAACTGTTACAACTCTTACACTACTGGATACATATAGATATATACATATCTATATGTATTTTTAAGCCACAACTCATATCACACACTACATGAAAAACACTTTATACTAAGCAAGAAGTTCTGAACACACCAAATCCAATGAAGGTCAGGTTTCACTGGATTTGGAATCATGGATTTGTTATCTCACTATTCATTGAAATCAGATCAAAGTTGACAAACTCCTAGATCTCCTTTGCCTGAATTATTTTCTGATTTTCTTCTGGTGATGCATTCACTTACATTTCCTTCTGTTGCATATTAATTGGCCCTCTTCTTTTCTTGGCCTTCCATTATGGAATTTGTAAGAGCCTTATTACTACTGAAAGCTGTGACTTTCTCAGATACAAGGAAAAGAATGGGACTCATGGGTTAAAAGCTGTAGAGGAAAAACCACCACAAAAGATTACTTTTTACCACTACTTCCCCAATCAAGAAAGAAGTTATCAACTCATGTAGCTGGCAATTCTGCTCATCTTCTAAAGACAAGAGACAACATGATGCTTTTCACATAGATACTCTACAAATCCTATTCTTTGCATACAGCTTCATTATCTTAGTGAGAAGCCAAGGGACACAAAAGTGCAGCCTTTCTTAATTTTGCACAGCACTGAAATAAGTCCAATGAAGGCCATTGGAAAAGGTATACTGGACACAGGAGTTCAGTTGTCTTTCCAGGATACATGAGTAAGACCTAGCTCCATAATTGAACTACAGTAATAATGATTTCACACCCATTTCCCCCCCACACTCCGATTTTTAAAGGCTGCTTTCCTAGGTTCCTGAGCAGGAGTTCTGAGGAAAGGTGATACAACTAAAGATAATACAAATATGAACTCTACAAAATTTTGTAAACTGGATTTAGTTTTGTCCACAAAACATATAGTTTATTGAAGCCCTAAAGGTACTTCTCACCATTAAACTAACATTTTTCACAATGATTTGGTGTACAAAAGGCACATTCAGCCAATTGTATTTTCATTATAAAGTAACTTCTCAAGATGTTTTCCCCAAATGTCCCACTTAGGCAGGAAAGGACTGTGATGAAAACAAATAAACCTGCTATCAATAACAACAGTAAGCAGTAAGTATACTGACTAAGGCAGATCTATGCCAGAAATTAACCGATAGTACGTATTTTCTCAAAATTAGGAACCAAAGACAAAAATAACCAAAATCATTGGCCAAATCATGGAAAGATAAAGCTGGTAAAACCTGTCTTAGGAATTAAGGCTGCCTTCAATTAAGCTCAAGTCAAAAGAGCACACAGTGCAGCGTATTTTAAACATCTGGAAGTGATGAACCCATTTCTGTCACAGCTCTCTACCAGCAGGTACAGCACAGTGATTTCCAGTGCATAAGCTTCACAACACCTTTCCCCCTCGCTACTTACTATCAAGGGATGACTATCAATGGACTTTTTAAGGGGACTAACAAGGCAGCTGCCAAGATCCTGAAACTGGTAAGCAGCCAGTGACAATTCCTTCTGCCTCATTACAGGCACATTTAAGTATTCTGTAGCATGATACTAAAGCTTAAAAAAAAAAAGTCTCCACTTTGCTTTGTAGTCCTTCTTCCAAATATTTTATAACAGTTCAGTGGGAAATGCTCCTTCTTTTTATTTTTTGTCCAGGTTTTGGTGCTGTTGCTGATGTCACACTAACAACATTAAGTCTCTCCAACAGAGAAGCAAGCTTAAATGTAACGTGACTCTGTGGACTAAATTCCTGACAAGTTCTTGTTGAATCAGCTGATGGCAGCAGTAGACATCTAGCCATATTTTAGCAAGAACTGCCTCAGCCCTAGTGCTATCTTCAAGTCCAATATTCCCTAAAAATCAAGGGATTCAATCCAACTGCTGTGTATAGAATGTTCTGACTAATAATGAAATATTTAGAGGACAGGATTATGTTCTGAACAATAAAAAGAGCCTCCTGGAGATAAATGGCTTTTTATAAAGCTCTTAGAAATAAATCCACCTTTCAAGGACGGTTCTGTCTTTTGAAGAGGATTGGTCTTGAAAGTAAAAAGCATTCATCTATAAACTCATTACAATTATAAGCAGCAAATGCATCTAAGCAGAAAATAAGCACATTCTTGAAAAGCTTCCCAATTAAAAATAAATAAATAATAATACATTAAACATCCATGATTACCCTTCCATCCATTTATATTGCAGCCTTTTAAAGTTGTTAAAACATTTGAGCAAAAATAAGAGCAACAACAAAAAAACCCAACCAAACAACAGCAAATATTTTGTTCAAAACCAAACCATTTTGCAACTAATAAACTGATTTTTAATTTAAAAGCAAAATACACACACACTTTTTTTTATCCCAACACAAGTTCTGTGATCTCTTGTAACATGATGCCTGTTCTGGGTGAAATGTATTTAAACATGTCCAAAACGTCCCCCTCCCTCTTGCCACACTCCCCCCCCCCTCCTCCTCACATTTTCAACTAATGCTCTGACATTACTGGCCTCACTAAACTCAATCCTGCAAATTCCTGACATTCATGTCTTCTTAATCTGAAACGTAACTTGAGGAGATGGTTAACATTTGACCTTTGCTCTACCTCAGACATACCTGGAGACAAAAAAAAAAAAAAAGTCAAAGGCATGCACTATGCATTCACAGTCTGAATGTTTTATTTTAAAGTTCCCAGCACACAGTCTTGCAAAACAAAACAAAAAAACCACCAAAAAACTTTAAAAAGTAATTTAATAAAAATTCCCCTAGAAGCATAGTTTTGCATAAACATTACACACTCATACTAAGAATTAAGATCTAAAGCAATAAATAAGAAATAAATCCCTAGAAGTATACACTGAAGAGTTCATGGTGAATTTAAAAATTAAACAGCTACCATTTTAATGAAAACAGTCAGTTTCATTTAATTAAATTGGATACCGTAGCAGAAAATGAACAACAATAAATCATACATTGATTACAGAAGTAGACACGGTACCTTACAGGCTATTAAAAAAATTAGTTAGAAACAAATTACTAAGACAAATGGAGGATGAGGCCAGGAGACAAATCAGAAGTAAGTGTGCATGTTACTGCTGCAAAAAGGGAAAACCTATCTGCTTGCTCTAAATTAAGCCAGGCAAAGACTCACAGTTCCCTCTGCACTTTTCTTTCCCCTTTTAGAAGTTTTAAAACTGAACCTAGAATAAAGATTATCCCACCTTTTTATTCACCCTCCTACTTTCCTTCATTACACACGCGCAAAAAGAATAAGGACCTTAGAAGCTTGTTAGATGCCCTGTAAATGAGTTTCCCTCTTTGTTCCCCTCAGCAAGTGGGGTTTTCTATTGTTCTATTTCAGGAAAAATACTTACTATGAATTAAATCCTCTCAATGATCAATGAGAAATGTACTGCTATCACACATTTTTACCTCAAATGAACTTGTTCAGGCATATAGGCTTCACATCCTTTCTCTTCTTAATTACTAGTGCATACTACTGCCTCTATCTGGCAGTGCCAGAATTTTGAGGAAGAAAGGATTGGAATACCAGGGATGAACATGATTGTTTAATAAGCCAGTCTCTCTAGGAGGTAGTCCCCATTTGCTGTTATCTCTATTGGTTTCAGGCATTTTGTTTGTCGTATACTTAAGGCATGACTGAACAGGCCATTTTGAAATTGTTCTTGTTAAATAAAACCTGCAGCTACAACTGACAAAGGGATTGTCCTCTTACAGACATGATGTATAACACAAAATTTTAATCAAGTACTTAAAAGTAAAAAGTGAAAAATAAAGTGAAATATTTTATTTTTAAGAAATTTTCACTTTCACTTAGAATTGCACTTTTCCAATGAACTCTACCAGCAGCTGCTAACTCACGAAAACACTGACTAGAATATTCATCATTTTCTCAGAGTAAAATATTTTAAGGTACAGATTTCCAGAATTACAAGGCAAGTAAACTGCAAAAACTGTTTTCAAACAAGCTTCCTCTATATGTATAAAAAGGAGCAGACAGAACATATTATTTAAAGTCGTCTTTGGAAGGACTGCCTGTTCACACAGAAAACATGCCCGCCCTTGTACCCATAGCTGATTCAAAGCCAAGGCACTCCAAATCAGCTGCACTTACTTTGGTTCAAGCCTAGATGTGGAGCCTATTTCAGAGTCGTGGCTATATCCATGCACAAACATCTGTGACCTACCACTGAATTCTTCAAGGTTGCCTGGACAGGCTGCTTCCCCCACCTTACCCAGTCCACTCTTGCACACTTCGTTCAGCATATTCCATCCCCCACACCAGTACCATTCCCTCCAAGCTCACTTCTTACACCCTATCATCTACAAAGTACACAGTTTGCTGGCTTACAAATAGTTCATAGAGATGAAGAGAGCTAGAAAAATCTGGTCCGGGCTAAATTCCGGATATAAGGCAACATCTCTTATAAAGTGGTTGACATCAGGAACATTTATGTGGCACACAACAAGCTCCTCCTTCCAAGCAATTTCTACAGCTGTGTCCAAACATGAAATTAGCCTTTCCTTCAGCATCATCCAAACGAAAATGAATAACAAACAGGTATTTTGAGCATTGATCAACTAGCAGTTCCCAGTATGACAGCTGAATACTCATTTTAATGTAAAGAGGAAAAACGGCAGTCTCTCCTATGAATGCAAGGCCAATTAGCAAATACATTCCAGGATTCTCCCATGAGGTAAGTACTCCTCTCAAATTTCATCAGTCTCTGTCTACTTTTGTGTTGATGACTAAAAAATACCTGCTTTTTTAGAATATATCAGTAGTGTTCATGTTCTAAATTCATTATTTTAGTATTAATATATCAGCAATATATAAGCTGCACTTAGAAACAAATGAACAATATTTTCATTTATTTCTCAAGCTTTTCTTTAAACACAATCCTAACTAAAAAACCACAGCTCTCACTCTCCCACGATCCTGTGATATTTTAGGAGATTAATTCATGATTTATTAGTCTAGCTTCCTAATAAACAACGTCCAAGTGGAAGAACAATCCCTGAACAAAAGAGGGGAGAAAATGGAGTTCTGAAAGTTGGATAAAGCCATATGATAATGGGAAAAATTCCACTTACAACAGTGGAAAAATATTTTACAGGCCCTACTTCCCTTCTGGTAATCAGTAACTGTTGGTATTGAAAAAATACTAGTCCAACAACAGATCCTGGTTCATACAGTCCCTCCGAACTTCAACTGGATTCCTGCTATGCAGAACCAATGACTGTGGCAAACCAACCAAAAAAACTCTCTTTCAGCTTTTGTTTCAGATGTCGTTCAGTACACTAAACTACTCGTTATGTAAAATACTACCAGCCCAGTTTCTCAAATTCATGAGGGAATGAAGAGGTACATTTTAAATACTGGCTCATATAAACATAACCAAGCTAATTTTCTCAATTTAACTTGGATTCATACACATTTATATGAACTAAAATTTTGGTAACTTGTGTTTTAAGAATGTCTGTAACATGCTTTCAATTTCAGAACCTGTAATTAAAAAAACACTGTATACACAACTTTACTAGAACACACTTTTCTTTCTGCTTTCTCACACTCAAATTCTGCTGCTCTGCTTTCTCTTTGCCATGTGCTCACATCTGGTCTTCCAATACAAGTTTCGTCTGTCACATACTCATTCTGGACATGTTTCTGAAAACTAAGGGAGAACCCAGTCATCTAGTCAGTGCAGACTGAAAGCAGTTAACACTTACTGCAACTCAGTCTGTTTATGTCCAGGATTCTTCAAAAAAAGTTTATCTCAGGGTCAGAATTATGAAGAAACCCAAAAGGCTCTATAAATGCAATCTCATATGCAAGTATAAGCACTGGATACATCATGCATTCAACAGACAAAAAAGAGCAAAAGAAAATTAAGGTAAAATATAACAATGGATGATGCAAAGGAAAATCACATAGGAAACATTACCAAAAAAGTAAGGTTTTTTTCATGTTAGGTTATTGACTAAAGTCCTGATGTTCTAGCAGAAAAGGAATTTAATCAGTTCTAATCTTCTGTTTCTTCACTTTATTTACTATGGTAAAAAAAGTATAATGATCAATGAAGACTGTAATGAAGCTGGAAATATGAGCTTGGGCACTTGAACACTTAGTAGCTTTTCATTTGCTTGTTAATAAAATCTATTACAACTGAGGATGACATTCAGATAAATAATCCACTCTTACACCTCTGTTTAATAACCTGCTTATTATTTATCATGTTAATAAATACTCTAGAGATAGTCCGACCTGTAGTCGTAACTGAGAAGAAAATCCAGAAAAATGTTTCTTGCAAACTACAGTTATCTGTCATTCCTTATCTGCTTTTCTAAATATCAGATTTGTGATCTTTATTGAAGTTCTGTAACATATTAAGGGATAGCCACATCTTCAATTTATCCTTCAGTTTAGCCTTTTTTGCTTTTTGCTACGACTTCAGTAAATTAAAAAACAAACAAACAAACCAAAACCAGATTTAAAGAAGGTTTTTAAAGGCATATTTTAAAGGGACAGAAACACATTTTTAGACAGAACTTTACCATTCCATTTTGCCTAAGTGGTACAAAAGCTGTTCTTTGTAATAGCACTGCTTTCAAACTGACGGCTGTGACACACAAACTGCAGGCACATGAATCAATTCAAAATCTGGGCTCATTTAAAAACATCGCTGTACTTATGCAACTTCACTAAACACTCTTGGAAGAGGGAAGCAACACTGACATCCAAAGGTCTGAGAATCATGCTTGAACATCACTGCATCACATTTGCATGCCCACACTTCCCAGTACTTCTAGATGAAGCCAGGTTAGGTCAGTGCGATTTATTAACCATAAGCTGGTCAGCGCACGAGAACCATCATGGTACTCCCAAGCTGATCCAAGTGGGATCTCAAAGCAGAAGAACAATAATCCTCAACCTAAACTAATACGCTGTACCAGCTTTTAAAAAGCTGTAGGGATGTCTAAACTCATCATAATGGAATAGGTAATGAATTGATAGCTTACATTGTAGAGAATTCATGCTTCAGATCTCACTTACTAGTCACTCTGAGTCACCTAGCAGTAAGTGCTGAAAGCTGTAGAACATATAAATACATAAACAACCTCCAAATACAGAACACAAAAAAATTATGAAGAATCAAAGTGAAGCAGAACAGTAGCTGGGAATATTTCATGCGTGCATAAACATTAATATTCCCATTTCTAATTTATTGGTTTGATTCTCAAACATTCTTACATCTTATAAAAAATGTAGCATGTTATAAGAAGTGGTTTCTAGTGCTGAGCTGCTTAGCAACACCTGCATTCAAATAGCCTCCAGGTAAGTTTAACAAAAACTGATCTGACATCTGACAAGCCCAATTTTTTTTTAATTGAAAGGAAGAAGCAAACCCACAAAATGTTAAAGCACCCATTTATGTGTGCTAAAGAGGACTTGTCAGATAATGGGATGCTCCTCAGTTTCTGCTTCAGGCTAAAAATAACTCCTACCTTTTGCTATAAAAGCCAACTGCCTGAGGTGTCTTTATTTCATGCAAGATAATTATGATGCACATGATATTCAACAGGATACAAGATACCTTTATATGCATTCACTGAACAAGTTTTCTTAATTTTTAAGAGACAGATTTCCCTTTATTTCCCTTTTCACAGAGAATTTAGGGTTTCTATGTCTTTCTAACCATAGGAATTCATTAAAAAGTATGAAGGACTCTGTCTTTTCCCAATACTTTCCGTTAGTAACAAATCAAAAGAGTACAGAAATAGGCTAAAAGAGGAAATTCACAGATGTTTTAGGACTAACTAAACTCTAGCTATGTCATTATTCAGAAGTGTCTGAATGCATGCCCCTAAATTTCTGATTGTCAAGTGCAGGCCCTAATTTAATTGTTAAGTATGCTCAAAGTGCCCAATTCCAACGTACTTCACTGGAATGCTTTATTAGAATATTTACCTCACCAACTATTTAGGTACTTAAATATTCAGCTGTAATTTCCAAACCTGAAAAAATTACCCGATTTCAGACTAGAGTATTTAATACCTTTGTGAGAGAAACGTGGCTTTTTTATGAAAGAGATGCTTCATTAATGTAACAAACTTACACCCAGACTTCCAGCAACATTTTGCCATTGCCCACAGTAGTACAAACTTCCCTAACACCCAGTTCTGTAACATCCTTTAGGGTATGATTGCATGCTGTTCCTGTCTCATTTTTTTTTTGTGCCCAGAGCAGAAGCCTACAATTTGGTAGGCTCAAGCATCATGAGCAGAAATGACAGATCTCTAAACTAATAATGTAAGACCCAAACATCCTTTAATCTCTTCTCAGCATACTACAGCAGAAATTAATTAAAAAAAAAAAAAAAAAAAGAAGCTTTTTGTAATGAAATACTAATGCAGGGTGTCTCAATTCACCCAATCTTCACCTTTTTTTCTGAAAGGCCAAACTCAAAGGGCTGCTCTCCAAAATTCCTCCGTTCCTCCGGACATTCAGTTTTTAAATCATTCAGCATGTCTCAGCATTTTACAGGTTTGTAGCTTTTGTCCAATTGAAATGACAATGCCATTCAATCATTTGAAGCACAACATTACATTTCATCTTGGAGTTAGTACATTAATTTAAATAGCACTTTTTCACATAAGGATCAGAGAGTTTAATATGAAAGAAAAAAACCGGTATAATGCTAAACTTGGCTGTATAACACACAAAAGTTAAGTAACTCATTTAGCACAGTTCTGGAACACAACCTGCTGCAGGACCAAGCACTTCTGGTTTCCACTCCACCTCCCACATTCCAAAATACCCAGATCTTTTACTCTAAGCAGGCTTCACTGAAAACTTTCAATAAGTAATTTAAGAAGTTACATCACTATTTACATAAAAGCCTACAGTACTCCAGGGCTGGGGGAAGAAGTGAAAGACAAGCTTTTGACATTTTGTTCTATAGGCAACTAGCAGCTACCAGCTTCAAGAAAAATTACTAATCATTATTGGGTACCTCTGAAAAGATAATAGTTACTAAACCAGCATAAAGAACGGAGCAGACAGGCATGGAATCTTCACTGGCTTCCAAGTTACATGTGCTGAAATTTTGTTTCTATACTTTAAAAAAATGTGTGCTGTATGACCTAAAATGAGAAGGCCCAATCAGTTAACTAAGGTATTAGTAAGGTATTGCTAAGCACTTTTGTCTGACTTTGGTAAGTGGCTTGTTGAAAACATGAAAATTGAAGTCATTCCAGATTGAATTTAGTCTACAAAAATTAATAAATCACATCAGCACAAATGAGAAATGCACACACTCTGCATGCATCTCAATGTTATTAACACTCCGGGACACAGACTACAAGCACAACCACTGCCAAACTTAGAACAATTATCTCAAAATACTTTAAAAAACAAAGACTAATAAGGCACTGTCATAGTTCTTGCTTGGCAAAGCATTGCTTAATTGAACAATAATAATACTGAATAATTCCTGCAAAGACAAAAAAAGTGGGTTTATGGAAGAAATTGAAATTACACTTCATCTCATTGACTAGTCAGTTTGTTGTACCTTGGAAGAATTATTCAGATTAAATTAGTTTTACGAGCAGACTACCAGTTCTTAGAGCTCCTTCTAAATGGCTACTCACAGTACATTGTTGGTTTAAGAGCTTTTTGAAGTTAGGTTCATTTAATAATCTGCTTCAGGGTACCTGAACTTCAATTGGGTCTGAAACCTTGTAATAAAGGTCATCTTTCATAAGCTCAAAACAATCTGAAGAATATATTTATTTTCTTAAATTCAGGAAAAACACATCAAACTGAAAAGCTTCCTATTCCTGGCCAAAAACCCAAATGTTCTTAAAATAAAGGGAGGAGGGTGAGGAATGTGATTTGGGGGGGGATGAGAAAAATTGGCCTAAGTTTTCTACATTTTAACCTAAATAAATAAAAAAAGATCTTAGCATGTAAATATGTACATAAACACTGAAGAGGAAAAAATACACCAACAACTACAAATAACTCATTTCCAATTTGCTACCATGTAATTTAGCATTTGATATTAAAAACTTCTCTACCATTTCCAATTACAGAAGATGTAGGTCAGCTTAATTTCCTTTAGTGCTGCTGGCTTGAAAGAGGAGGCAAAACAAGACAAAAAGCACTATGTAAACAACTAAGAAACTATTTTAAATCAAGAATGAATATTGCACTTGTATATTTTGCCACCACACTAATTATTAGGATCTATCTTCTTAAGTAGCTTTTATTCACATACAATTTGTAAACAAAGAAGCCTCAGTCACTCAGCGTATTTACATACAAGCAAAAAAATTTCAACAGCAATCGGAAACAAAGTTTCCCTCTTTCTGTCTCCAGGACAAAATATAGAAATTAAAAGATAAAATATACAAGAAACACAAACGTCAACATTTTTAAGCTCAAGCCAACTGATTATCTGGTAGGGCTTGGATACTTCTAGATGTTATAGCACACAGGTTTCTTAGCTGAATTACTAAACAAGAGACTGGCTTTTGTTTAACTAAAGAGGATATTACAAAAGAGCAGGTTTTATAAAAAAACTTGCTGTTTTGTACTGGAAAACCAAATGAGGTTGGTTCAGATAATAATACATTTCTGTTTCCACTGTAAAGGTCTTTAAGAAGATACTTATTTCAAAAGTCTTCCCTTATTACAAATTCTGGTAAACTAAAAGGAGGCTGGTGAGCAAGGTCACCTGAACTCGGCCGCACAAGAACTTGTATAATAAGGATCCAGAATTTCTCATTCAAAGTGGTACAGCAGGCAGGCCCTGCTTCTCACACAAAACAGAAGAGCATACAAAAATTTCTAAGCCTATCTGGATAAATAACCTACTTCCCAAACCAAAAATCTTCAAGGGAACCTGGTGGATGTGAATGGATCAGCACAAAACCCCTCATCTTCAGGTATAGTTCCGCAGCTGTTTAAGCCAAGGTTTACATCAGATGAACCACTTTCCTCAATAGATGAGCTACAAAAATCTAGAAGTTCAAATGCTTGTACAGGGTAAGGAAACAAAATTAAATTGGGAAATGCCTCTTAACCATTATGACAGCCCTGCTCTAGAGTAAGTAGTGAACAGGGATTGTGACTTGAGGCTGACAAGATACCACGTTGGATTTTTAGAGGGAAGAGAAGGAAATAACAATCATAAAAGATGGCTCACCATATACAAGGGTTCTTAGAAATGTGGACCTCACTTCCCAATGATTTTTTGTATGCTAACAGTTCACACAGGTTCAAGGGGAGACTGAACGAGTACTTGGCAGATAAATTAATTTTTATTTCCATCTAGTTACTACAGTCATCTGATGCTGCAAGTCTTCAAAATGAAAATTGCCAAGAAGCTAGAAAATTGATTCACAAGAAATAACCTGGTAAGATTTCTACATTCTTTATCCTTACTATGTGTCTGTTTACAGCCATTGTAGGAGCAGGACACTATGCTAGGTGGATCCTTAGTCAGACCCACTATAATCAATCTTATTTTCTTACAGTGTACAAAGAAGAAAAATTAAGCTAGAGCTTTACAAAGCAATTAAATGCACCTTATTTGCACACAGTGGGAAGAGACTGGTCCACATGACCACAGGTTTCAATTGAAATCCCACATTTCTACAAACGCTAAACTGCATATTGCATGGAAAATAATTCATAAAATACCAGTAACTATATCAGACAAGTAGGACACGCACAGGTTCCTATGACTCCTCAAAAGAATTAGCAAGTTCAGAAGTGCTGAAAGGAAGAACAGTGAAAGACAGGAAATCCCAGTTGCTGCTTGCTTGGCTTCTGCCTACGTCACTGACGTATTTGTCCTGGACACCATATATGCAGACAAACAACAGTTATGCCAACACGCTTTTTCTACATCTGAGTAGTGCTGTATGCATTCTGCCCAGCTATCCTGCCTCTGTGCCTCAAACGTCATTACAGCATTTCTTATTTCTGCTGAGGAAAGCATGCCTAGGTTGTTACTCTGCCAAAAACTAAAAACATTCTTTTTCCAGTTGCCCCAGTCAGCCACTCAGAATAGTGCTAGGCTCTTTGCAACAGTGCATGACAGGAGACAATGGACATATATTTAAAGGAGAGAGGTTCTGACCAAAAGAAGGGGAAACACTTCCATTGTAAGGACAGTCAAGCACTGGAAGGGTTGCCCAAAGAGGCTGTGACGTCTTCATCCTTGGGGGTTTTCAAGACCTCACTGGATAGTCTCAAGCAACCAGGTTGGATTAAAGACATCCTGAGGTTCCTTCCAACCCTAATTACACCCGGATTCAATGTCTACACGCAGAAAGCACTCAGTGCTGCCCCAGACTGTGCTTCTACAAGTCTCTCACCCACCAAAAAGTCACTTAGAGGTTCAAAATGTTACCTACATAGGCTTCCAATCAAGAAAATTAATGCCATCTCATTGTTGATGAAGTACTGCATAACACACTGTGCAAAAACCATGTCTAGCACAAATTTTTGCTTTGTATTTTTGTTTGAACATATGTGAGAGTTGAGAGTTAAGTAAAATTTGCAGCTGACATGGTGTTCTTCTGTTTCTCTGATGGTTTTTTGTTTGTTTGGTATGTTAAGTTTTGGGATGTTTAAGCTTACCTTCACTCAGGGTTACATTCTCCTATTAGGCACCAAAACTGGCTACATCCAAGATGACATGTAACTATTATATGGTAAAACTATACCATAGAGTTGAATATGACATTTGCAGGCCTGGAGTAGGTGGAGACTTAAATGTTCCATCCAGTCCTTCCTTGCAACACGCAAGCAGATTGAATACAGTAAAATCCTGAAATAAAACCCACAACCCTGATGTTTTAATTTCCCATGACCTTGTGAAGCACAGGAAATAGTCATCCACCTACAGTCCTCCAATTGGAAAGTCTTTAAATACACAACTCCAGCTTAAAAAAAAAAAAAAGTAGCAGAGAAAATCATACATGAGTTTGCATATATGTAATGAAAGCAAACCAAATAAAGGCATTTTCATTAAATCTGTACAAACTTGTGTGGAACTGAACGCTTACCTGTGACCTTTCCGAAACTCCCCTGTACACTTTGAGTTACATAAGGATTTAGAAAACAGCTATGCTCCAGAGATGCAATGAAGTAAGCAGCATGAAAAGTTTGTGCCAATAAATAATTTGCATATCAATTTATATTATCATACTTCATTTAGAGTTGAGGTGGGATTTGTTTTAACCTTTCCTTGTGAAAAAGCAACATATTTTCCACCAGTTCTTACTGGGATATACAGAAACTACATTTTTGATACAGGATTTTTTGTTGTTGTTGTTCTATTACCTTTAAAGTGGCAGAGAAAGATCTGCCTAAACTCAGCTGCCATCAGAGATGCATGAGTACTCAAGCTGCATAAAGAAAAACTGAAATAGGGTAAGATATAGTCATGATTTGAATGGATTTAAGCAGAATGGTTTTTTCCTTCTCTCACATAGGAAGTGGAGATTATTTGTTCTGGGAGGTTTTGTGGTCTGGGGTTTTTTTAGCAGCTTGGTTCTTTTGGAAGTAACACATTGGGATATAGGACAATCAAAGCACAAACAGGCTGCTGGAAAGTTATAATGCAAGCCTGGAGACACCATAAAATAATTCAGAAGGTATCTGGTGGTTTATGAATGACTGCAGAAATTAATCCCTTCATGGTTTTTTCTCTGCTGTATCCTCAATGAAACTCAATGGAGAAGCACTGTGGGTTTTTACAATTTTTTAAATTAATAATTTATAAAAGTAATTCTCACAAATAAGAAGTTATAATAAAGATAAATAAATCACACACTTTTTATTAAAAATGCCCTCCTCTCCCTTTTTTGAGGGACTATTCTTCAGCCTATTGAACCTACAGTAGAAAAATAAAAAATTAATTATAGAGTAATTTACTTTTAGCTTTGGAAATTAAGGGCTAGGATCAACACAGTTTCAATGTAAATAGTCAAACCAAAGTCAAAATGAGGAAGTCTAAAATGGACAGGCTATAATTTGCTCCTTCTAGTACAGAAACCAACACAAAAGTCTAATTTTATCTTATAATATATTATGAATTTCATCTTTAATTCCAATCATCTTCCTGATATGTTAAATAAATGAGTCTCAGTAATTAGTTCTGAATATTCGGGTTTGGGATGAATCAGGATCCCCAAAGTCATGAAGGCATTTTGAAAACATGACAATTCCAAACGTTGAGGTTTTAGAAGCAGCAGCTTTGGAGTGCTTCTCCATTTTATCCTTTCATTTTTTTCAGCCTTTGGGGTTTAGTCATGAAGTCATTATTTCCTCCTCAGCTATGAATATTAGAACTTACTTTTGAAAACACTATTACAAATACCCAAGACTGCTATTTAATCCCATTACCTTCAGAAGATAGTTCTAAATAAGTGTTACAAGAGATGAGACAGCAAAGGCAGGTTCAACTGGAAAATTAAGTCAAGGCACCAACTCGTTCATGATTCAGGGTAGTTTCATTAAAATATTATAAAGTTTTGGGGGTTTATAATATTGTTTAAGTGTTAAATAGTTAAATATCAAAATACCACAAGTTTTCAACAGAAAATCTATTTTAGTGTTACTCCAAAGTATTCATCTACCTCTGACAATACAACAACAATGGACTGACTTCTTGCGTCTTTCAAACTACTTATTCTTTTCTCCTGCTGCCTTGGAAAAAGCAATTCTCCAGCTCTTTCACTACCAAAAAGAAACCAGAAAACCCTAAAGAATATCTCTCACACAGACGATTTTAACAATTCAGCTATATTAGTGTACACAGCTTCTTATATTAGGATTTTCTGCACCAGCAGCAATGCCAGAAACTTTTGACGTTTCCTTCAAAAATGAAGAAGGGCCTTTGACTTGGTCTCCTTGTAGCACCCTTAAAACCAAACTGGTTAAATACGGCCCACAGAAGTGTACTATTAGGTGGTGGAATACTGGCTGCATCTTCAGGCTCAAAAGGTTGAAATCAATATTGTAAATTTCCACTGGCAGCCAGCCACGTAAGTGGCATTGCTCAGGGGCTGATATTAGCGCCAATAATATGCAACACCTTTATTAACAACCTGAACAATGGGATGGAAGCTACTCCAAGTTTGTGGCTGACACCAAACCAGTAGGGACTGGTTAAGAGGCTGGAAGGCAGAGCTGCACCAGCCTCAACAGGCTGAATATATTCAAAACTTCACTAGGCAAGACCCTAAGCAATCTGATCAAAACTGGTCCCACTTTGAGCAGGAGATTGGACCAGATAACTTTTTCAGAGATCCCTTTCAATCTGTGTTACTGTTATGATTCTGTGTCTATTACAATGTGATGTATTATACACCAATGCTGAAAAGTCTTTAGTAGCCAGCTTTAAACATGTGATAGGACCCAGGGCAGGTTCTCTTATGATGAAGCAATATTATTATTCATCTTTAGAATGAGTTTAAATCTCTTGAAATTAAATTATTATTTTCACAGTTATATGCCTGAACTGCTAGTTTTAAGTAGCCAAAGCAGCATGTTTCTTTTTGATTTGTAGGAAACCATCAACCTACCATTTAAGTGAAGCATTTTGAATTTGAGGATCAGACAAAGGCATTTTTATAAAACAACAACAATTAAATATTTTCAGAAAAATTACTTGTTACAGCAAAACTACATACAAATTTTGGGAAATAAATGACAGATAAGTCATTTTTAGCAATACTTAGCAGTGTGTTCACTTCAGCGAAATAAGTGATCACACCAACACTTTCTTCCCTATGCTTTTCAGCGAGACTGAGGTCACCTCATTTCCACTGGAAAGACGCTTCAAATATTTATTTCAGTGTAAAAATAGACAAATGTACAGCTGACAGGCTGTTTCTACTCTTTACCCTACAATACATTTTCTTCCAGATTATCTTGTCTTTTAAGTAGGCTTTAGGAACAAATAACAATGGGACAGACAGTGTCTCTGCCTTAAGTACTAGAGAAATAGCCTAGAAAGTACACAAAGAGATATTTATCTTCAGCCAACCAACACACATGTTTATTTGGGGTTACTGGCTACATGACAGACTGGCAAGAAAAGGCAGTAACTGGCAAGGCTGAACATTAACAAGCTTTAAACCACCAATTACAACCTAAACTAAATACCTTTCTACTTGCTGTAGAACTCAGTACTCAACAGAAGAGGAAATACTTTACTTACATTGCATTTATTTTCCACCTAGCAACTGTATCATTTCAGATGATTCACCCCCAAAAAAGAAGAGTGAAAAAAACCTATAAGGTAATGTTTTCCAATTATACCTAACTATTAAAAGATCATTTTAAAAACCAACTTTCCCAAAACTGCATTTAGAGATAAATGCAAAGTCAAAAGAATTAGAGGGGAAATTAATGGCTTCTGATACTTTTCCATCACTATCCTTCTCATTGCAGTAGGAACAAGTGCTGGAATTAAAAAGATCTAAGTATGTAAAAGAATAAGTTCTTTCTGGTAGAGTCCTGTGGATTCCAGCTGTAGGTACTGGTCTACAATCTGTTTCTCTACAAAAACAGCCTTATTAAATTCAGCAAGAACAAAGGGAACCATATCACCTCTTGAGGAGAAATTACACAACTTCCATGTATCTCTTTCATTGGAAAACTACTGCACTGCCCAGCCTTATTCCAGAGCAACATTATCCTAGCACACAAGAGAGCCCAGGTTTGGAAGATGGACATGCAGTGGTTTAGAAGCTGCTACAAGGATTCCTGAATCGAAAACTTTCCAGTCTTCTAATTTTTTTAATGTCATTTATTTGACCAAATAACTCCCCTTACCTAGCTAAGGTCAGGATACTAAAGCATACTCTTAAACACAAAAAAACCCAAATAACCACAACAAAAAAGGAGGGGGGGGTAGAAGCTTATGTGCTAAAAAAAGATGGAAAGAAAAGGAGAAAAGAATATACCCTTAGGACAGGTATTACCCAGAGGCTTGGTCAAAATCAGAATTCACAAAGGCATCAACAGCAAAACAGTGAATGTAAACATTCTCAATAAAATCCTTTTGTCAGAATCTGAAAAGGCTTGTATTGCTTCCATTACCCTGCTATATCTGAAGGAAGGACGGACCATAAATGGAACCATAATAAGACAAATGTGTTCACTAGACAAAGCAAGCAGGAGGATGGCCTAACATACCACAAATGGTCATCCAGGTCAAATAAACATGACTTTCAGACTTCCACCATACCATGCAGAGGCATTTGTGTTAAGGGTATCATGGTCAGAAATAGAGGCTTTTTTCCAGCACTTTGAACAAACACTGAAACTTCTTTTTCCCCAACATATGCAAAAAGCAGCAAGTTGTTTTAAAAGAATGCACAGAGATGTTAGGCAATGAAAACACCCATTAATATGAAGAGATGGCTAGAACTGCTCTTCCATTTAACTTGATCCTTAGGTAGGGCAGGACTAAGAAAGGTACTGCTGAAGGCAAAGTTCTGGTCAAGAGTCCAACAGCTAGTACAGGATTTAACCCCTCTCTCTAGATTCCAGCCATTCAGAGAAGGATTTCAATTCCTTTACAACATATCCAGTAACTGCTACGCTTGACACATTTGGCATTTAAACTTTCCTTAAGTTTTTCCAACTGGAACGCAGCAACTTTCTGCCAGTCTACACAACTCGGCATGCTGGACTACTCTAGTAGGTGGAACTCTCCTTCCCCACAAAGAGCTCATTGCTCCCTGCTTGCTTAGAATCTGTTGTTCAGTGTTGACACCAACCAAGCATCACATATTTAGTGTCTTCTCAAGAGGCAGGCAAGACACATGGCAGGAAGCCAACCACATGGTTTCAAGAAGTCATACTCTTATTGTTGTTAATAAGATGACAAGAGATGAACACAGACTGGCTGAACATCTATGCTGATTCCACATTTGAATCATTTCTACCTCTTACTCTATTAGTACCTCTAGTATTTCCCACGAACAAGTCAGGAGATTGTTCTGTCTTGAATCTGGCAACTTCACATGCAAAACACACAGATCCGAGTTCTTTATACCTTTTTAAATCATTCATCACCCTGTTATTAACAGAACAACACTTCTGAATTTAGATGACTTCCACCTGGTTAGGTGAAAATGTAAACTTTGTCTATAAGCACACATTAAATAAAACACAGCTATCTAACTGTCCTTCCTAGATGGGCCAAGACTGTGATTATATATACAGCTTTTTTAACAGGGTAACCACAAAAACAGTTCTTATTCTCCTGGTTGGGGGTCAGAAGGAAAAAAAAAAAACCAAATCCAAACCAAAATCAAACAACCTTACCCACACAGCTATGCCAGCAGAATCCTCCAGTGTAAACAGTTACAAAAGTAAAGCTGCACTTTCACCACTGCAGCTTGTTTTGCTTGGAGCAGGACAGAAGAATTACTATAACAATGCAAAACACATAACTCCCACCCTATATGTGGGTCCTCAGAAAGCACTGTCACTGTAGCATAACAAGAACTCTTCAGTGTTTCTTGGATAGATACTAGCACAGCTGTAAAGTTTTTGTAACATTTTTCTCATTAACACCTGCCTCAAGTGAATACCCATAACATCAGAAACACTTTCTAACATAGCTAAAAATGGCTACAAAGCTTAACAGTTCGAAAAGGAAACTTGGGTGATAATTACACACAATTTAGTTGCCTTGCACAACCTGAACAACTGTTAGGAGGCAACCCAAATCCCACAGTACTTAATATTTAGAATGAAGTCAACTTTCAAGATTCAACAAGCTATCAAGAAACTACTTTACAACCACTAAAAAGGAAAAAAGCTGCAAGTATTTCAGATGCCATTTTCAAAAGTCACCATTACTTAGATAAGCACTAGTGATGAGAAGATAAAAAACAGTCTTTACTTCTATCACAATGGCCTCCAAATAAACTGTTGCCACTTTTCCCAACTTGTCATCATCTCTTTTCACAGTACCCCTGTGGTTTCTGTCCTCCTCTGACCTCAATGCAGGAATACATTTAAGACACAGAACTGTTTAGGATCTAGCTCTATTACCTTCCTATTGAAGAGAAATCAATCATTAACAAATAATGATCTGCTAACATTTTTCATGTCTATTCAAGGTAACTGAGACAACACAAAGTTTTACTTTCCTTATTCCACCACCTTTCATATCATTAAATTCTCCAGCTGCACCGCAGCTGGAATTACATCCTACTTTTTTGGGATAACACCTGTTTTTGTATTCCATTTTGGACAGAGAAGCTTCTAAGCACTACATATCTTCTGTGAGTGCATTTTGCAACAGTTACCCATTTTGATTTCAGAGTATCAGAATCTCCTCTTATCGTTCTCCACTACTGGCATCCTGACTGTAAAAAGGAGATATTTAGCATAAAATGTCTACTCCATTCTAGAGAAAGACTATCCTCTTGAAAAACAAGACAATAAAACACACAGTAAAGCTCTAAAAGAACATCTCTTCACAAATTTCAGAACATACACCATGCATTACTACAAGTATTAAGTGGTTAAATTCAGCACATACTACTATGAAGCCACTATTGTATAACATGACAAAGCTACGCCTAGCATCTAATGAGAAAGACTGCAAGAAACTGGAGTGTCGTAGGTTATTCCAACAAGTCATCATGTACACTGCAGCTGCCTTTAGTCTGAGAACTTCAACTGACCATGTTGAATATTTTCTCATGAACAAACAGATACACGGAAAACATTCCCTGGTAAGTAGCAACTCACATTTGACAGTGGAGACAGTTTTTGAAGCTGTCCACCACCAGGAATGATCTAGTGTTCCCTAGTTAAATAATTCTTAGGAATTCTTAGTGAAAAACTGGGAAGAGATAGCTTTGCATAAGTATGTGCCAGTCAAAAATTCAACACATATTACTACTAAGTTTCCCTAATAATACCTTACATGACAAGTATCTACATTTACTAAAATTTGACTATGAAAATGTGATGGAATATTTAATCACTAGTTACAGAAGTAATGAATACAAAGGTACAAGAAGTTTCCAATAAGTGCCAACCCATGGTGACAGCTAACAAAGTTATCAGGCCCTCAAAGATACAGGAACAGGCAAGAACTTGCTTCTCAATGCCTAAATGTTAACCTTAATAAATAAACCACCCTTAACAATGCAGCAGAAACTACAGTAACAAATTCACACATAAGATTCTAACGGCTGCTGCGCAAGGAATGTGTTTTCCTGGAAAGCAAATAATATTTTGAGCAATACTTAAACAAAACAAACAAACAAAAACCCCAACCGCCACCAAACCCACTGAACCCCAAACCACACCACCCAAGAGCTACTGAAGGAACACTGGTTTAGAAAACTAGTTCAAAGAACTAGGACGCTAGTCTCAAAGAACAAAAAGAAATCCACCACCCAAAACCAACGAAACAAAAAAGACGATAACTGGTGATGGGGCATACAGCAGAGACCCCTAAAATATTATGTTGTACAATGCTTGCTGCAATGTGCAAAAAAACACTATGAAGCGGGCTATGACTAGTTTACTTAGGAAAGTAAAGACACAGCATTTTAACAGTTCCTAAAGAAGCACAGGGGGCAGGCTTTCAGGGGACTTTGTATACAACAAACTAACCACAGCCTAGGAAGCTTGCACGCTCTGAATCCAAAAAATTAAAGAACTCGCACTCCTCACTGGCCAAAGCAAGAATATCAAAGACCTATGCCAAAACACTTCACCTCAAACTAAAGACTATGCAAGTTATTATTCACAAAACCCACAATTATAAAGATTTCTACTGTTCCTAAAACTCATTCCTCACCTTGCAACACCTTCTCACATGAAAGCGCCTGCTGTGAAAATGCCTAGGATTAGTGTCTTCAGGTATGAAGAACATTACTTCATCTTCTGTTGCTTTAGAAACAAAGACCTTATCTTCCAGTGTTATTTTAATGATCTAGAATGTTAACCATAACCAATTTTTTCTACAGCAATGACGGTCATCGTTATTAGTGCAAAATTGTAGACTAAAACCAGGCTGTGTTCAAAGTTTCCTGTGGCCTTTCTTCTTAACTGCAAAAAAACGCTAAAAACTTAGTTATCATTCTTTTGAATTCCTCTAGGAGTATGATAAATCAATGCCAGATTTTTATACTAGTAGCAAACCACAGAGGACAGTGGTGTTGGCTGATAAAAATATCTTCCTCTGCCTGCAAAAAAATGCTCTTCAAACCACCACATTTTTTCCAGAGCAGGAAATTCTTTTGGGTTCCAAACTGAGTAATATTTACACCTGAACATCTATTCAGAGCTGATAAATCAGTTTGCTTTCGTTGCTATTGTTTTGACGATACTTTTAACAGGCACGTGTCTCGGTCTGATCCTCCAAGAGCCCTAGAACTTAACCTTTGCCAAGGCGAAGACATAAAAAAAAAAAGTCACAGGTCGTGACAGGTCTAATTTAGTCAGAATAAACGGCACCTCCTCTGCGGGGATGCCGCACCGTACCGACCGCCGCACGCCCCTCCGACGGCTTTTCCACGCGGCCGTGCGGCTTCACGGCCGCGGCCGGCCCGCCAGCAGCCCCGGCAGGGCCGAGGGGCGCCCCGCAGCGCAGCACGGTGCGCCGCGCCGCCGCCCCCCCGCCCGCCCCGGGCGCCCCCAGCCCCGCGGCCGCGCCCCGGCCGGCAGCGCTCCCGGCGCCTAGCGGCGGCTCAGGTGCGGCGGCGGCCGCGCCCCCCCCGCCGCGGGCTCACCTCGGCGGCCGGGATGTTCACCACACCTGTCGACCTCCGCTTCTCCCTCAGCTTCCTCTTCTCGATCTGCCCCTTCCCCTTCCTGGCGCTGGGCCCCGAGCTCTTTCCCTTGGCGGCCAGCTTCTCCTCGCCTTCGGGGGAGCCCGGCGCGGCGGCGGGAGGCGGCTTGGCGGCAGGCTCGGCCGCCCGGACCCCGGCGAGGGCCGGCGGCGGCTCCTTGGCGGGGCCGGACCGGGCCAAGGCGGCGCTGGCGAGGCTGACGCAGTTGACGGCCCCGCCGGCGGGGGGCGCCGCGCGGTCGGGCGGGGCGGGCGGGCCGCCGGGCAGCAGGTTGTTGTTCAGCTCGGCGGAGGCGGCGCCCCCCGCCGGCCTGGCCTCCCCGCCGGCGGCGGCCCCCGGGGCCGGCGGCGCCTGCTTCGCCCGCATCTTCTCCCGCTTTGCTTTCCACTCCTCCAGAAAGTCCGTGGTGCTGCCCCCGGCGCTGCGGTAGCCGCCAGTCGCCATGTTCCCAGCGGGCTGGACGGCGAGAGCGCCCCCCACCAGCAACTCAGCCGCCGCCCGCCCTGAGGCGGCTCTGCTGCCGCCCGGAGAGGAGAGGTCCCGGCGGGGCGGGCGGGAGAGACGGGGGCGGGGAGAGAGACGCGGAGAAGCACAAACACCCTGGAGAGAAACAAAAGGGGAGATGTGAACCGTCCCGCAGCGCTGCCCGTCCTCGTCCCGCCGCCCCGCCAACTCTCCAGCGAGCTCCCCGGCGCCCGGGGACGGGTCTCCATCACCGCCCGCCCTCGCCCGCCGGGCTCCCGCGACTCGGACCGCGGCGCCCGACCCTGGCGCAGCACCCGGCGCCCGCCGGGGCTCCCCTCACCCCTCGGCACGGGGCCGCCCGGAGCTGCCCGCCTCCCCCGCTCGCCCGCCCGCCGCAGCCGCGACCGCGACGACCGCAAAGCGCCGTCGCTCGCCGCCGGGGCCGCAGCGTGTGCCATCCCCCCGACGCCCGCTTGCCTGCCGGGGGACCGTGTTCCCGCGCGGGGCGGGGCGGGGCGGAGGCGGCCGCCGCTCACCTCCCGCCCGGCGGGGCCGCGCTCGGGCGCTCCCCAGCGCCGGCGGCACCAGGTGAGCGGCACCGCCTCCCGCCCTCCCGGAAGGAGCGGCGCGGCCCAGGGGCTTCCCGAGCTCCCTCCCCTTTCCCCATAGCAGCGCGGACGGAGCCGAAGCCAAGCGGAAACTGCCGAGATGGCCTCAACAATGGGGTGAGGGCGGGGAGGCCCCGCCCGGACCGGTGCGCTGATCGCCGCGGCCTGACCGCGCTGGGTGCCGGCCCGTCGCGGGGCCCCGCCACCTGCCCTGGGCAGCGCCGGCACGGGCGGGGACACGGGCCCCGCGGCTCCCGACGGGCGGCAACTCTGGCGGGGGAGGGGCGTGGGGCGCCACGGCCCCGTGAGGAGCGGAGCCGAGCGGGATGCCGCCGCTGCCCGCCCGCCCGCTTCAGGCCGCGCTCCCGCCTCACGGGCGGCTTCGGCGGGCGGGGGCTGCCAGAGCCCAGCCGCCAGGGGCCGGAGGCGGCGGTCTGGTGTCCCGCGGCCACGGGGTGCTCTGCCGAGCGCGCCCCGCACCTGCCGGCAAGCCCCCGGTGAGGGGCTGCGGGGCCCGGCTGCCCTACCGGCGTGGGGCCGCCTGGGCGCGGGGCAGGTGCGGGCCGGCCCTCGGGCGTGCGGCCTCCCGGCACCGCCGGCGGCTGCCACCCGCGAGCGAGGTGAGCGGCCGCGTGTCCAGCCCGGCTGGGGCAGCCCCTGGCTGCGGCTGTCGTTAGGGAGACGCTGCGCTGGAGGCAGAAGCGCCGGTTTGGCCTGAAAACGCGGTGACTGCCACTGCTGTCGCTTCGGCCTTTAATGGGGTCGATGCACCGTGGGACGCGCCGGCAGTTAATTGCTCCCGCAGCACAACCACGGCCTCTGGTCCGCTCCTCCCCGGCGGGCTGCCCGCAGTCAGGCAGCGGAGCCTGCTCCCGCCGGCGCAGGCTTGGGGATGAGCCTGTGCCACCGCGGTGTTGGAAGCAACGAGGATGGCAAGGGGTTTCCTCCACCAGTCACGCTGCAAGGGCTTGAAAGACATCTCATTTATAAATAAAACAGCCGTCGGTGAGGAAACCAAACTGGGCTAAATATTAGGAAAAACGAACTGGCAGGGAATGTGATGGGAGTATGTACTATACGTTAAACAGTTTGCTTAGGTGATCAAGTGGCTAAACTTGCGCAGAAGCAGTTTTTTTGGTTTGGCTGAATTCACTGTGTCTTAATAGCACCCTGCAAATGGTTTGCGGGATTTTTGGAAATCACTACTTTCAGTAGATTTCTGTCTTGCATAATCCCGCTTTATAAACGGTATGCTGAGGGAAATGGAGGAGTGCATTAGTGCTACCTTTCCAGCTGGCTCAGGGCAAGGTACGGGCTTAGGTTAGAGTCGGAGGAAATCCATATAGGCTTGGCTTACATGGCTGGGAGCACATTCTCACCTTTTCATCTCCTTTTTTCTCTCTTTCAGTTTCAGTCCTGAATTTTTCCACTTGGTTAATAAAGTGTTTAGGACTTCAGAATATAAACTTTGCAGAAGCTTTTGGATTCTTTTTACAGAAAAAAAAAAAAAAAAAAAAGATGCTACAAATATAGATAAAATATATTAGCAAAATGGGGCTCCAAATATCTGGCGCTAGGCTCTCTGCACCCCTCAGTATAGATAACAGGCTTAGTCCATGTATCCGCTTTCACCTTTAGTATGTCGCTACCCCGTTCTCTTCCATAGCAGTGGGCACAGCGTCACCCTACCAATCTTCTCTGTCATTCTGGTGATTTCATTTACTTGGACTTGACTCATACCTGATTTCTGCTGTGGTTTGGGTGTAGGGTTTTTTGGGGTACAGCAGTTTGTTTTGAAGGGGTGTTTAAATTTTGTATATAGACAAGTTAAGGTATCAGGGTCCTCAGTACAGGTGAAAGATCTTATCTTCCAGGCTAAGGGAAAATCCCAAAGCAAAACAGGCTAGTTGTTGTGCATTATGCTGGAAAGCTGTAAATAGGCAGAAAAGTAGATGGTGAAAACGTAGTTCTGTACTAGCTCTGCTCTTTAATACTTGGCAATGCAAAACTACTAAAGTTGTTTATATTTCTATTTGCAGATCAAGGGCTAAACAAAAAGTTAACTTTAGAAAAGTTTTGACTAAGCACTTTCCTGAAAAATTTACCTGCACTCTTAAGAGGTTTTAAGTCAGAATACTACTTGATTGTATTTTTAGAAAACAGTTTAGAAAAAGGATCCTTCATGTCAATTCTTGGCTTTCCCATTCTGTCATTTCTTCCCTTTTATACAATGAAGAGCTTTTCTTGAGAGAATCATGTAACTGTGACAATACGAGTATTTCACTCCTCACTGTTACACCCCATGAGCAGCACAGCTGGCCAAAAAAATGAGGTTTTACTCATTTACATAAGAGTCAGATGAGAAAGTCATTACTTAGAGTATGTTGTGTATATGGAGACATACAGCAATGTATTTTAGGTCTTGGGATAGCCTGGGTTCTCCATTACTCCAGGTCTCCCAGCTGTGCCCTGGGCCCCTCCCTGTGGCAGTCCTTACCAACTAGCAAGGTTTAGATGTGCTCACTCCACATCTTATCTGCCCACCTTTCTTACCTGGAGGAGGTACCGTTGCCAGGCTTTAGCTGCATCTACCATTGCAGTGGATATTTTTTTCTCTAATCTATAAAAAACATTGTGGGGTTTTTTTAGTGTAAAAAAGGCTTTGTGTTCCTTACAGTCTGTTATATATTAACAGAAGTTATGTTGTGGTGAGTGAGGTTGGGCTTAAGTGCCCAATACAAAAATGCTGACTGTCAGATGTTTGCATCTCAATAAGGTTGTCTGTGCTGGAGAGCTTTCAGGGATAAAGTCCCCAAATAGTTTTAAGTATCACACTGCATGTTTTCCTCTGCTCCAATGCAGAACAGCTTAATAGCTTGCAAACATTTTTAGAACAGCACTTTTTTCTTACTGAAAAGATCTTCAGGATATTTTTAAGGCCTAGAAATGCAATTCATTTTATTGGCTATGTTTTAAGCTGGCATAATGACAAGGGTCCCTAAGCTTTAAGATACCATTTTTTATATATTCAGCATTATGGAATGAGACTCTTCCTTAGAGGTAGATTACCACTGGGATTGAGTAGGATAATCTTGATCTCCTTTGCCAGGCAAAGACCAAATGCTTCGGTTTTCAATTCAGAATAAAAACCATCATTTATTCTTAAAATCTTGAGGGAATGAAGTGCTTTTTGGGGTTGGGCAGTTCAAAGGTGGTTCCTTTGTAAAGGGTTGCAAGTTGTTTAAGATCTTTGTAATTTCTTCTAGAGATTCAACCAAATTATCCAACCTTATTAAGGTTCTGCATACAGATTTATCTGAGCCATAATCTTTTCTGAAGTGGCAGTTTTCAAGGGCTGGAAAATTAAATAGTGAACACAACATATTATTGGCTGAGGAAATTCAGGACAACATCCAAATTCCTTCCCAATGTCTGTTTGCATCTTACTGTCATGCTCTGAGCTTAGCGAATATTTGTTATACCCGCTGGTGCTGGTATGCTCCCCACTGAAACATTCTTCCCTCTCAGCCTCTTCAGCATCTCTGGAAGCTCTCCCCAGAGCCTCTGTTAACATGATTTTATTTGCCTGCGTCTTTCTCAAACACACATACCCTTCCTTCTGCTCTGGACTTCACCCCGCCTCTGCCTATATTACTTGAACTTCCATGAAACTGTTTCATTTAGTGCACCTATCTACCGCTTCTCATATCTGATCCCCTTTGAAGTCCATTCCATCAGTATTCTTCACGTTTCGTCTCCCAATAGACTTTTTCAGTGACATACTTGTTCCGCCTGCTTTATCACTTCTGCTTTATCAAACTAGGTTTATTAAGCTTGCTGCAGTGCTGTGCCATTACATCTTCCCCTCTCTGCTGCTTTGAATTTCACCTACTGGATAATCCTTACACCCATCACTGTACGCCAACTAACCTGCCTACCTACTTAGTTCTGCAGTATTCTTCTAAAAATGCTGTTGCTTAAAATTGCTGTGACTCAGTGGAATCTTACTGCTACCTCTTCATAGAAATACCTGTTCCTCTTTCCATCTGTAACATTTCAAAAACCTCTCTTTAAACCTCTCACATTAAATCTCGTACTATAACTTCCATCCAATCTTCCTGTAACATCCTCACTTACATTCCATGACGTTTCTAATGTTAAGTCTCCCCCTAAAAGTAAAATAAACCTCATAGTACCACTGTTCCTCTTGACTCCTCCTTTTAGCCTTTTCTTACTAAAGCTTTCCAAGCCAATGCTCTGCTGTCCTGCAACAATACTTCTCTCTCCAGCCACTCGTGCTGCTTTAGACCATATGCCTAGGATGAGACAAAACCTAGTGCAACATACTTTACAGGTGTCTTCCTCTTTGCACTCTTCTGTTATTGCCAGTTCTATCGCTGATAGAACATCTAATACCTCTGTCAGAGGCGGTCAAGAGTTTAAAAAAGTAGGTGGTTCTCTGCAGTCTTGACCATTGGCCTCTTTCCCATGAGTTCAGAAGATTCATTTGTAGAGGATCTCAGTGAAGGCATGAAGCTGTGAAGGGTAACATGGAGGTGCTGGCAGTCTCACTTCTGGACAGTGAAGTGATTGCATTTTTTTTCTCTAACCAACTTCCTTTTTTAAGTATGTAGAATGAGTTTTTATTTCTGTTTACATCTGTACTGTTTACTTTTCAAATTCTCTCATAATCTTCTGTTTATCTCTTCTTACCTACCAAATTCTGTTACCCCTTGGTCTTGGTTGTTTTTGCATTTTTGTCTAAATGCGGACAAACCGCTATCCTTTGCAATTTAATACTGCTTTCTGCTACATCTGAGTTATGCATGCTATCTAAATCTGAGAGGCTTAGCCTATTGGCATGGATTTTTATTTCTTCCACTTTCTTCCAGAAATTAATTTTTAATTTTTTTTCCCCGCACTGGAGCTTGGTGTCACAGCACTAACTTGCTGGCAAGGTTTTCCTCTGTAAGGTTCTAACAACTAATTATGTTCTAATCACTGTAGTCAGTGGTTTAACTGCATTACTTTCTTATGACTTGTGCTTGCAAACGTACAAATCCGACAATCCCACTTTTACTGAAATACCAATTTTATCCTATTTACTTTGCTACTGAATTGAATGCTTAAACCTTTTTTTTCAAGTGCCAGGGCCCAATTTGAAATCTTGCATGTAAATACAACAGAGCTTTGTGAAGTAGCTGGATTTCTCAGGAGGTATTAGCATTCAAGATCAATCCTAGAATCCATCTTCTAGGCTGGTTTCTGCATGTGTTTTACTATTCTTGAGCTCTGCTATCATTTGACCAAGAATAATGATGTAGTTTCATAGAACTGGTTTGGTTTGGCAGAGAAACTAATACTGTTTCTTGCAGCAAAGTTCATTCATCTAGCTGACTGAGGATTGCAGTGTGAAAAGGAAAAAAACCCAAACTTACAGGGAGAAGTTTGCTTGATTTTTTTCAAGTATTTATTCTTACAGTATGAGAAATTAATGCAGAGATTGCCATCTGTCTCCAGCTGACTGTTGTTGGATAAGAATGACGGTGGGGCTGGAACAGATTCAGTATCTGTGCAGATGACTTCAGAGGCGTGATGAGAACATCTTCTGCCTCAGTTCACAATCTCACTCTGTAAGATGGTCTGTTGCTGCTTCTTGTGTTCTGAGCCATATGAGGGTACAGAGCAGTGTCTCCTTTTGCTACTCTTTGCTATTTGTGATGAAGTTCAATCAGCATAGCTGTGAAACAGTTCATTGAGCAACCATGCTACCTCTTTTTCTGTCCACACAGGTACTCTCTAGGGCCAGATTTGAGCAGTGAACGCGGTGAGTAAGCCCTAGAGTAACTTGTTGAGGAGCAGGGATGAAAAACAGACATGGAGTCAAAATTTTACACAGTGAGGAATAGGAAGGCAGAGAAAAATTGATACTGACAAGCCTCACAGTGCTTGGGGGAAGAAGGGAGGAAAGGGCAGTGCTGTAAGGCAGGCTATAAATATGCCTTGAGGGCCAGTTTGCAAAAGGCAAAGAAGCAAATCCCCTGATAGGGAGTTAGTAGGGCCAGGATATGATCACCTTACAAAAGAAGCACTTGGAGGAGACAGTTTTTCCATTATGGTCTGTGCTTTTGTGTTCACTGTGAAGAACCTTAGGGAGCATCTCACAGCAGAGCTTTTTATTATGGAGGATCCATCAAAATAAAAGTATTGGAAAGAAACACAACAAATTGAGAAAGTGAAAAATAAAAAATTGCCAAACTGAGTGGCAGCGATAAAGTAGTAGATGGAATTCAGTGTAGACAAATGTAAAGTGAAGTGACTTACACTGGGAAAAATTTTCTAAGGTAAGATACCACCTAGACGTACTTGAGCAGCACTGTTTCTGTCAAACTAAAATGCGCCTTCGGAGTGCCTGTGCTTTCTTGCAATAAGAATACCAGGGGGTGTAACACAGAGGCATTGGATTTGGCCATATGCTGGTTTATTAGCCCAGCTCCGCTAATAAACCTTTTGGGAAGGAGCTGCTTTCAGAGTAGAGGTGCTCTGCTCTCCATGCATTCCTCCACAAGAGAGCTCATGTAGTCTTACAGACGTAAGGTAGCCTTGGGTGTTTTCTGGGGCCTGTCTTTGTGCCGCATTGACCTCTAGACTCCTGAGTTCCTGAGGATACCCTAGGTGGGCTGCCACCATCTTATCTAGTGGAGGAGCCACCAGGTTACCAAGCTGTCGTGCCTTCTAAGATACTATGAGCTTGGTAATGAAGAGCTGACTGTACCTATCCATATGACAGAAATAACATTGTAAGTTTAAGTTACCCATATAAGATAACAAGTTATCTGAATACCACCACCTTTGTTGCTTTTCATGGTACATTTCCAGCACCTACGGAGCCTATTCATTCTTCTTAAAGACAGTCTCCTCTGACCATATGCCTAGGCAATGCTTTTAGCCATAGGGTTTAGTTTTAGGTAGTCCTGCAAGGAGCAGGGGGTTGGACTTGGTGATCCTTATGGGTCCCTTCCATCCCAAGATATTACATGATTCTATGA
Organism: Falco punctatus; assembly: GCF_963210335.1. Taxonomy (NCBI): domain Eukaryota; kingdom Metazoa; phylum Chordata; class Aves; order Falconiformes; family Falconidae; genus Falco; species Falco punctatus. The sequence goes on from NC_137585.1 coordinate 61,522,246, forward strand.
TTCCATGACCTCTGTACAGCTAACTCATTATAAGTTTAAAGACTGTTAAACAGATTTTGGTCCACAGCAAAGACAATGTGGTTCCTGTCTTTCTGTATCTCCAAATGTAAGCACGAAAATGAATCATTAGGAACCAAATCCAGTGGTTATTGGCTCTCTGCCAGTCTGTCTTGTTGGTACTGGCTACAATTCATAACCCTTCAGGGCTGTTGTGTCATCGTAGGTTTTTTGGTTTAGTTTTTTTTTTAATTAACAGTCCTCTAGCTCCTAAGAATTATTTTGATTTTTTGAAGAACCGATACAAAGTCAGTAAAAATTAATTAGGTCTTTTGATTCTCACTGTGTATTGCTCGGTTAAACTGTTATACTGCATCCTTTGGATCTAACCTCATGCAGGTGATGAGCTAGCTGCACACAGTAGAAAAGTGCAGTGGGCACAGAACTATGCCCCAAAAGAATCATAGTTAGGGCTGACAGATCTCCTCAGAGAGCTGACTAAGAAACTTGGCCTTCACTGAAATGCAGTAGATGATGCATGCAGAATTTAGTGTGATGGCTTTTTACAATGCTTTGTTTGAGCTATCTGTTCATTTGGCGATTCTTTCTCTCCTGCACTGCAGTATTTCTACAGCCTACTGTGTTTCATATGACGGACTATAACGAAGTTGCCTTGTAAAAGGAATCAGGCAGATATTTCAGGAATTTAGTACTGGTTATTAGTAGCGCTCATCTGGAGGTGTCCAAAACAAACACAAACAGCAATCAATCAATGGCAGTGACATATCAGTGAGTGTAAGCAGAGGAGGGGGAAGCACTTGGAAGAGTTTAGTCACTGTGTATGAAGCCAAACAGACTACAAAGGGAGATAATAGCTTAAATAACATGAAAATTAAAACATATTTCCTATTAAAATTATGTTGATGTTTTATATTATGAAACATATTTCAATGATACATACCATGTGGCAAACATCTAGGATAAAAGCTTGGGACTGACTTTTTGCGTGACCAATTGGAACAAAATGCATGTGCCTATATTGTAATGATTTTATATCAACAAATATAGATGATGTTTAAAAACAACTATTGCGTTTTGCTCACAATACACATTATTTGCCATTTCAAGGTGAAAACTGCCAAGGTATTTAGGATGACAAGCTTTAAATACATAATAAAAAGAAGTTTTAAGTTAAAAAGTTACTTGAAAAAGGACAAGCTCCATCTTTCCTCCTGCCTCACCAGCAAATCCACAGCCAATGCTCAATTTATAGTATTTATTCCCCAATTAGGCATTAGAACCCATCAGGCATCCCCTTATGCATTTGCTTTATTGCTGGACACTCAAAAAGGGTTGAAAGGAAATTAAGAAACAGCGAATGGCAGTTAGCCTGCAAACACCTTGGTGGGTTGAAAACAAGGGAAGAAGTGTAAGACCTTTCACTGCTTTCAACCTGAAAGTGCTTGGAGGTATGGAGGAGAAAAATAGGAAAGGGGTTTATGAAAAGCAGTGCTGATTCCTGGGGAGGGGAGTAACTGGATTAAGTTAGAACAGGTGACTTGTAGAGTGTGCTTCGTTTATAGTAAAATCACCCCCTTGGATTAGAAAGAACCAAGAGTGGGTTCCACTCTTGTAGTTCTAGTAGGGAACTAAATGGCTGGGAAGAGACATTCCTACTGGAAAAAAGATCCAGTGGTCAGGAAAAGATTAATGGGGTCTTCGAAACCCTTAGGGATGTGTGCTTCTGAGGAGTTCGAGATAAGGCAGTGTGAGGAAAGGGGGAGCAGGAGGAGAGTAACAGAGGTGGAGGAAGATCATGAAAGGTGTTGAGGCTGCTGGAGTTGTGGAGAGAGGAACTGTGGACAGTAGACAGACGATACAACTGCAGAACAAGTAGCTCAGGAAGAAGCGGCCAGCGGTGAGGTCTGAAGGGTGAGTGAAACAGGAGAGAGAAGCAGCAAATGAATAGAAAAAGCAAGAAGCCAGGATGGGAGATGGTGTAAGGGGGCAGAAGTAGGCAGCAAGTACCAGAAGGACTGAACGAGAAGTGCTGGGAACAATGTCCAAGGAGGATCTTGGTGATCTGGGTGGCACACAGGAGCAGCTGAGGACTGACAGCTGAGAGGGGCAGGAGACAGGAGAGGCTGTTCTCTCCGGCAGCTGTGGCATGTTGGTAAGCTTGTAGTGACTTGTTAGTAAAATATGAAGGGAGTTCTTGCACTCGGTGTCTGCATGAAGCAATTCTGAGTGCCACTCCCCAGACACCAAGAAATTCAGAGAGTGCTCAAGGTCCCAGGGAGGTGGCTTCCAGGCCCTTTGGGTTACTGTGGCTATCACCAAGGATAGCAGCGAACGTAATTAGACCTCAAGTCCCTCTCTTACACAGAAAATAATTACATGTGGTGGCTTGGAAGCCAGAGCAGAACCCTATCCATGCAGAGCTGAGGAGAAAAGTCGAGGGGACAAAGAAGGTGGGTGTCCATGGCGTGCTGCACGTGCTTGCACGGCAATGAACAGGAAGGTGAGCCTGAAGGGGGCAGAGGACCTTGCAGCGTGCAGAGCACTCCAGTTACACGGCCAAGCAACCCCCTTTCACAGTACTCATGCTGAAAGGGGGTTGACCAAGAAGGAGTTAACCAGTGTTTTGGCAGTGCCGTGCTGCTGTGAACCGCCGCCTTGACAACTTTTGATACGGAGGATTATTGCTTTTTTTTTTTTTTTTTTTGCTGTTCCTCTCTCTCAGCTGTAGCAGAGCTGGCCGGTGGTGCTTGCGAAGTGTCTGCTCCCAGTCTGGAAGCCCCGCGCAGGCCAGGGGAGCGCTCCCTGTGCAGCGGGTCCCTGCCCGCGCTCACTGACGGGCCGGGCCGGGGCCGGGTCCCGCAGCCCCCCGGCCAGGCCCCCGGTGGGATGCGGCTCAGCTCACCAGCCAGTCGCAGCTCTCTGCCATTCCCAGGGTGTTACATCGTGCGGCTCCTGTCGCTGGCTTTCGGCGAAATACGCTGGAAAGCAGTCTGCCGCGTTCAGGTGAACGTGCACCCCTCGCGTCTGAATTCATTTCAGATCGCTGTTCTCTGCCGCGCTTCATCTGCCTGCTAGTCCCGGCTGGTCGTCACGGCGGAGGGAGGCAGCGTTGCCCCGAGTCGCTGTGGTCTGAGCCATCCTGCGGGCTGCTCTCGGGGGGGAAGGGGGCCCGGGAGGGCCGTGCGGGCCGTGCCGCCCCCCAGCCGGGGCCGTGCCTGGCTGCCGGGCCCTGCAGCGCGGCGGTGGCGGCCCCGCGAAGCCGTCTGGTGCCACCTCCCGGTGTCACCTCAGCCGATGTCGGCGGCGCCGGGCCGGGCCGGAGCGGGGGTCCGTGTCCCCGCCGCGGCCCCCGGCAGCGCCGCCCGCCCGCGAGCGGAGCCGCTGCCGCCCCGTGCGCGGGGCTGAGGCAGCGCAAAGCCGCCCGCAGCGCCGGCGCGCACCTCGCCAGAGCGCCGGCGTGTCGTGCAAGGGCGGCCGAGGATGAGTTCTCGGGGAACCGAGTGAACCCGATGCGGCACCGGTAGCCACGGCTGAGGTGGGAGGAAAGAACTTGAGTGTCATTCGCTGCTTTTCATGCAGCTAAAGACAGAGGTGAGCTAGTAACGGAGAATCGTGCCCGTGCTATCAGCAGTTGGTGTAAACGTGGGTTTTTATTTTGAAACAAACTAATTTTTTCATTAAATCTTCTTTCTGGGCAGTGACTGGACCGCGTAGCTAGATGTGTATTTTGTATCAGCCGATGTAAGGAAGTCACGCTCTTTGCTTCGAGAGACTTGGGGTGCAGGTCCAGGTCACCACCGCTTGCAGAAAGTGGCAGCTTTATTTTAGCTGTGATGTAGCAACTCCCTCAGACCAGGCCAGGCCTGCCCTTTTTTGAGGTAGGGACACACCATTGAAACAGGGTATATAACATAGACAGGAACGAGGGCACTAGGGGCATTTTCTGTTTTCTTTCGGGGAGAGATGAGGGGGCAAGGGGCAGCACAGCAGCCTGCCGTGCTAGGGGTCCCACTGGAGGCGGTGCAGGCAGCTGGGATGCACAGGACAGCAAGATCTGCAGCAGCTTCTCCCCACGCTGGTTTGATAAAAGAGGAATTCAGCCCAGTGGGTCTGTCTGCTCAAAAGGTCTCTGCTGGAGCAGGTGGAGCACAGAAAGACAGTACCAAGGAAATAAACAGTTTTTTCTCACACACACACCCCCAACTGTTGGTTTGGTTTTGGTTTTTGGTTGGGTTTTTTTTTTTCTCTCCAGCAAATAAAATAAAGGGGAAAGACCACACTAGAAAGATAAGTTGTGCTCTTGGCTATTTCTGCTAAGCTTTAATAGGTTTGCAAAACAGAGGTGTAAAACTTGCAAGAAGGGTGAAATAATTGGACTAGGAATGTGGGGGTTTTGTCCCTGCTGTATTTATCCTTGGGCCAGATCAGAAACATTAGACATCCAACAGGTGATGTTTTCAAACGAAAGAACTGAACAGTTCCTCCTTTCTCTAAAAGCCACATACTTTTCCTATCTAATCAGTAATACGAAATGGGGAGGTGCTGACACAAGCAAGAATAGCTGATGACTTCATCAGTGTGGCAGCAGCTTTCCCTTTCAAGTGCGAGCAATTTATTGTGGGTTTGGGAGGTTTTGTTTTGTTTTTAATTTTGTCTTCTATGCAGGAAACTGCAGTCACCCTTAGGACTGTTCCAGTCTTACTTTAAATCTAGGCTGAGGCAGAGCACAGTACTACGCGCTATTACTCTCTAGCAAGCATGAACTGCTGCTCTTGCAATCAAAACAAATGTAAAGCCAGTAACTCTAGTCACCAGCAATTTTTACTCTTATTATTAGTGGATTTGACCTAAGAACTAGAGGGAGCTTAATCACCATAGCTAGATGTTAACATTGTGTACATAACCACGAAGAGTGAAAACTTCTGAAAAACTTAAGCAAATAATTTCTTCTCTTCCCCAACAGACAGACTGGCTATTCTGACATGGGAAAACCCTGTAATTTCACAGAGGTGACCAGTAAAACTGCAACAAAACTGTCCCAAAATTTAAAGCAGCAGGGAAAGCGACCTTCTACAATGCAGTTACGATTGTTTCTCCATCCTCTTTGAAAACAGGCTCCTCAAAAATTTTTTGTATGGCTGTGTTGTTTTTCATTTTTAAACTGTAAATTATGTAGTGAATTTGTGTCATGTTTTGCTGTGAGAGTTCTCTGGATCGTAGTTGGGAAATTATGTTTCACCTTTACAACATATTAACCTCTCAGTCACACAATCAAAGTGTCAAAATTATCTACTGCCCACTGCAGCGTATTGTTAGAGAAGCTGAAGCTCCACTAAAAGGGAAAAGTGGTTTTCAGCGTAACTAAAGATGTGGCTGCCTACACGTCCCACGCTGGACAGGCTTGAGGCCACAGCTGCCAGGAGCCCTCGGCAGCCCTCGCCCCGCGGAGGGCTGGGTGCTCTCTGGGACCGGCGGCTGTGCTGTGTTGCCGCGTGGCGCGTCTGGCTGCGCTTGTTCATGCTTCTGCCACAAAATGATGAGTAACACAAGAGACAAAAGAGCAAGTGTTCCTCACTGGAGGAGCTGGTGTGCTACACAGGTGAGTAAAGCCTCAAAATGTCCATAAAAGGACTGAAGTGCCAGCTGTGGAGTCAAGCCACTTCCAGGCTTACCCAGATAAAGTACAAGTCAGTATCGTGATTATTTTCATAATCACTTAATTGAACAGAAATTAATACCTCCTCTGAGCAGCATTACAAGCCAGCAGCAAGCAAGGCATCATTCATGCTGCCGATAGCTTTGGGTGATTTTTTTGTGTTCAGGAGTTCAGATGCGATCAGGCCCTAACTGACTTTGGACCAGGCTTGTTCTGATGTGTCCCCTGCCTTTCTCCAGGTGAACTGTTCATTTTCTGACCTGGTGTTGGCTGTCCAAGTCTGGCATCACAGCATACTTCCTCCTCACCACCTGCTTTTCCTTGTGTAGATTTCCTGTCTACCGTAATACAGATGCTTTTGGCATCAGTGCAGTACCCTCACTCTCGACCATAAACCTCATGGTGAAATCGGCTAGCAGGGGTAGGAGCCTTCTTGTATGGAGCCCATTTCTGTATGATAAAGGTGAAGGAAATAATGAAAATTTCTCTTCTGACACATTATCTCCTAAAGCAGGTATCTTCAGCTGCCCAAAAGCACGCTTTTTTCCTCTTCCGTGAGATGCCATGTAAATGGTGAACTCTTTCTAAAAAAGTAATGAAAGGACACTTGTTCTATGACAACGCATTTGCTCTGAAAAGACTACCAAATGGACCACAGCCAGAACTTCTGAACAGGTAGGATTAATACCCATTGGTTTAATATTAAGCTAAGCACAAACCCAAACCAAGCACGTAAGGTATTTCTAAGGAAGGGAATACTGAGACTCAGGTTTTGTACTCGGGGCTGAGGAAACAAAGGCACCACCCTACACAGTATGAATTTTAATTGTTCTTTTTGGGATCTGTCAAGGAAATAGCAAAAGCCTGAAATTAGTGTGTAGTAGGAACTAGGGAGGTCCAGAGGGAATTGTTTATGATGAGGCAAGGTAGGCAAAAAAATGAAGTACCAGCTCCCAAGTCTTTTCTTCCAGGTAACTGCTCCTCTTTGGAGCCATTAAGGTCTGGCGGTCCTTACACAGCCACACTGCCTCTGCCCTTCCTGTGCTCTGCTGCCCCGGCTGCCTTCCCACCTGCGGTCACTCCTCCCCCCCCAGGCTGTGGGCTCCTTCATGGCTGGCACTGGTTCCGGGCATGCCCTTTGCCTTTTAACTCTCTAGCACTAGCTGTTTCCATGCCTCCATTTGTATTTGATGTTAATTCTGGGACATAGAGATCCCTTTCCACACTGTAACAAGTGCCCTGAAAAATCGAGGTTGCTGTTCTGAATTACCGTTTAAGCCATTAGTTGCTTAAGGAAGCTCGCCAGAGCCAGCAGCCAGCAATATTTCTTGTATGCAAACTGCCTCCTCAATAGTAGGACAGTCCTCCAGTATCCGCTTTCTGTCTGTGGTAGCTGGATTTCCTGGGGATGTGTTCGATGTGCAACATGATCAGTACAATAAGACGGTGACACACGTTTAGCAATTGCTTTCTGAGATTCTGTTAATACCACATAAAAAATGGTTCTCAGGTTCTGCACACAGACAGGTTTATGTAAAATATATAAACATTTGTCCAAGTTGTTACAGATTGCATAAATACGGCATTTTTACTGTTGCATTTACAGATGTGCATGTACAATGATGTGCAAATAATCACAATTTGATTACAATCTTTGAAAGGTACTTGAACCTTGCATCCAAGTAACGCAATGAATGAAAAATGCCCACCAAAGAATTTAAATAGCAAACTTAAAACATGGTTTAAATTCGTAACAAAATTCAATGTCTTCTCAGTAAAACTTTCACACATTTAAAATAGTTTGTATTCATTTTATTTGTATATGTCAAAATACATTTTTTTTTCCAAAATAGTGGGTTTTGCAACTAGTTTCATGCAGATACAAGGTCTGCTCAGTACTACCAATAAAATCAATATAGCACAGTAGCCATTCATTTTTTAGATATAAAGAATAAATAACCTAAATATAAAACACTAAAATATTAGAAACATGTATTTAATCATTCACAGGCACCCAAACTTTACCAAATATAATCCAGAATATGCCTAACTGTCTTGTAACAGAACTCAATACGTTGCAGCCATTCAATTCTTTATTTTATGTTAGCGTAAGACAATGGAAGTCCCTATCGTTCAGACCCACCTCTCATACAGTTCAATTACAATAAGATATCTCAAACTATCTGTGTACCTTTAAAATCAAGAATCCTGAGCTTGGTAGTAAGAGCATAACCTTACATCTTCAAAAAACCAATCAACAGAGAGAGGACACCATGTCTTCCTTACCAAAACATATCCCAACCCCGTAAAACTAACCCTCACCCCCCAAGTAGGCAGTAGAACACAATGACCTTTTTAAATGAAGGGGTACAAATTCACATTTAATATAGTATACAATATAATCAATAATACAATAGCTACTACAAGCTTTACAATGTACAATTTGTTTTAATGGCTGATCTGTTCAGTGGTTTTAGGCAATAAACTATGTGCCAATAGGATGTCGTATTTTGAATGGTTTAGTGAAAATATAAAAGCTGTTTCTAATAAAAGCGATCTTAAGTACTTTTCTTTGTTTTTAAAGGCCACTGAAATGTATAAAATGGTCTGACATGATGGTGTTATCAAATTGGATGCCTTCTCACATGGCAACAACAGTGCATATAAACATTAATATGAGTGTAATGGGTTATGTTTTTCAAATGATTTAGTACATTACTTTGGCTAGCACAACAGTTTTGGACAGCACTCAGATAAATACAGGTATGTGAAATGTAGTGAAGCAGTTATATTTATGCAATTTTTTATTATGGTGAACACTATCAAATAAAAAAAATGGGAGGAAAAGATAATAAAGTATTTTATATAGTTTAGACCTTTTGTAAAGATAGGGCTCCATACAATGTACAATGCCTAAATTCTTTATACCATAAAAATTAATGAACTTTGTTAAACACACTATTCTGGAGTAGCCTAATTTGCATTAACAGACATTTGCAATAGGGAAATATATTCAAGCATGCCACGTGGTGGTCTGAAAAATCAAACCAGTACACATTTATATATACAGCATCACTCAGTACCTGCTCAAATGAACGTGACAATTACAGGATCTAACATCTTTCACTACAAACAACTTTTTTTTTTTTTTTTAAAAGTGACCAATAAAAGCAGAAAACAGGACTCCTAAAGTATTTCTAATTTCAACTGACTTTTAAAGCATTTTGTATAGGAAATAAATGCATATTGCACAAACAGTGAAAGCAAATGTTCCACCAAACATCTCTGTTCCAGGTGGTTGGACAATACAACTCTAGGTAGCTACACAAATATGTAATTTAAAAGGGTGTGTGGTCTCGGCAAATGGTAAAGCTGTGAAAACACTGTACAAGAGAATCTGGTACATGAATAATTAGAAGGGAAAAAAAATAATCCAAACTTAAGATTTAAAGAAAAACTGAGTATAGAAAAAAAAACCTGGGAATTGTGGCACAACAAAAACATTATTGAGTAACTGTCTTCTGTGAGAGCTGAAAGCTTTTGTTGATGTAAAAGTGTTTATGTACAACTAAGGCTTACTGGTTAAATATCTGAGGCGTATCTGGCCTTGAACACTTTCCTTATTATGCTGTAGCTGTAAACAAGATTTCTCAGTCATTTTATCTTCTCAGCAGCTGCATTTTAACAGAAACAATGATCTTTATACAAAAAAACACACAGGTAAGAGGGCGTTTGGCAGGATATCTGAAAATTACAGTCTCCAAGGGATCTTCCCACACTTTTCAGTGACTGCCACACTATGGTCCGCTGGAGTTACTAGTGATGTGCAATACCGTAATTTGCTGCTGTAGTAAACCCTTTATTTGGAAAGTTTGCTTATAACTCTGATCAAGGCCCCATTTTCATCTTTTAGCCTCTGGTTGTCTGCCTTCAGGTCTGGTAGCATCTATGAAAAATGAAACACAACAGTTATTTGCTATTATACCCCAAGTAAAAGCAGCAAGACTAGACAAGCACTGGGGGTAAAATTCTTTATTCAGCTTAAGCATCCTGGCAGTTCTCCCTCTTCATATCAGCAGGTCAGAAAGATTTCACCTTTTAACATGATACAGTTAAGAGTTATAGATTTGGAGTTTTCATTTGCTTAGACTAGATGCACTAAATCTCAGTGGTACAGATGTCAACTGCTAACAAAAACATTTATAGTGGTGTGGGGAAAGTAATTAGGTGCTTCAAATTTCAGTCCAAAACCAAAAGATGTTAATTACCAACAATGTAAAAAGGCTTGTCAGTACTGCACTTGCAGAGTTTCAAAAAAACATGCTGTGGTTAAGCTTATCTACCACTGTGCTCTTGGATGATTTCATCCTGATCAGATACAGTGTGATTCAGCTTGTTAGCTCATAGCATTAATCTTCTAACCACTTCCAAACTTGCATTGAAGCACACATCCGATAATTTGACATATTCCTGAACAGCATAGTTCACACACGAGCAGATCACTGAAACACCAGGCTACATACTCAAACATACAAGTTAGGAGATGGCAAGTTAAAGTTGCCGCAGGAGATGGGTGACACACAAGCACAAAAGCTGGGAGGCAGAAGCCAAGTGAGGTAAGAGCTGGACAGGCTCAAACAGGAAAGAAGGACAAGTCAGCGCACAGAGGTTTGTACTGGGACAATTTAACTTGTCAAAGAAACTAGAAGTAATCTCAGCAGTTCTCCACATCTACATTCATACACTAACAGCAAACCACCTGTAATACTCATGGCTAAGGTACGTGTATAGTTTCTAGCAGGAGGTTTACACAGGAGGTAACCGCCTATTCCTGCACAGCAGTTATTCAGTAACATCAAGTGCAAGGGCACACAAGAGGTCTAAGTCCAGCTAGTGACGTATGTAACAACTGCTACATAATTCTTCACGATAAAATTTCCTTGCCACTAGTGTCGTTTTAATTTTATTCAAGCAAAATTATACTTTCAAGCTCATTATATTCAGAACTTTATTATGGAACAGAAAAGAACCAAGAAGTTTAAGAATGCAGGGTTAATTAACTGTGTGTTGCACTAGAAGCTTCATTTACAGATCTACTCTAAAGGATTCCTGTCCACGCTCAGTTCACCGAACAGCAGACCCTCCCATAGTGTGAAACACAATGGTGCACCGAAGATGACTGTGGTTACAGAACTTCTAGTTTATTTACCTGCAAATACTAAAGTATGCGAAAGGAAGATGACAAGATATCGTAAGAGGAAAAAAGGTGGTCTCTACCATTAAGTAAAAATCATTCTGCTAACCTGGACTCCTAACCTGCGCTCCAACTCTGCTCCACGGTGGAGCTTAGGACAAGCCACCTAAACTGAGTTTTTCACAGAGTCAGAATGAGGCTTCCATTATAGTGAAGTGACAGCTGTGCTCTAAGGAGAAAGTGCTGTGAAATGCCGATTACTTCCAAAACCCGTGTCAAGGTGTTTGACATTGGGCAACACAAGTAACCATTTGGCAATTTTCAAGTCTTATTTGTGTTACGTTTTCTAAGCTGTACAAATCGACTAATAAAAAAAAAAATCACTGTTATCTGTGATACACATTATGGAACAACCCTAGGTTTCTACTACTACTACAGGTGCATGCGCGGTACACGCTCCTGTTATCTGGATATGACTCCTAGTAGGTGTATCTGCAAACAGTGAGACAGTCATTTGTTCAGGCAAAGCAACTAAAACCTTTCCTTCCTCCTTTTCATTCTGTTAGGGACTTGATACCAAAGATCCTGGATGAAACCACCACAACAGCCTCATCTAGCCACGCACAAGGAAGCAAGGGAGTCTGGTTTTGTCCTTCTTAAATAGGTACCGCGACAAGTGCTGTCACGTATGCTTTCTAATGAAACCTCACACTAACTCCAGGAATGTCACAGTCCTCTTTCAACTTCCTGACTAGGGAGCTGCAGCCCATAATGCCTAGTTACATACAGGCAGACCCACAGAGTGGTATATTTTCTGGTAAACTATTTTAACAAAAAGGCTGCAGTTCAAATGTAGAGCTTTAACATAATCAGCTACCATTATATGTCTGCAAATCTCTGTAGACAGATTTTAATCCTGATTAAAGTAATGGGTAGAATAGTTACTAAGAATTTTTTTTTCTTTTGTTGTGAGTCTTCTAAAGAATAGAAGAAGACTGGTAGGAGACAAAAGCAGTTATGAATAATAGGAGATTGATCAGGAAGTGTAAGCTCAAGTAACCTAAAATACTTAGGCTTCTCATCCATACTAATCCCCACATACTTTAAACCTAGTCAGACATTTTTCTTGCAGCAGTGCATTCCTCTGGTACTCAGACTTCTCATGAGGTGACATCACACACCTTTAATGTGCAAAGGCAGGAAAAAAACCACCTTTGCAATAAATTCAGTAAAATTTTACATACTGTACTTAACACTTTGAATTCTAATCTGTTTCTTGCTAAAATAGCAAAGTATTTTCCTGTTATGAGATCCTTGAATAAAGCTACAAATGCACTATTTTGCCTATCTGCAATATATGACTAGCTAGTAAATTTGCAGTGCTGTTGTTGAGCAAATAATTATTCAAGAATCACTTGACAACATATGTGGAGCCAACTTGGATCTGTACAGTAATAATGTCTGTCTTTGCTGGAGGACTCAACATTTTTTACATACAAAACAGCTTTGTGAATTAAGATTACAAAAAACTCATAAACTGTTAAGGTACCTGTTTATATTAATCAGGCATGTTGCTATGGTTAAGCTACCATCATGTCAAGCCTCCCTATTGTATTTCCATTGCTTTTCTTTTGCTAGCCAGGCTCCTCAAGCTGCACAATGATCTGCCACTGAAAATTCCCTCTACTAAAAGGAATACTGAGTAGTTTTCTGTGGGTTAACACCCTGAATTGGCTTACCATGGTTAAAGGAATGCCAGTGCTAGCAAAAAAAACCCGGAATGGACACGTGGCTGTGGACAGCAGTCATTAGATTAGCTCAGCTCTGTTGAAACACACCATTGTTAGCTGAAGCTGATGTAAGATGGGCTTCCCTAAAGGGACAGCTTTCCCTCCTCATGCAGCCGTACGCTTCTGCTGCTTTCTGCATGTTACTTTAGTGATTCAACGATGCTGGAGAGAGATGGTTCAAATAATATAATGAATAAAGAGATCTGTTTTCAGCCAGGTCAGTGAGCTGACTTGACTCACTCAGCAAGGGTTAACACAAGGGAAAGTTGAGGAATGCAGGGCCTGGACCAAGAATAACCTTTCTATCCACATCCTATTATCAGACCAACTCCAGGAAGACACAAAACCAAAGGATAAACCTTCTCTTTATTTCATGCCTCTTAGTGAGGAAAACCTGAGATCGGACTCTAAGCGGAATGAAAAAAATGTACATTCATCACCTCTCTTTAAGTGGGAAGGGCAGTAGGCAAGGGGAAGCAGTTTAGCAAGCGTCACTGTGCAGAAGGAAAAATAACTTTTTTCACCTACACATCTTAAAAGCTCACTGAAACACCTCCAGTCTATACAGCTGTTACAGAAACAAGGAGGAAGGCAGGCATATAGATTTGGTGTGGAGTGAAACGATATTTTGTTCCTAATAGAAGCTGTGTACCTTCTGTGGGTGTCTGAAAGAGCCCTGCCATAACACTAGGGACAACAAACTGGCATTTTTTTCCAAGATGAAACTCAAAATAGTTCATACCTATAACAGAAGAGGACTGAACCAGATGACCTGGTAAGTATGAACCAATCTGACACCTTAGGCAGGTTTTTTTGTGTCTGCGTTTGTACAGTCCATGCATTATAGGATTTGGTCCACAACTGGAATACCTATATATATATATATAGCAATATAAATCAATAACCTTAACTCAGTGCTAAAACTGGGTATTTTATGCTGTCTAGATAAAAATGAGAATTGGCCAGAACTGCAGGGGAAGTTAATATGTGAAAATATTAATCAATTTGAAATTCCAATACATTTCTTAAAGAAAAAGCTTTGGTCCCCTCTAAACACTAAAACACACAAATGTAAGAAATGAAGTTGCTGATGCCACTGTTCAGGATTGCACAATACTGAAAACAGTTCTCAAACATTCTTTAGTTGAGACTAGATTTTAATCAATTCTATGCACCTCAATTATACTGCAGTAAGAAAGCTCAATTCTTAATTTCAATTTCTTAGAAAACTAGAGGAAAATCTATCTGAGCATTTACTCAAACATCAAAACAAGGGACTGACTTCAGTGTATCCTAGTGTGCACTCAAATCCCTTCAATTGTTGCCAAGGTTTTAACATGTCAAAGGTCTTTTGGATCATTGTCAATTTATCTTCCAAGTACGGGAGGACAAGCTTCAGTGCTAGTAAGAACACCACACCATACCAACACATCAGCAATACCTGTAGCTGGTACACCAGACACCATGCTTTAGCCACACTTCCATAACCGAGCAGCAGTCAGTCAGTTTCTGACACACAAGCGTTAATAGTAAAGTTCTGCTCAAGCACAAACTGAATTGTCAACACCTGCCTGGCTACACAAAGGAGAAGGAAGAAATTACAAGTCCACAGAGCGCAGTTGCCTACAGGACCCTGACAGCTTGGCAACCACTCGGGTCAAGGCCCTATTCTCAATCACCAGTTGCTCATTTATGTGTCTCAAAGTTTGAATCTGCTTTATTTGTTGCAGGTTCTGCAGAAATCAAAGAAATAGGAATGAAAACGAGAAATAACCCCTTCCATGTTTATTATGTTTAAAAGAACTAGAGATGAGCAGAATTGAAAGAAAACTTAGAAGAGACAGTCCTGTTTAAAGTAGATAAGTTGCTGTGAAAGGAAAGTATCAAACAAGTGGCACATTCTTGAAAAGCAATCCAAGAACCAGCAGTGATTAGTCACAGCTTTCCAAAACAGTTCAGGATGCATTAACAATGAGAGCTATTCCTGGAATTCTTTACTTAACATCCTAATTGCACAAACTAAATCTCCTATTCAGAAGTCTGTAAATAACGACACATTTAACATACACTTTTACGTGGATGTGCAACAAATGATAGGAAGAGTATTTACTCTTTAATTCAAAACTTTCACATATTGCTTACTGAAAGCAGGCTTTTGAAAAAAAGGCAATATATTAGCATGCTCTGTTTTTCTCGGAAGCCCAGCTTTTCCTAACAGGAATTTACAGGTTGATGGCAGAAGCTCACATCCTGTCTTCCACTCCGAGGCACAGTTATTTTTCTCTAGTATGGTTTGCTATCTACATATTTCACTTCTGAAGACCCCTCAAGGAACCAGAGATTGTGTCCTCCCTTTACAGCAAACTACCTTGGTCTGAATCCAAAGGAGCTAGAGGCATCATGGTTGTCTTCTGCCTATATCTGCCTGTCAGCTTCAATTACTTCAACAAAACTTTGCACATTTTATTGAATTTTAATTCAATAAAAGTATTTTAATGAAAAGTATTTGGAAGTTAATACCGTTTCCAAGCACCAGAGGGCGCGCAAAAAACGAGCTTGAAAGGAAACTTTTTATTAATCAATGACAAATATCAAATGTCGAAACAGTGGTACTTCAAAATTTTGGAGTGCAAATTTTTTTTTCTATTTCATCATGTTTCACTAGTTTTCTAGTCATACTTCAATTCTATCAGTTTGGTTGGCCCTGTTCAATATTATATGCAAGGTCATAATACAAAAAAAACCACACTAAATTTCTCACCCTCCTTCACCATATGAGAGGATTTAACATTGATAAACCAGAAAATGAGAAAAGTCATACCATGACTGGTTAAAAATAAACCAAAAAGAGCCAGAATGCATTAAAAAAGCATTTTCCCTCTGGGGTTCAGTTTATACATAGATGAAAAAAAGCAAAATCAGTGCATGTGGTAAACACTACTTCTGTGTCAACATCTGACGTCTACCTACTGCTTGTTACCTAAAAACCGATCATTATTCACTCCATACAAATGCAAGTTTTTCCTTTCACAATGGTAACATGCTGTCTAATACATAATTTAAAGTGCATGAGATAAAGGTTGAAGCAACATTTAATGCTTAAATATCTATGGAATTACATGCTACCATTATTTTTTTAAGTTAACAACATATAGGGTATCACATCAAAATCATAGATTGCAATTCCATCTTCATTGTATCAGGACACGTTTCACTCCAGCTATCTCTGAATGTTTCTTATTAGCCAGTATGTTACAGAAGCATGTCTCAGTGCCTTCTTGGAAGTCATACGTGTATGATCAGTTATGCTGGTGTAACAGCATTGCTACAAGCTGTGTGACAGGAGTGATTTTTGAAAAGTAGCTATAACTTAAGTTATTTCCTAATGACATTTTAGAGACCGGTAATACTGTCAGACTACATATTGCGCGGACATAGTCATACGCTTTGTTATTAACAGTCTAACGTGTAATACTTTACTTACTTTCAGTTCCTCTTCCATTTCAGATATCCTTCTTTCTAGAGCTCTTCTTTCCTAAATCAACAGATGTGTGTTAATATTGAACAATACCATTTTTAAAAAGTTGCTGCTTTTATATACTGTGGTAACAGTGAAATACTTCAATTTCAAAGATCATACAACCAAAAGCGTAGTGTGGACAGGAAACTTGTGATGGCAGTGATATACAGAGATTTTGTCAATATTGAATTTTAATACGAGGAGGAAGAGATACAGAAATTTAAATCAAGACCTACAAAATATATAACCCTTCCTTTATGCAAATTTAGACAGGTTGTAAATACCATTTGTTTGGATTTATTTTTCATGAGCTAAGCTTCTATAATAGCTTAATATACAAGAAATGCAGAAAATTATCAGAAACAAACAAGAGTATTAAAAGAAACAAGCACAAAAGCATCAAAACCATCAGCTTTCACAGACAAACATAGCTGAAATGTCTGTCTCAGCTTAGTGGGATCTGCCCACACTATGAGCTGCAACGTAGTGTATACACCCAAATTTACATCAAAGGAGTTCAGCTGAGTACCAAAGAAAATCTAGCTACATAAGACTACCTGGTTCTTGAGTGCATGTTTCCTGAATATTTTCTGCATTTCTAATATAGTTTTCCTCTTTTTTTCTTTTTACCTGAGAAGCAGGAGACATTATCCATTGTAGAGAACTTCAGGTTGTTTTGATTACGCTGATCACAGCACCCAAGCTAGCTGACTGAAAGTTAGCTTAGGGTTTTCTGTACTATGCTGTAGTCTGCAGTGCAGACACACTACTACCATGTTTCTAAATTACATTATTTTGTTTAAACCTCATTTTCAACACATCTGACAAGATGAATAGCTAATACAACAGACTTCAGGGGTTTATAGCTTGATTGCTTGCTTTCCTGTGTCAGACAATGCAGTGTGTCTCATTTAAAAGCAGCTGCGGTTATCAGTACACTACATTCAGATTTTTCCAAAGTGTGAAAGGCAAAAGCAACAGATTATTGCGAAGTGGACATATGCATCTGCATACAATGGTGTTATGCAAACAGCAAGCAGCATTGACTGAAGTGTGTAAAACTTTGGTTAGATCATACCGCCCAGTAGATACTGACTCTTGCCGGTCACCTTTCAGATATAAATCATTTGAATTTAGTTTAATCATAGTGCAGTTATACCCCAACATTTTCCCATTTTAGCAAACAACTTTAAAGGTTTACCAAAATAATAGATTGCTGCAGTTGTTAGTACTTAAGGTAATTAAGTCCTCCGAGTTAAGACTTCTCCCATAATGATACTGACTGATAGTAATGGGCATAAGTTACCAGCGAGTTAAAGGCAGTAAGGAAGTGGCTAACAAAAACCCGACACCATCTTACATTATTTAGAATTGTATCCATTTCCTACTAGCTTTATAGAACAACATACATCATCAGTGTTCTTATCTTAAGCAATATTTAACATATTCCCGTGATTATCAAGAGATGATCAAATCTCAGAATTTCAGAGGGTAGAAATTGCTAGTCCTTGTGCTGCATTTGCTTAACTAGCATGGTTCAGCTTGCCGAAGAACAACCATTAGAAATAAAATCCTTATTTCATTAACTTTGTATACTTCACATTACAGAAAAGAAACATTTAAATGGACTGGCCTAGACATAAGATTTTTTGTAAAAACTTATTGTTCCGATTAGATGAAGTTATGCTGCTCTTTTTTCTGAGCTGCTTGCTCTTTTAGAAACTGGCTTGAGGAATGCCAAAAAAATAACATTGCAGTTTCACTGGGAGGATTTGCTAGTATTATTTGATTAGTCCCTGGGCTCAAAGAAAGGGTTTGAAATTTCTGCAATCTAGAATTTAATTATAAACTTCAACAACTCCATAAGGTATGCCAGGGAAGGTCTGTAACCCCCCAAATGAAGAAAAAACAACATACATGCTAGTCTCTCAGCTTATAAAATACAATAGCTCCTTTGTATTTATCAAAGGAACTAGAAACCACAGACTTGATGCAGTGAGACTGAGGTACGGGGGTATACACAGGTGAAAAACTGACTCCAGAATTACAAAATTAATAAGAAGTAAACCCAGATACCTACATATATTTGTATATTCAGTAATACCAAAATAAACACCTCTCCACAACCCAGATTCTCAGCTGATGAATTCTACATTTGGGGGAAACTGGTTAGAGGTACCTACAATTTTGAAATCTAATCCAGACTGAAACCTGGCACTTCATATGAAATTCTGCAAAGGACTTTTAGCGTAATTTTGAGTGACAAGCTGTTAATGAAACCCTAATTTTTGCCTACGTATTGCTAGTACATTACATCTGTGATCTGATCTATACCCCCATCACTATGGAAATAGCCTCTGTCTGGTAAACAGTTCTCAAATAAACAATATTGACAATGAATCACCACATCACACCATGGAAACCCACTTCTGAAGGCTAAGTTCAAATAAAAATTCAAAGCCAGTATTTTCTAAATTTTATTACTGTGCAACTCTAGGTTTAATAAATGTTCCCATCTTCTTTACTGAAAAGGTATGTTTCAACTGGAAAATGTCACAGTTCAAAGATGCCTTCAGGTTTTTCTCTGCCAGCCTTTTATTTCTTCCAATTTATTCTCATCACCACTTCACTCTTCCCCCTCCCCTTTTCTCCATGTAATATATATAAACATCTTCACTAAAATAAAATATAAAACTGAAGTCATATACTTGGAGAAATATACTTTGAAAAGCTCTACAATTTGTTTCTACTTTTTTACATGTTGTTACATTACATGTTAAAAAGGTGTCTTTAGAATTATTCGTACATTCTGAGTTTGGTAAGCTTATTTCTAGAGATCAGCTATTGATGACTAGCAGCTGAGAATCCTGCCTCAGTCACTTTCAAAGTGAAAGTAACTCCAGATCAATGGAAATAAAATCACAAATAATTTCCTGTTTTAAATTCTTGTCTGAAAAGAAGTTTAAAATTACAAAATACAAGGAACATCTCTTAAATCTTGTGTAAATCAGTGTTCAGCCATACAGCATTATCACTAGGTTTATTTTTTTTATCTGCTAGTTTTAATACTAATACATTTAGGAAGAGTAACATTTCTGAAAGACATTTTGCTGTTGGACTAAAAAAAAGCTGCAAGAATTTCTAATATAGTCAATTGTTTTAATGCAATGGCCTAATTTGGGAAAAGGCAGAGCAGTAATTTAAAGCAGAAAGAATGTCTAGCTGTGCAGTACAGAACCTATATAGTAACGGATGCAGCTAAATCTATGATATAATTAAATGTCCACTGGTGTGGCCATGATAGCAAGCAAGAAACCAGTTAAAGCTTCTGCTGAAACTTTACTGATGAAATCACTGTCTACAGCAGGATGCCAAAAAATCAAAGAGAAATAGGTGCTAAAAGGCTGCTGCAATTATCTGGAGAGATTATTAAGATAAAGACAATGGAACTTCAGGAAGTGCCTGAGAGTATTTCTACATCTCCACGTGCACCTATAAAATCTGCCAAGTGTTTGTTTATATACCAGACAGGTTAGCAGAACTGAAGAATTGTTTTCTAAACTTCAAATATGGGAAAGTAAACATAAAAGACTAGTGAATGTGAAGTTTACCAGGGATAAATAGATGTATACAATATCACTTATTACTGTCACAAGTCCATTTAGTTTGCTTCCCATTCAAGTGTCTAATGTGTCACTCCAAGATCAGGGGAAGAGACAAGAACATGTGGCCAGGATCACGAAGGAAGCCAGGACCACAACAAAACCAATGTTGTTTTGCTTTACATTGCTGTGGAACTGAACTGTTCTAGGAATAGATTTTAAACCAGCATGAAACTACAGCCTAAATTATCATGTGTCCAACTTCTGAAATAATTCCTGTAGTCTATCTCACATATGGATTTATTACACAACTCCTTTCCCATTCAATTTAGGGTTGTCTCTGACTGATGCCCCTCCTACTGCACTGCTTACTCATTCTTTTCTCCCACTCCAGTGTCATATTCCCTCTACAGTACAAGGAAAAAGATGGATTATGATTAATCTTCTATCATTAGCAGGTTTAAGGTCTCATGTCTGTGAGGCAAAAACAGCCGCTTCATTACCAACAATAATTGGTAAAAAACCACGCATGCCAATGGAAAGCTCTGAGGAAATTAAATTCTCTGAATCTTGGAAATGTATTAGATGATGAGATGCTCTGAATCTGCTTAACCCTCTGGAGTGCCAAGATTGTTTTGGATGAGATGGAACAAGTGGCAGATCCCTGGAGGGCAGTGGGGTTCCAACAGGTAACCTGAAGGCAATTCTTAAGAATAATTTCACCTCACAGTATCTCACATTCATTACCAGTTTGAAACCTAAAATCCCCAAATCTAAAAAATCCAAGTTATAAGAAAGGCTTCTGTTCCCACCAAAATATATCCAAGCCAGGGGTTGCAAAACAAACTAAAACAAAGCCTGAATGGGAGTACTTAAGAGATCTTTGGCAGAAACTCACCCTTTTCTCCATTTCCAAGAGTGATCTGTCAGCAAATCTTTCTTGTCTCTGAAACACAAAATTAGTGAAGACATTGATACTTGTTCTTAAACAACAAAACTGAGGAAAAGCAATTCAACTGGACATTTTAGTATTCTGTCCGAAGTATGTCTTCAAATGCATTTTAAAGTGTGTTCAGGGAAGTAACACTGAAACAAAGAATAAAGAAGAATGAGCTGCATTTATCACACACTTCCTCAGTGACCATCCCCAAGTAATTTAATCACTACATAGCCTTTGGTAAATAGGAGTAAAATAGTATCCCTATCTAAAAAGATGATTGTTTTGTAATGCTTTTAATGTACTTCACTGATATTTATAGGGTATACATCGAAGACACTTAAATACAGGTAAATTGTGGCAGATGTTATCTGAGAATAGGAAACCCTCTTTCTACAGCAATTTAAGACAAAATTTAACTGCTGTGTATGTATTTGGTATTACTGTATGCAGCACTGTTATCTGACAGCAGCTATCTGTAACTGGAGCACACTATTTGCTCTTCAGTTCTAAGATAGAGCTATATAACCAGTCAGGAAGAACTGGCAGGTTATGTCAATCTGCCAGCAGGTTTATGAATTGATCCATCCCAACTGACTGTTTGAATATAAGCTTGACAGTGTAGAAAGTGTTTATCCCTATCCTGTAAAGAAGTTCCCAGATACATGCTGGCAAGCACCACTACTACTTAAATAGGCAGGAGGCAGTCTCACACATTTTTTCACAGCTGAAGACCAGAATCAGTCATTCTTTTTAGAAGCAGAGAGGTACTCTTCCTTCACTCCCATTTTGGGTAAGAAACAAAGCTCATGCCTAATAAAGAACAGCTTATAGCATGGGGTGCTTCTAATTTGCTGTCTACTTTGTCAGCTAAGTACATGCTTCTTGTTTTATACAAACCTGAGTGGTCTTCTCCAACTGTAGCTTAAGATCTGTAAGTTCCATGTTGGTATCATGTAACTGTGCTTTCAGTTTTTCATTTTCAGCTAGAATCTGTTCATAAAGCTAAAAGAAAACATTAATTTTAAAAAATGCCAAATAATAATTCAGTGAGATTAGCTGAAAAATTCAAAAAGCTGTGACTGAGCTGCATGTAAAATGAACAAATACATTAACAGTCTAAGAAGTAAAAATCAGTTACAGATTTTAAAGAGGTTTAGAATTAGCTAGCAATTTAAAGAACTGTTACCAAGTATTTCCAGAAACAAGCAACATCTGCCGAAGTGCAAAAGCCAGAAGCTGTTTTGTAATATGTATTTTCCCCCACTGTAGTGGTTGCTCTGGTCCTCCACTCAGCTGAGCTGCTTTAAGCAGCATTTCTGATGCAATGTGAGATTATTTCCAGACAATTTATGAAAAACAGTAATAAAGTTCTATTTTTGCACCAAAATTACTGGATCAGATACCTTCTTAAAATCAGTGCTATCTTCTTTCTCTAGTCTACTGCAATATGGTTTTCGATCTTCAAGGTAACTTTGTGACCCTGATCGCCCCTGTGCTGAATCATAACGATCACCTGAAGACATGCTGAGGGATCCTGTGTCGTATCTGTAAAAGAAGAGTTCTTATTTTTCTTTGCCTTTGCATTCAGGCTGAGACAATACTGTATCAAACGCTGTGAGTTTGCCATCACCCAGCTGAAAACAACCAAGTGCACCATTAAGCCAGTCTTCTAATTTGATGGAAATTTAATTTTTACATTTCCTCAGTACTTCAAGATTCTGTGTGACATTTTCAAATTGCTCAGTCTGCCAAGTGCCTGTCCTGTACGCAGAGAAATCTTTTCATTAAATTAAAATATTAAAATCAAGCAAATATTTACATGTCTTAAAGGACTTTATATTAATTTAGATACTTTAATTCTTCTTTATAAAAAGAAAGTCTACTTTTAAAAAACATATTACTTTGATTGAAGGATTTTTTAAAAGTAATCTCTAAAGTATTGGCCTAGATGAATTATCCAAGTATTATTAGAGAAACCAAGGAGATTTCAAAACTATTTGTTGTGAATTACAGTATTTCAACAGGAGCATTTATGAAACACATCTTCAGCAAAGTCTTTATCCCATTAATCATAAATTACCAACAGTATTAATGAAGTTTAGAATAATTTCACACCGTTCACGTACTGCAGTAGTTCTATTTAACAAATTTTCAGCACAGATGGAACATAATAAAATCTAGTAATTAACTCTAAAGGTCTAACACCAAATGAAAAATCAAAAAAAAAAATAACCCTGATATTTCTCCATTCTTTTTAACAAATCTTTAGGAAATCTGATTTTCGGAGACTGCAGTACTTTTCTTGAGACTCCTTAGAAAATTTTCAGTAGGGCATTCTAAAAGAGGGGTAACAAGAGCCTCTTGTCTTCTTTGTAAAAGCTGACTTCATACTGAAAAATCTGTAGGGAATGGTACTGTTTCCACTGTTCTACAAAATGCCTAGCCTGCCTTCAGTGCACTACAAATAGAGTCCAATATATTCCTCAGAATGGAGTATCCCACCCACACGTGGGAAAAAAATATTCAGTACTGTAGCTTTACACTCGTATTTCACACAAAAGTTAAATATCATTAACACTTTTACAGCTCATACCAGCTGACTACTAGGGTTAAGCTGAATTTGTACATGAAGAACTTAGAGTGAGAATATGTGAACAAGAAGTGTAACAATTTTAGATTAATTTGTTTAAATTGCACATACCTTGAAAGGCTATCACTCTGAGGACGGGAGGGTTAAAAAGAAGAGAAAAACAACAGATCAAGTCAATAATTTAATTAAACAGAATATATAACAATAAGTATAACTAAACAGTTATGTTAAATGCACACACTACCCAACAGTATGTATTATCTGAACATTGTCAATTTTGTTATGTCTGGAACAGAAAAGAAGTATGTGCTAGAATGTGCTTGCCAAGATGTGATTTACAAGGACTTTAACATTACACTCCAAAAGCCTGGACTGTCCTAAACACTGGAGTCGTTTCAGCAGTCAGCGATTTGCTTGGCCATGTTCAGCACTCTGTTCCCTGAATTCCCTGTTCCTTTTTCCTCTTCTCTACCGTTAGCAATAATGCTTTGATAGGTCAACATAATAATGACTTCAGCTGAAAATAATAATATAAGCATATTATAACATAATATGTTATATAACATATTATATATACGCTATATAGAACATAGCTCGATGGGAAACAAGCTACTGTACCAACAACATAAGGAAGCACTTATTAGACTTAATTTAAATGACATAATTTCTTTTTTTTAATATTACTTTCATTCATTCATTCCAGATGAATTCACAGACACAAAGTTCACTCACTTAATACTTGACAAGTGAAATTTAATTAAAAATGATGACTTAAGAGTGAGGGAGTGCCCTCTAAGCATTACATCATACAAACCTTTTTCGCCTCTGGGTGGTCAATTAATTTATTCCAATTATAACAACAATCTTGAGTGAAGACATTTCAGCCAAGGAAGTCTACTTATGTATCATCACCTGGACACTCCCCAATGTTATTCACCTAGCAGTGGCTGAAGCCTTCCCCATAGGTATTTTTTTTGGTGGGTGGGTTGTTTGATTTCTTCTTTTAGAAGGAAACATGTGTAGAGGAAAATACCCACATCCTCCCCAATACACCCAATTTCATGTTTGACACCTTGAAGTGCATTTACTATACAAAAAATATCAAAAATATGTGCTGTAGCCTAACCATTCCTAATAAAACATGGTTATTTTTGTTAAAAGCATGAATAATGCTAGTTAACTTAAGAGATTGTGTAGAAAATGTCAGTGGCACACACCTATACACAGATAGTTTTTAAGCTACTGGCCACAACACGCTTAATTTCCACCTAATTATCTTATCTTGCATTATTGTACATTTAGGTATGATCAGTGTGAGATTACAGAATTTCACCATGTAATCAATGACCTACAAAAATTTGCCACTTTTCCACTGCTTCCTTCTCACCTCAAGAAAACAGAGCAGACTTTGTCTGTAAATTTTACCTTGAAGGAATGCCGTATGCAGAAAAATGCTAAGCTGGTTCTTTTACCCTTTACCTACAATGTAGGACAGCCACTAGAAGGAAGTAAACCATTCCTACATTATTTCTTAACAAATACGATTTCTAAAGACTGTTTTTCTTTGCTTCTAGTGGACTCCCCGTGGTGCCATGTGAATGTGAAAACCTGCCAGATCTCCATTCCCCTGCTGCACTATAGCTTCCTGAACAGAAAGGCAAGTTATTATTAAATCACACACAGACTATCTTAGAAACAAAATATTCCAGCTACATAGGGGGACAACAAATGAACTGGTGAGGTAAGAGAGCAGTAATTACTGGAGGCAGGAAAACACAGACACAGCCCACTCCTGTCTCCTGGCTGAGGTTAGGAACCTGAGAAGCTGAAAAAGGATGCCGTAATCTTTAGAAAACTGTACCTCATTTGGTTTCTGTTCCCTGAAAGCTGTGAAGTGCCTCACAATTCAAGTACATGCCTGTCCTTGTTTCCTTCACTTTTCACAAAAGATGTTTGGGTTTTTTCAGCATTCTCAAGTCTTTTATTTTCCCCTTCAAATTCTCTCAGTTCAGCTCAGTCACAATTCTTGACATTTGACAAAAAAAATTTGTGAAAGATGTAACTGTGAGTCTACAAACTTTGCGTAAGGCTTGTCTGAGGAGAAATGATGCTGACAAAGATATCCCCATGCATCCAGATCACACAAGATGAGTGTTCTTCATACAGTCACAGAACAGAGCAAATTGAGCAGCCACAGTTACATTGGCAGCATACAAGCAGTAACAAAAACATAAAACTTAATTTTTATATATCTATAAAAGATATATTCCTTATCTACACAAATTGATCTAACACTTACTCCTAACCCTATGCCATCAGTCTATATAGACCATAAGGGTCCCGCAAAAGAAACCATATATTTGAAAACGTACACTAAGCTTCTAGACAGGCACATTATATTTTAGTGAGGTTAGAATAATTACTGGTAATGGAAACAAAATATCAAAGTCAGGTGGAATTTACTGTACTGTTACAAATAAGCGTTTCCATAAAACCGCCACAGCAGCGAAACTGAGAAACAAAATCTTAGTGCAGCATTTAATCGACACTATTAATGCCAGTTTTTCATGATTATTCCCACAGAATAGGAAGACCTAATGACATTCATTATCCTAACATTGCTAGCCTTCACCTTTCAGAAGTCACATATTTGATCTGTGGCTACAATAAAATTTCAGTCCATTTAATTACAACTTAATCACAGCTTTAGTGATTATTTAAATTGTAAGAAATTAAATTCTTAATTCAAGCTTCACAGAAGCACCTTTTTACTTAGAATCCTTCATTTGCCAAAGTCATCTTCTGAATTCCTTATTTTTAAACAGTTATCCTACAATTTAATTCCAAGACTATCCTTCTAGGAGGAAGACCAATTTCCTTTAAGTAGCATGGCATTTTTTGTGCGAATTGAAGAGATTCTCGGCTCTTAACATTAAAAAAAGCCTAAACAAAATTTCATTAGAACAACCTCCAACTGTCAAAGTGCTTAGCAAAGTCTGACTTCTCCTTCATAGCTCTCCTTTATGGACAAATGATCAGCTAAGAAGTAAAAAGACAGTCCTGAAGAACAAAAAAGCACAAACTAAAATCTTACAAGACAGTTCTTTCAAAGACTTCTGAGATGATTAAGATAATTTTTCTGGTTCCTTAAAGATTTCAGGCTACAGATTATTTTGTCTAAGGTCCTTTAATTTTCTTTGTAGCATGCACCCATGTTCTTGACCTCCTCTCTTTAGTTCAAATTCTTGAGTTACTGCCAAAGCCTTTAGAAGTTTATAGTTACCATCTTCTACCTCTGGCTTATAGCTTCATCAAGCAAAAAACCCCAACAGCAGCACCACATAAGGCAGCAAAAGAGAACTTCAGTATTCCCAAAGTTTCTGTTCTCTGAATAGCAGTACATCAAATAATCAGCAGAACTGAAAAAGCGTAACTATCTTCTTAATGTCTTTCACTATAATTCTAGTTTATTCATACATCTTTCCTTTTCTCTTCCTAGAGCTGGAAAGGATTTATAAGCAAATAATGACAAATTTCTATAATAAAGCACGGAAGATTTGTGTCAAAGTGAATGCAGATTTAGCAACTGCAAAAAGGAACGTGCAATTTCTTTAGACATTTAAAAACAAACAAAAAAAAAATACACATTCTGCCATGGATTTGGGAACAAACTGCCTATTAGAATCCTCAAGATCCATTCCATTGTTATTTTTCTACGGTGGCAGAATAGTGCACTGTCAAAAGTATTATATTTAGTTCTCAGTTTATCATTGATAAATGTTAAAATAGTTATCAAAGAGAGAAATTACTTGAAATCTACATAGTGTTTTATGTCTCTGATAAACCTTTTGCATAAAAGGAAAAAAACACCTTAATATGAAAACAATGGCATTATTATATACAAATTATAAGATATCTCATAGTTAATAGGTCTATAATAATATAGTAATAGAACATTTCCTGCAATTTCAGTACTATACTGCAAATATTATACTAGGTTTGACAAAATTTGAGGAGACAACTTAAAAACAGATGAAATACTTATTCTGAAATTCAACTAACTTCCAGTTTCTTATTTTCTGCAGCTGATGTGACAAAAGAGCTTATATATCAACAAAGCAAATTTAATTTATGTAGCTAGGTGAAAGTGAACTTGTGAAATTCACACGTTTATTTGAGAGCTTTCCATGAACTCAAATCTGGTATTATAGTGATTTATAATGAAACCAAACAACCGAAGCCTTTTGTAGGAAGTATACAGGCTAGGAGAATGTTTTCTCTCTGATTACTAGGCAGCTAATTCTACACTTCTGCACCATCCCACCCCAACACACCCACCCTTTTAATCATTGACCATATTCGTAATTTTGGGCCCAACTTACCACTATTTCACTGTAGTTTTATAAGTCTAATTCTATCAGAAGCACCACATGCCCATTCTACCAAAATTAATTTCTACACAACAGAATATGGAGTAACTACAGATCTAAGGATAATGATATGTACTAGTGGGAGGAAACAAAACAGGACTATGCATTTATGTTAACATGACATGCACGGAAATAAACAATACAGCAAACCAAAACGGCACAGAATGGATCTCTTAACTAAAGTATTTAAAGAATGTGTAATGGAAACTTTTACAAAAAAGGAGAGAAACACTACTTGAGTTTTATTCCTCAGCAATGAACCTGATTCTACAGTGTTACTCGAGGCTTTAGGTCAAAAAAAGTACATTCTGCTATACCGTTTTATAGTACAGCTTAAGTTACCACATCCTTTTTAACTCCTCTTCATCCCACTACCACACACCATTCTGTTTACAAGGACCTTTTCCATCAAATCAAGCCTGCTGATTTGATAGAAACATAATATACTGTTTTCCACTGACTTTTTAACAATACTAACAATGCTGAATTAGGATGTTCAGAAATCCATTTTCTTCAATGGAGAAATCAGGTCCATTGTGCTCTTCAACTTTCTATGCTTCACTATATTAAATTAACTTCTCATATTATTTGTTAATTACATTTTTGACAGCAGTCAGTTTAATTTTAAAAGGTTTTAATGAGTGTGCTTAAATCACTGGACATAATTTATCTGAAAACAACAGAGCAGATGCAGCAAAGATTTTGGCAAGGTAGAAACTGAAAGCTCCCTCCAGTAACTTGTTACAACATGGCCCTGAGCTATGTGTCAGAAATGTCGCCCACATTTTCTGGATACTAATTTTACAAAATCAGGA
Source organism: Falco punctatus (assembly GCF_963210335.1). NCBI lineage: Eukaryota > Metazoa > Chordata > Aves > Falconiformes > Falconidae > Falco > Falco punctatus. Next base: position 61,550,801 of record NC_137585.1, read on the forward strand.
CTGATGAAGAAAACATCAGTTTTAGCCATTGTTAATACACTAAAAAATGTTATTAAAGCATGCAAAGGAAATAGCATTGAACCACAGCCACAAATCAGGAATCAGAAAGTGCTCGTTCAGTTGAATCCAAATGCAACAGAAATTTTACTATCAAAATGTATCTGTTACAAAGTTAATAAATTATTTTTTTTTCAAGTTACCTGAGTTTCTTTCTTATTTGTTCCTTCTTCTGAATCGGACTGGTGTTCCTGTTCATTTTCGTCACTCTGGTGAAAGAGGTGGAAGAGAAAAATATTTAAACTGTTGAAAGGCTAATGAGATTTTAAGGTATTCCCTATTTTTAATATGAAAATCTAAGAGCAGTAGACTTCCTTCTACCTAACTAAAATGAATAGAGAATTTAATGTGATACATCATGAAAATTCTCAAACAAGTACATGTTTTCAGTACCAGAACGAGAGGAAACGTAACTTTGCATTTGGCACACGAAAATCTTGCTTCTACAGAATTACATACTGATCCCATGACAAAGAAAAGGGAAAGGGAATTGGCTGAAACAACAGCTATAACCCTTCTAATATGACAGCAGTTCTTTCAGTTTTAAGTATAGGGCTACTTGTAATGTGCCAGATAATAAGTCTCATTATTATAGCTTTGGTAAGCATGCAATAGAAAACAATTGTTCAATGATTATTTTTTCCTTAGATTATGATTAATTCCTATTAAGTTATGGTTATTACAGTATTCTAGAGTTCTTTTTATTATTATCAACGTAACTTAGATTTGATTTTTATTTTGTTCCTGAAAGCTTCAAACCAGGGAATACGTAAATTGCACAAGCATCAGTTTTTCCATAACAATTAGTTATATATATCATATAAACTATTCTCAATCTTAAGAATAGAATATACACATTCCATATTGCTACAAGCTAAGACTATAAATTAGCAGTAGCAATCATTCACTCACATCTTGAGTCCAAAAAGAAACTCCTGTAGATCGTCGTTTTTCTCTTGGTCGCCGCCTTTCCCTTATAGACTTAGGCTGTGACTTATCTTCTTCCTTTTCTTCCTCTTTTTTGCCCCCTTCTGTTAATAACAACTTTCTTATTCATTTAAGGATGACACAATCTAATTTTCTGAAATAATTCTCAGTCATGAAATTACTTACAATTATTTCTTTTACCTGAAATAAATTTGCTAAAGAGCTTCTTACCACATACAGGGTTTGCTGTAACATACATTCCTCAGAATATAGCTCTAAAATGCTGTAAATATTGTTCCAATTCTTGAACAGTAACTCCAAAAAACTAAATCCATCTCAGCCACCTAAACAAAACGTTTCAACGTAACAGTAATAAACTACACATTGGACTTAAAATTCAGTTTTCAAAACTGTCACCTAATAATTCAAACATCTTTGTCACCAGAGGTATAAAAGTACAAAATACGAGAAGATAATTCTTCACCATTCTTCAAACAGGGTTTTTTTTGCTTAAGAATTCAATATATGAAAAAAAAACCCCAAACAACAACACCCTTTTAAAAGAAGTCTGTTAAGTCATCCTTAGTGTTCCCCTTTTCATCACAGTCCTCTCCGTTTTGGCTCTAAGGAAGAAACGTGATCTCCTAGATTAGATTAGTAATGTATTACAGAATTCCTTTTTCTTTAAAAGAAATACAATTGCAATTCAAAACTGACGTATCATCTCAGGCCTGTGTTTGTTCCCCTGTATGCTTATAAGTATTTGTACAAAAAGCCCTATTAAACAAACCTGCTCAAAGTTTTTTACCTACTATCATGCAGTCTATTCATTCTGCTGTTCTTTTAATAAAGAAACCACAGATTTGAGTTCAGATAGAAGCATCACTAGTAACTTTACCATCCCTAGTCTTCAGAGGGAAACAAATATTTTAGTGTGAAGCAAGAATTAAACAGAAAAGGAGGAAATACAAATATTCATGGTGAACATATACCTGTCCTAATTAATTAAATAAATGATGATTTTACCTCTGGGCTTTCAGACAGTAAAGTATTTCTCCTCCTAAAGTCATAATTTGAAAAAAAACCCACCTGCTGTAGCTAATATTTACCCATGAAAATTTTTTTGCATAGAACAGTCTAGAAAGTTTCCTAGTGTAAGCATGCATTACCGAAGAATCCTAATCCAAATTTAGTTCATGTTAGGACAGAGGGAAAAATAATCACAAAACATATCCCTGAAGCTAACTCCCAATAACTTCCTCAGCAAACACCAGTCTAGGGAATATGGCAACACTGCTATATAGTTTCACGGAGACTTGATCAATGGATCATTTAATCAGATCCTCTGTAAAACAAAATTATTGATTTCAATCAGTAATCCTATTCAAGTTACCGATCAATAACTTCAATTAAAATATTTCTCCCAAGTCAACTCTAGCAGGCTTCCAACAGAGAACAGATCTCACTGTATGTCAACAGCCTCCTCCTTTGACAGGCAACCAATCAGGCACAACACCTCTGAGAATTATAGCAGGTGATTCACATGTGAAATGAGGGCAAAAACATGACAGAAGTCAGAAAAAAGCTTTTCTCTGACTTCTGAATCACGCAATCTGATCTTCGGCTAAAGATTCCATAAACCAGTGAAGTATCTATTAAGATAGATAGAAATACACCACTGGAACCCCCCCCTTCCCTTTATTTTCAACTGTTCATAAAACCCTGAGAGATCATTAAGGCACCGTTCCAATCCTCCAGTGTGGAAGGACTGAAACAAAATCCCAGTTATTCAGCAATTTTTTAATCAAGTAAAAATCCTCCTCAATACCTGCAAGTATTTAAACACTGAAACGTGGTATTTCATTATAGCTGGTGTGTTAAAGCAGAAATGAAAGCATTATGTGGATAGTGATGGCAGTGTATTTGACATTTCTATGACCCACCAATGGAAAACACACAGATGCACATATGAACGGCTGCAAAGCACCAGCAAGTACAGGAAATCTTTCTTCCTCTGTACACACAAGTTTTAGAATTTCTTACAGAAGATGGGAATAAGATACATCCTCAGTGGTCTTACATATCACACCCCATTTTGAACTACCTTTACAAATGTAATCTGCTCTTTGTCAATTAAAAAAACAACAAAAAAACCCTTCACAAACAGTACTCCTACCTCTCTCACTTTCCTTTGCTCCACTCCGAGAATAGGCAGAAGTTATACCTATAAGGCTGTTTGGTCTGTTTAGTGGACTTGGAGTTGAAAGAGAGCTAGTGGAGGTGGACAGCGAAGAGGTGGATGATGAAGAAGTTGAAGTTGAAGTTGGTCTATAGCGATGATATGGCTATTCAGCAGAAAAATGTCAAAATTAATTTACCAAGATTAAACAAATAAAAGCTACAGGGTATTAAAACATTTAAACAGATAAATAATTCTTACAGTAGTACCAAAATTAAAATATCATAGTTGGAGTTAAGATTCATATAATTTCTCTACCTAAAGAGACCCATCATGAAAATACCTCTTCAACAGTTCGGGAATATCTTTGTCTATAATCATCATCTTTAGTTTCAGATTCTTTCTTTTCTTCTTGTTTTTCTTTGTCTTGCTTTTCTTTCTCTTCTTTTTCTTTTTCTTCATTTTCCTGTTCTCTGGTTCGTGTGGGACGACTTCTTCCTATAGTTTTTTCAGCTTCTTGAAGATCTGTCAGTGTTACGCCCTGTGAAAAAAGCAGCCAGCAAACATTCAAATATATCACTCCTGTTAATGTAGATGATCACATTATATAAATACATATTTTAAAGACAAAATTCAGCTTAAAAAGAAATAATTCTATCTATTAAGAAATCACTTTTACCTATATATTCCACCTATAAGCTCTTCTCTTGAATCCTGGAACCAAACGTCCCCCTTTGACTAGTGGGAAGTGTTTGCTGTAATGAGATCTATCACAGATCCTCCAGCAACACAATTTTTAATTGACCTAGTACCTACCAATCATGTAGAAAATCATACAGAAATCATTTAAGAACCCACTTGATCCTTCCAATATCATCATAAGCATACTAAATATTTTTGAAAGAACCCTAAAAATACAATTTATACAATCTAAAATACCAGATTTTTAGAAATGTTGATAAGTTTACAAATTCACTCACTGCAACTGGATTTTTAGGTCAACAAAACATAAAAAATTGCATTGACAGCCCCAGAGAAAGTTAAAACTCATTTCTTATTTCCTTGTTATTCTGAGGCTCAAAACTAGTATTGAAATAAGCTCAGAAAGCAAATATTTTTTGAAGACAGCTTTTCTCTGCTGCACTTTTCAGCTGATAATATCTGAGATGCTGCTCAAATCACTTCACAACCTATTCTTCAAAGTCAACTTTGCAGCTTATCAGTTATTTAATCGCTTTGTATGTTGATGAAGTTTTAATACAGTAATTTATGGTAGTTCCTTCACTATAAAGATTCAACAATAATTGGCTTGTAGTTTGACCATCTCTCAGGGCTCTGAGTTAGTATCAAGAAGTAAAAAAGAACTGCAGTAATATAAAGTTTTATCAAGCAGCGTTGCACTCTCAATAGGAAAGAACCAGAAATATTTGAGGGGTTTAAAAACTGCAAAGATTTGAAAGTAACATCAGTAACCAATGTAGATATAGACTTGGCCTTATAGCAGATAAAGACGATGACTAGAGTATTTCTTTGTGCTATGTGCTGATTATTCTCAAGTTTGTCAGCAGGTGCAAAAAAAGATGGGTAGACAGACTCCAGAGGATAGTTGTTGGTGATTGCTCCACTGCCCAAAAAAATGTTCAAGTACTGTTTAAAGATAATCTATTTTGCTACTGTCACATCCTTCCCTATATTAGGATTGCGCTGGTTGCAATTCAACATGAGGTAGTTCTGATAGAAATTTGGAAGAACCACAAAATGTATCAGTGTGTAAACTAAGACAGAGAAACATTGAAAGGAGACACGTAGTTAGATTCTAGATTATTAGCAAGAAACAACCCCTCCTTCCTTAATACTCTTCCATATTCACAGAAACTAGGTTGTATGTGTTTATTTTCCACTATCATAGACCTCATTAGCTATTCATGTGTTGGTCAGCTCAATCACATTATCCTGAGTAGTCCCTGCACAGAAAAAAAGACTTAGAAATGGAAATAAATACTGTACTAAGTAGTATAGGAAGTAACTATAGTATTAAGTCTTCAGCCAAAAGCATATAGCTGTTTAGTTCTTGAAGGTTTCAGAGTCTTAGATTTAAACATCTACATAACATCCTATACAATTACTGGAGTAAGTCATTTTACCATAATGCAATCAAAACCTTCCTTTCAATTTTGTATTAAGTCACTCTTCAGTGAATACAAAAAGCAACTTTCAGTACACAATGAAGGGTCCTAAACCTTTCAGGGAAGAAAGTTAAAAAAAAAAGGTAAGAGGCTTTATTACATCTGGTACAAGTTCTTTTATACCAGGAAAAACCATCAGTTTATTAGGGGCTTCACTGGGAAGTTAAAACATCACTATACTCAGGGAGCTACATGGGTATGGTTCTATAAATGTAGAAGCTTTAATGAAACTATACCTGTGTAGATCTTCTAGACTGTCTTGCTTGCCTGGATCTAGCTTTTCTTTGGGACTCTGACTCTTCATCCCGTACTGGAGTGAGGTATGATCTAAAGAGTTAATTACATACAAAATTGGCAAATGATAATTTTCATACAAATTTATTAAATCGTCAGAAAAAACCCACATTATACGACTAGAAACCAAAGCAGTAAGAAGAAAGTCTTCAACTATGTAAGACATTATATTTTAGACATTTAATCTATATCAATGATTTATTCATCAAGACAGAAACCTTAAAACTCAACATATATACAGTGTTTTCCTACTTCAATTTAGATTTCTTTTTACCATCTCCAAATATAACAAGCTTTTTTGTTACTAACTATGTTAGTTAAGTCTACTAACATAGGGGTAAAGACCGCTGAGATTCAGCCAGTTACACATTTATACATAAAATACATATGTGTGTATTAACTTTTAACATAACTTGTAGGCTTTTAGAAAAAGCTAAACGAACTGCTAATGCAGAAAACCTAATTGCACCAGAGATTAATTTTTTTAATTTAAATTAACCAGAGATTAAACTTAGATCTATTGCACCAGGGATTAAAAATCCTTGAGATGGTGGTTACCATATTTTCACATGAATCAACCATGCTTCATAATCCAAGTCTCTTTCAAAAAAACTGCTTAAAAATAAATCCTCATGAAATCCACAAAAATCCTGCAGACTAAGCAGGTAATTATAATCAAAGCCAAAAGGCTACTAGAGTAGCCATACAAGGTACAGACTCTTTAAAGATTCTCCAAGCCAGGTAACTGGGGTGGAAAAAAAAAAAAAAAAGGAAAAAAGACAAGAAAACGAAAAATAAGAAATACATGTATACCTCCAAATGTATAATTGTGTGTATATATATGTAAGTATGTAAAGCTATCATGAAAGAAATTAAAGTTTTTAATGCATTTGTTGATTTTCTATTACAGCATATTCTGGGAATGCTATTATAATTTAACCGTTTTTTAAAATCCTTAGATTAGCTAAAATCAGAAAAATTTGAAAAACCAGAATCAGAAGGTTGCTAAAAGGTTGCACAAAACCTCTCTGAGCTTCTTTAGATCATAAAATTAGCTCCATTGAAACTGGTAGAGTCAGATTCTGTAACGTTTTCTGCTTGTTTGTATTTTAAAATCTAATTAAGAATATTTGTTTAACGATTCAGTAATTGGCTAGTGATTATATTCACAAGCCATCACCTATTAACACAAATTACATATTTTTTAGCTTTAGCACATACTAAAACCAGTTGTAAAACAATTCTCAGTTTTAAAAATAAACTTTATTTACACAGGCCTATTGACTACTACCAATGTTCTATCTCTATTAAACAAATTACCCCCAAAACACAGGAGAGTATTTCTAACTACCTGCTATACTTAAAAATATAGAAACATCTCCTATCTTATGACACATCTTAAAAAACCTCTCACTACATTAATTTGATTTCCTTATCCCGTTTTCTTGCAAACAGTGTTTTGATAGACTTTCAATTTTCCTAGAGCCCTGGGCCCTACCTGTTTTAGGAAAAGGGTGCCTGTTATCTGCTTCAGCTAAATGACCTGAAATAGTACCTACCTAAGAAGTCTGAATGGCAGAGCAGGTGTAATCTTTAGGGCTTGAAAATTGCTACTAATTACTCCATATAACTTGCTCTTAAGTAACTGTTGTACATATGCCTACCCTCCAATAAATCCAAAATACTTCAGACCTCACTGAGAGAAAATTAAAACTCACAACTTGCCAGGTGCACACCACAGCTGCTTTAGAGTAGGAAGTGTCCTCCCCTAGCATCCCTCGTGTATGCCACACAAGTTATGATACAAAGGTTTAAAGATTCAGGTTTGTCATTCTCTTCCCTGCTTCTCTAAACCAAGCCTAAAAAATTAGATAAATATAGCTTCTTCAGCTACTCTAAGAAGGATGCAACGTTACATGCTTCATTACTAAAAGCAGTTTATAAAGTCTTTACTTTTCAAATATTCTTCAAAATTCTACTTCAAACGTACTTCCTAAATATACACTTTCAGTCTATAAGTATGGATAAAACAATTTCGTTTCTTAGGAAAATATTTAGCATATACAGACAGGTTTTTCATGTGCATATAAACATAAATAGATACACATAAGCACATATATATATGTATCTGTGTATATATATATATATATAAAAATAAAAATATGCATGTGCTGGTATTTAGAGCAGTACCTTCTCACATGCAGTAATTATTCCAGTTTGGCTGATTCCTAAGATTTAATGGATATCTTAATATGCCATCAAGAAGGCATCTGCAAGACTGTATTACACAATTGGCCCAGAGTCAGACAAAAACAAGGAACTTCAGGCCAATTGCAGGTATCTAAAATGGATGTAGCATATGCGCATTAGTATACACACACTAGTGAGAGCAAACAAGACAGCAAAGCCTTAGTTCTAAATTTCCTTGCTTTTCTAGCTCATATGAGACTGAAATAGCATTTGCATTTTAAAAATGGAACTGCTTTTGAAAAAAGATGCATTTTGTTGGTTTCAGGTTTGATTTATTGGGTTCAATCAAATTTCTCTATGGAAAATGCAGGTTCTGAATGTGGTTGTTATTGGAATGGGTTGTAGGCACCTGTGGGAACCTCCTGAAACATGGTGGGAAAGAAAAAAAAAAAAAATCCCCATTTCATAACAGTTACTTCATCTCAGTTTTGGGTACGAAAGGAAGGCTATGGGAAACAGACTATCCTAAATAGGCCTAAAGCTATGAAGAGTCTTTGAATGTTGTTGCTGCCTTAAGTGAACCAAGAAATGCAGGTTTCTTCTGTAACAGCAAACAGCTTCATTACCTCCGTGAACATCCACACATCTGGCACTGATAGAGGAATTACATTTCAAAACTACTTACAGTAGCAACACAGAAATCTGAACTTGCATCTCAGTGGAAGGTTGAAGGATAAACATATACAGCCAGAAGAACCACCACCCAGGGAAAGCTAACAGGAATTAACAACCTCGTGAAATCTTACTTTTGCTTCCATAAATAGCAGGTAACAAGTCTTTACAGAAACATAAATACGCACTAATCTTAACGCATTTCTGTAACTGTAACAGAAACCTGACCATATTCTTAAAATAAAATTTGTATCAGCTTCTTACTCATTCTTCATACTGAACAGCTCTTAAACCATTGCATTTACAACTGTATATTATGTTTCAAGTAGAAGAGATGCTAAATGATGCAATGAAATAATCAGAATGTGTTGAGTTCAATGCTCTTTTCTCAGTACTGCCAGGCACAAAAAATGTCTGAAAAAATCCTACATTGTAACATAGCATACTGCCAGGATTACAGTAGCTCAAGCAGCAGCAACTTGTACTTGTAGTAAGCAACTGATTATTGACTTTTCTTATTTTTAATTCAGTCTTTTTCCATAGTTCCATTATGGGCATTTTTAAGATGACTCATTTTATCTATTAACAGAAATACAAAGATGAAAATACCACATGCTAAATGAGAACCCAAGGCCAGTCAAAAATATACAATATCAAAGTTCAAATTTAATGAACAGTCTCTACCAGTACTAAGCTCTTACATAAATTGAGGCACATTGATAGTTGCTTCCATAAACTGCATGCAAACACCACTGCTTTACATACTGTACTATCCAAATTTGTGGTAACCAACACATTCCTTTAAATAAAAAAAAAACAACCAAACTTTTGTATAAGAGCAACATTACTTCCTTTACACACCTCCGTCTCTCCCTGACCTCTGATGTTGAGGATACAGTGCCAGAAGTAGCTGTAGTCATGGCTGTGGTAATGGCTGTAGCATTTACAACAGATGGTGCAACAGGAACGGTCACTGCTGTAGGAACACTGTCCTTTTCTTTCTCAGTACTATCCTCAGCCCACAAACGATTTGAGGTACTACAGCATAACAAGCAGCAACACAAAAAAAGAGAAAAGGAAACAGCTAAACAATGAAAGCACTTTACTAAACAACTAGTAACATGTAAATTGAGGGATGGATTTTTTTTTTTAAAAGCAAACTGAAAAAGTGTCTCTACTGTGAAAGCTCAACTTGAGCTATTGAATTTAATAAATGAAGAATTATCAGTTCACAAAAACTGAACTTCTATTCTTCATATCCTTGTAACATTGGAATTATTCTTTTATACCAACATGGCTGTCACTTTACAGAAGCCAGCCATTCACAATTTTCAAGCCAAATTGTATAAAATTGGAACAAATTTAACAGGAAAGTGAAAAAATCCAGAGCCCCAGGATCTACTAAACAAGAACGCATGCACATACATAAGCACACAATAGACCTGACAAATAAAAAAAAAAAAAAAAAAAAAAAAAGGGAAGTCTGCTGGTGCCATTACCTGCTTTGCACACCTGCTGAAGTAGAACCCGTTGTACTCTTTGTAGTAGTGTTTGCGCTGGCAGGCAGGGCTTTCTGAAGACCAGCAGAAGAGGTAACTGTTGATGCGGTACTTGGAACATTAGAACTAATCAAATCATCTTGTCTTCTTCCAAAGGAGCCACTGAAGGAGAGATGTGTACAATGGATGCATTCATATTATGTACCTTTGCTCATTAAAATATCACCAAGCTGTGAAAGATTCATTAAATTCCTGCCCATGTATTCTGTGTCTCAGTTGAGTCTGAGAAAATTCTGGGGCAAAAGATGCATTTTCTTCACTATTTCCTTGACTGGGACTTTTAACCTATGACTTCAGAGGGCAGCAGAAGTGTCCCTTAGTCCTGACTGTTTCTTCACACGGAGAGGAGACAAAAAATGGAATCTTGCCGTTTTATGTATGATTCTCTTGATTGCATCTACTGAAGTGTTCCTATAGGGCCCCCAATATCCCATTTTTAAATCTGCTGCTTCACTCACACTGAATACCTCAGAAAATGCAAAGTTTTACTCCACAGCTTAATAGAAATGTCATCAATATCACTCCTCTTATAATTTTCAACCAACTAAATGTACTGCCTTTTAAAAAACTTTAGTAATTCCCAGAAAGATTAATCTCCCACTCAGGTTTTTCCCTTGCTCTTCAAGTTGTAAAGAAGATCCAGTCGTTTCCACATTTTAGCCATTGGTTCTGGATGAGCAAATTCTGCGTTATTAAGTCAGGATGTTTGCCCATGACTAAACCCCTGAATCCACAGTTAGAACAGTGAGAGCATCATATCCCTAACTGCACAAGTTGTAAGGAAAGATGCTTCTTTGTCATTCTGCAATTGATAATTTTTTCTGTTGTTATCAGTTCTGTAATGCCAAAGAAAAAATAAAAATACATGAAAAACTAAAGAAATACACCACTAAAGCACCACATGCAATTTAAAAGTGATGCACATATTTTGTTTCAAGACTGGATCGTAAATATTGATAAAAGCCAACATGCAAAGACTGTTCTCATATATCAACTCTTAATATATTCCATCCAGAACAGGATACATCTTTCCTAAACGCTAAATGCAAAGTTAGGAAAATTGAGTTATCTTTTTAAGGCAGGACATTAACAAAGATGTAAGATAAATTATCCTGTATGAAACAGCCTGACTACATGCCGTTGACAACATAAATGTCAAGACTAAAAAAAAAGGTTAAGTACCCATCACCATGTACATCAGCAGCACGTATCAATATCCAGTGAGTAACTTTAATCAAATAGCTACATTAAAACTACACAATGGAGTAAAGTTAACTGTGTAGTAATGTGCAGGATATGATTCCTTCTGAGAAAATCCTGCAAGAGAGGAACCACAAACACCTGAAAATTATTTTCCTATTAATAATTTACTTTGCATTCAAGTTAGTTTTACATATGCATTTGTCCTGGTTTCAGCTGGGATAGTTAATTTTCTTCTTAGTAGCTGCTGCAGTACTGTGTTTTGTATTTGGTGTGAGAACAATGCTGATAGGACACTGATGTTTTTAGTTGTTGCTGGGTGATGTTTTTATTAAGTCAGGGACTTTTCGGTTTCTCAGGCCCTGCCAGCGAGAGGGCTGGAGGGGCACGGGAAACTAGGAGGGGACACAGCCAGGGCAGCTGACCCAAAATGGCCAAAGGGATATTCTATACCATGGGGTGTCATGATGAGTATATAAACTGGGGGAAGAAGAAGGAAGGGGGGGGACATTTGGCATTATGGCGTTTGTCTTCCTGAGTAACAGTTACATGTGATGGAGCCCGGCTTCCCTGGGGACGGCCAAACACCTGCCTGCCCATGGGAAGTAGTGAGTGAATTCCTGGTTTTGCTTTGCTTGTGTGCGTGGCTTTTGCTTTACCTATTGAATTGTTCTTATCTCAAACCACCTTGATTTTTACCTCCCTTTCCAATCCTCCTCCCAATTCCACTGGGTGAGGGGGAGTGAGCAAGCGGCTGCGTGGGGCTTGGTTGCCAGCTGGGGTTAAACCATGACAGCATTCTATGATGCTAAAATCTAGCACTGTGGAGAGCAGCCCAAGACCTCTGATACTGTCACAGAAAAATCAAGATTCAGAGACAATATTTTTCCCCTTTTCAGATACCAAGCAGAATTACTTCTATTCCAACACTTAAAATAGTTATCTTTGGCTACCGAGCTAGTCTGGAAAGAGTCAAATGAACCTCAAAGTGAAATAAACAATAGAAAAAAGGAAGAATGTAAGTTTAATTATACAGCAGTTGCTGTGACACTCTAAGCTAGTAAACATGGTGTAGTTTTAAAATCAGCACAGGTATTGCATCAGCACAAGTACATACTTTGCAAATATTATGAACATGGCACCATTCAGTTTTAAACTGTTCTTACAAAGTGATTCAGTACTTGATTTGTTCCTGTCAATTTGCAAACATTTTGATAAAAAAAAAGAGAAAGAGAAAATCCCGCACCTTCTTTGATAACTTGTGTTTAATGATGTAGGACCTTCATTCAAACTGTTTTTCTTGACATCTTCCTCCCATTTTCTCCTGGTGTAGGAACTGCCACCACGTATTGAGCTAGCAGACGAGTCCCTGTAAAAAACCAAAATATTTTAGTTTTGCAAACTTGTATTAAAGAAGGTTGTTCTTGATGTGAGCTGAAACGGAGCTTCAAATTAAAGATTACAACCCCGGATAACACACTTAACCACACGAAACATGAATAAAATGACTTTTATGGACAATAATTTTCAAGCTCCTGTGGAAAAATACTACATTCATACTAACACTGTTAGAAATATAATAGAAAAGTAGCACCAAAACAAAAACTGCTGAAGAAGATTTAATCAACATGAAATCAATCATCAGCTTTTATCTTTGACCATTGCTGGCTCTGTTTTTCTCAAAAAAGGAACAAGAGACTTTTCTGTTTGCCTCAGATTATGCAGTTCAAATTAAGAGAAAACTACCCTTGTTTTTTAGAAACTGATTTAATGGGATTTTTCATTCTTGGATGTTATAAGAAGTTCAAAAGCTGACTAGGCTTTAGAACTCATGATACTGAGTGTAAACAGGCCTGTAGTAGCTATTCCTGAATGGCCCGTCATGTATCATTAGCTGACATTACTTTAGTCATAAGAAATTTCCAGCCTATTGTTGCAGTTTATAGCAGCAAGAAATAACCTTGCAAACATCTACTTAGAAAAACTACACTGAAAATTGATACTGAGATGCAAAAAACTGCATTTCTAATAAAGTGTCAGCTCAAGATGTAAAGCAAAATTCAGATATAAGGAAGAAAACAAAATGTCTTTCACAGAACTATATATAAAAGGCAACCTCGTGTGTGATGGAAAATAAAACAAAATTTTGTTAAAATGTATTTTATGTTCAGATACCTTTGGCCTTCAGAATGTACTGCTTTTTGTACAAAAATTTATGCTAGCACTTCTGCAGTCGGAAACAACTTTAGAAAATGAACAAAAAAAGGCCAAGGCAGTGTTATTTTTCACCACAAAAGAGAAACACAAATTCTGAGGTATCACCTACTACAGAAAGGTCCTGCTGCATGAAAATTTTTCATAATTAATGAAGATTTCACTTAGCCAGCACACTACAGACTTCAAAACTTTTGCTGTAGCATTGGCTACTGAACTGAGGCTGGATGTCTGAGATTTGTTAATCTAAAAGCCCAGCTAGGACTCTTGAAGTCCTTTCCATTACTCGCAGTAGGATGTTAGCTGGATTACACTACATCATCAATAAACTAGGCAAGCAGGTGTTCAGACAGGTAGAACAAGAACCCAGCAATAAGATAAGCAACCAACAAGGAAAAAGATCTGGGATAAAAGGCAGAAACCTTAATAATTTATTAAGGTACCTGTAGAGCAGATGATTAAATTCTACATGTAAACAAGGTCAGACTAAATGTCAAAAGTCTCTTACGGCTTTAAGTAAGCAAGCTGGGTTATCTGCCACATCATACACTAGGCAAAGTATTGGTGCCTATACAGGCTGGCATAAAAGCAGGCTTCTTCTCTGGTACACCAAGGAACACAGAAAGTTCTCTGGTCTGCGCTGGGACTAAAAAGCCTGATGACTACAGTTCACACAATGCATATGAGGAAAAATGGCTATTACATTTACATTGCTGTTGCTGATACCCATCTTTGGAACTATCTGAATAAATCATGATGGTTAAGACTGGCGCATCAAGGACACAAATAAACCTCGACAGTAAAGCAAAATTTAATCCATTTGTTACAAGCAATAACAGTTTCTAAGAAAAAATTGCAATGAAGTATTTTTCCCAATCTTAAGGTATCATCTAGTTAAGATGCTTTTGGAGAAGAGTTTATGAGAAGGATAAAAATTGAAATACTATTAATCATTCTTATAAACAAACCGAAACTGACAAACGCAGTCTCAAAGAATATAGTGCTCCAGAGGATGACAAGCACAAACAGAAAATCCAAACTGCCCTGCGATACAAATAGATTTTTAAAAATCTGGCCAAGTAATATGAAAGATGCTAACAAACTAAGCTAAACTTTACGGGAGCGTGAGAGCTGGAATATCCCTGTTTTGAAACAGAATGTGTCACCCAGAGACTAAACTTAGGCAATAGTATTCTATAACTGTAAAAAAAGCCAGTATTCATGTGTTTGCACAGAGATGAACCATTCTCCAGAGTAGCAACAAAGAAGCTCCTCTTCAGACATAAGGAGATTTATCAGTCCTATACACAATTATTATAATGGCACATTTTTAGCCATGAAAAGATTTTCAGTTCAGGTCATCCTACACTCAACTATCTAGAGACAATCCAACAGAAACAACACATTTGGGAGACTTCTAATTTTTGTACTATGCATTTGATATTAACTCAAGAAAATATCCAAGTAGAACCTCAATAAAGGAGAGAAGTGAAAAATGGGAAGGTTCTGACAATGCCATGAAAGTACCCCAAATCCTAATTGGCAACAAGCCCATGCATCTAAACTTTTTGTTCCTTTTATACTGAAAGCTACAGAAGAAATACCAGCAAAGAAAGTAAAAATCTCCAAAAGATGACAACAGGTCAACATGTAAACAAGAAAAATAGAAGATTCGCTTTTGTAACTGAACTATTGTTTTTGTAAATGCAGTATGTTTTTAAGCCAGGACTGTAAGAAACACAGCATTTTGTTATTACCCAAAGTAACGATGGAGCCCAGTAGCAGCACTCCACGGCTCAAGACAAAGCAGTAAAATGCTTTTAGCATCCTTCAGTAGTTTCAGTTTATGACTTCATATTTTGGACTTTATTTATTTTCTTCCCCCAAGAAGACAATAGCCATTGCCCAGTTCTGCTCTTATCATATAATAATGTGGATTTAAAAAAGGATCATTATAATTTACAAGATCAAAAACATTCAGGAATATGAATACCCTATGGATCAGCATACTCTATAAATTAGCATTGTTTTAAAATCTGTTTGCTAGCCACTCTCAGCTCAAGTCATTTTATATTTAACAAATTATAACTCCAGAGTCACCTGTTTTCTTTTTCATCAATGTCAGAGGTACTGGCCAGTCGTCTTGGTATTGTAGGTGCAACATATGCAAGTCGAGTTCCTTTTCCATCTTTCTCCTGAAAGACATGTACTTTTTATTAAGTGTTACTATTATTGATTATACTGCTGTTGGCCAGAAAAATCATTATGACAACTTCAGCTGTATTTATTGTGACCTGGTTATACAAATGACTTTCAAGCTTTAGTTAAGTATCAAGACTATAATGGGAAAAGGAAATTTTATTTTTCATTTTAGCAATGTAAATTACTTGATTATTTTGCTGCAGTACAATTCCAACACTGATTATTGAAAGCAACCATTCTAGTATTTTTATATAGTATTATATTTAAATGTGAAAACATTTGAAGATTTGTACTTGAAATAGAACCACAAAGTTCTATGCTGTTCATTTACCTGTTCCATATTAGTCCTTCACTCGGTTTAGTATATTCATGTTTAATTACAGAACTAAATCTTTGTAAATAAAAAATTACTATGGAATAGAAACAGAGACTCCTTCATGTTAAGAGTCTTTCAACATCACTCTCCAAGTGATGCTGAAACTCAAACCACTAATCTCCATTAACTGCAAGAACTACTACTAGCATTGCAAGTCCCAATAAAGGGAAAAGCCCCAAGCCTATGCACCAGGTCACGAGACAAGGAAGGTGCATACTACACTTCTAAAGAGACCACACAGAAGCTGCATAATTTTTCAGAATTTTGGTAAAGAATAGATGTGTAGTACTGTCTTACTTCTAGAACACAATCTATACTAAGTAAGGTAGATCAATTCCTCAAAATTCTGTTTCACAATGAGAACGATTACCTTTTCTTTGTTGTCCAATGAAGAGGAAAGTCTAGGACTTGAAGCAGAACGCATAACACCTGCAGAGTCCTTTTCTTTCTGAGCTTCTTTGGAAGCAGTAATTTCTGCAAGTGCACCATAACTACCAGTTTTTCTAAGACCTAACCTCCAGGAAGCAGGAGATTCATCTTTCCTCTCTTCTTCTTTGGGAGAGACCTTGGCTGTAGATGTTGGAAACTATAAAACACATGCAAATGAGTTTGTATTATTAACTTACACTACCTGTGGTAATTCATGCTCCTTGCAGAGACTTTCGAACACAACTGTTTTTAATAATCATAGAAGTGTTGAATTCATATGGGAGTTGCAATAAGACACAACCTACACACTCTTCTCTTAAATTAGTTAATGAGATAAGAAATGTAAGACTGGACAAAGTATACTACTCTAGAAGTTAGCTTAGAAAAAACCACACTTTGTAATACACACTGTGATCATGAGATGCAAACTTAGAAACATGCAAATCCATTATCAACAGTTTGATTAAATATGTTATTTTGCAACCTGTATGCAAACCTGTGCACACCAGAACCTCACCATAGATTTTTCACCCTTACTGGGCACAAGAACAATGCCAGTTTTGCGCAAACCCTGCCTCCATGATGCAGGATCTACTGACTCCACGACAGGCATGACAGGAGGAATGAAATCATACTGAAGCCAATTAAGACAAGACAAAGATGAAGATTGAAAGAATGGAAAATAGAAACAAAAGGTTGTGTTAAAGCCACAGTTTGTTCCTACGTTTATGTTATGTAGCTCTTCATTACAGCACAAAATACCGAAAAGCAGTAAGAGACTTAAAAACTTAGTAACAGATTCTTATTAAACACAACACAGCATGTTTAGCTAATTCAGAGACAGAACTACAGTTTGCGTAGAGGAGGACAGCAAAGCCTGTTGACCTAACAAGGTCCATGGCCTAAATCCTCATATTGTTGAGAATACTTGAAGATTCACATTAACATACCTCTTACCTTCTTACCATATTTTGTTCATACCCCTTAACCACATCCCACACTACTTTAGCTACCAAACTCATACTTTCACTCCCAAACTTGCCTTACTTCAGTACTGTCAGACAGAAAGCAGCATTACTGAATGCCATATAGACTGAAGAAAACCCAAACTCAAGCTTAGTACACTGCATCTGCACCACTTGTGAGCAACCTGCAGTTTGGCCATCTATGGTGTAAAAGCAGAAGAGAAGCTGCAGTAGGACGGATGGAGCAAACTGAAAAGGCAGGTGCAAGAGTAGGTGCAAGATCATACATACAGAGCTGGTTTACCTTCATTATTAGTAAAAACTGTTTAAAGCCTCTTTGGTTGGTCACTGATATGAGCCGCAACTGCTTCTCTAGATCACATGTACGTGTTCTGTTACAAGATGAGCAGGCTTGATATAAATGCACACTTATTTTGTAGCTACAGAAGGCTCTGAATTTTTCACATATAGTATTAGAAAGATAACTGCAGTTTCCTTTTAACTTGCACTTTTTACCTTTAGGACCAAAAGATAAGCCATTAATTGCTGCATAATAAAATTAGAATAAGCTGAAAGCCAGTATATGAATGATTTATAAAAGGTTATCATTCAGCTTAAAATCATACTTATTTCTTCTTATTATTATTATAAATGAGTTCTCTCCTCCGCACGTTGTCATTTAATCACAAACCAAAATATTATGTCTATTTGATCATTCAGCTCTGGAGTACCAAGCCACATCCCAGCTAGCAACAATTTGGTAATATCCTATTGCTGAAGGCCATATAGCTTAGAAGGCTTTTGCATAATATAAAATACATTCATTGCAAAGGACAAGCTAGGAAACTTCTGACTTCAAGATAAAGTTCAGACAATTATAAGAAAAACACAATGTCTTAGTAAGTATTAGATATCTTAATTTTCTTTGCACACTGGAGAGTCTAAGTGCAGTAAAAAACCTAAGTGAACACATCCATTAAACTGCCCAACTGCCAAAATGCTTGTATTACTGAAGTGATTTCAAAAAATAAATATATGAAGTAGGCTATTTCCTTGCATTAAAAGTCACACTATATATTTGAATTCAATTCCTGTTGGTCACAGCTAGCAAATGAGCAATTACTCGCAATGTCTTCCCTCCCTTATGCATTTGCTATGGTTTGTGCGGAGAACTTGCGGCTTCTGAGGTCTGCACAGCTCCTGAGCAATGCAAATGCAGCTCCCATGACAGAGAACCGTAATTCCTTACTGACCCAGCCAGTTAAGATTAACATCACAAGATTGCCCTGGAATCTAGCTGTCTGCCCAGCCACAAAGCTCAGCAAGGGGAAACAGTAGTCATTGCTGCCAGTGAGCCATGCCTGCAATTTCCCTTTAGCTTTCATGTTTCTTGAGATAAAACTTGTGGACATCAGCCACAATCATTTTTGTAAAGTAGCGCTTGGGATCAGAAGGGTTGACCCAACCCTACTGTACAGTATTACATAGTATGATGCAGTTGGGCAATATATTCCCTGCATCTGTTACACTAAAGTATACTTTGTAAGATGAATCATCAGTAGTTTCTATTGAGAATATGAAAATAGGACTCCAGTACGCTCCCTGGAGCTAAATACAATACATAATATACACAGCAGTACATCTCCTCTCTCTGCTGTGGCTTCAGTACATCATGACTGCCATTTCTCCTCAAGACCCTTTTCAGAAGCATCAGTAGAGGGTTACGCTCTGATTATGATGTGTATAGAACAGTTGTAATGATAGGCAAATGCCTTAATGGCTTACTACCCAGTTTCTTTGATACCTTAAAAAGTTTAACTTGTATACCACCTTCTGACTATGTATTATCATCTACTGTAATTTTTTGTCTTCAGGCATACATATCTTCCCTCTGACAAGCAAAACTGAAATAAATTCCAATTAACTTCTCACATCAAGCTGTAAAAAGCTTCCTGCACAAAATATGGCTTTGCTAGATGTGTTTTTGAGCTGTTCATTGAATAAAGTATGTGTCCCAATTCTTCAGCTCTTCCATGAGGTCCTAACAATACTGAAATCACGGTTGGGACTTCTACTTATTTCAGGTGTCATTTTCAACTTCTGTGCCTAAGCACCAGATGAATGCTTCCAAGGACTCCTGAAAGTACCTTAGTCAGGACTGCCTCCCTTGCCTTAAGTACATCACAAATATAGGCAAAAAGAGACACGATAACTGTAGTTTCTATAAATTTTGGGGGAGTCTGGCACAGCAAAGACTTTCAAAAGATGAAGTTTAGCTTCAGAAAAACAAGAACTCCACTCACTGTGCAACAGATTTTTGTTTTTTTGAAAGGACTTGTGTTGAGATATTTCATAGTTCTGTATTTTAGATCCCTGGTTAGGGTCAAAATAATACAAAATTTAAAAACATTGAACATAGCTTCTGCAAAACCCCAAAATATTTTAGGAAACTGTCCATATTTTTCATCAATTCACTGGATAACCCAATCCAGTTTTTATACAAAAACCAAAAAATGTAATTTTAGAATTCTATTCTTCTGTGTAAGCATACAAGAAAGGTATTTTATTTTACCTTTTTAACAGGTGATGTAGGTGCCCCTTGGCCACTGGCTACTGAAGGTGTGGTCACAGCTACTGATGCTGACTGCATACTTGTGGTATTCGCATTATTAGTTACAGCTGCCAAGGTTTTGGTCTTATCTGCAAAATATGTATAAGATCATGGTTTTAATTTTTTAATTCAAAATTTCTTCACTTTTACAACACAGAATTGAATTTCTTTTGAAGAAACTTGACAGTTAACTTTCCAAACAGCATTTTATTATTTGTTTCTCAGTGTTTTCCCATCTCACTCCCAATCTGTATAAGTTAGGTCCACCTTTTTTCTGTAACAGTCAGGCACATAACATTTTTTTCCTGCTCAAAGCAGGGTCAATATTGCATACAGACCGGGTTTCTCAGGGCTTTGATGAGTCAGGCCTTGAAAACCTCTACAGACAGAGATTCCACAGCCTCCCCAAACAGCCTGTATTTTAGTAGAATGCTAATGACCATAAAGATTTAACAGTAGGAGGTATGTTCGCAATTAACAGTCAATTTGAACTACAGAAGATGCTAATTCCACATAAAACATTTATTTTCAAATAACTGTGTATGTTGAGTCCAAAGAAAAAATTAACTGCGCAGAGAACCCAGCCAGGGATTCTGGTCATTAGAATGAGAGCTGAGGCATGTACTTGCCTTTCAGAGGTCTGACTTTCTATTTTGTCCCTTGTTTTTCCTACCTAAGTTTCATTGCCTACCTACTGTACTCTCTTCCGCTTTGTTCTTCCTGTGCATATTTCTTCCTCTGTCCCTTCTCTCTGTACCTTAACCCCACTTACGCAAACATACAGAAGTCGTCATGGTTGTCACTGCACTTGCTTGAGCTTCATAATCTTATGCTTCACTTCTGTTTCAGCTATCCAAATTGCACATTCTTTGGAGTGGGATGCTACATCCCATCTGTGCAGTACAGAGCAACATGGGGTTCAATCCCCACTGGTTTTGGCCCTACTATAAACATACCTTTATGCCTACACTACCCATGCAGCATAGGAGCAGTTAATTTAGAAAGTATGCAATGTTTTCATGGGGTGTTCTCTCATCTAACATACAAATTCAACAACGTACTAATCTATGACTGGAAATTGTATCGTTAATGATATTGCTATTATACACTTGTTTTAGTTATGGACATAGTTGAATAGATGTTTTGAATAATTACTTATGCAGTAAACAAATACAAATATAAAAAACCAGCTTACTAACTGTGCACTTAATGAGAAGTTCTTTTTAAACACAAGTGAAAAATGGTGGTAAACTTCTAGGTCATGGTGATTAAAAGTTCAACAGGGCAATGTAGACAGAGTATAATTTGAGATGACACGCAGGCAGATCTGCTGGAAATTTGCAAATGAGTAAAACAGCTTTAAAATATATAGAAAAAGTTATCAGGAGTGAAAGCATGGAAGGAGAAAAATGGTTTTTTCACAACTGTATTCTGAAATTATTTCAAGGACAAGAAGAAAATAGTTGTACGCATGACTGAGCTAACATTGACTAACCTTCAAAAAACACTGAACTACCTCAAAGTAAGGTAAAAAAATGGAACTGCTGAAAATTTTATAATTCAGCATATTTTGCTGTCCTTTAGGAGATGCCAGCTTTATATTCGTATTTCCCATCTTGGTCTTACAGGCAGAAGTGTGTTTATTTTTAAATTGTATTTTCACATAATCAGAGAAACAGTGAAACAGAATGTAAGTTTTAGGAAAACACAGAAATCACAGTATCCAGGACTTCAGAATACTGAACACTATTAAAATATTTTACAACCAGAATGCTCCTTATATTCTTAAGATTTTTCAACAGAAAATTACTTTAAGCTGAATAATGGGAAAAAAGGGAAAGTACAAGCTTGGAATTGAGAGATGCAGCTCTGCAGGGAAAAGCTTAAAGTCTAGTTTGCCAAATAAAGTATGATAAAGCCTTGTTGATATTAAAAACCCCAAAGTTTACATAAATTAATTCTTGTGACACAGTCAAATTTTCCTGGCACAAACTATCTACTGGTAACGAAGAGAACACAGTTACTAGAGTCATAAAGTTCAGGAGACAGTTAGTTCAGTGACTGAGAAATTACTACATGTTATATACTACAAGCACTTTGAGTTTATCAAAGCTCAGTCTCTGTAAATAAGGGATGCAAATATACCAAGGTGAAAGACTAATGATAAAACCTGACAGACATTTTTTCCAGCTTAACACTAAAATGTTGGTTTACTTCAAAATACAAAAATAATTAAGCCATAATAGACAGTTTGGTGTTGCAACTTATTTTTAGTATCTGCCTACATTAAATATTTATGATATATTGGTTACATCTAAAATCCCTCCATGGTCTTATCTTTTCAGGTGAAAAAATTGGAAAGAGTGTTTTAGAATGGGAATGGACATCTCACTGAAAAGGGTTACTTATATTAAAAAGCTAAGTATAAAATATTAACAAGATCTTTCTAATCACATCTATGTCCATGTATTGTATTGCTGCACTGAAATTCTAAAATTCCTTATTAGTCTTGAACATACATTTTTAAAGACTGATTGCATGACATTTGTTTTCTGATACGAAAGAAAAATATGCTATGCTGTTCTTACATCACTATTTCCTTTAAAACTCTGGTAATTGTTCCAAGAACCTCCACCACCACCACCATCCCCCCCCCCCCCCCCCCCCCCCCAATTCAACTGAAGAAAGTAGTAAAAAGGAACATTTTAATCTGCATTCAATTCCAAACTTTTCAAAGAACATTCCTCTTGAAATGAAGTTGTATATGAAGCAACTCTTAATATTAAAATAACTTAATATTAAAACTCTTAATATTAAAATAAAAGCAACTCTTAATATTAAAATAAAAATATTTAATATTAAAATATTTTTTCATTTCAGTATACACTGAAAATATATGCACCATTACTTTATGAATACCTGAACCAAGACTGCCAAATGCATTGCTAATTACTTCAGGATGGGAAAACCAATTGCAAATGTTTGCACTTCTGCTGTTTCAATCTCTGCACCAGTTCCACAAGCAAACTGTGAAGCCTTCATTTCGGATTTGATTTTCTAACTTCAGTGTTTTCTGACATGCTGCTTAAGGCTTGTATTATTCCAACTATTGAATTAAAAGTATCAGTTATTAAGTAGCAATCAAATAAGTTTGTTAATGGCTTTAACCTAAGTAGTAAAGACATCTGTTTGATCTGTTGTGACTTGACTTTAAACATATATAAACTTGCTTTAAAAATGACTGGAAGCTTCGTGCAATGCAGAAGAATAGGTGAAACTTACAGCTATTTAATATCACATGATAGAGAGTTAAATAAGTTTATAAAGTAAAAACTTAAAGACAGACAATACTCCAAATAACGTACCTGTCTCTGCTTCAGATTCTGAATCGTCATCTTCTTCCTCTTCACTAGAACAACTGGATTCATCCTTCTTTCCCTCTTCTTCCTCATCTGCTTTTTCTTGCTCCAGAGACTCTATACTAGATGCATTCTTTTCTTGCTCCATAATCAATGTTTCCTTACTGAGTTTGAAAAGAAAAATACTTACTAAGACCTAAAAAATTTACTAAAGCTTGTCAAGTAGAACTTTGTGACAGCTTGTTATCTCTTTTATGAAGAGCTTATACTTTTTCCTAGTTTACTTACTTTTTGAATGTCTTCTGTGTCTGATTATTATCCATGTTGGCTGTGGATTCAATTAGGGGAGATTTCTTTTCCCGTTTTTCACTATGAAGCTTTGAAACATGTAGAAAGATGCAGTTAAATTGATTGAATGGTATCAGCGTGACAAAATCACAATTGGACAGAAATCTTCTCCAACTACTACAAACACTAGAATGTGTATGAGCTTTCAATGTGTTCAAGTTAAAAATTCTAAAATCTCTTAAACTGTTATTCCAAGTAAGTTACTTGTTGTTGATGCTTCAGATCATAAAATGCCCATCAGATAAGGCAAGAAGAACAGCACCTTCTTTTTTCCAAGGATTTTGGGTCACCATAATTGACCACATAAGGGCATAAAAGATCTTCTGAGATGACTGTGGCATTACCTGAGTTAAAGTCCCAAATCAAACCTTTGTTTTTAATCTATATGCTTCTGAGCTGTACACCACAATCATCTGTACAATAAAGTATAACATACACACAGAGATATACATCTTTACATAGACAAGGCCTACCAGATTCTGCTTCTTTTGTAATTCTTCTAAATATCCTAGAATATCTTCATCTGCCACATCAAATGCTGTCTGCCCCTGGAGAAAGGGAAGAATTAAACACCATAACTGTACAGCAGAATTTACATGTAACAGATTATGATGCCTTATCACATGATGATGCAGGTAAGGAGCACATTCAGAGAGAAAAATTAGAAAGTGTAAGCCAAGCTCTATTACAAACTGTTAGTCTGTCAGTAGTTGAAACAGATTTTGCAATATTGCTTTTTTTGGGGAACTGAAACAGAAACAGCCATACCTGATGAGCAAACATATTTTTTAAGAGATAAAAACAAGACTTCAAAAAAAATTTTCTGTCCTTTGAAGGAAAACAACACTACCAATAAAAAGTAGACTCAAGGAATGTGATTCCCACAATATTGGTTCCAAATAACTATTCCAATGGCAGCTGTATGGATGGATCCTGAGCAGTTCAGTATCCTGCCCATCTTAGACTACCATATACAGCATGTTTTTTTAAAGTGTAAATTATTTAAGCAAACTTTACTAAATTTAAGTGGTCATGCTTTAACATTCTTACAGTAAAACTGTATTTTACATTTTACAATCCATTTTAGAAAAGATCTGCTACAACCATTGTCCCCCCTCAGTGTATGATTTCCATGGGACATACTTGAATAAACAGACCATCATGTGACTCAGTAACACAGAGTAATGCTGTCACCTGGAATTTCTTCAGCTTGCCGTATCTTACATCTACATAGTCACTGCGATTCTCAGGTACACCAGATACCCACCGGACGTGAGATTTTATCTTTAAGGTTTAAATCGGTAAAGATATAAAAAATTCCCTTTCTTCATCTCTACTTGAAGATGAGAAGGGCTGAAGCTCACACAGTTTCACAAAGAAAGCCTAACTTACTTTGATACTGCAATACAATGTTTCCTATTTGGAAATGTGCATTCAAATAGAAGGCTGGATTCTAAGCAAAGTCCTAGATCCACTGGTATAATAAATGCAGCTGCATCAACGTGCTGGGTGGACACAGAAATGTTGGGAGGACCACGACAAGATTGGTCAAGTAAGTACTTCTGTACAATAACCCGCAATAAAGACAGAGCTGCCATTTTAAAGTGGTCACAGCAGATTATAAAGATAATTAAAGTTGTACATATTTGTCTCTGCTTACTTGAGCTCCTCAAAATGTTAACTAAAGGCAAATATATTCCTTATTACACTGTGAAAGCTATCTTAACTGGTTAGAAAGGATGGACTATCAAACTACTAGTTTTCATATCCATAAAACTTCTGACCATATAGAAGCACGTGCATCTTTCAAGAAGCGTTACCCAAAATAGCTTGAGGTCCTCTGACATTTGAACTATTCCATTTAGTATAAAACAGCACTAATCTGGAAACTAAACAACAAAATTATCTCAAGTTTATATCTGCATTATGACTACAGTTTTTAATCTGGCCTTCTATTTTTAGGTAGCTATTAAATGGATTTGTTTCCAAAAAATATGAGTTAACCTACCCTGACCACAAAAAAATCACTTTGCAAAAAACTGTTGTAGTTGGAAGGTTGTATCTGAACCCAATCCATAAAAGTTAATACCTGAAGTCAAGTGCCTAAACAATAATGCCTGAGTTCTCTGAGATGCTAAGCACCTACAACTGAAACAAAATCCAAAGGAGTTTTCAATCTTCCTATCTCCCAAAGCAAAAATGCTTACCAGCTTACCTAAGAACACACAGGAAAAGCTTTCCTAGCTTGCACAGACAATCCCATACACCAAATAAAACAGCTTATAACTCTCTGTACCTTATTTATTCTTACTCTTGCCCAGGTTGATTTGAACATACTTTCATGAAAGAGTGCTCTGCAATACCACCCTCCACATGTTCACAACCCCAGTAAAAACTCCGATGGTTAACTTTATAAACTGCCTTCAGTTAATTGCATCAGTTTTTGATTGCCTGATACAAAATACAGTTATACTGCTGATATTTAGAAGTTCTATAAGGATTATAGAGAGTTGAAGCTATTTGAAATTTCATTCCATATTTCTTTGATTTTATTATAAGAACTTCAATTTCTAAAGCAGAAAAAGTCATCAAAGACTAAAAATGTTAAGCAGCAGTAGTTTGGCCCTTATACAGAATAAACACTTGCTATTTCATGATCTGCATCTGTATATTTCCCTAATTTATTTTAAGAAGTTCATAGAAAAATTATATGAAGAAACCATCTTAAAAGTTGGGCAGGTATTTTACATATATACATATTGACAGAAATTGGAACTAGGTAAGAATCTATCTGTAAAACATACTGCAAAGAGAAGAGAGCTTTAGCATTTACACAGCTGAATGAAAAGCTCTGGATCCTTGCGACGCCTATGTGAATCATGAATGTATTTATATCTGTTGGGAGCGCGATCTTGCAAAGTCAGCAAGCTATGCAGGCCTTTGCATAGAAGTCAAGGAAATAAAGCTTTGGAAGCATTCAAGTTATGTCTAGAAGTCCAGAAATGCCTACAAGTTTCTTCCAGTGCACCCAAACCAGCATATACTGATAACTCCTTAGTACGCCAACACAAGCTGATTGTAAGAGTTAAAACACTACCCAAAGGCATCATCATCTTTAGTGACCAAATGAAAGCCTCTATGCAATCCATCAAGTCACTAATTTTGTGCCTCTGAAATGTCAAGAAACCCATTCTATTTTGAATTTCCATGTCAAAGATTACATGGATAATTTAATATAGAACTAAGCATAAAGCGGGCCTAGAAATAAGACAATCGGAGAATTTAGTTTTGAGCACAAGCATGCTGTTTTGACAAAACATGCATTATATAAAGCTCCACGTACAGTAAACAGCAGTTTATCATCACTTTTCTTACCCTGGCTTCTAAAGTCACTTTAGAGACCAGAACTTTGTATCTTGACAAGGATTACATAAAAATCCTACCACTTTGTTGACAGCCTCCATATCACATAGGTTTTCCACTAAAATGCGACATGCTTCTTCTTTACCCCAGTGAGCAGCAGCATGAAGTGGTGTCCAGCCATCATAATCTTTAATATTTACATCGTAGCGAGCCTGTATTAAAAGCCTAAAGAAATTTAAAGAATTAGATCTTGACACTACTGACAGGGATAAATAAATTGGTACAAAATCATAACATTATTCTACAATAACATCCCTTCTCCTTTTTCATCATACATATTTTAGTTGCATCACTGACAACTGATTAATTTTATCTCTTTACAGAAACATTTGTCTTTTCATTCTTCAGTAGGTATGTATATTTTTAAGGAAAATTCAGGAAAAATAGCCTTTTCTATTTTCTTCTTTATTCACTTGCTCTTCATTCAAAGTCTATTCTTTCTATAGAGTTAAGAGATTTTTCTCTACATGTGCAGTAATAGAGAAATGCCCTTTTAAGGAAAGGAGAGCTGTAAAATGTCAAAAATTGTTAGATACAGTGATCTTATCTAGTAAATGATTACAATTTCCTCCTATTCTAATATTAGTTGCTTGAAACTTGTATCTCCTCCTGTCATTAACATTTGATATTATAACAACCTAGTGTTTATGTGCTTCAATTGCTCTCTGAGAGGGAGCAGAGCTCCTCAAATAGAAGAGCTGCTTTTCAGCCTGCATTCAACACTCAAATTCAGCATCGTTCTGATGTGAGTGTCAAAGTGACAACAGACACCTATCCTGAGAAACAGTTTTGTTTTAAGGGCTATCAGCTCCCTGAAACACTGCCCATAATTTTTAAAAGCCACATAATCGTGAAGTATTCTTCTCAAAAAATTGTCTCTCTGTTTCTCAAGAGCCAATACACTTCTACTAATATCCTCCAATGAGTCAACTTTCACATGTACTCTGCTGCAATGTCTTGGTCTTTTAGTCTTGCATCCTACACAGAGCACACATTTTTGATATTTTGAAGCCATCATGAAAATTGCCTGCACACACACAATTTTTCCCCATCCTAGGAAAAGTACGTGGACTGGACTACAAAAAAGAGTAACAGAGAGCTTAAAAAAACCCAAAACATTGTAGATAAAACTCCCTTACAGACACATGCTATTCTAAAACAAAGTTATTATTTTGTAACAGAATAATTTATCTTCATCATGTTGAAGCACCATGGTTTATTGAAGCAGCACTGCCACTCAGTAAACTAGATTTAATGGTTATAATGATTAAAAAAGCTCTGTCATTCAATTTCTGTGTTGACAAAGCATTACAAGGCTCTGCAGACCTTAAAGGTAGCAATACTTACACAGTCAGGGTGCGTGCTCATCTTCATTCTTGTTACAATATGTAACTGTTCCCAGTATTGTTAAAGCAGCCAAATACATTTATAACCACAGTAAAGCAATGTATTATTAAGTATGCTTTACTTCAGTAAAAGCAGAGCTTTGATGAAGAACAAATTAAGGCTCTGTTACAGTATTTATTTGTATTGTACTAATGAAAAGCTACCTGTGCATTATGGGACACCAATAGTCTGAAGCTTTCCTGGAAAAATTTCAAGAGTCACGATTTTCAACAATATCAAAAAGGCAAAATTAAATTCTTAGGTTCCTTAGGTCTAAAAAACTAGTACAAACCCTACTTAATGTATGCAAATAAATATGGTGCCTTGAAAATATGCATCAACCAACTGGCATTATAAAATGGTACTAAGCTTGTTTACACAGTTGGCCATATAAACAGTGTAAGTTTTTTGTCAACCTTTACATAAGTATTCAGGCTCAGTATGTACACTGTGCTCATATTTTGAATGACAAAAGTAACAGCCCCATGATTTATGAGTGCTCAAAAATATAGTATCAACCTCTGAGGAAAAGATAGTTCCCGAGTTTATGGTTTTCCAAGATACAACCCCTAAAATCAGAAGTGTCCAATCCTATCAATTCCAAGCAGCATTACATCAACCAGACAACCAAATATGAAAAATTTCCATTTAAACCACACTTACTTTAAGACTTCTGTATAGCCCTTAGCAGCAGCTACATGAAGTGCTGTACCACCAGATTTTGCATGCCTGACATCATTTATATGGCCACTGTTGAGCCACTGTCTTGCGTCTCTTAGCATTATTCTTTCCTCTTCTTTTCGAGCTGCCTCTATATCAACCCCTAATTCAGATCAGGAAGGGGAAAGAGCATACAAAATATTTTAGGTCAAATACTTTAATTCAGTTACGTAATAAATCTTATACCATGTTTATGTGAAACAAAATAACGGCTAAACAATATGAATAATGTTCACTGTTAGATACGGCTATCTTTTTTGAAGACTAATCCCAAGAGGTTATGGAAACATCCATTATTGCATGACACTTTGCATGCATAATGCAGTCATTCCCCCATCAAAACCAGAAAGCTACTAAAAACAGCTCTTCAATTTTAAGAATGTCTACCATCACAGTAATAATCACTATAAAAAAAGAGATAAATTGTATTTTAACCTTCTAAGCACCAAAATATAAGTCTGGTTCAATGTATCTGTAGAAAGTAGAAAACAGCTACAATTTTTTTACGAGGACATAGCTAAGGGAAGAGGAACAGCCTAGCTTCTCAACACTGATGGTAAGGAAGATGGAGCTGTATTTCTTATACTTTGTAAAAAATTTCTAGTTTGTCTTCTATCACTGTGAAACACAAATTAAACAGCCAAGACTTTGGAAATCTCCCTTTGTATCTCAGGTAAAAAAACCAAACCAAACCAAAACATTGAAAATTTTTTATAGTACATCTCATAAAAAATTACCATACACTGACGAAAAGGGAGAAATGCAATATAACATTTACAAGTATACACATCAAGTTAAACAGCTTAAAGAACAGCAACACCCAAACCCTGAATGGCAAAGCAAAGCATGTATCTGAATCATGTTTTAATTACTACCATATGGAGTGATCTAAAGAACACAGCAGGAAAGGGGTCTTGAAGAGAACAATGCACGAGCATTGCTCTGTCTATACTGACTGAATGGTGACAAGTTTTGTGATGAAAAGGGACTTCAGAATTGTGGGCATCAAGAGCACAAATTGTATCTCGGTTGACTTCTTACAAAATCAGTGGATCAACTTTCAGAAAAATTCTGTATGTATGATTTGTCTAATATTAGACACTGGTATGCAGGGACTTGGGAAATACACACTTCTGTCTTCTGAACTTTTTGATTTCTTGTGGAGCAAAGCATTAACTCTGATATAATAAAAACAAGTGAAATGAGAAAAAAGGTACTGATTTACTAAATAAACCCACAAACCTCAGCAGTAGTCCTTACAGCCTATAAAACAGAAGATGATTTGTAAATTACTTTAGATGCTCCTTGACTCAGATCTAATTATACTTTGTTCCAGTATTTTCTGCTGAAGTTTCATCCACCCCCAAACTGTTTTTCTCTAGCAAACTTGTTTCTATCATGTAACTCCCCTGCTCAACTAAAGCACAATATAAAGCAGACCTCAAACAGAGACTATGCAAAGCTAGAACATCTCTTTTCAAAACTACTCTACATAATCAAATCATTATAATTATTTTTCAAAGGTTTTATAATTTATTAGATATAATTAGATATAATATAATTAGAGCCATTTCAGGCTCTAATGTATTCAAAGAAACTGTGAGCTATTAATCCTTTACAGGGCAAGTGAACCCCCAGAAAATGGAAACCAAACGAAATCCAACTTGACTGCTGCCCATTTAGCCATGCAGCAGAAACTGAGCTAAGGGAGAAAGTGGCCTTCACTAAAAGAAATTATTAATACCACAAAATGAAATGACATAGGTAATAAAGATGATCATATGTAGTTCAATGCATCATTCTACTGTGTAAAAAACATGGTAAAACATTGTAATAAAACAGATTCATCAAGCTCTTATCAATCCACTGGCAAGTAAAAAGCCAAAGCAACAAACTGGCAAACTGAAAGCAATTATATTGGCACTGCTGAAATACACTTAAGGCAGCGGATAGCAGACTGATCTTATCTATTATGCTACACATGAATTAGTATTTCACAGATGCTGCAATTCCCCAATTGCAGAGCAAGAAAATCCTTGAAAATTACATGCCCAAATCAAAATTTCCTGAAATGCAGAAAGAAGGAAAGTAATTATTATGTGCTTTTGGAAATACAACATGTCATTTGTTTCATTTGTTTGGTTTGCGGTAGCATATCAAAGTGCTACAACAGAGTTCACTTCTTGCGTATTATTCTTCAGTCAATTCACTGTAACAGATACTCCCTGTCTACAAACATATTAAAAAAAACCACTATAAAAAGCAAGCAACCAAAAAGCAAAACACACACACACACACACAAAATCAATGAGAGAAAAGACTCTGTTCACTAAGTGAATCTGGTAAAGTTTATGCTAAGGACAGATGAAAATATAAAATTTTACTAAATTTCATGAAATAACTAAGGCAGGTTATACACGAAGTGTTCTAAACAGCTGACCAAACCACTAGATTTGTCCACTTAAATTAACTAAACCAATCACTTCAGCCTTGGCAACTTAATAAAAATTAATAAAATTAAGTTTTATCAGAAACCGATGAAGACTCATAATCTGGAGGCTGTCTGCAAGATGTAGGAAGATTGTTGAAGCACTAAGCAGAGGAAAAAGCTAAAAGGTACTTGCTTGAAAGAAGCTGTGGTAAAAATTAAGCACATAAAAGTTTATAAAACTGTCTCTCTCAAGACAATCCATGACTAAATAAAAATTGGAGCAGAGATTAGATTTTACATCTCTAATAATCTTTATGACTGACAGATAGAAAGAATGAAAACCAGGAACTCTGAATCAGTAATGTATTGATAATCATGTGTTCCTCCAGAAGGCTCCTACATATTGATACGTGCACTACTGCAAACTGTAGCTTCCTTAGGCCTTCACACCTGCTTGCCTTTCAGAATGACACAGCAGTGCAGATTAGGAGATCCTGGCAAAACAATTCTTTATAGAGTACAGCCATTTACACGGCAATTTTGCCTGCAAAACAGTACTACACAAATAAATAGTTTACATATCACGTTAGTCACATTTATGTCCATCCCCTTTGTACATGCCCAAGGTCTAACTGTGCATCCTTATCAGCCTGAGTGACCTCACATAAATTCCTATCGTTGTAGAACTGTTCATGTGTGAAGCTGGTCATTTTGAGGTACTTTTGTAAAAAGGAAGAACGGGGAAAATCTCCTCCTAAACCCTGACCTTGAACAGAAGTTCAAAATGGTTAATGCCTAAGCATACTTTCCAGGTACGACTAAAGACCCAGGGAATTATGTCAAAAATAGCAATGTGTTTGCAGAAAAAGTCACTAAACCCAAATATAGACTTCTATCGATATCACAAATGATTGTATTTCTGAAGCCCAAACAAGATATAATGGCTGCAGAGGACTAATGGCTCCATTAATACATTATTTTACAAAACAGTACATTTCTGATCATATATCAACAGAAGAAAGTACAAGAACCTTGCCAATCTAAATAAACCATCCCACATTAATAACTGACACAAACATGGGAATTAAACTTTGTGTCATAGAGTAAAAGCTGCTCTCTGAGAGAAGCTAAATACAATTCCCATTATTAACTACAGAAAATGGAATGTAAACAGCCTTTATGATACCTTGTACGGACCTTTCTCCTTGCTTTTGTTTTCCAGACACTATTAAGAGACGAGGGAAAAAGAAAACGCTCGTCACAGGGTTCCAAACGCTTTCTCCATACGGCCCGTAGATGGCAATGCGCTGCCTCCCAGCCCAACTCCAGCCGCAGTGCGCGCTCACACCACCCGGTCACCCAAACTCTCTGGCAGCCCAACAACTTCTTAAATCATTAATAATTCATTGTTAAATGTTTTCATATTTTTTTCTGATCAACTAGTGTTACTCAACAGTTCCAAACAGGTTTTGTGAGCATTTAATGCAGCTCAGCATCAATTTAAACGCAGAATTATTGGCTTAATAATTTCAGGGCTCCTCGGCCATATAAAGGCATGTTTTATAGATACTGCAGGGAAGGTCAACCCGCTTTTTACTTCATGTAGAGAATGTTTATAAACAAATGTAATAGTTTGCATTTTATCCACATAAACAAAACTGAGTTAAGCAATACATCTGAGAGAGTCTCATTACATTTACCTATAATTAAGAATGAGGAACATTTGCTTCTCCTTGGAAAAGGAGAAGGATCTCCCGGATGGTTACATAATAGCTGCCACGCTGCACCATGAACTCCTGATTCACCTCACACCACCTCTCCCCACTAACTCACCTCCTGAGAATGTTTCCTATAATTCAAAATAACTGCTTAAGCAGTTAAAAATAATTTGAAGAGGACATTCGATGATAAACAGCTACAAAACTGCTCCAAACCATTAGTTAACTCTCTCTACTCGAGACCTAAGGAGAGGCAACATTTAGAACTGGCCAGGGCTAGCCAGCACTACAGCCGCACCTCCCTGCGGTCTGCTAGTTTTCACCAGTGCCACCAGAACCTTACACTACTGGCAAAAGACAACTTCCACAACTATGATATGTTGAAACACTGCAGAGTAGAAACATAAGGGATCATATAGAGAAATTGCAAATACGAATAAGCCTAATGAAGATCAAGAATTACGTGGAATGCAGTGGCACCTATATGCATGGGGCTGGCCCATGATGAAGGTATCAGCAACACAGAAACAACAAAGCAGGTTCTAAGATAAGTTTTTTGTATAACACACAAAATAGTTACAACAGATGGCATGCAAAGAGAATAGTTGTTCAGCACTACTTTGCCATCATTTCCATAAAACACCTAGTTTTCCTATTTGTGAAGTGTTGGTAACTGTCAACAAATCTTTACCCCTTCTCTAAGCACGTATGTAATTTTTCTTCTCACAAAGTATAAAACTAAACTAGGTTTTAAGCTTAGGAAATTATTAAGCCAATAATTCCCCTTTGAAGATTAGGGCAGAAAAATGTTTTCCTTACTACTGGAGTGCTACGGCTTCATGTTTAGGATAACTAGTCCATTAGTTCAGAATTACTATCAACATTACTTACTACGTATCAACAGCGTTCTGCTATATGCTCAGCAGAACACGGACGGCCTTGTCTGGGGGTCTATGGCCCACACAATAGGACATATGGAAAGATGCTTGAATCAAGTGCCATAATTTAGAAGTGTCACGTATGGCGTTAAATGAAGATAGACAGACACTGGATAGTAACACCATAAAAGCTCTCTTTTGTGTCTAACACTCCTTACAACAGAACTTGTAAAACAAGATAATTTATTTGGATCACTGATCATGTCCTCTCTAGACAGGTCATACTTTGGAATCTGAATGCTAAAACAGGATGAGCAAACACTGCAGATCCGTCAGTCACATAGACCTGAACCGTATTGTATTCTATAGTTTATTCCTGTGAACTTAAGCACCTCCAGAGACCCATTTTTTGTCCTGTAGTTAGACATGTCCTTATAACATAATTCGATACCTGTAAAAATTAGGCATAAGAACAAACAAACTGATGATCTCTAGAAGGCTGAATAGCTGCACAATTGGAAGGCTCTGTTTAAACTTTTCCTATAAAGACAGGTCTGCAAAAGCCGCAAAAAGGGTGAGCTAATATGGTTGATTCTCCTCATATTTCTAACAAACATCAGATTACATCATTTAAACATATCTGAAATCACAGTGAACCTGGACTGATCCTTCCAGGCAATCTTTTGCCACCAAACAACTCTGCTGATGCCAATATTGAGGAAGCCATATTCACAGCATTAACTAAGCAACACAAAAATGAAACTATAATCAATGTAGGAATAAATAAACATGAAAAGGTTTCAAGGCAAAAATGTTACAGAAAATGTCTACTTAATTTTCACACTGCATGTTTTACCTACACAGAGGTAAGGGTTTTTGGCACTCAGGTTTATTTTCAAAATAAACAGGTTTATCTTCCACTACCTGTAACACTGAGACAGGGATGACCATTCCACAGACCCCACAGTTAACCCACATTATCAAAACTGCAGCACTGTTTTATTTTATACGAGGAGTAGTACCACTAAAGCTAGAGGGATAATTGCATTCAGCTACATATATAGTCAAAGACGACACTGTCACAATGCATCCATGTTAATTCCACATTAAGATAAACAATTAAGTTCCTATTTTAGAGCTATTAACTTCTACAGCCAAAACATACACACAATTAGGCACTTTCCAAGTGATCATGATAATAGCAAACAAATATTTCCGTATATATTAATGTTATATTCAAGTTAAGGATGCCATCAAAAGCATATGATTATAACCTTATTGCTGAGACAACTGTCTCGTGATTTAGTAATATATACACTACAAGTTCACATCCATACTTATACCCTTTCTATTCCATTCTCATCCACAATTATTAAATATTCCCTATGATTTCACCCCACAGGTAAATGCCCTTAGTTCTTACACCTTCAGAACCACCCGCTGTAGGAGATGAGGTTCAAGAACATCTAAGGAACCTGAAGGGCACAAGTCCATAGGACCTGATGGAACTGGCAGATGAAGTGGCTAAGTCATTATCCATCATATTTGAGAAACTGTGGCAGTCTGGTGAAGTTCCCAATGCATGGAAAAAGGGGAAACATAACCCCCATTTTTAAAAAGGGAAACAAGGAAGACCCAGGAAACTACAAGCTGGCCAGTCTCACCTCTGTGCCTGGCAAGATCATGAAGCAGATCCTCCTGGAAACTATGCCAAGACACATGGAAAGTAAGGAGGTGATCGGTGACAGCCAACATGGCCTCACTAAGGGCAAACTGCCTGACAAATTTGGTGGCCTTCTATGCCGGGGTTACAGCATTAGTCGATGAGGGAAGAGCAACTGATGTCATTTACCTGAACTTGTGCAAAGCATTTGACACTGTCCTGCACAACATCATTGTCTCTAAACTGGAGAGACATGGATTTGATGGATGGAGCACTCTGTGGATACGGAATTGGCTAGATGGTCACACTCAAGGAGTTGCAGTCAACAGCCTGATGTCCAAGTGGAGACCAGTGACGAGTGGCATTCCTCAGGGGCTGGTGTTGAGACCGGCACTGTTTAACATCCATGTCAGCAACACGGATGGTGGGATGAAGTGCACCCTCAGCAAGTTTGCTGTCAACATCAACCTGTGTGGCACCCTTGACACGCTGAAGGGAGGGGATGCCATCCAGTGGGACCCTGACAGGCTTGAGAGGTGGGCCCATGCAAGGTCTGGCACATGGTTTGGGGCAATCCCAACCAGAAATACAGGCTGGGTGAAGAATGAATTGAGAGCAGCCCTGAGGAGAAAGACTTGGGGGTGTTCGTGGATGAGAAGCTCAACATGGCCCAGCAACGTGCACCTGCAGCTCAGAAAGCCAACCATATCCTGGGCTGCATCAAAGTAAGTGTGACCAGCAGGTCGACAGAGGTGATTCTCTCCCTCTACTCCACTCTCCTGAGACCCCCACCTGGAGTACTGTGTTCAGCTCTGGGACCCCCAACACAACAAGGACATGGACCTGTTGGAGTCAGTCCAGAGGAGAGCCATGAAGATAATCAGAGGGCTGGAGAATGTCTCCTACGAAGACAGGCTGAGAGAGTTGGGGTTGTTCAGCCTGGAGAAGAGAAGGATCCAGGGAAACCTTACAACAGCCTTCCAGTACCTAAAATGAGTCTACAAGAAAGTTGGAGAGGAACTTTTTACAGAGGCCTGTAGCAACAGTATGGAGTAATGGCTTTAAGCTGAAAGATGGTAGATTAAATATTAGGAAGAAATTCTTTACTGTGAGGGTGGTAAAACACTGGAACAGGTTGCCCAGAGAAGCTGTGGATGCCCTGTCCCTGGAACTGTTCAAGGGCAGGTTGGATGGGGCTTTGAAAAACCCAGTCTAGTGGAAGGTGTCCCTGCCCACGGCAGGGGGGCTGGAACTAGATGATCTCTGAGGTCCCTTCCAACCCAAACCTTTCTATGATTTTATGCTTCCAAATTCAGGAGAGATGCTGCATGCCTTCTTCCCTGCTTCTGTGAAACTGAAACTCCTAAGTGGTCTAACAGCAAAACAAGCTAGGTAGAATATGTATATATAAATGCATTCTTAAATATGTGTGTGTACGCATATATACACATATCTATTTACATAAAATAAATAAAATGTATAGGCTATATACTGAACCATAGGCTTTAGTGTCCAGTTACAACCAGGAAGGCACAAATGCTGTCAGGGATGTTCACAGTACGGTCAGTCCTCAGGACAGCATCCAGTTCCTGTTCTCCACAGAGGGAGGTCACACCATTCTGAAACACAGCCCTAGCAAGTTTTTTCTCACCTGATATGGTGCCTTGTTCAGCCAACATATTTTTCAAACCATCTGAAAAAGACCAGTCTTCTGAAAATCCTTTAGCTTGTCAGCAAGCCAACTGACATGAAAATTTAAGAGGAATGCTTGGAAAACACGTTTTACACAGCAAGTGAAAGTCAGTATTTTAAAACAACCTGCATTATCCCTTTAGAAGCTAACTTAAAGGTTTGTGATAGGTTCTCAGTCATACCACAAGTGCAATGTAAGACTCCTTATTCCAAGGAATAATTTCAGACATTTGGCATTTTAGAAGGGCATTCAAAAGGTCAGAATATACACACAGGGTGATTTATGGCATACAGTATAGTTGTTTACCTTTGGTTTAGTTATTCTAGGCTTTCTTGTGGTCAACGGAAAGAAAAAGTTACCTTAGGGCTACATTCACCTCATCCTAAAACT
This sequence comes from Falco punctatus, assembly GCF_963210335.1. Lineage (NCBI taxonomy): Eukaryota > Metazoa > Chordata > Aves > Falconiformes > Falconidae > Falco > Falco punctatus. The sequence goes on from NC_137585.1 coordinate 61,588,871, forward strand.
GACATCTGAGTCACCCTAAAAGTGACTATTTCTCTCCCCTCTAAGGCAGGAATCTCTTCAGTTATAGTCTAAAGCTGGAATACAGAAGTCTATATCCCAGATGCACTGAATACCATCCATAGTACCTGAAAACCACCTAAATTCTGTTAAGTGAATGTAGAAATTCAGTCAACACCTGGATTCAGCACTTCTGACCTCTTTCTTCACATGAGGCTCGGCTGAGTAAAAACACCTAAAGGACAGTTTGAGCACTGCACATTGCATTGACAATTCTCTTCAGAAAATAAATTGAGTGACCCTAAAATTCCTGATTTAGCATGTTTTTGAAAATATATTTAGTGTCCAATATACAAAACCATCCCTCCATGTTCAAAATTACCTTGTCTATTTACTTCATTCTGAAGCAGCTCTTCCATTGCCTCTTCTTCAGCAATATCTAATGGGGTGTCTCCTTCACTATTTACAGCTCCTACATGTGCTCCTTGACTAATTAAATACCTGCCAACAGAAAAAACAAACAGTAAGCAAAATAGTAAAACTGATGCAAAAAACCCCCACCAGCCACTAGGATATCATATACAACGGGTATATGCGTGTACACGTACAATTAATAGAAACAACTATATTAGGTATAAGTAAAAACCCTCATGACTGCCTACAACCCCAAGCACCTCTATGTCTTTTCATCATAATACCCATTAATACAAATAGCCCTCCATCTGCTCTTCAGTTTGCCACGAAGACTCCTGACATATTTAAAAACATACTTGCAAGAACTGAAAGAAGAAAACGGTTAGAGGACAAACAAAAGCGAACACAAAGGTGAACAGAGATTGAACCACCAATTCCCATGAGCTCCTCATATTAAGCCACTCTTCCTAGAGCTTCCAAATTTGGTGGCACATTATGCTTCTATACTATGCCAGAATCATGACTCCTGGTCTCTGAGGCAGCTTCATAAAGTTAATAAAACTAGAATCAACTGTGCTCCTCAGTATTCATAAGGTCTGATTTCAGTGGGGAAAGGGGCAAGGGGGAGAAAGGAAGCAGCGCTTCACACTCTGTTCCAACCCCACTAAGTGTTTTCTTACTTGAAGTACTACTGTCTCAGGAATCAACAATCCAGACTCTGGAATTTATTTCTGAATTTCCAATTAAGTCAAATGGATCAATTCCAACAACAAGTCACAAAAGGATTAAGTCATTTCATTGTATTAAACTATAAGCCTATAAAGTTACTGAGAACATACAGCTTAAAACACTGTTTCTAAGTAGACAATGAACACCTATTAAAACATCAATACAGATCGGTCTTACACCTTCTGACCGTAACATTTCCACTTCCTATCAAATTCAAAAGTTTGAGCCATGACAGGACTCAACACAAGCAAAAAAACTACAAACATACCTTCTGCCTTGCAGAGCTTAATTTACACTTTCCATATATTTGAGAAAAAAATACCAATAAACCAGTAAATACTCACACCTGAAGAACTAGTTATTGATTTGGTAACAGGTGTATGGAATCAAACCTTGTTATCGCAAAATGTCAAATTATGCGGAAGCCAATCACAAAATTAATCCAACACTACTACAAATGCTTTGAAATATTTCTGCTTAACTATTGCCAATTAACAATTGCAGATCCAGATCTAGAGGCATTGTTTTCCTTATCTTTATTCAATAATTCAGCATCAAGTACTCTTACAGATGTCTATTTTTTAATCTATGACTAAAACAGAACTTGTTATTAAAGCTCTGTAATTATGTCAAGGACAGGTAAGAACTGACAGATCACAAAATGCAAATTAATTCTCAGAAGTGTAACCACATCTCCTGGGACATGCATCATCAGTTGCCACCACTAACTTTGATGCTGGTATGTGGTGCTGGTTGTACATTGTTCCTCTTAAAAAGTACTGATGTGACCACTACCTTTCTCCAGTTTAAAGATTTGACTTCAGTGGAAATGAAAAAGTAATACGAATTAACATTTCTCAACAATACCAACTGAACTGTTCTAATGGTGACATACCCTTCCAGGTTACAGATCAGGTAATTGCTATGCAAGGTATCTGCTGAACAGGCAAAACCAGCAGTGGGGACACTGACTTTCTTACAAAGTCAAAACGTTGATTCAAAACCAAAGTCAATCACTGACAAAATATATCTTTATAAAAAAGTCCCAAGTCAACATTCATGTTCTTTCAGCCTGTTTCTTCTAATACAGACATGAAAAAAATGATGTTTAAAAAACCTGATTTTTGCCTGTTTCCACGATACCTACTTTTGTAGAAAAACATCTCTCATTGAAGTGGTTCTACTTGGTCAAGCGGGTCAATAACTTACAGACATGATAAAAGAAGAAATCTGTAAGAAAGTGTAGGGAATGAACAAAAGGCCACAGTAGCGTTTCAGAAAGTTATTATTCAGATATATGAACAATTTCATGATCAAATGATCCTTCAAAGCAGACTCCAAAAATGAAGCTGCTTACAGGCCTAAATCAGATCAGCAGAACTAGGGGGATTAGTAGGGTTGGAGAAGGAGAGTTATCCGAGTTCTGCTTTGCATATGCTTACAGGGCTTTGGTTCTCCTGGGTCAGCAAAGGAAGGATGGGTGAACCTGCCCTGAGCTCACAGGATTTAAAGGGATGTAAGAAACAGAAGAAAGATGAAAGGCAGCATGCTACTTGCTAGGGAAGTGAGAAGGGCTCTTTCCTAACCTTCCTTCAGCCACTCCAAGTAGGCCTCTCCTCTGCCAACCCCGACAAAAAATTAACAGCGATTCCCTCAAGTAAATTTGTAGTGAATGAGCAATACCCAGTATAAACCAAATTATTCAAAACACAACTATTTTAAAGACACCTTTTAAGCCTGGTAATAAAATCCATGTTTGTTCTGTTGGCCACATCATTCAGAAACAGATGCCTCTGTCCTGGAAGTTTATGCATTTGTTTTTCTTCATTTGCAGTAAAAACAGTTTCAGCAAACCAATGACAGGGTTCAGATGGTGCATGAAGTCATCCTGGTGCCTAAAGGATTTTAGGTTTTATTAGGTAAACTAGCACTACCAAGGGAAAGGAGAGCAATCCTTTCAGACATGTAGGTAACTTGACTCTGCATCACATACAGAAAGCGAACAGCCTTGGTAAACAAGACTAGGAGAATGATGCCCTCTGTTTGTAATGCATAACTGAGCAGAAGCCAGTACCAGAATAATCCTAAAGATCAGAAAGTTTGGTTGTTTGTCTTGTTTGGGGTTTTTTTAATTACCTTCCAAACAAACTTTACTTTGACTTAATGTTAGTTAAAACTTATAGTATGACTTCAAATATGGGTGTATTTGACATTTCGGTATTTCTGGTACCATCTAGTAAATCCTCCGCATGCAACAGCATATTATTGTGTGTAGGTATGTATGTGTATTTTAAAAGTCATCCAAGTTTGGGGGTGGGGTGGGGGGGAAGGCAAATAATTGCTCGTATTTTAACTTTATTAAATAGGTGTTACCTTCATCTTGAAATTCCGTCTTTCTAAAGTAAACATAATATAACTTTCATTTCCTCAGCTGATATTAGATCGATACAGCTATTTGCATGCAGTGAAAAGGAAATTTGAGCTGTGTAATAAAAAGTCCAGAACCACGTCCTTGGATACCATGTTCAGAAAAAGGTGCTTTTTACGAAGTTGGATGCAGAGGAAAAATAAAAACATATAGGACTCCCATCGGTCACCTACTTACAAAAGCTTTTGGTATAGCAATTAAATTTCTGTGTTTTGTAATTCACTTGTTGCAAAATAGCCATGTTCAACAGACAGCTACAGAAGAATAATTCAGAAAATCCAGTAATTTCTGTAATATTCTGGTAGGTGCTCATTCAAAATATAAATAAATGAGAAGGAAACAGTAGCTTGATCCATACCATGTTTATTTTTGGAGCTGCAAGCTTTCGAGTGTTGACACTGAAGCTAAAAGGTACCTCTTTTAGATACTCTTGTAGTTTAAGTATAGGGAATTCCAAGTACCCCTGGAATACCAGGAAGTACAGGAACAGGAAAATAAAAGTAATTCCTGATGTTTTGCCCTGATGTTTCCATGATAAGTATTAAGCAGTCTGGGTCAGACTGGAAGAACAAGTTTGCTTTTTGATACCACTGTTTCATGAAGGCAAAAATACTACTTCTACTTGAAATTTGTCTTTTAGGAATCACTGCTGTATATTCCTCAATAGCTATTGTAGATTGAAATTAACCACCTTGAAAGAAAACATGAAATATTTATTTTCTATAATTATTATGAAACCCAGATTCTCTCCCATCATATTACGAAAAATAACTTTCGTGAAGGGTTGGAATCTCAGTTATCTCTGAGACTGTAAGTAACAACCCCCTGAAATTACTGTGCAAAAGCCAAACAGTCAACACCAAAACCAAGCTCAGGAACTGGAAGTTAAAAATTTTAACTAGGAACTTGGCCTACAATCTGAATTAAAAAAACCAAACCAACAAAAAACCTCAAACCAACAAAAAACCCCTTACAGCTGACGTGTGTGTGTGTGTGTGTGTGTGTGTGTAAGTCTGTTAACAAAATGCATATAGACACACAAAGTAAATGGACAGGAAGACACCTCTCTCTGAAGACAGTTAAATAAAAACTTAAGTCTTATTTGTGAATTTAGAACTTAATCTGGAAGATGCTCAGACTTTGGCTTTACTGAAGTTTGTCAGCTGCAGACAAGATACGCTACAGATAACATTTTAGTATTTTTTATCTCTGCAACAGAAAGAGGGGCATATGTTTACATTCAAACCTTGCCCCAGTTCACAGTATCTGGAAACAAGTTTGTGAAGTCATTAGGGATATAATTAACTTCAAGTACTCGCTGAACCTGAAGGTCACCAGAATGGTGGCAAGCACAAGGCAGGGCAGAGAAGTGGCTGCTGAATTGATTCAGTTTAATGAGAATTCTTATTGAACTCACTGGAGACTCACTAGTGAAAACAAGAGGACCTATCAGACTAGGCAGAAGACTGGACAGCAGTCTCTAACTCCAAAAACATGAAGACAGGGACCCTCCTAAAAAAATCTCTTGCTGTTCAATGTGTTGTATATACATTTAAAATAAACATGTTTAACGTGGTCTTCCAGGGAGACATGGCTTAATTGCTAGTGGGGGTACTAACCAACAGCAAAACTGGTCTCCCAACAGCTTTTAACTAATCAGCAATTTAATCTAAATCCAGCTGTTTTTTTGTTTTTTTTTTAAATCCATAGATCATGGAGTTCAAATTAATTCCACGAGTGTGTTAACTGAATGGTAACAGGGAGCCAGAGACAGGAAAAGTGTTACTGTGTTCATGCATCTGTGCAAGCCATCACTTGAAGAAACAATGAAAATAAAATCTGCCCCACAGTCCACAGGATGTAACAACAAAATAGAAACTTGCACATCTTTGGAATACATATTTTAATTGCCTTCTTTTAAAATGCCTTTCAAAATTATTTCACTGTTTTTTTTAAAATATAAAGCATCAATACACTTTTAAAAGTACATCTTTGTGAACCATTCAAATTACTAATAAAAAAAGACATCTATAATCTGGCCAAATAATGTCATGAGATATTTAACAAATAAAAAATGTAAATTTTTAACATCGCTGTTTCTGACTTTTTATTTTTTAAGTTGCAGTACACTAAAACTGTGACACTTGATCCTTTTCAGACCTCCTATTGGCTTGCGTGTCTGGGAATATTCCTATAAATATTTTCCCCCTGCAGAGGAGTTTCACTTCAAATTTAAATTCCTAACAATGTTGTTATTAACTCAGAAGTAGAATGCAACCTCAAGCTCCCCAGCCCTTCTCAAAAGTGGTTTTGGTCTGGGTCTGGTTTTGTTAGTTTGGGTTTGTTTGTGCTAAAGTTACAGCTTCTGTGATTCTTGAATTTTTAAGGGGCACTTCTCAAAATAACATATTAAAGAAAGGCCTAGCCTTTTTCTTTTTTTAGAAAAAGATCTTAAATTATACAAACTTGAAGCAAATACAATAGCATTAGAATAACATTGTGCTAAATTCTATTGTTGTACATAATATGTATACACCCTGTGTCAGTGGGCAAGTTTCAAGAAAAACGTTCATTGGCTGAATATGAGCGAACAGCCAGCACCAAGCCGTTCCTCAAACACCCTCTTGTGCACCCTTCACACTTGCTTTTAAACACATAATTCAAAACCCATATAAATGTAACTGTAAAAAGTCACATTTTCACTCTTTTTGAAATACATATTGTAACCCTTGTAAGCATTTGGTGGAGAGCACTAAAATGTGCGCGGCACAGTGGAGGTGGCTGGCAGGTCTGGCAAGGCACAGAGGGGCCCTGCTTGCCTGGGCAGTGGCATGCTGCACAGCACAACAGGGGATCTACTCATCCTCTTCCACAACGACCTACAGGTAATTTCCCTTGTCCTCCATTCTCCACAGCTGAACTACTCCTGCAGTTGTCTTTCGTCCTGGATCTATGATTTACAGAAGAAAATAAAGGCTCCATAGTAAATACTGGAACAAAACTGTACAAATTCAACTGGGCCAAGAATACTTTCTCCTGTATGATTTTACGACTGAAGTAGAATAAATCAAATTACCTGAAAAACAATTAAGTCAAACTCACAGGGATGTCTTACTCAGGCACTCTGCAAAACACCATTGCATGCTCTCAATTCCTAGTGGACCTCAACCTTCTGCCTCTAAACATTTAACTGCATAGAAACTGACACAAGAAGACAGGCTTTTGTGATGGAATTTAAATTAAAATAAAATAATGATAAAACTCTAGCACTTTTAAGGTTATGTTTCTTTGCAAATTCCAGATTTTTTTTGATTTTTTTTTTCCAGAGAGAATAAGCAGCAGCACTTTTTAAACAGGAATGCTCCCCCTATGAGCAGTATCATCAGCCAGCAGCTACACAGAACACCAAGTTAAATAAGGCCAACTAGGATTATTTGGCAAAACTAGGTATTTTTCTTGAAATACGTGACTGATTATTTTAAGACAGCTGATATCAACATGAGATCTGAGGTGGATTTATTATTTCCTCTTGCAGAATACAAGCGTTGAGAATTTCAGGTAGCTACAGATGTTTAAAAAAAGGAATAAAAAAGTTGAGAAGCAAATGGCCAAATGATTTGGAACAAACAGAAAGGGGTATTTATTTTCCGTTTTTACCAGCCTAATCCAGATTTCAGCATATGTGCTTTTCTAAATTATGGCCCAGTTTGAAAAGACTTTTTGTATCTTTCAATATGCAAGAGCTCCTCCAGATAGCAGCAAATCCAGTCTCTGATTCTCCCTCATGAAGCTGTTACAAAAGGCATCTCAGACAGACACATATCTTCACTTCCAAATTGTCAAATACACCCAAAGTTATCAAAGTAGTAAGCCAAGCAATGAGAAAAAAAATTCCCCCTATGCAAACAGCACTTTCTATAAATCCTAAATACTGTACTTATATGAAAAACATATTTACGTTTATGAACCAAACACTCCACAACATAGGAACACACACCACTGAGCTCTGCACATAGCTAACTGTCCCCAGCCTCCACCGCAACTTGCATGTCCAAGAAAGCACAGCAACTAGAATCACATCTGTTTTCTGTCTTGGTATGCAGAAGCTTTGAAAAAACAGCATAGATAACAGTATCTGGTTAGTTTTACTCCTCCTGTGTTCCAAGAAACCTCCGAAAAATGCCAGCAATAAGCTCTAGAAATATTTGTACGTAGGCGGCCACCTAAACATTAACAGTACAAAGATGGAACAGGAAAAATTCCTACTTGCAGCATATGAGAAGCAACTAAGCCTTCATATTTTACCATATTCATACAGAGGAAAGACATATGAGAGGCAGCAGAGCAACATTTAGGTTAAAGTAAACAGTGAGTGAGAAAAGTAGGAAACGGGAAGAAAGCTGTATAGGGAAGCACATGCTATAACCTATTTTAAAAAAACACCAAAAACAAAACACAAAAAAACCCCCATGGAGTCTGGTAATGCCAGGATTAATACAGGGCAAAAAACTTCAGCAGAAAAGAAATATGGCTAAACAAAAACTATTTTTAAAGTGTATGTCAAATGCTAATTTCACTCTGCACTTCGTGAACAAGTGTTTCTCTCCTTTACTTTGAAGTCTGCACCCTATAGTGCAAACATGACTGTTGAGTTTGAAAAATAACTTGTTGCAGCTGCAGAAGAGTACATAAAGTAACTCTAGATCACAGAACTCTGTGGCTCAGGATGCTTTCCTATAGCAAGTCTCCAAGCATTTGTGGTGATTTATGAACGTGTCATCAAAGTGAGTATTTGGGATTGAGTTACGCTGGTTAGAAGAAAAGGTAACAACAGCATGGAGGCAGAAAAAGAGGAGGAGGAAGGAAAACTATGCTGCTGCCCACCTTCCTCAGCTAATTCCTCACCAACAAGAGGTGATCGCACCACTAGCTCACTGTCCCTCCTGCCTTGTGCCAACAGTAGCATTGCTGTATTTGACTACAGCAGCACCACAGATTCTGATTTTTAGCTGCTGCTTTCTATTTCAGCAGAAGTTAATGAGTATGGAGGACAATAAGCTTGTTTAATTAGGTCCAACAGCCACGTGGTGGCGTTTCTATCAGAAAAACTTAACCAAGATCAATTATTTTACTGTGTTTAAACAGATATTAGCATAGATATAATCACTCCATCAGAGAACTTATTTTATTTGTAATTATGTTGTGTAATAATAGAGTGACCAAATCTCCCTATGAAGCAACATTACTATCACAGTGCAACTTTTAGCATCATCAGTAGTACTGAACTCAGTCTGACCCCTTGTTAGGTATCAGCAATCTGCAACTCATAGCAGTTGTTTGCCTGTCCAGTCCACTTTCAACTTCCTTCAAAACACATTTCTTCCAAAAGAAACTCTTACTCTTTATTCAAATCTGATAAGCAGTGCCTCAACCACAATCAAGAGGTTTCAAGTAATTGCTTTTTTTTATGCTTTTCCTGTCATACCTGCTGTTACAAAAACCCCCTACATTTTTGTGTCTTGGTGTCTGAATCGTATCCAGGTAACTCACATACACCAATGCACAGCAGCCTTCTGTTTATAGAGATACCATGCTATATTTACAAGGATTTCAGAAGAATTCAAGCAGCTTTTATCCTGCCTCAGTCAGGGTAAGACTAGAAAAATACACACAGATTAGGATCATCTGTACTTCAATGACGTAGTTTAGGACATCTAACAAAAGACACAGCTGCAAGAAAGGATAAGTAGGTCATAAATTGCTTTAGTGTCATTAGAAAGTCTACTGTACATGGCAGAAAAGGGTCAAACACAATAGAGAAAAACACTTAAGTAAAAGCTGAAAGAAAATAAAAATTGAGATGCACAGAAGTAGCAATCTACACCACACCCATGTTTTCTCCTAGAAAACACTCAACCCCAAATTTACTGTGAATTGAATTTTTTATCAGGTAACTGAATAAATACTATATTCAATATTTAACAGCACTAACAATTCCACAGGTTCCACAGCCTAAGAAGAATCTATCGCTGTCTCTAAAATAACAATTTTGAATTAATTGATGAGGCTCTCACAAGTCACAGTATACCACACTTATCAAGCACTTGATCAATTCAAACCCTGGTTGCTCATGTATTTGGAGCTGCTCTCCCATGTTCTAGTCATACCTAGAAAAACAGGAGTCCATCGGGGTCAACAGGAAGTTATATTATCCAGGGAGGACCTGATGTTACATTTCTCAGCAGTCTGCCTGAGGTCCCAGGCTTCCATATGCTGTCACATTCAAGAGGATACCAATAAAACCAATGCTCTGTGATAAACAAGTAAGATCTTTCCTATGCACATAATTTCTCAAAGGAGGATTTTTTTTTTTTTTTAGACATGAGCTGCACTTTCAAGTTCTTTTTCAGCCAAAAATTAAGACTGCTCTGAGCTTTGCATCAGGCATCAGTCCCTTAACTTTTCATTAGATGCAGTGAACTGCTAAAGCATATTAAAAGAAAAAATATACCTTCCACTAAATCTTATGTGCCTGAAGAAGATAACTCTGAACTTAAAGGTTTAGTAAATTTATCTTTAGAAGAATAGAAATGCAATATACTTACTAACAAATATTTAGGGTCACAAGTGGAGATGCACACAGTAATCCAATGTGAAGCCATCAGCTACACACTGTCTTTGTGCATCCCAGAGTGACCCACTCTCGTAGACTCTCTCAGCTGAACAAACAGGTATCAAATCAGTTAGGTCCTATAACTTCCTCTAATCCATCAACCATATCTTACATTATATTTCTGCCAGCTGTTTTTTATCCAAACATCAGATCACAATTACACAGCAGAAAAGGTTAAACTCTACCACATAATGATCATGACTTTGAAAAGGGAATTTCACCATCCACCTAAACAACTTAAGTGTTTCATTATTCTTAAAACATACGTATACGCAGCAAAAACATGTTGAAAACAGTACACTGCCACAGCACATCTCCATGATAGAAGATGCCAAATGATACTAGCTTACTGATCTTCAAGTTCCTCCATTATTTTCTCTGATAGAATTTAGCTTTATCCTTGCAGATATGTAATACATGTTTGGAGGAGGAGAAACTTTTATGTTGCTCATAAAGAATGAACACTGCACTTTGATTTGGGGGAGAGGGGAAGAGACTAGCATATTTTCTCTCCCAATATTGTTATTCTCAATCTGTTCTTCCAGAAAGAAGCAAGGCAGCAAAGACAGACAAATTAACCTAAACTATCTTCCAAAGCCTGAGGTGACCTTTTCACAGCTCTCACAATAAACGTTGCGTTTCTACCAGTGTCAACTTGAAAGAAGTCATCCTTCTAGAAGAGCTGTTCTTTGGTTGGTAATAAACCTCCTTTGCCTGCTTTTATTTTGTCACCTAGCTTTTTTTACAATGTATCCTTCTGAAGTCCTCTTCCCATTTGCTGAGTAGGTTGTATCAAGTTTCATCTTTGGTCCTTCTTCCTTTTAATTCTACTCCTCCAGTTAACACCTCCCTGTGTCATTTAAAGAAACATCTTGCATCCTGACAGAAATGCTGACTCACCTTGTAGCATTCTCTATCAGACCAAACCCTGTATCATCTCACATAATCAATTTGCATATGGTTTTACATCAGACCACCAGCTTCACCTTGTCATTCATACATCCAAACTTCTGACTATCCTCCAAAAATCCATTTCTGAATGTATCACTAATAACATCACTTCGTATTCAGTTAGTTAAAACCATAACTGCTAACAAAGCTAAAGGAGATGGGAGCCATCCTTGACATTTTTATCAGTCTGCTTTGCCTAAATAATGTCTTGCTTTTCTGATTATAACGGGGTATAGCAAAAAAAGTTTAGATCAAAACCACTCCAGTAAGTAAAAGCTCCAGATGATTCAGCTATTAAAACTTAGAAATGGATTAGAAACTACTGTTTTGAAACGTATTTTGTGGCACTACCCTCAGATATCATGGAAGAACATTCAACAGTACCAACTGGTTCAGGCTCGCGAGGTGGGAGATGAAGGAGAGGACTTCACCTCAGCACAGGCAGCTCTCCACAGCCAGGCTTCTGATCAGAGGTACAAGCTATGTCTGAAAAGCAGCCCAGAGTTTTTTTTAATACCTGCATATCTATGCCAACTGCTGCTGGCAAACTAGATCAGCTTACTTATCCGAAAGAGAGTAAACCTTCCAAACTCCCTGAAGGCTAGTCTTAAGCTAATAGTTCCCACATTGTTGTGTGATCATTAGATAATGCGAGAGAGGGGGTAAGAGCCTGTGGAGGAGGGAAAACCAAGGAGAGAAGGGAATGACTGCCTATTTCTGCGGTAGTCTCAAGTTAGATCACATCAAGCATATTGTGAAATTGAACTGAACACCCTTTACTAGCTGTTGCCACATGAGCACTGGTCCCATCCATGTACCACAGGCAAGACTCGCTACCACCCAGCACCCACAGCAGTCCCTGCAAGGCAAGTAGAGCTGTAAGTAAACCACCTATCACTGAACATCTATGTATTCAACTACAGGTCTGCAGGACTGTCTCTCCTCAGGATACTAGACAACGATCACTCAGTCTTAATGGTCTGTTACTAAAATAGAGAGATACAGGGACAATGGCTTGCTGAGGCTTCAGCAAACTAGTTTGGCTGGGTTCACTTTCAGTTATCTGGAGTCTGGAAAAACAGATGGGCAGCAGCAGCAAGACAGTGGTTATGCACAAGCCTTTTAAAGTCTGCTTTAAAGGCTAGGGGAAGGAGGGGATAAAACATAGGAAACTTTGGGCAGGAAGGAAAGCAGGTGAGCTGGGTTTTAGAGCAGCAGAAGTGGTAAAGCTGCTGCTCTCTTCCCAAATGAACTGAGTGAGGAGACTCTGAACTTTAAAAAGTTACCCTCTCTCTAACTGTAATCATGTTTCAGCCTTGAAAATCTGTAAAATAAAGCCGTGTCTTGAAACTGTGCTGTCTTGGGGTCTGTATGTGTAACTGTGTATCAAACATGCCTCCTAAACATAAAAGCAACCATACTGAGTTAGACCCAACATCCTTTTAACACCTTGGCTCGTCTTCAAAAGTGAGCACATCTTCAAGAAGAATAAAAATAGGCCATATACATGTTTTTTTCCAGTAATACTTTTCCAGTCTCTCAACTACTTTCATGGATTTTCTGAACCAGATCCCATTCGTATGTGTATGTATTCTGTGTTTGGTTTGGGTTTTTTTTTTTTTTAGTCCACCCTCGGTGGATTTCTCATCCCTTGAACCCGTAAGAAATTTTAGAGTCTACAACAACGTTTGGCAAACTGTTACTCAGAGGTAGTACCCACTGCATGAAGGTATAAAAAACCCCTATTCTTCCCTCAGGAGGCACCTCCCTCCCCCTCGTATTTTTTTGCACAAAACTGTCACTAAGTTATTTTTGAAAAATGCTTTTCTTATACTTGCTGAAAGATGCACCTTCCTTCATTCTGGCGAAAATGAAAAAGCATTCAAATTTAAGTAGTAAAACTGTACTGTAACCTCTAAATACTTGCAAACAACCTTCAAAATATATCAGCTACACACTCACAAGCAGGATGGTACAAAGCCCACAAAACTAATTCTTGAACAGAAATTTCTACAATTTCAAATATATTTTACATTAGTCTGGTACAACACAAAGCAGAGAGAAATAAAGAGTAAGCATTTAAAAATTACGTTTCTTAAATGCCACTCTGCACTGTTTTTCCTCCTCTATTGCATTTTTTGCATTCTAAAAAGGATTTTCTTTATTGCCTGATACCAAAACAATACACAAGCTTTTCAACTGCAGAAGAGATCTGTCAGATAAAACAAAAAATCATCATTATACATACCCAAACAGTTTTACAAAGGTAGTTTACACCCAGCGGTTTTACAAAGGTAAATGTAAGGGTCCTACCCATTAAATACCATCTTAAAGAATGCACACAAAATTTCCTACTGCATTAAATTTTGTTTCCACATAGCTATAATCTTTCAAAACATTTGATGCTGACTTTTAAATTCATACTAGCACAATCAAGAAAAAAGGCTCCTTTGTGTAAAGCTTTCGTATATATATTAAAAAAATACAGAAGAATAGAAAAAGAGAACATGCTATACAAAATCCACCTGTTTGGGGAATTTTGAAGAATTTTAATTTAAAACATGTTCATATTACAATTACTTGTAAGCTATTTCACATGATCATAAACTAGATGAACACTAACTTAAGTAGGCAATTCTTAAATTAAACTATTCAAAGAATTTCTAGTAAGCTGAAGCACTTCCAGCACTTAAGTATTTCAGAAATAGCAGTGGAAATAGAAGGAGCAGTTGTCCTCCATGGCAACTTTTACTTTAAAGCACAACTCTCCACCCGCAACCAGCTAACACCTTTTTTCATGCTAAACTATGTTCTCTTGCTGTATTTTACCTGAAGTTCTATAAGACTAACATTTCTTAAACTGGAAGATGAATTATTTAGAGGAGATGGGAAGTGTATTCATGAGGAGGTGGTTGTTCCAAAGGAGCAGAAAACTGAAATGGGAAAGATGCGAGAAGATGCCACAGGACTGGTGAATGCAGTGGAGGCTGACAGGGAATGTACCTGCAGTGAGAAGTCCATTAGGCAGACAGTGCAGTTAGCGAAAGCAACATAAAAACCATGGCACCAATTCACTCAGCCCATTAGCAATTAGCAGTGTCAAAACATGACTGAAGTGGTGGCTCCCTGAGATACCCAGAGTTTTTTTGGAGAAGCTCCCTACCACCTACTGTACTTCTCTCAGATCTCCAGCACATGGGTGTACTCACTCAGGAACATCTGAGCAGCAGCAGGTGCTACTAAGAACAATGTGTATGTTAGAGGGAGAGAGAGAACACAAGAGGATCGTGTCCAGTGAAAGCACAGCAAGATGGGAAGGTTCCCACATTGATCAAACAGGCAGGCACCATTCTGTATCAAGCCAAAGTGACTCCCAGTCGTTCCCATTTACCATACATAGTAGGAAATGGGTGTTAGAAGCAAATGGATGGAACACAGAAAGAGCAGTTGAACTGTGAGATTGAGTACTGACTCAATTATAAAAGCAGTCTGAATAGAAAACTTTCTCACTCTATAAAAAACACATTAACCACCTCAAATATAATCCTCTGGAAGTCAAAAGGCACCAGAAGAAGAAAAGCTATCACAAAGATTGTACTATAAAGGTTTGTAATGATTCAACTTTTCTTTATTTTGAAAGCAGAACCAAGGTTTTACATCCTATTAATAGATCTGTGAACTTCAACACACCTCAACTCAGTTATACTGCACAGACTCTAACCCTAGTGATGAATCACACAAGATTAATTATGCAACATTAACAGAACTTCTGTTTTCCTTCCCCCTCTTTTAAGCTTAGAAAGTGATGTACACACATACATGAAGAATGTTAAGGTTGAAAGGTGAACAGAGTCACCATGCTGAGAATGTGCTAGAAAGTCTCTAAATTAAATTCTAAACGCAGAAATGCATTTCATAAACAGAAAATATATCCATCTCCTCGCTCTGTTGCTTTCTTAGATGTAATTTTAGATTTTGAGATATGAAAACTTGAAATAATGAAAGTATGCTATCAAGCCACATTTTTCTTCTTAATTATAAAAATATAAACATTGTAAACAATCAGTATATTAACTAAATTTGCATATTTGGAGGATTTTTACAGATTTCAAGAGAAATACATTCCACCTGTTTACATCTGAAAGAAGTCCTAAGAAGACTTAAGATGGAAGCAGAAATAGATTGTCGAGCCTCCAATTTGGCAAGCTCTACAAAGCTGTGCAACAAGCAGTTTCACAGGAGGAGGAAAAAGGGAAGCCCAGGTCAGAGACTTCACAGCCCTTCACTAACAAAGTTAGGAAACACTATTCCCTGACTCTCTCTTGCACCTTGCGAGAAAATAGTAAATGAAAAGAAGTTCTGAACAAAAATGCTACTACATATCATACAGGACAGAACGATGACAAGCTATTAGCTGTGATCTTTTCAGAACTATGTATTTACTCAAATCAAATGCTCCCTTCCATGAACCAGAACATTTAGTGCTAAAAATGAAACATATCAGATTCAGCCACAGAGACACACACAAACATCCTCATGCTTCCCAAGAAAGATGCATCATCACTAAAGAAGGTGCTGGATCCAGCATGTATGGGCCAAATAAAAATCAAATTTCTAACCTCTGGTAATTTATTCGGTCATCTTTTTATCTTCCCAGTTTTGCCTCAGCTGCAAATTCTGCTGTCAGTTTTGTAAATTATTTGAAGCTGAGCTCCTAGAGAAGCAGTCTGAAGAAAACCTAAACTCCATGGGCCTCATTAGATACAAATATTGCTCCATTCAAGTCAGGTTACCCTTCTCAGCCGTATGTGTGAATTTGTTTGAACAGTTTATCTTCAAAACTCTGTGAACCTTAAAAACACTGCTCTTCCAACAGCTTAGATGTCCCACATCCCACAGGATTACACTCCAATAATCTTTTTTTTCAAGGATATCTACAGAAAACATGTAGAAAGGTATTGTCTGAGAGTATGAAAAACACATGGCTGTCTTTAACAATATTACAGATTTCAGATACTCAACAGTGAAAAAGTGCCTCGTGAACAAGGGACATCACTCTCTTCCATAAACTTCTGTCTACATTAGGCTGCAATGCCAAACCAAGAACACTTACTCAACTTTTTCCTACTGTTGAAAAAAGGCAGGTGTTTTACCTTCACTAAACTGAAGAAAGGCTTATATTATCTCAGTTTGTACAGAAATTCTTGTCATAGTATAGCCAACAAGTAAACTTTTCCAGCACGCATGCAAGGGAGATTACACCATCAAACATCTGCACAGTGTAGAAAGACAGGTTGCAGGAGTTAGCAGTGACACAGTGTCCCAGTTACAAAAAGGATATACAAAACACTTCTCTGTACGAACACCCCAAAAAAAATTTTCCCAGTGAAAACAATATACAAGAGTCTCCAGAATTTTTCTCTTCCCTTAAGATTCAAGCAATCAAAACTCTCAAACTCACAGAACATCAATAAACAACTCCCTAAATTTACAATTTCTATCTTTTGCCACTGCAATTAGTATAGCAACATAATTACATGATAAAATAACTTTCTGTATTTTATCCAGGTCTTACACTGGATCAGACATCACACTGTGTTTAGCAGAACTAATGAACTTTGTGTTTACCCAAAGGGCCTTTAGAAAGACACCATTAACTTTTTTACTGCAAGAACAGCACGCTGAACAACATATGCCACACATTTTCTCAAATTAATCATAACTTCAGGTCAAACCAGACAACCTCAGGAAAAATTTGATTTTAGCATATATCTTCAGTGCCCCTCAACAGGCTTCAAGAATAACAAGAAAATCACTCCTGGAATTTAGCCCCGAGTAAGCTTTAACTAATACCATAACAGGCATCTAACTTCAACTGCAAAATTTTGCTCCACAGCCAAAATAATTAGCAAAAGTCACCACTTTATACCACACCTGAAAAACAGAAGTTTCAAGACTGCAAATACCATTGCAAAATTGCTTTCCTACATTGTAGACTTATCCTGGGATAATGTTTCAGACTACTAGTGAAATGTAAATTTGAACTTTCTGTGCCTTCCCCCCGTAACAACCCTTCTACAGAGGAAAGCAATTTTTAAAAAAATCATTTGGCAGCCATGAACAGTCTTAAATGTTTACGTCTTACAGCTACCTAGGATACAATATAAGAAAGCTAGAAAGAGAAAACGCAATGCACAAATAGATATGCACACAGCACACTTCACAATCAACGCATAATATAAAAGCATTCTCTCTCACTGCACATCCCAGAGGCAACTAAAAAGACAATTTATGAATGCCATCTGCTTCTAGTGCCTCTCTAACAACGTATTAGTAAAATACATGTATTTAAAAAAAAAGAGGAAAAAGTCTTACTCTGCTATATCAAGATATCCACAGGAAGCAGCTGCATGTAGAGGTATCCAGCCTTCATTATCTGGTTGATTAATATTTGCTCCATTTTCCACCAGAAATTTCACCATATCTACGTTATCATCTATACAAGCCTATAAAGAAAGAAAGATTTAAGAAATAAGTTCATATTAAAGCTATTCTACAACACTGTGCATCTTTAAGCAACATCTTCAGGAAAAAAGGTAAGCATTTTCAGGTCTGATGAGGGAGTAGGGTTTATTTGTCAGGATTTGACTGTTAAGACAGGAAGAATGTGAGGGAAAAGCAGCAGGTGTTACAGATTTGTAATAAAAAGTCCTTAAATTCAAACAGTTTTAAAAAACCCAACAAATATTATTTCCTCAGGTAAATTTCTTCCAGTTTGCTGAGGAGCCATTTAAACACCCCCCACCCCGCCCCGCAACCTTATTCTCCAGTACAAAGTGGTTCCCGTTATAAAGCCTCCAGGCCCTCACTCCATCACAGATCCAGCTCAGTCACTTCAGTGGATATTACAATTGAATAAACACTTCATACACCATGAAGTAGACTTGTGACCAGGAGATGGGGAGTAGTTTGGTAAACAATACCATAACATGGTTTTAATTATAATACAGTTGAGACTAAGGAGTATGGAAGGGGATGCTGCGTTGCATTTCAACAGCCCCCTGCTGTTTTCTACTGCAGCATTTTCTATACCACCACAGATCTTTTAACAGTCTATTAATCACTGCTATTTATAAACCTGAGTATCAATTTGGCACACTGCAGAAATATTATCATTTGTGCCCATCTCTTAATTACCAAGCAAACAGTGTTGCCCAGATGCAGAACTACTGTCATTCTCCAGATCCCCATCTTGACTGGCTCCTATTTTGCCTTTCTTCTCTGCGTTTGAGTGTTTTTCTCACAGGGTGCTCAGGGAGTTTTCTTGCCAACTTCCATACTGCTGCCCTTAAAAGGACAGAGCAACAGAGAGAAAAGTCCCTCTGCATTTCAGGACAGCAAGGACTCAAAACAGCTAGACCCCACAAGACTGGTATTAATTCTGTAGCTTAATAAATCAACAATACTACATAACCAGAAGGCTGAAATGAGAACTTTTACCGCTGGGCTCCTAAATCCTAGAGAATTATGCCTCTAATTAAATGCAATTAAGGTATAAACTCTACCTCTCAGAATACTCTTACAGCAATGAAGACTGAAAATTATATACTGCTTTATTATGGCAAAACCCCTCAGATCTCCTTATTTAAGCAATTGTGCCTTCATAATATTCACCAGTTCATTATAAGGACTATAAATTTATAAAAGAAAACTTTGGAATTGCCTAAGCACTTTTAAATACAGATCTTTTAATATTACATTTCAATATGCTGCACACTTATATATCTTAAAATCCTCTGAAATTCATAATCTGTGAAAAAAGGATATCCTAAAATTGATTAATACTAATTAAAAAAAAAAAAAAAAAAGAGCCAGACCATCTGGTTCTGACAGAACTCAACACAGAACAATTCTTGCCCATTTTTCAAGTATACATAAGAAAAATTGGCAAGACATACTCAGAAAAATACTGTTGCTAAGTGAATCAAAAGCTTACATATGCAGCACATTAAAAGACATATGACTAAGTGGCTAAAAATATTTGACCAAATTTAGGCAGTTTATTGTGCCATACATGGCAAGAATCAGGAGAACTCAAATACACTTCTCACGTGTTATCAGAGATTGCACATTCATGACAAGCAAAGATAAACAATCTGTGAGATTATATACATTTTAGGATGATAGAAGAGTAACTATTAAGATAATAAAATAATTTACTTGCATATGCAAATGGGAGAGTACTGGCATTACTAGTGATCACATTTGTGAGGTTTAAATAATGTTCCTCATAACGGATTATACAATCTGAACAACTGCTCTAGCAATTTTATTATGGAACAACAGAAGCCACAGAAGCTGAAGTTGATGAAATGGAAGACAGATGTATAATGTAAAAAATATGACCTTTAAGCTTCCTTAAGCAAAGATTACTTAAAAATGAGCTTTGTACCGGAAATATTTTATAGAAAACCCACTGTGGCCTCCAAGGAGATTATTACCTATTTTAACATGAAGAAAAGCAAATGCAACTGATCCTGTTGCTGAAGAACACACATATAATACATCCTATTTCTCCTTGTCTCCTTTTTCCCCTTAACAGCACCACTGGCAGGTGTTTGACAGACCCCATCACTCTCAGCACTACCCACATGAAAGACACCTCTGACTATCAGCAGGTACCTTAAGTCAGAACAGCAAGAAAGAAATGTTACAAAAGAAACTTTATCTCAATGTTTTTCCATTTCTGCTCTGCTTGTCATTGCACTATCTTCGTGGTCACTTCTAAATGCAATATTTATCAAGTGCCAGAAGTGCCTCTGTCGTGAAAGACTGACATCTCAACCCCAAAAGGAAAACTTGTCAAAACAGCATGATAAACTTAAAGCAACAGCCTCTGAAGTCTGCCTTTCTAGGCCTCAGCATGGAAGTTATTACAAAGGAAAAAGAAACATACATGCAATGTTGTTAGTGACTCAGAAAGATAAATTCCCATGATGTCTCTGTCTCAGCCTATGCACAGAGGACAGGTAGCACAGGCCTTCCTCTTTCACATCTGCTACAGTCCTTCCAGGATTAATCTTAGGTTTTGGTGTTTGCCTCCCCATGTCCCTTCCTTCATGGTCCTTAGTTCTCACTTAGAGTCTCAGTTACCATTTAGTGAAACAACAGGTCATCCCTAAAGCTCTACCCAAGTGCTTGCTAGCCACCACACCTGTAGAGCACACATGCTAGCCAGCTCCTGGGGCAAGAAGAGCAGCATAGGAGTTCAGGCTCAAGATTCCCTTGATCCCATGCACTGGTTCTGTCAATCAACACTATTCCCAGTCTCCACAAACTGGTAGAAAGGCAGGATTTCTGCATGAAGCACTCATTACGCTGCCAAATTTGATGTAAGTTAGCCAATGGTCCCCAAACAGAACAGCTAGACAGTACCATCATATAAACCTCGTTTCCTTTGGGAACTGATTTAGAAACTTGGCTAATTAGTCACAATGGAAGCAAAACAAAGCAAAGTTGATAATACAAAGTCTGGTTACCTTTTCTGATAAGAATGGAGATGGTATCTCAAAGGAAGTATATTAAGGCCCGGGAAAGAAAACTGCTTTCTGTTTGTACAACCCGAAACCTGGACTACAAAGACCAGCAAAGATCAGCAGTGCCTGGCTCCCACACAGACCAACCCTAGGTAGGTCCAACTTGCCCTGGAAACAACATGCCTATGTTAAGTGAAACAACATTTTAAAGGGGATAACCAGAACACTGCTGAACATGCTAGATTTTAACTGCCTTCACCATGACTTTGCATCCCAGTGCAAGCGGCATGTGATCTAGCTGGCTCTCATTACTATCAAGTATTAAGTACATAGGTGAAGGGTAGGTAGACCTAAGTTATTAAGCAACCTTAAAAATAGCTAGCTTTAGAAGAGGTATCTAGAGTGCTTGGTTCCTCAGTAGGTAACCACCCAAAGAATTCAGCAGACAGCACTTCCTCCCAAAAGACAGGAAAAACAAGTGTGCATTAAAAACAAAACAAAACAAAAAAACCTCAGAAATCTTGTAGGGAAAGAGGCAATCAATCAGTTATGATTACTGTCCCACATATATGCGGCAAAGCTATACAGTTATGTATCTTACATTGGACTACAATTTTTATTGTTTCTCATCAGTGATGAGATCTAATGACGCAATGTCATCTAACAAGGTTTAGATCTTTGATTTTTTTACCAGGATTTTCTAGAGAATAAAACCTAGCTTTTACTGTTACCTGCTTAGTATCCTGATCTATTCCACAAATTAAGATACTTTGCCTCTGATAGCAGAAAATAAACATTGTATATTTAACCTGTCATCACATTTCCTTTTTCCTTATTACTCTTAGTACGGAAAGGAGTCAAAAATATTAACACAGCATAATACGTTTGACTTAAAGGGATAAAACAAGCCAAAGAACCATTCTGAATTCCTGTGGGAACACTGGAAAGAGGAGAAAGACCTCATGCAGTGGCCTGGAGAATAGTTTATCTCTTCTTTGATTTATCTAGTGAACCAAGTCCAGTGAGTCCAATGGGAACTAAGCAGGACATTAACATCTTTGTTAATGTACCCGAGAATCAAATTAAGGGAGGGCATCACAACACCTAGAGCAGAGCTGGTTAAAAGTGGTTCCTGTTCTCTTCACCCTGGATTGCTTGCTCCCTCTGCTGTGACATACCCCACCTTAATAGCTATGCTGACATACTTTGCTGAACTAGATCTGAAGTGGATCAGAAAAGCAAACAGAATTTAAATAAAATAAGAAAAGGACAGCAATATACTATTACCTTTATCTGAGTAAAGCAGAAATGCTTTGATTATATTAAAATGTGTTTTATATTCAGATAAATCTTGTTCTGAAATTCATCTTCATGTCCCAATTACACTATCAGAGAGACAACATTTTGTTTTGCTGTGAAATTTCACCACTTGCAAAACCTGTGTTAAAGCTTCTTGTTTCAAACTGACATTTTCCAAAGAACACATTTCTAAATTTGCAACCACTTCTACTACTCCAGCTTTTAAATTTACCCCATTTTAGCCCATTTTCTTGTTTGTACAGACTTCCTAAGGAAATCACATTACTCGCTCTGTCTTACCTGGCTGTCCTACCTCTTTCATTTTCAACTAAAATTGAGACAGGAATAGAGGTTGAAGAGAATTCACTACTTGTCATGAAAAGGTGGTTAAAGGATAAGACAGCGCAGTTCACAGTGTGAACTCAACGATTACCACTTCTAATTTCTATCTGGCCCTCCAGCAAGCTCAGCACCACCAGATAATCCTCACAGTTGCAACACTGGTCTCAGCCTGCAATGATTTTTACCCTCATGAGGAAAAGTTGTGTTAGGACAGAGGACATTACAGTTCATTAGTCACACTGTTTCTGAACATCTTCTGCTCATCTTCACTCTCCTTGGGGGGGGGGGGGGGGGGGGGGGGAAGAGTAAGCTTACATATTGCAATTCTTAAATTTATTTTTTTCTTTCAACAAACCTCATTGAGAAGGTATAAAAAGAAGTTTGTTCGAAAGATCCAAAGTAAGCTTGAGCAACACTTTCCACTTTTGGCAGGTCACATATTTATGCTGCACATTAATTAACAACACAGCACAGAAGTGAAGTGGCAGTAAGGCACACAAAAAGTAAACATAAGCCTTACCTAACTTCCAAGCTAGAGACCTGAGGTAACCTGGCAGTTATAGCCACTAGAACAAAGGAAGAATAATTTTTGCACCTTAAATTTGTTTGTAGGTCATTAATTCAATATTTTCATATGAAGTATAAGATATTAAGAGTCTAATACTAGTAATGCAATGTCCTAAGACTCACGGAGTATTTAGGAACATTTCCAGGATAAAGGGTAGTAAGAGTGACCAACAAAAATTATGTCATGATTTTTTAGTGATTATTACATTTATTTACTATTTAAGGAATCACTGACAAAATTACATATTTTACATTAGCTGAGTGTTCTTTTTAATATAATACATACAGGGTGGAAAGACTACTGTTGATGTTCACATTTACGGTGCAAAACAGGACAGTATTGGTGTTGTAAGAGAACTTCAGGCACTAATCTAGTATTACAGATGACAAATGTTGCTCAATTATGAAATTACGTATAATCTTTCTAGTGTTCACTTAGCCAACCCACAAGTCGTAGCTTCTATTTTTCAGTGAGCTGGAGTAATACTCAGTATTTCTGCATACTGACAAAATCTAGTTTTAGGATTGCATATTTTACTTTTTTAAAGCATGCCTACTCATATAAATGGAACAGTTCACCATGCAAATATTATTGATAAACCAGTAATATTACCCTTTTGCTACACTTGTGTTATTTTAACTTGTTTGTAAATATATGCGTGTATGATGTATGTGTGTATTATTTTAGTTAAGAATGCCCTACTCCTTAAAATCCTGGAAAGCTGGTCCATAGTCCATACAAAATTGTTAAAATTATAGTTGCCATATCCCATAACTCAAATTAACAAATAATTTCAAGGGCATCTCATTGCTTCTGAAAGTTCCGGCAGTTTCAAGTTTATTATATTTATCTCACCCCAGAATATAAATCAATCTTGGCACAAATGTCAATGTCAAACCCTTTCCCCCACTGCAGGGCAGCAAACTTTTCTCTGGAGAAATTTCTTGGAAACGTTTCACTTATAAACATAGAAAATGAGAATCCTTTTAGACACCTGCAAAAGCAGGTGGGCAAGATATCTTCTAAGGAGAAAATACTACTTGAGGCTGATGCAACATTTCATGTCCATTCAAGTCTCATGGGGAAGGCATGCAGAGACTATTGAAACCAAGCATCCATTAACCATCATTATTTAATTTGAATGCTGCAGAGCTGTCAAACATTGACAAAAATAAATCATTCCAGAACTCAAACTTCTCTAGCTATTAATTCCACTTCATGTAAACACCTTGTCATACGCATGAGTATTATCTCCACACAAGTTCACTTAGATTTTATTTCAGCTCCAAGAGGTGGATAAACCAGGAGCTACACAAAATTGGTAACTGTTTAGCTCAAATATTCAGTAAGAGCATAATGTAATTTCTATACTACAATTTTGCCTTGTTTTCTCTGCTACACTGAACTACTAAATTACATGCCTTTAAACTTTGCTAGTTTAGAACTTATAGTTAAACCTGTAAACTTAATTAAGGGCACAACTGATGAAAAAAACTAAAATCTATCACTGTTGAGACTAATAGAATCTAAATGTTATAAAACTGATTTCACAGTGACTTCCTATTATTTAAACCCTAATGAATGCTTAATCATAGTTCTTAATCAGGACTGTAACAGAATACATATATTTAAATAGTTTTAGCGTGTTTCAAGTAGAGATAGAATTATTCTTGACCTCTAACCTTGTGCCAAGATAAAACAAGGGGAAGAGGAGAGTTGGCCCTGTTATTTACTATAACCACATATGCTACCATTTCTGTTAGCAACCCCAATAATGGATCAAGACTCACTCTAACAAACATTACATGGACAAAACAACCCAGTCTAATGCCTGTATTGTTGGTTTAGCCGGAAAAAAAACCCCAACTATTCCAGGCTACCTAGTATTACATGCAAATTTACTTTCAAATAAGTATTTGTTTTCTTTTTTAGCTGCATGCACATCTATTTTCAGGAACGCTTGAAATTCCCACACTAAAAAGTTCTCTTAGTTAAATCTACCATAATAAATGTCTACTATTAAACTTTAATGGTATTCATTTATTTCAACTTAAAGAAAAATCTCAAGACAACCTGCCAAAAAGTATCTGGAAAAAGCCTGCCAAAAAAACCCAAACACTGCTGGGAAAATTAGATGTCATGGAAAAAAATGCTAGCCCTTTTTAATAAAAAACATTACTTTAGAAGAGATCAAACAGCATTCAAAGACTAAAATACTGATACTGGAGCAGATCTATTTGCCTTAATGCCCTTTTTCCTTCTGGGTCAATATACTGCCATGAAGTTGGTGAAGACACTGGACACAAAGGACTCCAGGAAGCAACCTTTGCCTAAACTTCACACAAATGAGGTTTCTCTCTTAAACTCACGGTATTAAGTATCTAAGAAACAACTTCTGCTGTTCCTTCTGGTTTCTTTGGATTTAAAAACAAAACTAGTACATTCTGTTGAACAACAGGACTTGCTTCTATGTAGATTCAGGCTTCTTAGCTTTATAATGACACTGCAGGTGAAATAGCATGAGTTTACTGGGCAAAACGGAGGAATGAAGATCTGACTGACAGCATGGTATTACAGCTAGTATGATGTACAGATTCACAAGCTGTCTTGCACCCTGGAGGCTCAGGCAGGTATGTATGAATTACATATGACAAGACTCATTTTAGCTATGCGTTGTTGTTGAAACCTACACCACTTGTCCAGCAGCAAATTTGTGAATCTGGGACTTAAATCCAGAACCAAATTTCAGACTCAATTTCATAAATGGCTTTCTCGCTCTTTTGGCCTATGCCTTCGCAGATGGATTTCTGAGGCAATTTCAACAGTTGTGGGTGATGCACCATGCTCGGCAGGACGCATACAACCCTCCACATCCACCTCCTGACAGGTAGAGAAGTAGTCTTTATTCATTGAAAATCAACGTTTTTTAGGAGTAAACAAAATTTTCATACTGTAAAAATACAATGCCATTATGCAGCTATGCTTTCTTTAAGCATTTATTGTTATAATTTTGGCAGATAGTGATTAGTTTTCACAGTCACACAATGTGTAAATACTAAAATTCAGAAAGGGAAGGCAGTGTCATATAGTATATATGTACTTCTGTCCAAGTCGAATTCAAGAACATGCCAATTTTATTTCAAATACTTAAGTCTTTTCACGAGTAAACATAATCTGCTTTTAGTATATGGGCAACTAAACAAGATCATGTGCCGAAGCAGCTTTTTAATTTAAAATACCTAACATACTGATACCCTTCAATACCTGTTCTTAATCAAATTAATCATCTAACAAAACAAAAAGGCATCAAGAAAACTTACTAGAGGAATCCATTTATATAAACAGGTTGGTTAACTCTTATGTTCTTTGGATTAAATGTAAACCACGTGCTGAGTTTCCCTTTTTTCCTCTGCTTCTGACTATCACCTCTACAGAGCTCTGAGTTCTTTGGAGAAGAAAACTGTGCTGCCTTGGAAAAAAACCAAACCTGACCACATCTATCAGCATTTCACTGTGAATTCCAATGGGCTACATTAGTGATCTAGTCGTCAACTGACATGTAATCTTCTGCTTTAGCAGGATCTAGGGGAAGTATTCATTGCTTTCTAATTTTAGCCAAGTGAAGTGACAAAGCTAAGTAGAACGGAAGTAATAACTCTGAATTTAATAAAAATAGTGGTAACCATTCAATCAAGGGAGAAAAAATACACATGTTGGTAGAACATACTAAACTAAGCAAGACAGACTCTCTGTGTGCTCACTTTCCTACTACACACTACTGTTGACAGTGAAAAGTACCTTTAACAGAAAAAAACCAAGACTACAGATACAAAAAGGCAGTAAGACACTCAAATTTGCAACTGTGATTACTTCATTCAGTCAGCACTTGCCATGTGTGGTTTTATCCTCATCATTATGCAATATATTAGTAGTAAAAGCATATTTTTGGTAAGCTGGTAAGGCTGGTATCATTCAGGGCTTTTTTCCTAAGTAGGGGAACCTATGTAAATAAACAACTAATTTGTATAGTTTAACAGAATAGAACCAAAAAGTACATACAAAGTATAAATGATACATCAGTTAGATCTATAAACATCCTCTATGTAAAAAAAAAGTAAATTATGTAATCATGTCATGCCTGGATGGAAACAAGAATTAAATTAGAAGTAAAAGTGGCATTTTGAATTGCTTAAGTATTAATCAAATTACCTTAAACATGGCAAATATATTAGCTTATCAAAACTATATTTTGTACACAAACTCAATTAAACAAAAGTAATACTACACAAACAGGAAACAAGTAATTGTTTCTCATTTTTAAGGAAAGAACATATCGCTACTCTTACCTTCTGCTCCCAGGCTGGGAAAAGAAAAGTTATCCCTCTCTAATATAAATACAAGTCCCAGTAAATTTTTCAATTTATGATCAAACTCACAACTCACTGAATTGACTAAATAAATCAGAAAGCATTTTCAGCTCTTCAAAAATGCTACTAAGTCTTGAAGCTGACATATATTGCAAATCAGCAGGCTCAGAATGAAAGCAGAGTATTCTGACAGTCTCACTAAAATTTTTGCAAAAAACCAAGGACTGTCTAAAAAATCAAATAGAGTTTTAGTGAAATTATCCAAAAGCCCATCAGCCAAACTTATTACGGTAATGCACAAAAAAATACAGTTTCTCTTTCTTAAAACTGTAATTTTTAATACAGATTTTGTCTATTCAGATAGTAAGAAGGTAAGAAACCTGCAGCTTCCAGTCCCCACAACCCTGCAGGTGTCAGACAACCCCTTATTAGAAGTAACACCTCAGTGCTCTTCGGGGCAGCCCTAGCTCCAAAGCAGGGCAAAACAGACAGGTTGATAACCTTGGTAAACATTTTGAACACCTAAAAACAGCACAGTGTGTTCTACAATCATGAGTAATGTATACACATTTAAACTTCACTTTTCAACAGAAAAAGCAAGAAGCAGCTCTCCAATTTTCCTTTTTAGAAAAGACTGGCTGTCTTTTCTATATATATACACATATATACATAACTACATTTTAAAATAGCTCAATTCATTTCTGACTTCAGAAATATAGTCAGTCCAAAACCTAAAGAAACTATGACCTGGTTAGCTTTCTGATTTCGAAGGAATTACTCGGGGGAGCACATAAAGTACAGACAATGCTAGAAAATTCAGTGTCAGGTAATTTCCATATTCCACATTGCTGGTAAACACACAATATCACTTCAAACAACCCATCCAAAGCCTTTTTTCTTATTTAATCTGCACAAAAAAATGTCACATTGATTCCCAAAAGGTAAGGTGCAACAGACAAAGGTCACTAAGACTCAAATAAATCCTCTGCAAGTATAAGATCAACTCAGAATAGACCTAAAGCCAAAATTCAAGTCAGACTAGGCACTTCAGGAATCCCTTCGAAGTTAAATAAGGGTGCACGTATGCTGTGCCTTTGCTAAATTTGCTAAAGAATCTCTGAAAATAAAGTGCATTGCCACGTTTTAGTATAGTTAACAAAACTGTTTGTACAAACAAATAAGGAGTTGATGATCAAATGCACTACAAGCCTCCGTCAAATATAAAGAATATATATAAAAAAAAAGTATTCCACACTGTTTTCTGAAAGGCTTGCTATGCAGCTGTTCATCTACACAGATATGGTTTGCAGCTTCTAAAAAAGGCATTTTTGCCACAGTGTAACTTAATATTCTATTGTCAATACGTTAGCCAGGTCACGAACTTGCTGAGCAAACCCTCACTGGCTGGAATGAAGAGGAAACCTGTGCTCACTTCCATGTGCTTCCTCTGCCCTGGCAGCAGTCCCAGTGCCACCTCCAACAACCAGCTTTTGACTGTATCCAAATCTTGTACCAGCATAAGAAAATAGAGCCATGAATACTTCTTAAAAAGAGACATCTAACAATTTCATCTCCAGCCACAACATAAGAACGACATCCACCCTGTGAACTTTCTCTCTCCCAAAAGAAGACATTGAAGTACCAGCTTTGGCATCGGTTTCCCTCTGGCCTATCTAAACAGGAAATACTTTGGTACAGTTGTCCCATTAGAAACTCATTATGACAGATTAATGAAGAAACTGCAAGTAATCACAAATTCCTAGAAAACTGCTTACATCCCAATTACACTGAAAAATGGACGGAAAGACAACAGCCAACAAGTAACATCAAATTTCATACAGATTAATCTATAGCAGTATATACCAGTATACATACATAATACATGGCATTTTAAAAGGGCCAATTTTCAAGTCTTTTATTTTTAAATAGGTATCACACTGACCAGGAGCCATTATTCTACAAAACAATTTGATTAGGAAGTTATAGTAGTAGAGAGATAAAGGAAAGGAATGGCAGCAATTAAAAATAAAATATTTAACAAATAAAACTGAAAATCAAACAGCATAAACTTTAAGTAACAGAGCAGAAATTTGGAAAGGAAAACTATGAACATCAATGAAAAAAACTCAGATAGCAGGGGCAAGAATACTAAAGCATTTTTAAAATATATTAAGAGGAGGAAAAAACTAGCAAGGATATAGGCCATATATATAGAAAAATAATACAAGAGAGAGAATTTTTTGACAAATATCTCCACTTTGTGTTTTGAAAGAAGCAGAAAGTTTTACCTGTCTTGCATAATGGGCATTATATGCCTTCTAGTCTATTAGTAATAAAGAAAGACCAAAAACCCGCAGATCACTATTTAGCTCAGTAGACCTTGGTAATACAAATCACAAGTATGCTTATGCAGCTCTCTAGCTACTATTCACGAACTTAAGGCAGCTTCAAGTTTGCCAATATTTATTTTCTAAACAGATCTTGAAATACCTGGGAAACAGCAGAGGACTGTTAACACTGTACCAGCACTGCAAAGCAGTAACACAGATGCCTAAATGAGCTGGCTTGTCAGTCATACTGGATAAAATAAATTAAAAAAAAAGACATTAAAAAAAACCCATCCATGTGACAGATACCAAGATAACTGATGCTCATTAGGCTTACTAGCAGGAAGGCAATACCGTGCCAACACACCTGTATTGCTTCATAGGCTTGCTAGGTTCACCAAGCACAGTTGCTTTTTTTGCACTATGGAGCCAGACTTGATCAACACTGAAGGACCCCAGCTGACACACACTCCTGAGACTTAGGGCACCAGCAGATACAGTTTTGAACCAACAGGGGTCCAACAAGGCTTCTTAAACTTGTAGCCCTGCCAGATGAAGGTTGACTCCACACAGGGCAACTGTTCCTAAATGTTCATGCAAGCTTATTAGCAAAGACACCTTAGGTGCAGAACCTGACCAGAGGACACCTTCAAGTATGTCTCCCCAAATCAGAGTTAAACAGATTTCTCATTTTGGCCACAGTCATCACGTCAAGTATCAAAGACCAACGCCATCATTTTGGCAGACAATGCATGAAAAGCCAGCAGAAATTGAGTATTTCTAAGAAGCAGTTCTCTAGACTGCATCTGCAACAAGCATTACTGTTCTACTCACAGCATTAAAGGGAAAAGCAAACCAGAGTCCTCAGCTCCATAGTTACTCTGATACAGGAGGAAAGGAAGATAGACAGTTGGCTTTTGGTGACTATATTAAGAGACTCTGTATACTAAGAATGTTACATCTTTGATCAATATATATTGTGAAAGCAGCTTATTTTTCCTCAGACTGCTGCGTGTGCTCCAGTACTGACAATCTCTCCAGCCTCATTATGGTGTATTTGTATACTACCATTCACGCCTTAACAGCTTCACCACTGCCACCCAACACAGATCTGCAGCATCCCACATGGCTGGACTTAAGGACTCTCCAAGCCACAGCTGTGGTCACTGCCTATTCTGTGTGGCACAACCTGCGCTGCTGAAGAGGTCGAGCCTGCTGTCCCCTATTCCTCTGCAAATGTCTAGGGAAGAACTTTGAAAAAGGGCAATGCTACAGCTGTATTTTCCCCACCCTCTACAGAGCCCTTGGCCCTCAAGAACCCGGTTATCTCTGTGTAAAGGTAAAACTGTAGTCTAATAACCTCTAAATTTTCCGTTTCTCATTAACTTTCTGAAAAGCAGTTTTATCCAAGTAAGCAAGCAACAAGAAGATACTGTACAAATATCTTTTTTTTTTTTTTTTTTATTGTTACTGCAACTGTAACAGTATACATGCCAAAATCAGCATGGCACTCATGTCATCTGTTCTTTTGCCAGAGCATAAGAAATTCATACATTCTTACACATGCTGTGGCAGTGCATCTCTAGCTTCTCAGTCCTGCATGACAGATTTTGGAAGCTCAGACATCAGTTTCAAGGAGAAAAGGCACTAGAGAAACTTGCCAGAAAACCAAAATATCTCTTTAAAAAGGTTAAGTTTATATGAAAATGCTATCCCAGTTAATAATTAGACTATTGTCTATATTAGTATATTGTCATTAGAATCTCTGACATTCGCGAGATAACGTTTCAAAGTACTCATAAATACGTCATACCTATTGGTTCATATGCATTCCTATGTCTCGAGATGAGTTTTAAACAATACTCTGTTCCCTGCAGGAGGTAGTGTTATAAAACCAACAAACCCTAACTCTTTTGAGCTAACATACAGTAATCACTCAGGACATGATTCTACAGGAGCTCACTGTTGACAAATATGGCGGTCTTGGTCTCCCTCCTTATTCTCAACTGCATACTCCCAAAAGCATGTCAGATTCTCATTAGCCAATTCAACTCACCAGCAAGGCAAAACCAACACAAAGCAATAAATAAATAAATAAATAAATAAATAAATAAATAAATAGATAAACAAGAGACCAAATAAAACCCCAGCACAGTGGCAGGAAGAAGCAAGAGCATGTCCTTTTGAGGCAGCAAAGTACAGTACTGCCTCATACCTGCAGCTGCAGCCACTTCTGACTTTCCTTTCTCAGAAGGGATTCCAGAGAAAGGGGTAAAAGCCTACATTTCCAATTACATAGTACCTCATTTGTCTTGACTTCTAGCCTCTGAGAGACTGCTGACATCTCTGAATTGCACCAGGAAAGAAAAGGCACTGGCCTTCTCTTTACTGGGACTGCATCAACTTGAAAGAAGAAACACGAACCTAGTAGTCTGTTGTTTACCTGACCTTAGCAGTATGTATGTCCTCAGGAAATTAATCCTAAATGTTTTACAGTCTGCTTCTTGTACATCAGACTGCTAGTTAAAGATGAACTATTATCAAAAAGCACAAAAATGAAAGCCTAGCTGAAAAGCACATTGGCTTTGAGGTCAGCTGTAGCAACTGACTGCATTTACTGCACAAATACATTAAGAACAAGTGCTAAACTAAACATGTGGGAAAACAAAAAATGAAAAAAAATTAATTACATGCAGAAAGTATACACACTGAGCATGGGGAAAGTATGTGCTGCAGAATTTTGGCAGGTAAGCATTCAGTAGCCCTGGCAGAGACAGAGCAGTGGCAAGGGCAGGGGTAAGGTTTGACAGGGAAGGCTTCCAAGTTTCCTCATTTCAGATAAAAGGACAAAGGCCCATCTGGCTTTCTCTGTTATTCAGTCATCCACTCTTCATGCTGCAAACTGAAAGCTCCTGCAACACAAACTTTTTAAAACTGGCTCTCAATTTATTTTCATGAAAGATCTATCCGTCTGGCTAGGGGCTATGCTCCAAATACCTTGGAGTGCACAGTGAGAAACTGCCTCCATGTTAAACAAAAGAGAAACCCAGTCCCTGACAAGCCAGAAGACTACCTTTGCTGCCTTGAGCTTGCTTTTTCTCCTTTATGGTGCACACCTCTTCAAGAATTCCTGGAGGGGAAAGCTTTTTCTGCCAGCTTAATTTACACTATTACATTAGCCAAAACGTGCTTATGCTTTATGCTTCTCTAAGGACTCTCCTTTTACATTAAATATTCATTTATGCACAGACCTATATATAAGCAATATTAAGGCTGAACAGCCAAATATTCCAGAATTAGGAAATGCTTTAATTAATGCTGCCTAAGCCAAAGCAACTGGCCCCACAAACATATGATCTGTGTACAGTCCCACATGATCTTTATTTCCCTGTGGCCAAAGGTTATTGTTTCATTGAGTCTTACGAGATGATCAGTGCTTTCATAATGTGCAGTTATTCAAAATTACATTTTCACTGTTTAGTTTTTGGCCTGTTATACTCAAATCTTGTTCCAGACAAAACTCATTTTATCATGGGCTCCTCCACCTACCACCATTTTGGTACATAAATAGGATTTTCATAAAACCTCCACCACAAACATTACCATTTTACAGGTGGCAAACAGACAAAAAGGTCATCATGAGCGATATCGTCTGATTTGACCATACAATTTAAAACACCATGGAACTGAGGTTTTAGGCTATACACCATTTCATGTGCCTGAAGAAAAGTTTCCTTTCATTAAACTTACAGCCACAAGTGCACAGTGTTTCTACAGATTTACCTGCAGTCTCCTACCCCATGTACCATTCTCTCCCCCAGCCCTGATAAAGCAGAATTCCCACAAGCAACAGCAACTTTTATCAGATGTCCTGAGCTATCTCAAGAGCAAATCCTCTACACAGGCCCTATAATCTAGGTATGATGACATAATAGAGTATTAAAAGGTTAATGCATGTTAAGTCCAAATACAGATTTCACAGGCAACATTACCTGATATCCAATATACCAACACCCGAGGTCCCATTATTTCAGCATTCCCAGTATCAGCCTTTCCTTCCCACTTCCTTTTCCACATGACCATTTAATTTTCCTAACTCTCAGTTTCATCGTGAAAGTAAGCCCATATCTGACAGCTTGCTTTTGCCTCCACTCCTCTGACTCACTCCTACATCCATACTCTATTTTTGCATCTTACAGCTTCTTCCTCTGTGCTAGTGCAGGCAAAGAGGTCACAGCACAGCTAGTACTAGCGTATCTCTAACCAAATACCAGAAGTCCACAGCAACCTGACATCTGTACTGCTTCCACACTCTGAATTACCATATTCAAAATTAACTTTTAGATATATATAATTGTACAGTACTGCAGGGTTTTTTTAGATCTTGGTAAATTCTGTTGTATATCAGCTTTTCTCTGAAGCACTCTTCTGGTGAATATGCAAATGTTTGAAAAAAGGAGCTCTTCTGAAAAATCTTTGCACCCTCCAAAATGCTAGAATATTAAAAATACGGATCCATCCAAGAGTACTTTCTCTTTGCTTCTCCCACTCTGATTAAGTATAAAAAAATCCATCCTCCTTTAGAGCTCTTAGCTGAAAATACTAAGAGAACAGACTTTGTAGAGATTCATGTTTTTGATCACAGGTACAGACACTGTTCCAGAAAAAGAACTCTATAGGCCAGAACTCTTCAGTCTAGAACAAAATTACAAAATTACTTCATCAAGTGTATAATAAATGACTAAAAAATCATGAATAATATGGAGAAAGTAAATTGGAATCAGCTGCTCACCCTTCCTGCTAGTACAAGGAGTTGAAGTCATTACATGACACTAGTAAGAGCTGAAACCAAAAGACACACAGAAACAAAAGCTGCTTTTCTGAAAGCTGATTGGAATGCCCCATATCAGCAGAAGCAGAGATCAGTTATTACTGAGCTCAGTAGACCGGCCTTTCCTCTTCACACAAATCAGGCACTGGAGCTGTATGATTAACTGAGAGAGTCCTAAAGGCCTTAGGCAGCCCAGATACAGAACACCACCACATCCCCCCTCACTACAAGTAAAATGAAAACTATAGCATTTTTATGGCATACAAATACATATGACATCACAGTAGGTAAGTAACAAAGTGTTTTATCTTTTCTTCAGTAGAAAATATGTTGCATTTTTATTAGTATTCCAAATAAAGGTACTGTCATTCTTGTGTTCTTAATTTATCATACTTCTAGTAAAACCGGATTCTGCGTATCTGAATAAAGAGATATGACTAAGTTTAACAGTCTAGCCTCTCATTCAGGATTATTTTTTTAAAATATAGGTATGTAAGTTACCACCAGGAGAATTACAGTAAAGCTTCTATGCATCCTAATACTTGAGAGTAAATACAGGGTAGCTTACTTCACTGCAAACACAGTCATTTTCAATGACTCGTACTATAATACTCAGATGCTCTTTCCAGAGGAACCTGAACCAGATCTCTCCTAAGCAGTCCCTTAATATGCAAGCCCCAACAGGCACTTATTGAAATCACTATCATCTATTCAAGCAGTTAACAGGTCAAACACACAGGAAAAAAAAAAGCATGCTGGATTCTGTTGACTAAACTGTTTATAACAGCTACAAGAATTATCACCAGTTTACAATAAGCTTGGGTAAAGGCACAATAGCTTATCTCACGGCAGAAGTTCATTATGCAACAAAGCTATATTATCAATATGCTACTATTCTTTATTAAATTAGCATTAAATCTTTAGTATACAGTCACTGCCACAAAAGCATTTCTTCCACTAGCTACATAGGTTCTTGCCACATTTTTAGTTTTAATAATTAGCTACTGTGCTACTGAAGGAGGCTGAGAAAGAGGGTATTATAGACAAAGCTAAAGCCAGCTGGGCTGGGTTTTTTTTTTGTTGTTGTTGGACGGCTGCCTTCATTTCACTGAAACACTACAAAGCAAGTTGACCATATAAGGCACTGGGATTCCCATGGAAAATGCTTACACAAATCAGATCCATGCAGTCTTTTTAGTTTATATATTATAGTTAATATGAACATTTGCAATACATTTTAAAAAGACACTTCACAATTAAATCTTACAGATATAGCAATATTTTTGCCTTAACTGAGTCAATGTAAGCAGCCTTCCAGAAGCTTAACATTCAACTGAATACATTTCTTTACACAACATTAGACCAGATCAATTTCAAAACGGCAGGCAGTATTCATAAACACAAGGTCCTTGATTTTGGTGCAAATGTAAAGTACCAGAAAAGCCTAAGTCACAATTCAGGGGTCTGACAGCAAATGAATCTCCCTGCCAGGCGCTGGCTGCAGCCTGGATTTATCAGAGGCAGCAACTTGCTGCATGGAAAGATTATTTGTAGCCTAGATTCCAACAAGAATAACTCTAACGAGCAAGGGCTTATAAGGAGATGGTAATAGAGCCTACAGAGAAAGGACAGGGAGAACAGGAGAGAGCACCATCCTTGAACAGACAGGGGTGCAAAATTAAGAGGACTGCAGGGCAGGGGAGTTTTTGACGACAGAAAAAAACCCATCATCAGTCTCAAAGAAGGGGCAAGAAAGAAATATATGCAGACAAATACAGGAATACAAAAAGCCTCAAGTTAGAGGTATGTGCCAGCACAATGACAGTATCTTCCTAGCTCTAGGATTTCTTTTTCAGAAGGAATCAAGCACTTAAACATTGAGAAGCAACACTTTTAACACAGTATCAAAATCACTAGAGAACTCTGTCATTCCTTTCATATCCTACCTTCACTTACTATTTGCTTTTATTAAAAGGTTTATTAATTTATTTAATATCTTTTTAGGTATGAATTTCACAACACAGATCAATACTTTACGAGAACTCAATTCTGCCAGTACATTGTACAGTTTGGTCAACACTAGGTTTCCTTTTCAGACATCCAAACCTCACAGTATTCTGTATAGCAGACTACCCGATCTGTTAAATTAACTAGGACATTTGCACCTGCTTGAGCTGGAACTAGAATATAATTCTTCAATCAACACATAGTCTATGGATACATAAATACAAAAAAACGTGTCTGCAGTTTAATACAATCTGAACAAAACTATTCCTTCCAATAAATTGCAGCAGGTGCCAGATCTAGCTGCCTTCTTGCACCTCACAGAATACACTCCATCTAACATAGACACTAACCTATGTAATAATATTAAAAATAATACTATTATAAAAATATTTGTTTTAATAAAAATAATATTCAGCAATTTTTTTAAGTATCCCTACTTCCTCATTACTATATGCACTGGTTACCAACTGCCAGGCCAGGATGACACAGGCTCATGTAGTATGATGCTGGAACCTGGTATTTTCAATACAGAATTCTCTACCTAAAAACTTCCTTCCCCTAACAGAGAAGTCAAATTTATATTGCTGCTATCCTGTCTATAATGGGAGTAAGATACGTTCAGTGAAAAAATGTGCCATAATAAAAAATAGTGATTAGTATCAGTCACTAACAATTCTATCCATTAAATACTCAAGATTTAAATGCTTCCTCCATTACATATGGCTTATGCTATTAATCTTTAATAGCTGTTTTGGGATTGTCTGTGCCACAACCCAACTGCTTACAAACTGAATTACAGTGTCACCAATCTATCAGCTACTATTCCAATCACTCACATCAAAGAATCTGTAAAGTGAGTCGTAGTGAGATCAACTTCATATATCCTCCATAAAAATACAGGGTTTTCTGATTAATGCCTTTGAAGACAGTATAATGAAAATGGTTGCATCTGAGCTTTTCCTGCAAGGACACTGGAAAATTATATTAACTATCTCAATGCACATACCACCCACTCTAATGCCTAACCAGCCATCATATCACATTGGCACTCCTATATGTAACATTTCCTGTATCTGAAAACAAAAGTCAACTTCAAAGATTTTTCTTAAATTTTACAACCCCTAGGTCTGCCTTTTTTTTTAATTTCCTGAGGAAAAGAGGAAGACTATTCCACTTACTTCAAGGTACAAGTTCTATGTAATCATTAACTGGCATTTTTTGTTGAAGCAGCAGTCAAAAGACATGGTTCAGATTTGGAAAATCAAAACCACTTACAGAAAGATGAACCTTCTATTCTAAGTATAATGCAGATTTGTATCTGTATCCATAACCAGAACACAACAGCCATAATTGATAAATGCAAACAACTCTCTGCTCATTGAGAACTTTAAGCACAGACTTCCAAGTACATGTGGGGTTTCTTCCTCAATGCAAATAATCAGATTCAGAACAGGATGGACCATTTATTTAGAGAGACAGTCCTCAAGATTTGGGATGGAACACAAAAGCAGCAAGATTCAGAAATCTTGCTTCCTTCTACAGAAAAGTTAGTTTGGGCATCCACAGAACAAATTCTTCAAGCTCTAAACTGTCAGGCAGGTTGGATGCATGTCTTTGAGCATGTAAGATTTCACCTATAGATTTAATATTTATGGATGGCACTATACTCTACCAAGCATTAAGCTTCAGAAAGGCTTAACAAATCCACTGCTTTCTCTTCTCATTAGATATTTATTTAACACACCCGGGGGGGGGGGGGGGGGGGGGGGGGGGGGGGCAGTAAGGATCTTTCCACAGTTGTTTAATACAAAACAGTAGCTACCACTTTCAAGCCATAACACAACTTTCTGATAAAAGACAATTTTCCTATTAAACTGTATAAATATATACCTATAAATCTCCTCTGAAGGTGCCTCTTCTATTCCCGTTGAGGTGTGAGTTACTGGAAAAAGTCTCAAAAATCAGTAAGTCCAGACGTTCCAGGAGTAATCTTTCACTTAGTTTCCCACTCAACCTGATGGACTTGAAACATTTTGCTCGTAACTAAAGAGGACTTAACCATACAGTGTGAAGCCACACTAAGTTTAGTATGGAAGTTCAACATCAAAATCTAATTATTAGGAAACAAAGATCATCCTGGACCAATAAAGACAGAGAAATTAACCTAGAGAAACTTTTATGGGCCAGATCTCTACTAACTTTATGTCTCAATTTTGCCTTTTAATATATATCTCTCAAATTTAAAAAAGTGTGATGTTTAAGATAGTCCTAAATCTCATAGTCACTAAGATCTCATAAGTCACATATTCATCACGTGATAAAGAGTACAGGCAATTCCAAAATCTATTAAAAAAAAAAAAAAAGGCAGAAAAAGAAGCAGTGTGTAGCCAAACTGGACCCATATTAATTTCTGTAATACAACTGATTGTGTAACCACTGTATAAATACACACACAAAGAGTAGAGATAACAACTACCTTTGTGTGTGAGATGAAATTTCAATCTGTTCTTAAATTTGCCCCCAATTCTAACCACCTTTGAAACCTATGTGGCACACTAGGAATCAAAGCCATCTCTATTCAAGTTTGGCTACCACTCCCCCAAATTAACAAGATTCCTTAAGGAGCTGTAGAGCATTTAGATTTATGCAATTTTATCCACAGAGGATAGCTAAGACTCCAGTTCTCAAGATCTTATCATTGGGTTGTCCTAAGCAGTAATTTAATGGACTTCTCAATTAGTTCTTATATCAATATTTTAGAAGTTATTGCACTCTAACTGTAAGCTCATCTACCACGAAACTTGCCAAGTGGACAAATTAAACTTTTACACAAGACTAAACGAGCATGGGAATGTACAGGAGCTGAGCTGTCAACGAGTAAGTACTGTGCTTAAGTAGGCATTTAGTCTATAATAATAACAGCACTGTAGTCCAGAGTATCTACATTCCTAACTATTTATCTAAAGTAAATGCATACTTAGTTCAGAAAAAAGTATAATTATACCAAGCTACTTCAGACAACTTTTTAGTTGTTATAACTATATTTCTGCTCTGCAGAGTATCAGTTTGCTAAAAACATGTTTTATGTGGCCTTGGACTCAAAAATCCACATATACAGGCTCTCCTTAAAAGAAATGTCTAAGGAAGTGTACTCAATTCAATTCCTACAGCTATTCCAGAGCTTGCATCTGTGACAGCTAGGATGCTGAGCTTTCATTTGGAAAGCCTGTAATGAGTATTGAGATGCTTCTAGAATCCAACAAAGTCATTCTCAAACAGTCCTGCACTAAATATATAACATCAGGTTAACACTGAAGCAATACAGCATTAATACACTGCTGGCCCTTAGGAACTGCACAGAAAATACCTACTGCTCTGCTGAGGACTTAACTCGTTAGACTAAATTAGGATAAGCAAAAAACGCAGCACAACTGTAGCATCCTGCAGACATATGAAAACTATGAGCATGTTGAAGTCCTCTGCAACATGCTAGTAGGCAAGAGGGAGGTGGCAGGTGAGATTTTGCCTTTCCAAGTTAGTCTGGGCTATAGATTACTTTCTTCCCATGGAAATAACTAATGTCTGAGACGGAACATGTTGCTAAACAGTTGAGTACTCTGCACTTAGATATCCTAAGCTGCAGTGCACAAGGAGTGAGGTTCTACACTGACAACAGCTGATGCTGCATGGTCACTCTGAACCTTATCCAGTCACTAGCAGTCATTAGCTTAAAATCTTAGAATCAATTCATACCTTGCCCCCTCATCATCCCCCCCGTGCTGCCTAGGAACTGTGAGAGGAAAGAATAACTGTTTATCAACAAAATTCAGC
Organism: Falco punctatus; assembly: GCF_963210335.1. Lineage (NCBI taxonomy): Eukaryota > Metazoa > Chordata > Aves > Falconiformes > Falconidae > Falco > Falco punctatus. The sequence continues at coordinate 61,629,171 of NC_137585.1, forward strand.
CCAACAGTCTTTATGATCACTTAGGAAAAGAATGGAAATTAAGGTCAGGGCAAAACGAAAGCATACACCCTTCTTAGTTCAATGAGTCACAATTTAGAAGTCTTAAGCCTTGTAAGGTCACAAAGAATAACAAGCACTCTTCTTTCAAAACCTACAAACAGCTGACCTCGATCACATGCTGGAGCAGTGCTCATCCTCATTCTTATCACAAAGTTGCATCTCACAACTGGGGAAGACAGTTGCGAAAGAAAATGATGTTGCAGAATGCAATCATTGCTTTCTGAGGTCAAAGGGAAGAAAAGTTCAGATCCAGACTAATTGAATCCAAATCCAGCTCAGTCACTTTCTGGCCAAGAAACTTGCAGTAACTCTGCAGCTGTTCTTTGTATCTTCATACAACACCATACTGTTTATATATTAATCAATAGACTAGCATGTGTACATCTTTGCATTACAATCAATGCAGATGTTGAATTTCAGAAGGAGAGGCTTTGTTTTATGATGAGAAACAAGCCTCTTAGCCCTAATGAAAAGCAACAAGACCTCAGGGACACTAGCACACGTATGAATGGATAAGGTTATTATCCAAGTAGAAGAAATATCTGAGTTGTGTCAAACTCAACGTTCTCCCACATGAAGATGGCAAGAAAAAACAGCGGTGAGACTGAAGACACTTGCATCACCTTGCTGTTCTGGAGGTTTGCATTCAACCACAGTATTCCAAAAGCAAAATATATAATTATACAGAAGACCAGGAAAGAAAAAGTACTTTGATATTGTTTGCAGTAAAGCAGGTTTATGTATTACCATAGATGGTTCCTTTTGCCATAGGATTTATTGAGTTAGATGCAAACTGTGTCTTATCTAAGAGTTGTTTGTTGTTCTAGAGGTAGGGATAACAATGCCTTTACAAACTAGAAAGCTGCATTAAAGTTACAGCTATAGTTTTAGAGAATCCAAAATACATGATTTTAAATGTGAGCATTGAAAAAGGATGATCCAAGTATAACAAAGAAAGGGCTGTGGAGTTTGGCCCCAGCTGAAGATGCCTTATCGATAATTCTACTAAAGCTGTGGCATTTACAGGAGTTTGTTTCCAGTTGTAGAAGCAACATCTAGTTCTTGAGTCTGTGCTCAATACTGTCCACAGCAGAACCCTACAAAGACTTGTAAATAAACTCATTACTGTTTCTTAGACAAGCATTGATAATTGAGGTTTTTAGATGAAGGTGTCTGACATCGATTAATATTGTTCTTAGAACAATGATTAGTAATAATTGGTTAAGAAGTTATAAAGTGTAACTTGCATCAATTTTATAAAAAAATAGGACAACAAATAAGGATGAGTTGTATTTATGTCCCTGGTGTTTTAAATTGCTGCGTTCAGGTGATTGTAGAGATTAACAATGAGAGTACAAAATGTTGATGAACTCAAGCACGGCCAGTGCCCTCAAAGGTAACCCAAAGCTCTTGCTTCAGAGCTTCCCTGTTCTTATTTGGAAAGCTAATGCTAAGGAATAAGTCCATGCATGCTTGTGCCTTAAGCCACCTATGTAAAAGGCACCATTCATGCAGGAATCAACATCAGAGATTGGATGTAGGAAGGGAAAAGGAGTGTAAAACTAAGAATTATCAAGCAGAAAAAAAAAATAATTCAGAAGTTCAAGAGTAAGCAGCATTTAATTTTTACTTCCTCTTGGGAAACCACATGACAAAGCCAGTTTTCTGTGATTTGGAGCTCATTTGGATGTCTTAAAAACAGGAGTTAGTTCCTCCCATGTTATAAGCATGTTTAGGAGCACTGAAGTAACAGAGGAAGTATCTATAAAATAAACGTCTACCCAATTGCAACATGTATTACAACACAAGTTCCAGGTACTGTTTTGGTAGGTACCTGCTACGTGTCTAGCAATGCAGAGTCTAATACTACAGAATGAGACTAGGTAGCCTTATGCATAATTTTCTAGTTATTAGTTCCAGTTTGAGCAAAGGTACAGTTAGAACATCTTGAATTAGACAGGAATCCAAGGAAAGCAGCAGCTCATTGTTAATTTGATTAATACCATTCTTTATATGAGGCATCTATAAACTAGCCTCACTCATAACTATGAAGTAATGAGTCCCTAATTACAGCAATCTTCCCTATTAATGCCTAATATTTAAAATTAGCCTGTACTTAAGGTCTTGAACTGAAGATATGAGGTCTAAATGAAGGTTAAATGCAGAACGGCAATATATGATTTGGCTTAGCTCATAAGGAAATGACTTCTCTCATTTGAGATTTATTTGATCTACATCTCAGAATTCTGGCATGTAGACACAGAACTGGAGAAGCTAAACAGCTGATGGCCCTCATGTCACCAGCAACTTCCTCTTTACTCTAAAGAAGTATGCACTTATTGGCACAACCTGCAGAAGATGAGCAAGCCAGCACCATCCTTATTTTTCACGTGACATTCTAAAGGGTACACATGAGTTTCCTCAGTTAAACTGTACCTTAACCTCTGATGACTGCACTTGCATCAGTTTATGGTTCTTTAACTAAGGTAATAACTGACCAACCCTAGAATACCAAAGTGTGACACTTGTTTGACCAAACAGAAATTTTAGTAAAAGTGATAAGCAAACACTATGACTGAAGTGCTTGTGTAACTAGAAAACCAGCAGAATAGACTGATTTTCAACCAAGTTCATGAAGTGCTGAAACTTAAGCTTCTGTTTTAAGGATTACTGTTTGCCTTTTAGCTAATTTCTATTCTCAACTTGTACTGAGTCATTTTTTCCATTACTGCAAAGCTACTTTGTTTTTATTGGATGCTTTCAGTCTAAGCATGTTCAGAACACCACAGCTTCAGAACGATGGTTAAAACAAGGTAAAATTTGCTGAAATTAACAACTAAAGTGAGCTTGAAGCAAAAGTTACAGCCCATCTACTTTAAAAAAACACACCTGTAGAATACTTAAAAACAAAAATACAAAATTTAACCTATTCCTTTGTCATCAAGTAACATAGTAACAGTTTTATCACCTTTTGGATGGATTTCAGGCACCCAATATTTAGATTTTTTATCACTAGGGATCTTAACTTATACGATCACAACTGCTAGAAGATAATCAAATGTGCAGTTTTAATTTATTACCTTAGGATCTTTGCTTGTATTACTTTAGGATCTTGGCTATAAATGAAAACTTAGAAGTACAGACTGATGAAAGAGCCTCTGCTTCATTACGTAACAAATAAAGTCTCTGAACAGCAAGATGGCACATGTGTTTCTTTAATAGCTACTGCATTAAAATATACACATACAGGATTACAAAAAAATCTTACAGTTTACAGGATCAGATAATTTCACCTGTGATAGCATTCCAGTTTTCAAAGGAAAATACATGTTAGAGTACTTGAGTAGAATAATTACTCAGAATTTCTTCAGTTTTACTCCATAATTAAATCAATCAGGTAAGGGAAAAAAACACAAAACCAAACCCAAATAGCACAGGAACAGCAGACAATGATTTTTTTGCCCTCAGTATTACTATAGTGCCCCTCAGTTTGCAGGTACAGATAACAAGCAAAGTACAATCTACCTTTCATGGAATAGTATAAGTAAAAAAAATTATCTTCCTTCAAAAAGAAACTGACATTAAATACAAGCTAGTGTAATTTTATGTATTCATTTGTTATGATTGTATTCTTCCTCCCCAAACTTTAGAGATCTTCCGCTATGACACACTGTAGAATGGGAATGATGTCTTCAGAGGTCTGTACAGAGCCTAGCACAAGTGAAGCCACTGTTCATTAGGAATTTCTGCTGGGCCTGTATGTCAGGTAAATCACAGAAGAGCTATTGAATGCAGCTGTTGGCACATAACTCTCTATATAACTATAACACCTAGCTCTAGACATAGAGCAGGATCTCCAGAAGAGCCTATATCCATTTCTGTGAAGCAAATTTGGGTCTTCTGGAAAAGGTTTCTGCTTCAATGGTCACAACTCTCCCCGACTGTAGCACAAAACAGGACAATCTCCAAAAAGGATGAAGAAAAAAACCCCAAATAGGTAAGCATTAGTTAACATCACCAAGAGTCCTGAACTCCACAAACAATACTGCTAAAGAACTACTCTGGGCATCTAAATTTCTGCATCCAATTCTAAGAATGATTATTCAAAACAGACAATCTAAGCTATACCTTCAATAAAAAAAAGCACTTCCATTCAAGCTCATTTCTCATCAAGCCAGTGCCCTTCACCTCTTCTTTTACTTATCTGTTCACACATTTGTCACTTAAAAAAAAAAAAAAAAAAGAGTCAGAAGCTAATCTAAGGCATAGATTGCTATAAACTCTAAAAAGGTAATGCAAGATAAGCAAATGTTTATTTGATACATAGGTTACTTATACAGCGCTAAAGTTAAGAACTGCATTTTATATTGATGCTTTGTGGAACAAAGAACACTTTGTTGTCACAAAACTTCTTACTCTCTTTGCACATCAAACCTCTTCTGTCTGGTATGCTGCTGCCATTCCTCCTCTCCACTAGTTTCTCTGCTTCCTACATTATTCTTTTCAGGAACTAAGACCACATACGATGAGCACAACTTGTGTCCAGACTAACTCTGCAGTAGGTGGAAAGACTCTAACACATGCCTACCTACCCGCTGAAGAAATAAGTTCTTATGAAACAGGTTGAACAAAGACATACCCCTTCTCCGAGTGAAGCTTGCATTTAGACTAGATAGAAACTCCTCCTTGGATTGACTGAAACGGGAAAGACCATGCCAAAGCTATCAAGGTCAGTATTAATACCAAACAGCATTCTGAAACTGTCTGCTGAAGGTTAAGCAAATATCTTCCAGATACTTCAACGGCAGAAGTAGCACAGCCTTCCACTAGGCACTCAACAGCCACCATCTAAAGGTACTTTAAACACTTTTAATACAGCCCACCTCCTGACAAAAAGTAGTACCACATGCACAGTGTCTACTTCTTGAGAGATGAATCAGAAAGGTTGTAATACGCATGCAACAGCAGCTTCTCATCTTCAAGGCCCAGGAGACAACCATTTTCTAAAGAATAGTTTAAAGCAAACCACAGTTCACTTGGTCTTTCCACTTCTTAATGGTCCTCCAAAACAGCACTTCTCACCTAAAAGAATTCCTGGTCTGACCTGGCAATTGGGAAAGGTTCCTAACCCTTCTGCATATGTATGCAATTGTGTTAGTTTTTTTATAGCCCTAGGGCACAACTAAAAAACTTCTTTCTTTAAAGGAAACGTTTAAACATGGTGACCAGGGCTGCAGTTTAAGGAGGCTGTATTATTTTTCTTTCTGTTTATGTAGGACCCTTGGGAAAATGTCAGCAGAACTGTTTGGTAGTTTGCCTGCATATATTCCCAGCTCTGCTTTTGCTTACAAATCAGGTTTTTGTCTGAAATAAAACCTGAAGTAGTGCTAGTTGCAAGACTCCGTCAAAGCGTGACATAAACAGCAAGCTTCCACAGAAGACTGAAAATTTCCACATCAGTTAGACAATAGTTTTGCAAGTTTAAATAAGTAGTCCCCTGGGAACAGCACAGAACACTGGCAATAGTAGCAATACAATTTCACCCAGCTTTTAATTTTCAAAGCTAAACCAAGGATGGAACAGCACCTTTTATCTAGGCAATAACATTTACACTGAGCCACAGTGGTGCACAAATTCATGGAAGTATCATTTAAAAGCATGTACTTTCTGACTTCTACTTTTAATAGCCCTTTTAGTTCAGCAGTTTCACACCAACCTCTCAGACCAAAGCTAATCTGAGTCACTGCTGCATGCATAGGAAAACATGCACACATAGCTGTCAAACTATCCTAGTTTCCTGCCATTCAGTCTGTAAGAGCCGATTAAATGCAAATTAACAGTAAGTCCCTGAAACAGCAGCCACAACATAAAGGTTGGGGGGATAGCAAGAGCTTGTTTTAGGGGCAGAAACTAGAGAAGGTGAGGATAGGAAGAAAAAACATTTAAAAACCCAAAAACTTCCAGTATTTAAGTGTCCTCACACAAATACTTGCTGACTTTATGGAAAAGACCTTTGAATCACAGATTGAAAGCAGGTGGCAAATACTGGAATCAGCTATCATTCGGTTGTTGAACAAGGAATAAAGTTATGAATTTGCCTCAGTATTTGTCTCCTGAAATTCACAGCTGCCTGGCTCCAATTGCCATCTGCAAAATGAGTAATTTCCATTTTAGGAGACCAGCTTGCAGGAGGTCAGAGCAATCTGGCCATCCTTGATTACACATCATGGTTGGTTTCAAGCTGAAGGATCTGCTTGTGCCAGTATATGCACAAAATACAATCTAAATTCATCAAAGCAAGTGTACTGGAACATCAGCAGAGGCATAAAAAGTTGCACTAAACTTTACTACTGAAATTCAGCTACTACTAGAGAATTTAACATCTGTTTCTAGCTCAAGCACTGGATGAAATTACAAATTCAGTAGCCCCGTATCACAGTAATGGTGGGTAAGCATTTTGGGTCCACGCATTCAAAGACTTCTTCTCTATCTTCTAATTCAGTGGCATGCAAAACTTAGAATATATTTGCCAATTAGGAAGTGCAGAACATCAATCCTTCTCCTGCCCCACAGTCCTTCAAAAGAACTCAGAAATAAGGAATTATTGGCTTATGGCACTTGGTGTAAGTATAGCGTGTTATAACTACTGGCATGATATAGGAAAGAATTATGACAGTACAGAAGATTCACAATTTTTCGTTGTATGTGATAAGTATATTGAAGCCACAAATCAAACCCAAAGCAAATAAACTAGAAAGGACAATGTTAAAGCTTGCCAATTTGAACATTCTAACAAAACCAAAAAACAAAAAAAAACCCCACCCCACACTACTTGCCGACATATTCACTTGAATTTCCAAGCTGAAAAAGAATGCTGTAAAGGTTTACTGCAAAGATACAGACATGATTAAAGCCAAAATTTCAATTGAAGAGTACTGTCAACCAACTAAGCATCTGCACTATTCATGAATCAAGGCTGCCAAAACTCTAGTAAAAACAGTATGAAAACCTAACATGGAGATATTACAGATTAATTACATCACTGCTATACATCTGACTGTTCTAGAGCACAGCAGCCTATTCAACCCTGAACTCAAGGAATGCCATAAGAGTCAATAAACTATATGGCATGGAAATATCTCCTCTTAATAGCTGCAAAGAAAAGCCAATCAATGTTAAGAATTGTAAGCCATAAGTGTAGTTTACACTTTAAGTGGGAAGGGAAAGAAATATATACACTTACAACATAACCATCACTACAGCCTATTCTAAAAACATACTACCACTCTTTGGGCTAGAAACTACAATTTTTAAAGTGGAACAGACAGATCATAAAGTCAGATGTCTCCAAATACTTTTTAAATTAGACATTTACAAACACTACGAGTTTGCTCTTACCTGTAACTTCTTGATACTTGTTGATAAAGGGTATAATTTCTATTGCAAAAATAAACTTTTCTTCTCCACAGCTGCTTATAACTGAAAAACTTATGCTAGTGAGCTTTAATTCATGTAGCAACTCCTACAGCCTTTACCACAGCCAGTCCAATCTGACATATTGCACACTCTCATTCGGTGAGATGCAGCACTTCCCCTTGACTCTTACTTTTGTGAACATGAGCTGACAGAGCCAAAGGGATAAACCTCATGACAAGTCAAAAGCCTCAGTTTAAATAGGCCTCAGAATACACATTCATATGCAAGACTGCAAAGTAGCCAGAACTACTGGCTCAACCACCAGAACGCATGGCTTGCTGGCTAAAGTCAGGATTCTCTTGGCATGATGGACTACTATTTAGCCAGTAACTTACTGCCTAATTGTATTTTTCATTTTAGACATTGTGCCAACCTGAAGGTGTAATTTTACAAATTAAGTGCTGTTCTCATCCCCTCCACCCCCACAAAGCAGATGGGGCAGACAAATTACTTTTCCCCAGTTATTCCAGCAGGCCACCAACAGTTTGCTATGCACCTTCAGGTATAGCATAATCTTGTAAGCAGCAACTTCCCTTCATTCAGCATCCTTCTCTAAATTTGCAACAGTGTTATTGTTGTATGACTAAAGTGTTTCAGGGAAGAAGGGGTAAGAAGTATGATTACTTTTCTTCAAGAGACTTGACAACCTTTTGCAGTAGTCACTGGAATGGTCAATTCCTTTCTTCCAAGCATTGTGTAATCTTAGAGTCAGGTTCCACCAACTAATGAAATAAAGTTCCAGATACTTCAGTGACTGAAAGTTAAGACATTCAGAATTCAAGAAAACTACAGAAGACCCACACACCACATTGTGCCTGAAGTGGGCAAATTATCTGCATCTTAAAGTATGAACCCAAGAAAGATTCTTATATGCAACTTCTAAAGCCAGAGAGCATTACTAGAACTGGACTTCACCCAGAAATATTTGAGATTAAGAAGGTAAATAGCCCAATGGAGTCAGCAACGTTCTCAGGGAACCAAGACTCACTGGAAGCGCCAGAAGCATTTCCCAGTCTACACAGCGAGACTGACAAAAGAAAGAGTTCACAGAAATCTTTGGTTCACATAGTGGCTTTACAGGAACAACTCCTTGCATTCTGCTATTCCTTGCACTAAGCAGAGCTAAAACGTTCCAGAGATAAATTTATTGTGCAATCATGGGTTTGGGGGGATGAGGTGTCATCTTAGGGATACTCATGAAATCAAGAGGAGGACAGATGTAAATAATCCTGTGTCTCAATGGACACTAATACTATGAAGGAAAGGAAACAAACCTGCAACAGATCTTTCTTGGGGGAAGAAATCAAAAGCAGGGCACACAGTGGGTTTCCATAAGCATCAGCACCTTGTTAAGCTCTCTACAGATGCAGACTTGACTTCAGAGCCTGCTTTTCTAGCTGCAGAGGTCCCAAAACCTAACCAGTCCTGCTTATTAGAAGTTACAAAGCAAAAGAATTTGACTGCCAAGATCCAGTTTCTATAACACAAGTAGAGCAAGGAGACTACCTGGATTTGAAAAAAATCTTACTTCCATCACTGCTCTCAAGTGAGTATTTTCTACCCTGTCTTTCCCTATGCCCACCTTTGTCTAGGTCGAAGAACTTCTCCAAAGAACAATTTATGCAACTGCACCAAGTAACACAGGTCTCATGAATCACAGACAGCTACGGAAGTACACAAGTGTATTCATACAAGAAGTTAGTGATGTCATTCCTAGGTAAGTGACACACCTCAGTTTTACAGCCTACCATGTGAGCTCAACTGCCAAACGCCTGAAACCAGATTTGAAGCCATCTTCATTTTAAAAGTTGAAGGCTCTAGCTTAAGGTTTAGATGGTTTTAGTACCCACATAATATTTGTAGTTTAAAGCTGCAATAAAGCATTCCAAGTCAGTTGACTTTAGCTGTTATTTAAGTTCTGCACAAACACCCTCCAATTATTAATAGAATGCAAAGCATGTTATCAACTACTTTATCAACACTGAAACATGACAAAGCAAAATGAACAGGAGAAAAACAGCAAGAAAATTCTCCCATATTTCAGTCATTAAACTTGACTATAGAAAATATTAGATAATTACAGAGAAGCGACAAGTGTTCAAAATCCTAGAAAAAAGAAATTAAGACAGCAAAACTTTCCAAATACAGTCACAAGAGTTTCTGTCTTGAAAAGACTAAGAACTTGTACTATATGTGCAGGTAGCAAACCACTGCTGAGATAGAGAGTCCGTGGAAGATTTCCAAAAATGGGGAAATTACACATCAGCTCTTCAAGCAAACACTTGAGTCATATCTCTGTGTAGCTGATGATAAATTATGTCACTGAAGAATCTATGGCACTGATGCCAACAAGCCTTTTTAATAGAAAGTTACTTTTGAAGTGCCGTTTGGTCTTTTATTGGAATCCCTATAGTTTGCATGCCTTCAACTTTTACTGATACTTTTTATTTATATGCCATATTTTGAAAATAATCTTAAATGGAAAAATACCTTTCACAAGGCTACTATCACTTCAATTGTTCAGTGCCAGTACTTTCTTGTTTTCATGTTTTAATCCAGCATATACACATACAGGCCACTAAGAAAGAACACCAAAAAATTAATAGCATCAACAGCTTTTAAAATCCACCATCTTATTAATCAAGTATCTTGTCTTAGTAGGCTTTTCTGGCTTTTGTAAAGTTTTAGTAAGTCAAACAAGTTGACACTCAACAGCTGATCTTCCTCAGGAACTGCTCCACACACATGCAGAAAAACTCTCCTACTTCCTTGTGTTCCTTGTGCCACAGGCTATTGTTCACAGGTACAGTGATTCTCACATGGGTAGGTTTTCTTGCAGCAAAAACAGATGACAGCTCCAGAAGGTTTAAATTACTTCTATCCCCTCACAAACATGTCATGCAGTCAATCCATCTGCTACATCAAAATACAAAACTTCACCAAATGCAGTGTGACCTTCTCATTTTGAGTTGTAATCTTTTCCTTTCTCCTGTTCCACGTTAAGTGAAACATCTCAGGTTACTGTACCATTCCTGCCTTAATGACAGGATGGACAATTATGCTAGAATCAAGAGAAAATTCAAGTGACCAAATGGTTACAGTAGGCTTATTGGAATTTCAATAAGAAATCTGTAATCCTAGCCAGAAACTGGGAGGTTCTGAAGTCTAGTTAGAGGCACTTTGCATCAGGAACTTGCAACTACTATAGCATTCTTGAGAAGTGTGCTTCCAACTGGACAAACTGAGTTCATGTGTGTGAATCTCCATTGGTAGATACAAAATAAGGTGATTACTTAGAAGTGAGTGACTAATCAGTTATAGGCCTCCACTCAATCAGGTACCGAACCTTGTAGCTGCTACTTCAGTTTCATCTTTACTTTACACAATCTTTATGAATCGTGAACTGAAAATGCTGATTAAGAAAATACTCAGAACTCCATAGTGATTTTACTGAAGAACTATATTCAACTGCACTCAAAAACCATATTAAATATTTGTACTATTCTTTAATAAAGCTTCTTCAGGGTCGTAGCTTTTCTTGACGAGAGAAGGGAAACGACATGTTTGAGCACGAAAGTTTTACTGAAGGCAATGTGACATTCAAATACTTTGGGGAAGCCCCTAGCCTTCAACAAGACCAAAACCAACAAACTAAACCTGAATACTAGCTAACCTGTAACTAGCAAGTAGATAAATCAAAAAGTCCTTCTCAGGAATGCTAAGACAGTACCACAGAATCACCTAGCACTTAAACCCTATGATGCATGTTTCTACAAACAGAATTTCCACCGTCTATGGTATACTCAGACCTGTCAATAGGGACTGGGGGGGGGAATACTGTTCAAAAATTTAGATACACTGAATGACTCTAGCAATTAAGAATCTTTTTTTTTGTAATATAAAAAGCAGTATCTCAAACTGCCACAAAACAACTGCACAATAAAAAAGGTAAAGGGACAGCTAAATAGAAACAGGTTTTTCCTCCCAGTGACATAAACACCTTCTCCTGCATGCTGCCCTCCATGAAAATGGAGGAGTTACACCTGACATGCCATTATTACCAAAGAGACAAAAGTAACCTACCACACCCATAAACTGAGTATCTGACCCTAAATATTCTTCCCCAATTAATGTTAGTCAGCTAGCCACAGTTACCACTATACAAAGCTCAGTCTCCTCTGTGGGGAGAAAAAGGAAAAAATGCCTACTGTGCATTTAGCTTTTTTATAGTAACCTCTTAAGACAGCATTGTCTTTACCATTGCTTAAACAACAGAACAGCACACAGATTCAAAACTCAGCCTTATGAAATTAGATTATTTTTGCTCTTCATTAGGGCAAAGCTAGCTCATTAGCAAGGAATTAGTTAGGAATTACTAGTTTTAATTGAAAGACAACTACATTCAGAGGTCAGCACTAGGATTATCTAATTCAAGAACAATTCTCTAGAGGAACTCGCATTCTGCTTTCAGAAAAAGCAAGCAATACCTCTTCTAAACAAGAATTCCTATATACAAACAGCCAGAGGTTGCCCGTGTGTCCACACTTCACATTAGTATCTACAGCAGCATCCAGTACAGGTATATGTTGCTAAAGCAGAAGTTTCTCAAGACAGCCTCTTCCCTGATCCCAACTGCAGCTCCTCCAACTTACTGTTTTATTTTCTCAAGCTATTACAATTTAGATTTACACACACACACCCCCACCAGTTTTAAATTCATTACATTTATAGCTGGAGCTATTTGCATACAAAAATGAAATGCAGCAAATGCAACAATTTCTAGCACTATTTCTTTGCAGCAGTCAAATCTTTTAACAAACAGTAGAGAAGGCATTCTAAAAATCGAAACACCACTTAAGCTTGCAAACACAGAGCTGTAATTACAATCAACACTTTTTATATTATGGAGTACAGCATTCTCTTCAATTGCTGAGAAAACAATTGGAAAAGAGCTCCTCCATTCCCACATCTTCTTACATACATCAGCGACTGAAGGAACGCTTTAAAAAACATGCAGTGGATCTTCCGGCATCCACATTAAGTTGCTCTGTGTTTTCCTTTGAAACTGTAGTTTAAGTCACTTGTTATATTTACCTACAGCTATAGGTAAAATCTGTTTATACAATAACTTCATGAGCTTTCTCTGAAGTCACATTTGACAGATCAGGCCAAAGTCAGGTAGACTGTGAATAAGATGTGACACTGCAAATTCAGGTAAAAATATGAACAAAATATTTCATATAAAACCAAGTTTGAGAGGCAACCACATACTTGTCAGTGGCCTTCAGTATTTTACAAGTATATTAGAAGTGTTAAGCACAAGAGCCACTAGATCTGTTAAGCTACTTCTTTACAAAGATGGGGAAAGTTGTTTCTCTTCCTAAGCATGCAAGTACCCAATAAGCACTGTGACATACAAGTATTAGCATTCAATACCACTACTACACACATAAAAGCGTAACTAGAGAGACAAACATGCCAAGCCTTTGACTAGGCAGCCTGCAAAAGCAAGTAGAAAATGAGTGACCAGGGAAAGCCACATCCAGAGAGATGCACAAAGAAAAACACACTGATAGCCACAGTGTTAGCACAACCTACCCTCTCTGCTCTGCTATACTCTGAAGCCAAGAAACTGACATTACACAAAAATTCTTCATACAAGTAAACTTTTGTTTTCCACTGAGTAGGACAAAGTGCGGGGTCCTCCTGAAAAAAATCTTTATCATTAGGACCTAAAATAATGCAAGTTGCAGTAGCTGAACAAAATAAGTGGTAATAAATTTTGCTGAACTTCACACTTTCTAAAAACACTGTTTTATATGATGATACAAATCAGATTATTAATTAACAATAGAAGTCCAAACTTGGCCCACAGGCACAATGCTTCACCCCAATATTCCCTTTTCACTTTGATTAAAAGCTAAGGGAATCCATTTCTGCCTAAGTTTGCAGCAAGTTCAGCACATAAAGCACCAGGCTGGACTGATTTGAAAACAATTCCACAGTAAAACAAGTTTAAGAGTTGTTGCCTTTCTGTAACTAGATAAAAAAAATAACTTAATGCTCCAACTACAATAAGAAGGGTTACCTATATTTTACAGAATACAGGGAAGGTAGTCAAAATTAAGACTGATCGAGCAGACAATATGGATTGGTTCATCTCTGGGATGGGGGGGGAGACTTTCAGAAAACTCTCATTGATTTCATTAAGATTATTCACTTAATTAAGCCTACTCATTCAAGTGTAATTGCATATGTTCATGAACACACTGAAAACAACAAGACACTTGTTAAAACATGGGATGACATGCTTTGCAACTTAAAAATAACAAATTTTCCACTTCAGTAACAGAAGCACAGGTTTTCAATCAAGAATGCTAAAGCAAACTTCAGGACATGAAGTAAGCCAAAAGCTTCAGAGCCAGAACTCTGAGATGGTATGTTGGTTTCAAAAGGGGCCCACAAGGATCCTGGATTTGACAAGAGTAATGCAGCTTCTTGAAGTTAAGTGTTCAAGTTAAGAAAGCTTCATCCGAGTTAAGTGTTTCAGAAGGTAGCATCGACCACACATATACACATCAGAGTACACACCTGTCAGCTGTGTTCGCCTTTGTTACCAGATGAAGATACTGTTATTTTGTGTTAAACAAATCCTCAATTCAAGTGTGAAATTTTAGGAAAAATAGGTAAGTTTAGTTCTGCTTCAAACCTATAGGATAAACAGGTTTCACATTGCGAACATTCGTATCAGTCATTCTGTGAAAGAACAAAAAAAAAAATAACAGGAAAATGAAATTCATATGAGAAGTGGCATACATGTATTTCAGATCCATAACACAAGGCCAAGACTTGCATGTAATCTCCTGATGTACAAGAAACCTCAAATACGCATATAGAAGCCACTTTGGTTACTCTTCTAGCTTCACTATGGAAATGATAAAACAGCAACAGCAAAACTAAATAAATAACCAACCCAGAACTAAAACTTGCATAGTAACCACCACTGGCTGGCTAGCTGATGACAAAAACAAGCTCTCATAGTTTGAACTCGAGACCCTTAACTACACTCGTAACATGGAAAGATAAATCAAATAATATTTCATACTAATTGAAAAAAAAGTAAAAAAAAAAAAATCAGCGAAACTTGGCCACTGATAGAATGTTTTAGATCTGGAGCAGTTTCCAAAAACCACAGTTTACAGATATTTTAGTATGAAAATAGATTGCTATGTGCTAGTTATAGACAAAATGTAGAACGAAAGTATTCAGAAGTTACATTAATATAGGAACTATTTACTTGCAGCCTTGAAAACAAACCTGCTTCTGTGAATAGGTCTAAAATGAGGCTGCATTTGCCAGTCAAGATTTTTTCAGGGGTTTCACCATCTCCTTAAAACCAACTCAACTCTGTTTAACTGATCTTTAGAAGCCATTAGTATAAGAAATAGATTGCTAATGGGATAAAGTGCTAACACCACTCAGGCACAAATGGAAAGAGTCTTACTCAAAAGCCTCATCATATTGCTCTAATTTTGGGTTTGTGAATGAGTCAAAGATTCAGTGTTTCCAGGATAATCACAGTGGCTGATTCAGCATTCTCAAAAAACAATTGCGACAGAAAAGCTGGGTACCAAGTCTAGTCAGAACAAAACATTTAAAAAATAATATCCAGAAATGCTTCCCCCCTACCCTCAAGTACCCTGATCATCTTCTGCCTTCTTGTTCTATCCTTACAGTCTTGAAATTACTAGAAAGGAAACAGCTGAGGAATGCTGCCACTCTTATGCCATGCTTTCCATTGACTGTCATTTCAGGAATGCATATAGGAAAGTACAAGAGCTTGGAATGTCTCCACCCATCCAGCAGCACCAGAAGCTGTCCAGTTTACCAAAAGCTCCACTGCCTTGCAGCTGCATTCCAGTTTGCGTTTTTACAGTTGTCCAGACCAATGAAGAAATATATGTCGTTAAGCACCAATAAAACATGTTTTAGGTAAATGTCCTAATACGCTGCATGTCCTACATGCATGTACTCCATATTGATACTACAGTTTGACAGTAACAAGGCTTAATTCACAATTTCTTTGTTGCACGAGTCCCAGGAGGGTACACTTATGCTACAGTTGTCCAAAAGTACTACCACATCTCTTTTAGAGTATATTAGTTTGACTAAGTCTAACCTGTATGAATATATTCTTGAATAAAATTTAAGTATTTGTTGGAACACATGCATGTTCCTCAATTCTACATCCTGTCAGCCCAGCCTCACGAGTCACAAATACACAGAAAAAGGCAACCAATTTGCAATCCTCTCAAAAACTGAGAGCCCAGCAATAAATGTTTTACTAGCCCAAGAAACAACTTTGAAAGAGACAGCAAGCGAGAGTACAAGCAAAGGGATAAACAAGTAAAGAACTGGCCAAGAGCCTGTCAAACCATCTGTTCCAACTAAAATTTAGCATACACCCTTAAGTGTGGAATACCGATCCTCAGTTAGAAAACCCAAGTTGTATCTCTACTAATGATTTATACTAACTGCTTCTCTCCTAGCCCCGGATTTAGCTGACAAACAGAAATTTGGTAAAAAAAATAACGTGCATGCTACCACAATGCCAAGATCAAAAAGGTCTCAAATCAAGCATGTTCTCATCCATCTGATTCATACATACAAGAGCACATCTCATCTACTCTCACAAGGTGCTTTTGATGATTTATCATGAAAAAGTGTTCTAAGAATGCCAAGAATACACTGAAAACGATAGATAAAGCTTTACTGTAAAAGCAAAATTAATGATACAGTGCAATTCATAGCTACAGACCAGGAGAAATTGTCCCCAAATATTAGCTTCAGTAAATACTAAAGTCCTACCACTTGAATTCATCCTTACATTGAATGTAGAACTCTTCCTCCATGACTAGGTTAAGTTTGGGTCAGTTACACCAACATGGAAACTTGGCTTTAAATACTTAAAATAATTACTATATGCTAGAATAACCCATGTGAATTCTATCTGTGCACAAGAAATATCTACAGCAATGAAAACTGCTATGCAATCAGACATAGAAATCCGAGGTTCAAACTTGAAAGACCATGAAGAAGACAAGAGCCGCTTAAGAGATAGATGTAAAAAGGTGAAAGCATTGTTTCTTTTATAAAACACCAAGCAGAACACAATTCTTTTGAATGCAGCATTTAAATTTCAACTATTATATTTAAAGTATATTATGAAAATATCACTTTTTTTCTCTTCTTGCCTCCATTTCAGAAGGTAAAAAAAAAAATATCTTAGATGACAAGATCAGTAGGAAGTTAACAAGTACTTATTGTAGAATTTGAACCTAACTACTGTAACTATGGAGAGAAAGATCTATGGCCCACACAAGAACCAACTCCTATTACAAAGAGGATTTTAAACAAATACGCCTCTGTAGTCTAATCACTGAGTGAAGTCAACATTATGCTTATTGCACGACTCATTTTCTCTGTGCTTTGTTGTACAGATAGAGAATTAAAAAAATAATAATACACATACTCAGGATAACATAATACAAGCTGAGCAAATGACTCCAAAATTCTCAGCTGTATATCATCTACAGCAAGAGCCTGTGGAGGTTCAGTAGGTTGGAGGCATTTGTTTCTCCCTCCAGTGAGATTTAGGCATCCAGTCTGTTAACTGTGTATAAGCCTTTCTGTACAAAAGGAAGTTCTCTTGACAGTCTTGAAAAATTAACAAGTTTATCACATACACCAGTATTTTCAGTCTCCAAAAAAGGCTGCGCAGAAGTCATAGCTAGCAGGTTACTAAGATAGCTTTTAGCTGTTTCCACACCTTCCTTACCCTTGGTTACTGCGTGCTGCTGCTATGATGCAGACACCCTAGAGATTTAAGACTGTGGCAACCTGTTCTTTGCTCTTATGACTTGACGTGCTCTGCATGCTATGGCCCCAGCTCAAATACATGACCTGTGTTATCATTAGTCAAAAAGGATCCCGACAGTGAAACCTTAATGCCCTCTATCAAGTTTAAGGCAAAGGGATCCAGTGCTGGTAGATTTGATGTCCCTTTTTCATCACTCCTTGCCATCTGAAGGGATGTTGCAATAAGGATGACAGCTAATGCCAACCCTACCTAATGCTACCAGGAGTCCCGACAGAGTTCTTCACATAAACGATCGCAGAAACTCCTGCAAAGGAAGGTACTTCTTATCCAAGACATAAATCCCACAGAACCCACAGACAATACTAAGACAGCAATAATTGTCCATAATCGGTTAGAAAGAGTAAGTGTTCAGTGAAACATACTTGTGAAGAGCCTCTCAGCATCTTAATTACTACTGAGGGATCAACGCAGCAGTCCTACAGCAGTGGCATCAAATCAGAATTTCTATTTAACACTGCATACTATTTAACACTGCATACTGCTGTGCTGGCAAACTAATATGAAAGTAATATCAGTAAAACAGTCTCACCTTCATATTCAATTTAGTACTTTAGATTTGCAGAAAAACAGATATTTGCAACAGAGGACAGCCTTTGGGGAACTTTGCTTAACTAAACTGTAATTGCCCTGGACAAAAAAAAAAAAAAGGTACATAAAACCTTCATTAAGGATTAGGAGCTTCTCTTGCTGTTCAGCCTTCACAAATGACAACAGCTATAGTACTCAATGATCCCCGCCGCCATGCACAAACAGTAGAGATAATTTCCCTTATTTACCTCCAAATCAGTACCCTCCCCAGGAAAAAGTAAGATCATGACAGCAGAACATGCTCCTTTCATGCCATGTAGCAGAACCAGACTGCAGCACCCACCTTCCTCACCCAGAGAGAATGAGGCCAAAAACCAGGTTACCACCTCCCCAGTCTGAGCAGCCTCAAAGAAAAAGGACAGCCAAAAAGCAGGCTACATAAATTGTCATACCTAACCACAGCCTAATCTCAGCTGCCGCCTTTATCAGGAGCATGCAGGTACTCCACAGCACACACATTGTGCTCCCAGAGGAGCAGTGTGCACAGGAAATCCAGCCTTCCAGGAAACTGGTCACATCATGGTCCCTCCCCAGCACATACAGCCTTCCCATGGTGCTGCCCAGAAAGGGTGGGCTCCTCTTTCCTGTACAAAGCTCTATGCACATTTTAGACAAACTGCTTTCAGTCACTTAAGCAATACATTCTAATCACAGTTAGTGAACCAAGTGCATTTTAATGGAAGGCAAGGAAAGAGAGGAGGAGTCTCCAAACTCTGAGGAAGATAGGTGCTAAGCTTTCAGAATGACAGAATTGAATCCCACTCTAAATAAGTAAGTTTGCCCTAGAAGGGACCAGGTTTTATTGAATACAGTATATAGTCTTTTCTTAAGATCATTTCAGAATACACCACTTCCCCACCCCAAACTGTTAATTTGAGAGGTCACAGCTCACTTTTGGACTTTTTTGCTCTCAAGTGCTCCTTACATTCAATTGTTAAGGTATATTAGAAAAGCTGCACTGTCTCTAAGTTAGATCTCATCCTGCATGACAACTGCCTGAGAAGGCAATATTTAAAAGCAATCAGCTTCATCCCCCACTAAATTAAATCAGACCTTAATTTTACAATCAAATGCCTGTTCCGCACACACACTACATACATCATGCAGGATACTGCAGCAGAATACACACTGCCCTGCCACAACATCCTACACTGCATATACCTCCCACAGACAGAAGAGTGTTATACACAGTTTTATACTTTGTGCTGTACTACAACAAGTTCTTAAAGGGAATGACATTTGAACCCAGCATTATGTATAATGGGAATAATAATCACCATCCAACAACAATTTTCTTCTCTTCTGCAAGACCTTTTATTCAATCGACATGTCCTCAGATACGATGCACGCAAGTCCACTCATTCATGCACATGCAAATATAGATCAAAATCACTCACTGGCAGCATCAAGAGATGAAGTACCTACGTATATACTCTCCCCCTTCCTCCTCTGAGCTACCAAGCCAATTGTAATTTTTTCTTTCCCATATGCATTGAAATAAACAATTTTATTTAAAGATTTCTGATGGGCTGCGGAAGAGAAAACACAGCTTAAACTCTTCCTAGAACTAACAGGAAAAACAAGGCCCGAGTAGTGTATTTAATATTTAATTATATTGCTATTTTGAATGCACACATTTGTTCTCAATAACGACAAAAAAGTTAGACGCAACCCAAAAAAGGTAGTCACTTTTGCTGAAGTAATTTATTCCTGTGAAGCAGCAGAGTCCACATGGGATACCACAGAAAGCATTAAAAAAAACATTAAACCACCACAAAGCAACAGCAAACTATGGTGGTCTTAAACATAACAACATGGACTTTGACACAATTAACATGTCAGTAAAAACTCTGTCAGGAAGAAGGATAATTTTTAAAAAAGAGTTTCCTTTGGGAACAGATAGAGCTTTGTTCCATGTTACAGCCAAATCTGATTAAATAAATTCATGTTATAGACTGCATCATGTATGATTTGCACCTTTTATATGGCATTAGAGATAAATAAGATTTATTGATAATAATGAAGGGAAACCATTCAAGAGTTGGTCATGGGCAGGGTTGTATTAGGCCTTTTTTTATAGCAGCAGGCAACTCTTTACTGGACTGCCTTAAGAGGACTGTAACTTCACAATTTTTCCTTCTTCTTTGCTTTTAATATCCTAAAACCAAAGAAGGCTCTTTGGTTATCACTAGAGGAGGGGAGGGGGCGAGGAGAAGACTGAGCAAGAGCTTCAAAGATTCACTGTATATAGTATCAAAGACATTTTGAAAACACCATCTGGACTTCATGAAGAGAGATAATACCATTCATCTCTTATTCTAACAACAGAGTTAAGCAAACGTCATCCCTTCCTACCAGTTACTGGAGTACAGTAACTTGTTGACCCAACGATCTAACCAGTTAAGGTATGACTTCTAACGCAGAGCTCCCTGGAAGCACAAAGCAATCATAATTTGATTAGAGAAGGATAAATACATAAAACCTCACTATAAAGTGACAGGCTAGCCTGAAGTCAGGTAACCATGCTGCAGTAACATGCCGACAGGCTTAACCACAACACACATTAATTCTTCCAGTTCAGTTCACAACTGAAAGTAAACCAATACCCTTCACAAGGGAGCAAGTGACAACTTATAGACAGGAAGAAGGGCAAAGCACAGTAAGAGTTTTTTTATTTTACGTTCAGAAGGGAATTCTATCCAGTGCTATGGGGCAACTTAGGTATTTGTAGAGTCTCACATCCTTGAAAAAATGATACGAGATGGGTAAAATACATTTAACAAAAACGAGGTGGTGAAACTGAGAAGAGCACTGTATAACAACAATGTCCTATTTACCTCACCTACCCATTCTGGGAAGACTTCTACTTGATCGACCTACACCTCCTAATAATTAAGAATTCTAATATTAAAGTACTGAACAACTTCTGAAGTTACAAATAAGAATCCAGCCTTCAGAGATCAT
The DNA here is from genome assembly GCF_963210335.1 of Falco punctatus. NCBI lineage: Eukaryota > Metazoa > Chordata > Aves > Falconiformes > Falconidae > Falco > Falco punctatus. The sequence goes on from NC_137585.1 coordinate 61,650,199, forward strand.
TTTTTGCTTTTTCAGTATCCAGTGAATCCAATATTGTGTGAAAGCTTTTGGCCTTCTACAGAAACAAAAACTATTCAGGCAAACCCGCATTATCTCCGGATTGCCACAGCCTTTCCTTATTTGGCTAACGTTTTGAGATTCCAATCAGACTGCTATGAAGTTCAACATGCACAAAGCATCCATTTTGAGGAAACTTCACAGCCAGTTTCCCTTCCATTCCCCCCCCTGCCCCAAGTGAAAGTTATCTCCCTCAGCACCAACCCCCCTCCCACATACCGACACCAGAACAAAGCAATATGGATTCGGGTATTTTTTACTGCTCTCCAACGCACGGAAGAAAAATGTTAAGAGCCCTGCTCCCCTTAAAGTTCATCTTTCACACTGCGGCAGAAGCCATCACTAAAGAAAGCCAGCGGCCTGTTATTGATACGCGTTTCTATATTAGGAACAAAACACTGGTTTCCCTTAGAAACCGGAGAGAAATAGATGATCCGGCTCTCCACACGCCTGCCCGCACACACGAGCGGGGTTTAGTCGGCTCAGCGGCTGCGGAGACCGGGGAAGCAGGGAATTGCCACCGGGATCCCGGGCATGAGGCAGCCGGGGGACGCGCCGCCGAGGCCAGCCCACCCCCCTCACCTGCCGGCCCCCAACCCTCCGCCGGGGGACACCTGTCCCCGGCCCCCCGACAGCACAGCGGGCCCGGGCCCGTTCTCCCCGTCCCTCCCGAGGGCGGCGCTGCCGACAGGGGAAGCGAGGCGAGCGGGGAAAGCGAAAGAGGGTCACCGGCACCTCCTCCCCGCCGAAGGAGAGGCCCAACCGCCCCCTTCCGACGCCCGGCCTGCGGGGAGGGGGCGCAGCCCACCACCCCTCCAGCCCAGCCGGCCCGGGCCGCTCCCCTGCGGCCCCCTCCGGCCGGCCGGCCGCCCCGGAGCCTGACCCCGGTCGCCGCCGCCTCCCGCCCCGCGCTCCCGGCCCCTCCCCGCCCCGACACCCCCCAGCGGAGGGGAGAGCAGCCGCCTCCGGCCCCTTCCTCCTCCACCTCCTGCCGGCGGGACACCTCGCCGGCCGGCCTCGCCCCCCCCTCCCCTGCCTGCCCAAACCCCGGTCCCGCCGCCGAGCTCGGCCAGGCCCCCCCAGCGGGCGGGAGCGGCTCCGCACCGACCTGGTGGAGCGCGGTGAGCCCGTCCACATTGGCGTAGTTGATGTCGGCGCCCCGCTCCAGCAGCCGCAGCACCTCCTCGGTGTCCCCGCTGGAGCAGGCGGCCAGGAAGACGGCGCCGTCGTCGAACTTCACCTTGGTCTTTTTGCGCTTGACTACGGGCGGCTCCAGGTCGGTCTCGGAGCCGATCCAGCGCTTCAGCTGCTCGTTCCGCTTCTGCTTGGCGTCCGCCATCTTCATACCCCGCTCCTGCCTGGCCCCCTTAGCTAACGCCGCACCGAGGATAGACTATATACCGCCAGTATCCCACAGCGCACCGCGGCCCGCACTCGCCCTCGCTCTCTCACCCACCCAGATGGAGGGCGCAGGGCGGGAGGGAACTGGGGGGCGGGGCGGCGGCGGCCTCGTTAGCATAACCCCGCGAGATTGCCGGGAGGCGGGGCTGGAGGCGCGGAGGGGGATCGCTGGGGAGGCGGGGCTGGCGCTACTGGGGCGGTGGCAGCCGTGGGCCGCCCGTGTTGTGGCTGGGGCGCGGCCGGCTCGGTTAGCTCATCCCGGGTCTGTGAGTTCAAGAGTTCAGCCTAAGGGTCACCGGCTTCCCCAGCCCCGCCGGGGCGGAAATTCCTGCGGCCGCAGGGGCAGAGCCGGACCCAGAGGCGTCCGACGGCGCGGCCCCGCACGGCGCCCGCTGCCTGCCCGGGCCTCGCCTCGGGGGGAGGGGCGGGGCATCGGCCTGTCCCGCTGCAGCCTGGGTGCGCTGGCGAGGCCGACAGGTACACGTAGAAAGCGGTGAGGGCCTTGCTAGTGAAAGGGCCGTCACCGGAGGGTGACCAAGGATGTACTTCTCCAAAGCGAAGTGTGTGGGGAGAGGGAGCGGTATGGTTTCTTGGGGTGTCTGGTGCTGGCCTTAAACCCGAAAACCGAAGCCAGGCTTTAGGCATGCAGGTCTGTCCTGGTTTCAGCACTTAAACCACGATCCCAGGGGCTTCAGCGGCTGGAAGGATGCTGCTCCTCCACCTCTGCGGGGCAACTGAGTCAAAGGTGCTGCCTGACCCTGCCAGCCACCATGCAACACCACATGCAACACCACCAGTGCTTCTGCCTGCATTGGCAAATGGGGCAAATGCAGCTCCTTGGAGGAAAAAGACAGGGTGATTTACTGAGGATCCTTGGTTTTGGGAGGCAAGACGTGTCTGCGTCAGGGCAGCTTGCTGTATAAAAACACCATCTCCCATTTGTCCTGACACTTCTGCATGGCAGTGGACAGATCCCTGTGGTCATTGTCCATTTAACTTGAAGTTCACTTCCATTACCTGGAAATCTGGAGTAGCACACCAGTCTTTTCTGCTGGGAGAAAACAAGGAGTTACAAAGCATACAGCATTTGAAGATACAAAGACTAAAATGTATTTGTTCAGAGTTGCAACTTCTAGAAAACAAGCTGTTTCCTAGAAGAAAATACAAAACAAGTATTTTGTTTTAAGTTGAATCATCTCTGGGCATAAAATGTGGTTTTAAACTTACTGGGAAAAGTTTTTTTTCAACTAATTATAGGAAACAAAGTATAGTATGAGAGGGCCATCAAACCTCACGCACTTGAAATTTCGCATGGTTTGTTCTTTTCTAATGATAATGTCTTCTTCTTACAGTGGGCAGCCTACTTAGGCTTCATATTTCCATTTTTATTGATAAAAATGTCACCAGCATTTTGCAAGAAGGAGTAGTTGTTAGGTACCAGCAGCAATGCATTGTTCTTATGTCTTTCAGTACAGATTTTCATCCTGAGGTATTTGCATAGTATTCATCAGATTTACTCATACAGCAATGCATGATATACAATGCACTGACAATTTGCAGGCAATGTGATTATGAATAAAAGATGACATCTTGTACTCAAGATGGAATATTGGCCAGAGAAAAATTTGCAGGCCAAGTACGTGGATGAACAATTACCTGGCACCTCATTTATACCTTCCCATTGACAGCCTGTGTGACTACCCAGAAGTACAGTTTAGGCTCCTGGTTTGAAAATATGGCTGACTCTGCGTAATGCACTTCAGAAACAGTCTTTGCAGTGTTTATTACTCACACGACTGAGCTGTGCTTTGGCATAGCACTGGTACCATCAGCCCAGTATGGACAGTTACCAGCCAGGAGCTTGGCTTCACCGGCTGACTCACATCTAAGGAGGGCATTTGTGCAGGCTTCAGCTGCCTGCTGTGGCCTTGTCCTGGTGGGCAAAGTTCACTGGGGACAGACTGAACGGACTGCCATTTCCTAAGGTAACAGAAGATAAAAGCTGAGTCCTCCTTCCTCAGATGTCTCTGGTATTTCACATGTACCCTGCCCAACATGCTGCTTCTCTCCTTCTCTCCCCTAGTTAGCTGACTGTAAATTTGATTCTTGAAAGAAACCACATAGCTGAAGAATGTAATACACTGATTTCAGCAAACAGTATTTAAATCAATTCCTTTATTAGCAGCAAAGTAATTCTAGGCAAATTGATAGGCACTTACTCAAAATGCACTCTCTTGGGAGTCTCATTGTTGTGGAGCATGTTTTTTAGGTTTCCATCAGAGCTCCAGTCCCTTCTCCTTGACCTCATTCCTCCAGCTCAGCTTTTTCTTTCTGGTCATAGATCCTCCTTCAACTTCTGCAGCTGACTCTCCTTGGCTTGTTAGCAAAATGCAGAGGTTCTACAGCTCAGAAAGGATGCCCCTTCCTGTTCTTAAATGTCATACAGTCTGGTTTTAAAGACCAGATCTAATATTTTCCTTTTGTTCCTTTCTCCAGGGCATTTTTCACTGATTCAGCTCCAGCTTTTCTGAGAACTTCAGCAAACATCTTTCCTTACACTGCAGCTATTTGTATGTTCCACATTCTTGACTTCTATTTTTCCTTGACTTTTTCATTTTTGGAGGTTGCACCTCATTTAGGAGTTACATTATGTTTGAGTTATATATGTTTATATATATATACACACACACACACACACACACACATATATATATATAAAGCACATATCATCATATCGATAAACATTCTTTGGAACCACTCTTGACAGAGGTAAGAACAGGAGTCAGTCTGTTAGTACCTCAGCACTTCCGTTTCCAAAGAATTTTTTTTAAAAAAAAAAAAAGCCACAAGACTGCTGCCAGCCTGCCTGGCTGGTGTTTAATACTGCTACTCCATCAGTGTTGGAGGGAGAGCTGTTGTGAATAGCAACGGTTTGCACTGTGACTTCTCCAACTGTGCTGCAGAACAGTGCAGGTGTTGCAAAAGGGCAGTGGGACTTAAGTTATGCTTTTTACAGACTTCACAGCCAACGTATAATTCTTTTGTGCAGCCAGCTGAAATTTAGATATTCCATATATACGGAATATATATGCCTTTCCCAGATAGCTGTGTGCTCTGCAGTAAATTATATGTGGTCCTTGAATGTGATTAGCAAAGCATATGGTCTTCCTTAACCAAAAGCAGAGCTATCATTCATGTAAACTGGTTAATCTCTGTGATTGTTCACATTTTCTGTATTCAACAAAATTCTGAACAAAAAGCGAATAATGATAAAAGTAACTTACAAATTTTTTTAAATTTCTGTATTATACAGAATTTTCCTGTCTCATATCTCACATAAAAGTCTTTAACTTCAATAGTGAAGTCATACTGGGCCATATTTTTTAACCCCATCTTACCAGTGGCATGTAATTCAGTTTCATTGTAAAATCAGTGTAGCTGAAAGGAGATGGGACCATCTACAGCTTCTAATTCAGTACTAATTGAGATGAACATATACAGTTACCAATTATATTTGCTGCAGAAATCTGATGTTCTTCTCCAATAATCTACCTAAGCATGGAGGGTGAAATTCATGTGTGCGGAGGGTTAGACCAAACCCTGTATACTGAGGCAGTCTTTGAAGACCATGTTGAAAGTGGGTATAAAATTAATCCTAAACCAGTCATTACTGGAAGAGAATATCACAAGATTGAATTAGATAACTGCATAAGTGTGCATGTGTATTTATAATAATAATAGTATGCTAACAAGAGACACGTCATTTTAGGTACCTGATGTGTGCAACTTAAGGACACAGTAAGTAAACCCAGTTTTATCAAGTTGTTTTGATGTATTTCTGCCAGACTACCCAACACGCTAGGTGTGCTGTAAAATTCTTTGTTTGCATGTGTATACACAGCATTAAAAGTGATTAAATATTTAATTTTCCACATACAAATACTAGTGCTAGAACTGCTTTTCTCTAAAAGTTACCATATAAAGATTTGCAGAGATAGCATCTATGCGTATATATATTTTCAGTTAATTTAATGGCAAGCTTCAAGCGATCAATAAAATGATTTAGCAATGAGATGGTTATCAGCGTGCTTTCTGTTTTTCCATTTTTTCTTAAAAGTATTACAACCATCGTTCAAAGCTATTTCATGCAGGCTTCTGGACCACAGAAGTACACAGATGAAGCTTTTGCACTACCCAAAATAGGCAGCGTCTGGGATGTAGAATTTTTGTTCTGACCTCCTAAGGATAATTGTCTTGTCTTTCATCTTGAACAGCAACAGACACAGTGTGGCTTCTAAAAATTTTATTGTAATGTTTTTCTCTTCCCAGTGAAGAAAACTAATATATCACAGTTAATTTCATCAACTACAGCTCTGAGAAAAATGGATAATTTGAAGAGATAGTGACAAATACTGTATATATTGACACAAACTTTCTGATAAATCTTCCAGATTTTTATAAAGAACCATGGTTTATAAAAGGAGAGATGGGATATAAAAGCTTTTTTCAATATGAAAAGGCCATGACAGAGATACTTATAAGAATAAAGCATTTCTTTCAATTTTGTTTGATAATCATAGTCCTTTCTATTTTTAAATCTGGTGTATTCTCTACTCTGATTGTATGACAAACCCACACAAGTAACAGTGAAAATTCTGGTACATTCCTTATCCAGAAAGAAGATGTAAGAAGAGTATGCACAGTGCTATCAAACTTTTAAAGCAATTTATGTAAGAAGCAGACTTCTTGCTCTTTGATTTTGTCAGTTTTGGGTAAGATTCTTACACAGAAACCTTGCATTTCAAGGTGGGTTACTTTTTGATGCTGCATAATCCTGAGTCACCAAAATCAAACCCAAAACTACCATAGCAACCAGGGCACATATTTATGAACTATGCAGTTCTGAATCAGATTTGCAATGGTGCATTCTCCCAGCATCTTTCATGAGCTTTATACAGATTGCTGTCTCCATATTCTTGGATGGCAATGCAAGCTAACATTTAAACTTGATGCACATAGAGATGCTGTCACATAACCCATCTGTTAAACCAGCATTCGGTCTACTGACGATTGCAAGAGTGCATGGGTTAAGTTAAAAATAGTTGTCTTGGCTAGTAAGAAGTAGCACCACGTCCTTTAGAAACAGGGAAATACACTTCTCTATAAAATTGACTTTATAAAACTGTTCTTATTTTCAATTAAATTTAAGTTTTGCCTAGTCACTTCATGAAAAAACAGAACTGAGCTGTATGTTGTGTAACAGAAATACAGGTGCTGTGTTTCTATTCAGTCTCTGCAGTCCTGGGAATGCTGCATGCAGATGGGATGCTGGATGTAGGCAGGGTGTTAGACACTCTGCTGTGACAGCTGTCCATTTTGGCCTCTTGCTGTTGAGAACAAGTATCTTTGCTTTATTCTTATGTCCAAAAGGCCACATAATCTTACAGTAGCTTTTATGAACCTCTATTAAGCATTTCTGCAGGCAAAGTGTTTCTTTTGCACGATCGCGTGTGGCACAAGTCAAGGAGCATACTGTTGAAATGCATGATTTAAATACTGAAGGGGAAGGGAATGACCTGTCACTCTGAAATGCATGCAAGATGTTCCCTGTGAGCTGCATTCTGAACATATCACAGCTGAGAAACATACTTCCAGGGCTGCAGGAGGATGATTTGGACAGAGAAATTAAAGATATCCTGTTGTAGCTTCTCAATCACAGTGCAAATACACATACGCTCAAGGGTTTTTGACAGCCATGACACTTGGATTTCTGCCTTTCTGCTACTAGAAGGTGTACGAATTTCATTTTCAAATATTTGTTTTGGTATATGAAAGTGTCCTTTCTCTAACTTAGAGTTTAAAAATACTAATATCTGTGTGGCTGAACAATTGGTTTGGCTTGGATTTGGGGCATCTAAGAGTATGCCCTGCTGCTCACATCTCTCAGGCTGTATTTTCATGACCCAGCAGAGCATGTGACATAACTGCGCGCTCATGTCATGTTCAGTCTTAGCAATGTAATAAGTAACACACCTATATCACTGACAGAAATAACATTATCCTTTAGCCTATTTGGACAGTCATTAAAAGGAAAACCAAGTGGTTGTTTTGTGTTTTGTTTTGTTTTGTTTTTAAACAGAACTAGGTGATAGAGTATAGCGACACTGATTTATAAGAACATAAAGGCCTGTTTCCCTGAATACAACAGAAACAAGCAACTGAAAGCAGTTTCCTTGCTCAGAAGTCACTTTTTCTAGTAGTCCAGTGTCCTAGTAAATGCTTCCACTATTGCTTTTCTATCCTCTGTATTTGTTACTATCCCTGTGCTTGTAACAGAAAGTTGCTTCTTCTGTAGGTGACGCCTCAGGCTACAGCTTAACTGATCAGACTTCATCCCAAACCATCAAGTGACTCCTTTGGCAGCCTCCTATTGTTCCTTAGCACAAGGCCATAAAAAAATTGAATTGCTTCATCCTGTCAGTTCAAAAGAAGAGTGACTTAATTGAGACAATTAATCTGAGGCAACATTAATCTGCAGCAGCCACTAATGTAACACTAAGGTACTCCAGAAGCTTTAATGTCTGTATCATGAATGCACGGAGGTGTACACTTTAGAATCTTTTTAAATGGCTTCTGGTTTTACAGGCTTATAACTTTAAACCCTCATCTGATGAAATCACATCTCCTAACTATTCCTAACCATTCCTGAACTGGCTTGCTGGCCTGCAACTCTCCCATTCAGTCATCATGAGAACTCAAAAGGCCTTATTGAGAAGGGACCCGTAAAAATCCTTTTCCTTTAGCAGATGCTTAAAGTAACTCAAAACCAGCTTCTTCACAACAAAGCATTATTTAGTCGTGGAGCGTGAGATGAGGAAAAGGCCGTAACCTCTAGATTTTAGCCAATCTTTTTTTCTTCCCCTAAACATTTTGGATTTATGACACAGCCTTCTCTTTGCCTGAGAGAAAGGCATCTCTTCCAGCATTTTCTCAGAGACCTAGACTGAGGTTTCACTAGATAACAGAGACATTCAGGCAGGTTACTGCCATGGAAAGGGCCAGTCCTCCTTACTTGTACCGCCCATTCCTTACCCCTGGATGTACAGACACCATTCTCAACCTTTCTCCAGGCTTTGGTGTTCATTTGATGCCTGAGTGAGTTGCATATACTGGCAGACTATTTATTTACTTCTTGGCTTGGCTAGTTTTCTGCTGGTCTAGCAAACTGAGCAGACTCATCAAAGGGTGACAGGAAGCTTCCAAAAGAGATGGGAGTGTATGGCCAGGCCTGAGGAAGGACAGAGCAGAGAAGACATTATGTATGCTCCACCATCACATGAAATCTCACTCATAGGTCTAGCTGTGACCATTAGGTCATTATTTTTGTTCTCTGGGAAGGTTTCTTTAGTGGTTTGGTGTCCTTTGGACCTGGATTCTGGCTTGTGGAAAATAGATCTGCTAACTACAGTAACTGCCAAGTTAATTCTCCATGCTCCTTTCCCTACCTACCATTTCATCTTCTCTGTGGAGGTCTTTATCTGTCTTCATTTCAGTTTTTGTTTGTTTTCACGTGGCAGCTAGCAAACAGGATTCTGTGCGAACACAGTAGTGAGTGGAGAGCTAGACCATTTTCATATTAAATAATAAACATGACTTTCTCATGCTTGGCAGTCTTCATTTTAAAAAGCAATAATCCTGAGAGGACATATTTAGCACATACTGAGTCCTAGGAGCACAGCAAAAGCAGCATGAAGCAAGCCAGGACCCCAACTGAAACTCACACCCCAGCCACAACCAGGCCATGCTGACGTTCATCTCCCATGTCCCTTCCTTCTAGGCATGTTTGGGTCGGGGTCCCTTCCCTGAGTTCGACACTGGTATAGCTACTTCCTTTATGATTATGAAACAGTCAGGAGATACTTTTACATCAAGCACTAACTGTGATCTAAAACACTGATTTTGCTGAGATCAGACACTTGGCTCCAGGTTACATTAAACATTCCTTGATTTCTATTTTTATTTATGTGCATTTTGTTGCTCTCTCCCTCTAATGAAACTAGTTCAAGAAAGCAAAGACTGGTCCTAGAATAGTTCTATATTACACCTATTTTAAGATAAATATGTGGATGGATGGATGGATGGATAGATAGACAGATAGATAGATAGGAAGATGTGCAATTACTTTATTTCAACTAGACTAATAACAGTAAAATTAACTGTTTACTTGTGTATATTATAGTTTAAATATACAAATTTTAAATGGAATTGTTTGGATTATTTTGATTATTAACATTTTGATTACTTAGGACTGTGGGTTGATAAGTAGAATAACCAATAGGAACTTGGAACATTTCTGGCTCTGCATCTAAATCTTGATTTTTACCACGGATTAAATAACTCAAAATTCTTGATTTTGCATTTCTGGCCTTGGTTTGTATTTAAACCTCGAGAACTGAGTAAAGAATTTTGATCACATAAATTAGAATATTTCTTCTCCCAGTGTTCACTATTTGAGTTTTAAAAGATTTAAATTAAAGCCTTAATATTAAGGTATAAAAGACTACTGGAGATACAGCACCCAATGCTGCAGCTTCTTTTGTAATGGGAATTTTGACTGAGCAAGGAGTGCTCTGAAAAAAACCACAAACACTCCTGTGTTAGAAAATACTAAAGTGATTTCTGTGCTAAAATGTCTGTGTTAACAGTTCTTTGGGCTCCTATATTTAAAAAACTTAGGTTTTGCATAAATTTGAAATTGTGCATAATATTAAAACATGTTCTTGATAAAATTTCAGTGTTACTCCCAGGAAAATAAATGGGAAATTATTACTTCAAAAGGAGAAGGATCTGGCCCTACTCTCATCACTTTGCATGTAGATGAGCTTGGAGAAGAGGCCTAACTACTATAGAACAGGAAACAGTGTAAAAACATATCTTCTTTCGGGGGGGTGGGGGGTGGGGTGGGGGTGGCGACGGGCAACGGAGTATTCCGTACTTAAAATTCAAAATCTATGTCACTCCTTTTCTGCATTGTGTATCTCAGAAGACCCTTATGTTCAAAGAGACACTAGGCAGGTCCCTGCACAAAACAGGAATATCCTGCAACCATATCCTGCATACAGTCACCATCATATAACACTCACGCTTCCCTGGAGCAGAAATAGGCACAAAGGAAAACATGTTTCTTAATATTTTATACCCAAAATATATGCAGTAGTTTTAATGAGAGTTTCTTCTACAAGTATAATAATTGTATAGGTGATACATACATAGGTGACATTAGACACTTGCTCTGTCTAGGGAATGTCTAAATGCATTAATTTATTTTTATTTCAAACAGTCAAGGTTTGATTTAGGAAATCCTACTTGTTTTAATGAGTTTGTATTAGTTCCCAGTAATATCCCACTGAATCCCACTGGAGTTACTTTGGCAAGTAAATGATTTCCAGTATAAGTTCCAAAATCTGAAATTTAATTACATGGTAACTTATGATGGGGTTATACAACGCACAGACAATTTGCAGCCTGACTATTTATTCAGGTTAAACACATTATAGCATATCTGGAATTGCATTCCCCTGTTATATAACGTTCCCACAGATTCACACTTTAGCTTTAGTAAGGAGATGAGGATCAGGCCTCAAAGAAGCAATTACCCCACGCAGTCCTCATATGTAGAGAGATAAAGGTAAATATAACATAAAGCATGTCATTTGCCCATACAGTGTTAAATGAGCTCCATACCATAATCAAAACATATTTAAACAAAACCAGGCAGTTACCTAGAAACAAAAGCACAGAAGTCTCTATCACATGCCTGAAAGCGTTTATGGTCTGATCCTTCCACTGTTGCTCACATTGTACAGCACTTACAAGCAGTCCCATTGAGGTATTAAGGTATTAGAGACAATCTGCAAGTTAATAAATGCTTCATTTGCTTTTAAAACTGCCATAAAACCAGCACCATTTAGATTCACAATTAAAACTGTGCTTTAATCATTCCAGTGCACAGTGGCTTTGTTAGGTTTGTGTTTCCTGGCTTGGGTACAAGCTAAGCAAGCACAGAGCTCAGTCTAAGCTGCAAAATTCTGGTACTCTAAATTAAATCTAGCTTAATTTAGTTTACACTTCAGCTTTATGCAGCTCTGAGTACACTACTACCAGTAGCCAAGCTAGTTTTAAGGTATCTCAAGCACACCTTTCTAGCATCTTTTGTATCTGTTGATGTTTTGTTTGCTGGCATCTAAGTTACACAGGATCAAATAATCAGCTGGTACTAGCTACACTGGATAAAGCCTGAACTTCAAATTTTGGTTCTTTAAGTATAAAATTTGGGTTTCACTTATATAAATATATATTTTGAGAAAGTCCAGACTAACTCTATTGAAACAAATAGAAACACTAGAATTTGGTTGAAACCCAAATGTAATGAAATACAGTTGCTATGCTTCACCTGAATGGCATGGTGAACATGGGTAATGTTCTCAGGTAAGCTAAAACCAGCTTTTAGAAAGTTCAGTAGAAATCTTTCTGCCTTGGTCCCCTCAGACCCCATGGTATTTTTCTGTCTACCTGTGTGTTATGAGGGATGCTGCTCAACATCTGGGCAAACATTTGAGACATCTTCACTGTCTGTCTCTATTCAGTATTTAAATGTACTCTGTACCCTAAAAGTTAGTATAGGTTTACACAGAATGTCTAACTGAGCAAGTATAGACAGAGATGGATTCGGTTTGTCTGTGCTCCAAGCTGCTGCATATCTTGTCTGGAAATAAAAGAGCTCTTCCTTTCAGGTAATGTAAGTGTACAGCTCTTAGGCCAAAGCTAGCTTGCTTCTGCCCAGCTTGGAGCACTAGCGAAACAAGCTGCTGTCTGTCTGCACCTGTCTGCGTAGACTGTTATGACGGGACATGGGTGTTGCAAGCCTCACAGTGAGGCCCCGGGCTGGAGTCTGGGTGGAGGCAGGAGCCAGGTGATGTAATTAAGACAATCTGAAATCAAGAACCAGAAACATATAATACTTATTAGCCTAACAGAGCAAGGCAAGCATATGGATGGAGGTAGGGTTTGGCACCCAGAAGCTGGGGGGCCTGCACACACCTTGACAAGAGTGTAGCTAAACTTCAGATGGAGCCAGGAAACCAGGAAGCGCAATCCATGAGGTGGGTCCAGGAGAAGGAGAAGACAGAGCAGCATCAAAGACAGATGGCTTGGGCCAGAGCTACAACTGAACGGGTGGCAGATGCGAGCTGGATCCCAAATGGTTAAGCCAAAGACAACAACAGAGACCAGGCCTAGAGGCAAGGCAGAGAAGAGGGTTCAAGCCATCGTACTTGTTCTTAGGACATCTTCTGTGCGCACCCTATCTACCAACATCTAATGACATCTGTCTGCTGGCTATAACACCACTTTTGGATGCTGGGTCCCCTTCCTGAGGGCACAGCACCCAGTGACTGGCTGCATGAGGGCAGAGTCATCTTCCTTGGCTAGTCACTGCATAGTCATACCTAGAAGGGACTTCATTTATTGATTTTAATGAAATTAGAGCAGGAGTGTAAAGAAATCTGTGGAACATTTGTTTCCACACAATATTAATTAATATAATGAGGTGCAATCATGTAATCGGTCCCATTAAAACCTATAAGGCCTAGTAGGTATGCATATGCTTAGATGTACACTTATTAAGTAAGCGTATACTTATTAAGGCCTCTACTTCAACATAAGCAGGAGCCTTAATTTTTAAGGGGATGAAAGGATGTAATAAACAGTGGAACTGGGCATTTCAGTACCTGTAGGGCTGAAGGTGGTGCAAGAAGATGGGTTAGCTCCCTGGCATGTGTGTCAGTCATTATAATAAAACATTTTGCCGCAGAGGTGTGTACATCTTTGCACAGTGCCTATGAAATTACTGCCAGGAGATTAATTACAATATTTATATTAATCTAACCAAAGATACATAGCAACAATTATGTCTGTAGCACCCATTACTCTTGTGCAGTGCAACAGAACTGAATGTGACTCTTTTTCCCTTGGTGTATCAGCTTCTAGCTGGAAAGCTGTGAAGCTTACATACATAAGCTGGGCTTCTGCCAAAGTGCCATTTGACACTATGCCAGCTTTTGGTCCTTCAAAAACAAAAAGCTTTTGGCCTTTGCCATTTAGGCAGTGCAGCAGTTCATCCCCAGCTTACCTTTAGACTTATAAACTATTAGTAAGACTCATTACTGTCAGCAGTGAGATGGGTTTTTAAGGATGGGGTGTTCTCACCTAACTGTAATTGTACATGAGAAAGCCTAAATAAAAGAAACTAGTCTGCATGCTGAGTCATCCGCATTTGCTTGTTTCTGTCAGATACCTTCCTCAAGAACTGTCTTCTTCCAGTGACATGCATAAGATTGTAAAATGCACTTGCAGTAACTCATCTTCTGGATTTGTTGACAGTGATCTTTGTTTACCCCAGGATGAAAAAAGAAGAGCAACAATTTCAAATAATTTCCATATTTTTTTCCACGTTAAATAAGGAAATAAAACAGGTAATGTCATATCTTATGTTACATTTAGGATATGTATCCAAAGCAAATTTGAGGTTTCCAGTGCTCTGTGTTTTCCAGTGCTCTGTGTTTTTTCAGATGACTTTATCATGTCTCAGTAAACAGATTGTAATCATGTATTATTCTTGCTCTAGCTGGAAGTTTTGGCAGGTCTTTTCTTCTTGAAGCAGGTGCTCTCTTGTTTGCTGTTTATCAAATACTTCTAAACGAGGAAAGTTTTCTAAAGCTTTAGGATTATTTTCCTCTGGTTCTACAATGTAAAATTCTATTGCATCAGATTTAAGAATCACATGGGTTTGTCATGAAATAACCATGTTTATTTCCAGTTCCATGCCATACAAAAATAATTGAATTTCCATTATTTTTTATGCATTAAGTCACTATTTTAATGAAGTGTTACATTGTAGAGGTCTTAGTTCTATTGACAGTAGGCTTGATTCTCTGTTGCTATGTGTTAGTGTTTCCACATTCTTGAGTTCAGTCTTCAAAGTTCGGTGATCAGAGTTGCCCTCCAGAAACATCTTTCTCTTTTCAGTGACTATGGAGTCCAAGGAGACTGCATTCCTCAGATGGGTGCCTGAAGCCAGGCAGCACTAATATCCCCCACTGCATGTTTAAACCAACAAAATGCAAGTGCAAAGTGGAATGAAAGGACTGGGCTTTTGGTGGTGTAATTTTAAACATTCCCAGTACATTTTTCTTGCACACCTGTAAATGGCTGGATAGTAAATCAAAGCATTTCAATTAAATAGCCTGCGAAGAATCTTATTGACTATATGCAACTGATATGAGCAAAGGAAGCAGAACCCAAAGACTCACCTTGCAGAGAACCACCTGTAAGAGGTAATCATTATTTACAACTTTAGCTACAGCTCTTGGATTTCCACAACTTTCACTGTTGATCCCATGTGTTGTAGGCCTGTTTTGGAAATCTGTGTTGATACAGAACCTGATTCTCCGTTCAATACTCAGTAGTCAGCTGTATGCTACTGTACGCTACACATCTGCATCAACAAGTAATTAAATGCAATAGAAGCAGATGAGTAGCTGGAAGTGGCTGGTACTGAGTCCTACATTTATAATCTATATGTATGGGCATCTTACCTGAGAACAGATTTACTGTGATGCTTGAACTGTTGCTAGTTTTATATTATGGGTAGTGCCTACCATACATGTAGTTCAAAATCCTTCTGCCCTAATTAGGCTTGGAGCTTGGGGTGCAGTAGATACACTTTTGGTCTGAAAGTTGCAGTTTCATTTCACCCAGAAAGAGTATCTTTTGTATGCACCGAACCCACTCTGCAAACCAAGCCAACATGCAGTGTGTGGGGATGATCAGAGGATTCACTTCCAAACCTCACTACTGTTCTGAACAACAATGCTGCTGGAGGTGCAGCTTCTAGATACTGCAGACAGCTTACTGAGACTGTTCCTGCTCCACTGTAATTCAATAAGCAAATCCTCAGCAGGTTCAGGACCATTGCCTTTAACTAAAATGCACAAAATATTACCCTGCTATTTCAGCACTGCTAAAGTTTGTGTTTAGAACAATGGAAAACAATTGGAGAATTGCGGTTTTCCCACTTTATTTTGTTATGTGACACTCATTTGTGTATATGTAGCGCATACAAACCAGGGATCCAGGGTCTTGCATGCAAGAAGAATTCACTTTCAAAGAACTGAAAATAGATGCTTGTTTTCATTTTTTAGAAGCAAGTCAGTCATTACAGAAGTTACTGTGAATATGTGAATGACAATAATCCAAAACCTTGTATTTCATTAAATATGCTAATAAATCACCCTTAGTCTTCTTATATTTGTAGTATTTCAGTGTTGCTGCTGTCCCAAGACATGAACTTTTCAGTCTGACAATGAGACCATTTAATCTCCAGTTCACTTTAAATAGACTCTTCCAGCTCAGAACAGAGGTCTGGCAACAAAATTAATGCCATAGTGATGAATGATTGAAAAGAGGTTATTTAACTTGGCTACTAATAACAGTTATTTTCACTTACATTTAAAATGTTAATGTAAAAATTAAAACCACCTGGTCCTTATGCAGCCTCTGTAATGTTTGATGACTGCTTTATGAAAGCTATCATGTCTATTAAATCCTTGGGAAGAAGGTCAAAAATTCAGGTTAAAAATATATTATCTCAAAAGCTCTGTTTTTACCAAAAAAGTTGAATTTACCAAGAACTTCTCAAGAAGAGAAACAAAAGTAAAATCAAAGACACAGAAAAGAAGGTTAATTTTAAAATAATTTCAGTTAGTAGTACAGAACATGTAAAATTTCTGAGGTTTTAGAAAATCAGGTGTAAACTAAGATAACCCAGACTGGCAAAATTTATTTGGAAACAGCATTCATATAAGGAGTATAATTTGAGGAGTGTTCAGAAGCACTGGGGATGCTGTAAGATGAATCACAGTCTAGTTTGTTATACCACATTTTCTGATACAAGTAATACCCTTTTGTCCTAAATCTGTTAAAATACTAATACTATAGTAACTGGCAGTAGAGGAAGATCCTGCATTAGACTCTAGTACATGGAGGTGCCTGCTCACTGCAGAGATTTGGGTGTTTCTCTTTATAAAGAACTAGAGAAGTATTTTTGGTGTCTCTGGTATAACAAAGTCTTTCCAGTTTTCCAAAGATGAGTTGTATTTCAGAGAGGTCTGTTAAGGAAAAAGTCCTTGGGCAAGAAACAATTACTTAGAAGAAATACTGCTGAGGAGGTATTGTATATGCCTTTAGTGCAGAGAAGCCTCAGTTGCTTCCATGGTGTTGTCGTGATAGTGACTCAAAATGTTTCAGCAATTGCTGTTCCGTAATAAGCAGAGATGAAGAATAATTTTTTTTATTTTTTTTTTTTTTTTAAAAAAAGGCCATTATTTGAGCTGGTTGCCACAGATTTAAGTTTTAGCAGCTATTCCATATGGGTTTGTGGATTAACCCTGTCTTTATTGAATGATGAAAAATAAAATTAGAGAAGGTTACAAAGATTTCTATTATGTTGGTATGCCTTCACTAATAATTAGTGTGGAATCTGTATTTGCCCTGATAACCAGTCACAATCACTCTTCCAGCTCTCTGATGTCTCTGATCAGCCCTCTGATGCCTTCCAGCCTGGCCACTGTTGAATGGGGACATGAGATATACTTTGCCTTTCCCTGTTTCATAAGCCAGCCCTTTGGCACCCAGGCATTCAGGGACCTAGAGAAAGGCAGGGAAAAAAATTCTCTCTGAGTTGCACTGTTGAAGGAGATCCTTAAGGCTGATCCTGAGTAGTAGCTATATAAAATGAGATATGAAGACAGGTTTCCTGATAGATGGAATTAATGTACCAGAGTCTGTAGGCTTTAGACTGAAAACAGTAGAAGCAAAAAGATATCTTGTCAATTTGATTGTCAGCAGCCTGATTGTATATATAACTATAGTTTCTATGGTACAGTGATGAGTAAAGATTGGCATATTTTACAAGATGTCAGAATAATGATGAAGACTGCTAACATTTAGGAAATCTGATGTGGCTACTATTAAATGTAGGTACGCAAGGCCTATCCACCATGATTTTACCAGTAGAACTACCTCTGGTTTGGCATTTACTTCCATGTTGCAATGTGAAGTCTGGTTGGTAAAATCTCAAATGTTTGCTGATTAAATAAAACTAGCTATTCCCTTTTGATCCTTCTCCATTAGTGCATGCTGGATGCAGCATTACCCAAAGGGAGAGCAGTCCTTCATTTACGATGCCTACGCTCCTACAGCTAGGACCGTTCATGTTATTGACTTGAGCTCCACGGCCCAAAGTCACAGCAGTTACATCTCGGAGCCTCCTTTCCCTCCATTATAATTCCCGATGTGTTTTTTAAATGCCTCTTTCCCAGTACTTCCACCTCTAAAGCATAAAGTATGACTTAGTGCAGATCTAAAGAAAAAAATGCCATTCAAAGTCTAGCTCCTCCACTTTCTCAGGAAAGAAGCTCTGAACTTCCTCAGCCCACGTGGAGAAGAATCAGTGGTAAGCTTGGCTGCAGGACAACCCCAGGAATAATGATGAAACTCCGGCAGAATTATCAACCTGAAATATCCCATAGCACAGATCCTTGATCCATTTCACTTTATTCCACTGACCCTTTGACACCCTGACAAGCCAAGTATCAGTCAGAATAACAAGTATAGTCAGTTATCTCATCACTGTTGCCATCCAGCTGTCCATTGGTCATGTCCTTCATGTATTCATTATACTTGGATTTGCTGAACTGTCCTGAATGAACCATCTAAAGCAGATTAAATACTTCTAAGAATATCCTTATGGAAAACTTTAAAAAGTTTTTTCATTTATGGTTTTCTCCTTGCTCATCAGATACTTCTCAGTAGCCTTCCTGTGCTGTACTTGAAAAGGAGGTATAGTAACTTCACCAGAAGAAAGAAGAAATAGAAAAAAGGAGGACCTGATCTCTTGGTCAGAAGTATGTGCAAACTAAGTAGTGAAGGGAGTATCTTCTCAAGAGAAGGCAGAACCAGAAGGTGGTTCAGGAAGCCTACAAGATGTTTGCAGCACTTCAAATACCAAAATAATGTATTGAAAAGCATTAGGACTCAGAAGAACCCAAAACTTAGTTGCCAGGAGCTACTTTACTGTATGGCTGGTGTGATCTGGGTTACAGTGATCTTCTACCACATGGTAACATATTATGGCCAAACCAGGTCTTTTCACTTGACCACAGTGTACACTAAGGGGAATGACATTCTCATCTGTGATTCATGTAAGAATGGTCAGTACCTTGAATCTTCTTTGTTCATGCCTTAAATCTTTATAGAAATGTCTCCATTTGCTATGATTTCTTACGTAGATGATGATTTACTTTGGCTGACATATTCATTTAAAATCAGCAGTTC
Source organism: Falco punctatus (assembly GCF_963210335.1). Classification (NCBI taxonomy): domain Eukaryota; kingdom Metazoa; phylum Chordata; class Aves; order Falconiformes; family Falconidae; genus Falco; species Falco punctatus. The sequence continues at coordinate 61,669,111 of NC_137585.1, forward strand.
ATTTAAAGTCTATACACAAGCCAACTACAATGACAGAAATTAGCACAAAGCAGATATTCCTCTGATTCTGACATACCATCAAAACATGGCCTTAAGGCTTCCTTCAGGTGCACATCTCCACAGTTGGCTCTGATAATTGCCTTTGTGTCTTGCAGTTCAAAATCAGCAGAGATATTTCTGTCCCTACCCCCTTTTTCTGGTAACATTTTCCTTCTTGTTTTACAAATATTCTGTAAAATGCAACATTCAAATATCACAATAAAAATATTTTTACTTACTTAGACACAGTCTAATTATGAGGCATTTCCAGCATCAGTCTACATATACACATTAAACAGTCAGTTTGCATGGCAGTGCAGAATGTTCAAGCGATGCTCACATCTGCCTTTGCATCCCAGGGGCTCCATGATGAATAGGAAAAATAGGTGGTTCCTCAGGAAGCTGTTGGTCTGGCAACAATATCAATGTGAATGTGCTTGTCTAGGAAGATGTCCTCTCTTAGGACTTTCAAAAAGCTTAAAAAGAATCCATCTAAGAATATCCTTATGGATCTACCCAACCAGTCATGTTCACAGTAATGATATGTCCCCAACGATCCTATAACATTTTCACAACCCTGGCAAATTACCTCTTTTTATATCATTGGCAAAGTAGAGAGGAGACTGTGTGTGGCAAATTCATGATGTTACTTCCCTATAAAGCATAGTTTGGGAGGCAAATTGCATTCTGTTCCTCTGATACTTTCCCTATATTGCCAATGGTCACAATACCATGCAGACCTTGGTAGCTTTGCAGTCTTGGATGAAATGCCTTAGATCTTCCAGCATCCCTGTAGTTGCTGAAAAACCAATTATTAGTCTTCTCATCCCTTTTTTCTCCATCAAAGCTCTTGTCACTCAGTGGATGCCAAGCTGGAGGGATGGGACTGAACTGTCCGAGAAAGTTGTCTTCCATAGCCTCTCCCCTCCTGGTGACTGTCACAGCCTATACGACACTTCAGCAACTTCCCGTTGTTCTGCAATCCCTGTGGCTTTACCTTACCAAGTGTAGGTGTTATTTAAATGCCAGTAACATTCAGAAGCTGATTTACTGTCCACTCCAGTTATTCTCACTGCTTTACAACCAGTCATTTTGGTAATTGTTGAAATTCTGCTAATAATAATAAAAAAAAACCCCAAACAACCCCCCTGATATTCTGTCTCCAATACCAAAACACCTGTTGACCTGCATACCACCTGTATTTCCATGCAAACTAATGAAGAGAATGAACCATGACAGGAAGAAGAATATGGATCTTTCAGAAGAAATGCAAAATAAAAGACAGGAAAAGAGAAGTTTAGAGGAAGCGTCGGCTGCTCTGTAAGACCTTTTTTCCATAAGTCCCATCACAAAACTAAAAAAGATACTTTGGGGCAGTACCATAACAGGCAGTGTGGTGCAGGATGCTGGGGCATGTCACCCTGCAGAGTTCCCCGGGGAAGGCCACCACAGGTGCAGGAGCTGGCTCTTCACCCCATCTATCCAAACTGCAGTGCTGGCAGCTGCCTGCCAGAAGTAACCCCGGCAGGTAAACATCCTTGAGATGACATGACCCCAAGTATTTGAAAAGCAGCCAGCTATATGTAGCTCCCATTTGCTGTGTCTGAGAAGCTGAGCTCTGCCATGGCAAAGACAAGGTATTATTATAGCAGGTACTTTACTACAATATCCATATGGTTTGTCTCCAAGGTGCATCTGTAGCTTTCTGGTACATGCAGTGTTGGCCTCGTGGGCCTCGGGGCAGAATTAAGGCTGCATTTCAGAAGTGGCTGTATTTCACCTCTGTACATCCTACATTTTAGGAGAGCGAGTTACTTAATTTCCTACTTTCTAGACACTTAATTCCTACAAGGACAAGGCTGGTAGGTAGCTCAGGGAGTGTTCTTTTCCCCAGCCAGGAGCTGTACGGATGCTGCTGACTGCCCCAAATGGCTACCACAGTCCAACTTCACCACCTGGAAAAGTGAATTTTTATATGGACTAAGATAATTTTTTTACCATAATGTTTGCTTCTAATATGCTAAGTCTGAAGTGTATGTGCTCAGCATGGGAACTGGCTGAACCACAGTCTGAGCTCCTATGTGCTTAAGAACATGTTAGCAAAAACATAGAGATTTTCTAAACAGATATTTTGGGGGAGAGTATAATTCTGAAAAACAAACTAAACTTGGCCACTTAAGCTTCTCCAGCATTAGCTACATGAAATTTCAAGAGCAACAGGAACAAGAAAAGCTTTTTATTTAGCTCAAAATCACAGTCTTTGAATAGTAAGTACTATTCTGTCTTTACAGAGATTGTCAGAGCAGCAGTGTTGAGTTGGAAGGGAATATGTTCAGGCCAGAGACTGTTGTCTTTAAGAGGAGTGGAAATCTTCTGAAAGTATTTAAATTACATAAATTTAAAATTGGCAGTGAACACACACTCATAAGTCAAGATAATCTTTGTAAAACATTAGAGCACCAACATATTTTACAATGCTTGTCCTGCAGTTAAGGAAAGTTTGTGACTTTTAACCAGAACCAGAAAGAAAGAATAAAAAGCTGGTTTGCAGGAGGCCTTCTGCTTGCAGAGGCAAATGTGGCAACCATTATGCACTCAGCATTAATCACACCCTGTTTTGATGCTATTCCTGCTGAAGGCTGGGATGTTGGCCAAGGTACTGGGGTTATTCCTCTTTTCTTTCCAAAATATGCCCTGAAATCTTCAACTTCCAGAAACCCTAGGTCAATATCTTGTTTAAGAGATGGAACCACTAATTGTTCAGACTTCGGTCCATAACATCAGAGAATGAGATTTGAATGTGACCTCTCAGCCTAGGGGGGAGAGAGCCACAGCCTGAGCCACACTGACACGTTCCCACCACTCTAGCTGCCCAACAGCCCTGCCTCCACTCTCATTGCCATCGTGTGAGCTCCATGATGTAGTGCTTAGTCCTGCTCTTTATGGACTAAGTCTGCCCCTTCATGTCTATACCATTACGATAACAGCTTTTGAGAATGTTAAAGGTAGAGCATTGTTCTAAGCCCACTGCTAAGAACTGGCGAAATGGATCAGATCAGAATTAATCAAAGGGAAGAAATCAATTTTATAGCAGATATGGCTAAAGGTAAAGAAGGTTTTGCTATTTTAAAATCATAAACCAGAAAATAAGTTAGTCGCTTAATGGGTAAAGCAACGTTTTGGTAGATGATTAGACAGACAGACTTCAAGAAACAAAAGGAACAAAAAAACTTCTTGTGTTGTGGCTAAAAAGAACTTGCCTTTCATATTATTGAAAAGCCCTAAAGAAGTTTTGTATAACATATACCAGTTATTCATGATTGAAATTTTTTTCTATCTTAGCCATCTCTAAAGCCATATTATTCATCTATGTGGATAATTTTTTTCATATTGATGTAAACAGAATGTGAAAAAAATGTTCAATCTATGTATGTATGTATCTTATGAAAAGGAAAAGATACAGACAGGTAGATAGAATGGATGAATGGATGGATGCATGGACGGACGGACGGATGGATGGATGGATACGCACACACATAGACACATACACGCATGTGCACACAGACATACAAGCACCCCACAAGAATAAATGAAAGAGAATGAATGATGGAGCTAAAACCGGATGTGTCAGTGGGCCTTAGCGTACACTTGATATATGCTATGAGAGATTTCTAAAGTATGAGCTGGAATTGTGAGATGGAACATCCATGATATCTTTTAAACTCTTAGGTTTGCATGTAGGGGCAAATGTTTTCCTTGGGGCAAAATCTGAACAAACAGAAGATGTGCAGGTGTCAGGGTGGGGCTACAATAACAACCCCCGAGGGCCATTGCATGTCTTTTCGACAGATACTATGTTTTGAGGATTAAAGCTGGTTAAAACACTTCCATCAAGATAAATTCCATCCAAGAGAAAATGCCCCCATAATAAGGGACATCTGGGAGAATGATCCATTTTTATTGATTTTTTTCTTTTTTTAAAAAACACAGTTTCAAAGGTAGTTTCCACTAATAAACATTTCCTGACCATCTTGACTCAGGAATTGACATTGCTGCAGGCTGCCTGTGCAAGGCAGAGTGACCTTTAGAGCAGCCTATTCCCAGACTGAGCTGTTTCCCATCCCCTTCTGCTACACAAAGCCCTGGCTAAGACAGTGACAGTGCAAGTCTGGTTTAGCTCTGCCTGGCACCTGGAGCTGAGATCTGTGGAGAATGCCGATTTGAACTCAAACTGTTATTCAGAGTTAAATCCCAAGTTACCTAGTTTTTCTTGCTGTTGTAGCCTGCTAGGTAAGTGAGCTTAGCTGTTAACAAGGCACTTCTTTTTCCCCTGTAGACATGTTGTAAACAGGGAGTTGCAAGTTACCTTCTCAATGATAGCACCATACTGTTAGAAGTCATGCGATTGCTTTCAAGGGAAATTAATTTTAGGTAAGCACTTAACGTATTTACATGCATCTTCTAATACGGTTTTGAAAACAAGGAGAAGGCAATGTCTTATAACAAGCTTTTTGCTGACATAAATAAAATAACTAAAAAATTGAGAACTACTGCTCAATATGCTACTGAATGGACTCCTACTGTCCCTCTCCCTTTGGAGTATAAACTTACCTTGGAAACACATAGTAACATTCTTCATTACGCAGCCAGTACAGAGGTTTCCTCCTGCTGGAGGTCTGCTCCTACCTGTAACCCTCTTTCCTGAAGGACATCTGAGTGGTCCTTCCACCATGAAAATTACTTGAATGGCAGATGAAGGGGAGAAGTACATCTGCTGAAAAAAAGCTATGGAGTCATTTAACATGTTATCTAAGTAGTAGTTGAAATACTACAAAATATGAGGACATTTTTAAGTAACAGCCATGAAGAAACCAGACTCACATTTTCCTGTAGCGCTACAGAGGTCAATGGATTTGCTTCAGATTGATGCTTATATGAAAGCAGATTCCTTTCACTTAAAAATGACAGTCATATCACTGATAAATATATATGAAAAAAGATGTTTTATAATGAAGATCTCATGTACGTAGCCCTGCCTTTATGTGAGAGCACAGATCCTAATGGAAGATGTCGATAAATGCGTAGTTAGCTGTCTTGCTTGCAGTGTTTATAGGCTGTCCTAGACCAAGGTCAGACTCACAGTTATGCATTAGTATGATTTGTTATGAAAAGTGGCATTTAAATATTTAAATGTACCAGGTCCTATGTGTTTAATTTCATTGTTTAATCATTGCATAGTTTCCCAACTAAGTAGTAGCTGGCACAGAGTGGTGGGCTGCTCTTTATTTAGATGCTGCTGCAGCTTTCCAGACACTTTCAGTGTTGGTGAGGCATTTCAGCTATACGTTATTCCATTATTCCTTATTTTGCTTCTGAAGCTGTACATTAAGATACAGGATATTAGAAAACTTTTCTTCCCTGGAACATGGTAAAAAGAAAAGTTATCCCAGTATATATATATTCAGCAGTACCTGTACAGAAATCCTTGCTCTCTTACAGTGCAGCTATAATTAATATATCATGCCAAGAGTGAAGCACACACTAGATGTATATCCTACTGGTAATAACAGGAGTTGTATATATATAAATGACTTGTACAATGCTAAAGATGCACTTTGAGCCATTTAAACATCATTTATCAACTTGTAGCCAATGTATAAGATAATCTGCTACAGCAAAAACAATAGACGGCATCCTAGCTGTCTCGTTGTATACACTAAGAAATCTTTCTAACATCACACGTTTTGTACAAAATAGCCATCCTCACTGGAAGACTGGGATTGCCTGCTAAGGACTGCAACTGTGCTAATGTTTGATTTAAGCACACAGATTAAACAATTAAAATCAAAATATAAAACCAGAAATGTTTATATTAGTATTGCTGAGGACCAAAAGCATAATAGAGTGAAGTCATAAATGCTCCCCCATTTAAGTTCACTCTGATGTTTACAAAAAAAAGCCCCAAGCTGGAGGGATGTAAGGACCAAATAAATGGAGGCAGAGGGGAAAGACAGAACATGATTCAAGACAGAGACGAGAAAAGAAAGTCAAACATCTTAATGCAAACATGTAAGAAGCATTTGGAAAAAAGCTACTTGAAAGTCAGTGCTAAGCAGTGGGGATTTGAATATTTATTCAAATGTTTATTTCTGTTCCTGCTTTCCCTACATGCCCAGTGAAAGACTGTTCAACAGGCCTTCTGCTGGAGCCAGACATAATGGTGCTGAGGCAACGTAGGGAATATATCTCTCTCTGTTTGCAGGTGTAGGTTTGTACATGTGTACCGCTTGCACTGGAAAAAGCTCCTAAGCAAGTCTTCTCTTTTTCCCAAGAGGATTACTCTAGATTTCCAGTGGAAAATCTGAAAAAAAAAAATCTGAAAAAAGCCCCTGCAAACAACTAACCCACCCTGAAATCCACCCCACCCCACCCCCCTTGCACTCTGTGTTTTGGATAAATGTTTATTAGCATAATGGTGCACACTAAATTTACTTTTGCAGTATTCGCATTTGCTCATCTTAGGACTGTTGCATGCATTTGGCTAATAAAAGGGATATTTTAAAAATCAATTAATTAAAAGATTTCAATTGTGCTCCTAAATCTTACATAAATTTATGTTGTAATTCTGTCTCCAACATTCCCTCAGTTTATGTCACCACAAAAGCCCCCACAAGGAATTAAAGGCATCATATGCACAGTTCACATAAGGACAAGTCCTTTTCTTCCCTTCCAGTGAATCCCTGATTGCACTGTAACTAATGCAGGCTGCTACATAGTTTTCTATAAACTCTGTGCACGAGCATGAGATTTGGTAGGACCAAGGCTTTTTTTCCCCACAAAAAATGGGTTTTTAGTGAGTTTCTTAGTTGATACAAGCCAGGTTAAAGTAGGAGTTAGACTGTCCACAGATATGTCAATTAAAAAAACTTGTAAAAATTTGTTGTTAAACCGGTACATATCTTGACTGAACTGGCCTCCAGCTTTGGCTTTGCGACTATTTATGCAGAGGGAAAGCTCTTTGCAAAGCTGTGCACACAGGCTTGTCCATCCATATTCAAGGCTTATACAAACTTATATGGAATGAAATTTATTTTTATCCATGGAGATAGAGCTGCCCTGTCAGTGCAGAGCAACACGGTTCCAGCTGCATCAGGCACGTGTGCAGGTGGTACTGGTGGGAGCCACTCTCCCTCTATTTCCATTGAAAATGCACCATTGGAATGTATACCTAATAAATTTACTGATATTTGCTTCCATGTGGATAACATAAATATCATAAAATATTTTAAAAAAACAAAACACCCAAACAACCAAACTGTTATTAAACATCTCACAAACTGTGCTTGCAACTGGAGTATTCAGCTGTTGTAAAGACAACCTTTGTTTTGGCAGTGGCCTCTTCTCTGCCTAAACAATACAAAGAATTGAAATATATGGTCATAGAAAAAAATGTCAATAAAATCATCTTTCATTATTATCCATGTTCTCTTCAAAAACAGAACAAAGAGTATTAGTAAGACCCAAGCTGTCCAGCCCCTGGTGACCTAGCAGCCTCTATATCCTGCAAAGATCATCCCCAGAAACATTCTTTTAAAGACAGAGTTCTGCTTTAGATTAGATCGCCTAGTCCTGGAGCTCACAACAGCCCTACTGAAAACAATTAAGTAATTTATACTTAGCAGCAACTGTGACCTTATCCAGACAAATACCGTCCCATTCTTAGGACAAAAGAGACAGTATGTTATTTTACTTTCTCTAATATTATCTGCTATAGTGGTATTTTTTAAATTATGGGAAATCAACTAAAAAAGAATATGTTGTCTAGCAACAAAGAAAACAGACACAAACAAAAGAGAATCAGAGTGACAATTCTGCTTTTCATATTGTGTGTTTCTACCTTCAGGTAAGCTCACCAAAACTGAAACAACAAACAAGTTAAAATGAACTGGCAAATCGACCTCCCAACAGTCAATTGATGCCAGGGCTCTGGGTATTTTTTTTTTCTCCAGTTTCAAAAGCATCTGAGATTCATTAAGTTCTTCTAAAGATATTTCACTTTATAATTCAATCTTTTAAATGTAATCATTAACTTACAGAAAAAGCATCCATTATTTTCCCATTCAGCCAATTTTTGCTTCTTGAATGCAGTGGCTTTAACTTTTCAATTTTATTGAAGTTGCACAATGAAAAATGGTAAATTCAGAATCAGGGATATCCTGATGAGTTATGTGGTTTTCTGCAAAACTTAGTATTTGTATAGAAGTATATAATTTACATCATGGTAATATACTAAATGACACAGTCAAGCTATTAATAACAATTTTGATATAAACAAATTCCACATTTAACTTTACAAGATATGAATAGGAAAAATGATAATGAAAGAAACGAGAAAATAACTATGTTGAAAAGTACAGAATCAGTTATGTTCCACTGAAGTCAGTGGTGGTTATAGCCAAAGTAGTAAAAGGGAAGTAAGGCTGAGCTCAAAGGCTAAGTGTAGTGACAGGTCCACACCACTCACTCGCTGGTGTGCTCCTGGAGATACCTACGTATTAGGTTTGAAGGAAACCATCAGCAATGCCCTGTGCTTTAGATTATACTCAAGCATTTTCTTTTCTGTGATGTAGAGAAGCTCTACTTGTGCTTAGCTCAGCCACCTCCAAGCACTTGTCTGCTGTTGCAATGGTCGCTGCTGGACAGAAAGGATAGTTAAGGTTGACAGCCGGCATCATCGCAACATGCACTGGCTGCTGCAGCAGCAGGTGGGATTGCTCGGCAGCCCACACTCAGGCCTCTGAGGGCAGTGTGGGCACACTGAGCCGGATCTCGGGCATCTCTGAATTGCCAAAACCTCCTGAGACAAAGCAGAGACAGTGCAAACATATGCATGTGCTGTCCCTGGGGAGGGGTGGATTTGAGACACAAAACTCTTTTGGGCAGGGAAGAGTCATGCCACTTTGATCTGTTTTGGTGACCTCAGAACATGTGGTTGTTTTGAAGGTACTGTGAATTCAGGAAGTGCACATACAATCTCCTTCCTCCTCTGCTGCTCCCACACACATTTACACATACATATGCAGAAAACAAAAAGAATATTCAGAAAAACCACATGGAAAGAATCTTCTGCACATTTGTGCCACAGCTTCAGTAGGGGTGGGGTGAGCTCCTACAAAATGAGCGCTGGAGAGACTCATTCTTGCTATGTTCAGTTCTGGAGCATGCCCAGCACACAGAGTGAGCAGCACTTGTTCTTGCACCTTTATTACAGAACTATACCTAAATGAGACCATTCAGACTGAGGAGAATGTTCAGTGCTTATAGAAAACCCCCCTAACTTGCTGAATTTGGACTTAGACAAGACATGTAGCAGCACTTCAAGTTTTGGAAAAAATAAGTGGCAAGGGATGTTGATCACCTCAAATCATTATTTTTTGCAGGAGCACCTCAGAATTTCTCTCATGAACTTAGTCTTAGAAATACTTTATGCTTAAAGAAAATAATGGCATAGTATAAAAACATATTTTCATCTATGGTTTTGTTTGTTTCACCTGTATGTTGCCAAGCCACATACTCACCTACAGCATATAGACCTGGTGAAAATGTCAAGAAAGATGCACAGACATCTAACTTAAGATTCAGAGAATTAAAAATTATTTTAAAATTTTAAATAAACTCTCATTGACCATGACTTCTTTGAAATTTCTTGTCAATAAAGGTGTTATTAGAAGCTGTGTAACCACCATATTAAAAGAAACAAAATTAGCAAATCTTACCCCTCCAATTAAGAATGATACTGATGTCTTATCTAAAACAGCAGTAACAGATGTCTAAAACTCTTGGCGTTATCTAAACAACAGTAAATAGGAGGACTTTGAAGACTTAACATTGTCTTTGAATGAGAAATATATTTGAGCTATGAAAATGATTGAGTTACAAGAAGACCACGTCAGAAGTAACTGATGAATAGAGTAATTTGTTGTATCATTGGTACTTGAGGTGTGGGATCTGGCATCCCCATACAACACCCTTTAGTCAGAATTAAATTCATAACTGCTGTACTGTCTACCCTATGTCTTGACATTCCTGATTTGTCTATTCTGCAATGGCTAGGACAGTTGCTGAAAGCAATATTTTTCAGAGTGCTGCAACTGAACTGTGAAATGGAGGTCAAAGGATGGATTAAAAGATGCAGTAGCAATGTTAGTAACTTCCTTTCTCTACTGAAGTAAGCAACACAGCCTGTGTTGGTACATCATGATCAAAGACTGTTCACATTCCTTTTCAGCTACATTATTTAAGTTCCAATGTAACTCATACACCATCATTTTCAGATAGGCAACCTAACTAGGTCACTATATGCTAAAGCCTTGTATCTATCTTTACTGAATTTAGCAACTATTTAAGCAAGAATTTAGCACTTTTTATCTAAAGGCTAAATAAGAATTATTGCAAAGAAAAGTCTGCTGGCTTGAAAATAAAAAATAGAGGAAGTATGGAATAGTCCACATTGTTGTAACCTACATATCTAAAGTAAAATTCAACTTTGCTTTGACGTAGGAAAGAATGAAGTTTTCACAAAAGCAAGCCCAAATAAGAGGTATCCCAGCCTGTCTCTGTGCATCCTGAGAGGATAACAAAGCAAGAAGTAAGGAGTAGCAGCCCCTGAGGAACTGTCAAGAATAATTTGTCTATCTTATTTCCTTTATAACTTATATAGTCTGTCGGTAATGGGCCCTGCAGACTGGAGATTGAGTCAATGAAGCAGAAAATAAATTCATCAGAGGAACATAAGAGAAAAGGAATAACAAGGTTGGGTCGGACCAAAGACTCCACTTAGCGTCCTGTCTGACAACAGGCAAAGCAGTTGTTTATAGAAGAATATAAAACCAGGGCAAACGTAATGATATGTCTTTGCTATATTCTTGTATTGGATTTGCATGGCAAGGTTTTGGTAGTGGGATGGGCTACAGGGGTGGTTTCTGTGAGAAGCTGGAGGCCACCCCTGTGCCCAGAGGAGCCAATGCCAGCAGGCTCCAAGATGGACCCGCCACTGGCCAAGGCTGAGCCCATCAGTGACGGTGATAGTGCCTCTGGGATAACGTATTCAAGAAGGGGAAAAAGACCCCAAACTTGAACTCATTCTTTCAGACATTACCACACTGACTTCAGTAGCTGACTCCTTGCTGCTCATGGTAGGATAAACAAACTAGGATGGGAGCTGTTGCTGCATATGTACAGTACGATGGAACCTAGCATTGTCTTAGTTATCTAGTGTCATTACAAGCCTGCGTGTATTCAACAAAGAACCTGGAAAATGTGCCATAAAAATTATTGTGTTCCCAGAGAAATAGAATGCATTGTCCACAGGCAATCTAGTGGAGAAAATCTCCTAGTGAGATTATTCAAATCCATTTTGAAAAAGACTGAAATATGTAGCAGGGTGAATATGCGTAAAGTTCCCAGGGAACAGTTTAGCCCCACATGTCATACTCCATGCACTTCTGAGTCTTAGGACCATGCCAGAAGAAGATGCTATTTGTTGGTCCCAGTGATCATCATTTTAGGAGTGGGAAACGGTACGAGTAGAATGTGCAAAAATATTTTTTACAAATTGCTCCAGGGAACATTAGAAACCAGCAATGTTTCTTGCTTTACTAGATGATGTTACTTGCACAGGAAAGGTCCTGTTGGTATGGCATGTTGTTTATCATCTCTACGTTGAATAAGAAAGTTAAAGGTTTACTTTTTTCTCTTCAGCCATATAATCCTAGAAACAACACAAGTCTTTAAGCCAGTCTTACTGTCTCCCTCCTGAAAAGTGGCCTCGTGGGACCTGCTGAGAGCCATTAGATGTTGGCACTGATTCAGAGCCCACCGCTGCCTCTGCCCACAGTGATGGAGTACTCACTGCTGTAAATGGATTCAACAGTGCAAAGATCATGGGAAGCTGTATCACTTTGTTTTTAATTTCCCCCCTAAGGGCAATTTGTTCCAATTAGTGCCTCAGCTAGCAATTATTGCTGCACAGTGCTCTGACTTATTTCTGTCTGAACCAGCTGACTCAAAATCAGAGAATCTCACATGTGATGTAATACATACCCTGGCCTACTGCCCTTGCCGTAAAGAAGATTCCTTGCCAGGGCTCATGGCAGCACCCTCTGGAAAAGGTCCTTTCTCACTGTCAGACTTGGTTCTCTCTTCTATGGATACACAGGAATAATTTTAAACTATAGCTTTCCTTTGCTGTAAGGGTATGTCTACCTAATGCATACGAACTAAACAACGCACCACAGATGTGTATGAATGTTTTTTTGTGTTACTGCCTTGTCTGGCTTGGATGCTGACCCTTCCTCGCAGGTGGGTCTCTTGCCAGCTCCAGTGGCTGACACTTCTGGGGGGAGCACGGTGCCGCGTGGCATACGGGTGTGAGTCTTGCTCACAGCATGTACCAGCTCCACTTGTTTTGTCCTGTTTTCCTAAGTATGGACAAACCCACCCCAGAGAGTTATGCAATAGCTGGTTTTGTCACATATTTAAAAATCAAGACACATCAGTACACACAGGTATTTCACCCAAAAAGCTTCATCTGAATATAAAATTGTAATGATACAAAGTCTTGCCAGAACTTTATTTGATGTGCTTCACTTTTCTGACACCGAACAGTTTATTTAAAGGAAGAGGCCGTGTGCTGACGGAGAGCTAATCATGGTTAGTAATCTATTTTCCATACAAATAATCATGAAGAAATAGATGACATAAATTCAGCTGCTAATCTTCTCTCATTGTCTGAAACTGTGCAATATGGCAAAATTTAATTTCCCAAAGGTACATTTGCCTATAATTTCTTTGGCTACTAGATTGTGCAAAATATCTTTAAACATTATCAAGCAATGTGCCATTACCTGAATTACAGTGCACTCATGTTCCTACCATTCTCATAAATACTTGCTAAGAAAAGTTATTAAAGAAGACACAGCTGACTGAATTTTGAAGCTTTCATTTATGAAAAGGTAAACAATATTCCCTTAATGCTCTACACAACCCCCCTTTCTCAGGGAGTCCATGATAAGATTAATTTTCTTTTTCCTTTCCTGTAAAGTTAGACTCTTACTGAGGTGAGCTACTAGCAAACATGCACTTACTCCCTACAGGCTTATTAGCAAACAAGCCTCTGAATTCAAAGTGCCACCCAGAACTCCCTGAGGTCGGCGGAGAGACTGCCATTAAATTCAACAGGCTTTGAACCAATTAATCCAAAGAATAATGTACATTAGACTGGCTACACGAGGGCAGATTTGGATCTGGATTCCTCAGTCTATGTTTTGAATGGAAACACCGTAGGCTTCGATTACACAAATGGCTTCCACCAACATAAATTTCAACAGCAGCAGAGGGTTCCTGTTTTCAGAGGACTAGGAGCCTTAAAGCTTAAGTTTTATTCTGGCATGATCAGAAGTGATCACGTAACACACCGAGGATATAGCAAGTTTCATGGAAATCCTAATAATTGCAGTTAAAATGGGATAAGACTGCCTGATCCTGTGTTCTCTCCGTGATTATATCTGCATCTACATCTTTTAAGACTTCGTGATGCCTACGGTCATAGTTAAAGCAGTACATTTCCTAATTAGGCATCACTTTGCTCTCCCAATTCTGGGATAACAGCTGGCAAGTGGTTAACAGACTACATAAGAATTTAGAGTGGGAAGTACATAGCAGGTCCTTTCGAAGAGTCATCTCAAACTGCACACTGCCTCCTAGCAACTGATGGGGAGTGCGTTTCGTAACGAGTCAGAAGGAAGCGTCCAATATACACCGACACTGCTTTCCATGGAACTGTGTATTTTTCTTGGAGGATTCCCAGTCAAGTACAAGCTTAGCTCAAACTTGCTCAGCTTGGGAACTGTAAAGGTGGTGTGAGTCATTATGGTGTTGATTCAGGATAAATTTGGGAAAATATAGCATCTTTGTGTGCTGTTTACCTCAGTGGAATGGCAATGCAACGGACAATATTTATCTCCACCTTGACTAAAGCCAACAACTAACAGCATGTATTCTTACTCTGCTACATTAATAAGGTCAATGGGTTGTAGGAGACAATTAATGATAGCTATTAAGCCAAGTGATAGTTTAGAAAGAAAAAGATTTCTAAAAGTAGTTGCTATTCAATACTAAAAATCAGAGGATTTAATCAAGACAGTATTGTTTTCCATTTTTTTTTGGTACACAGAAGATAGAGAATGGCTCTGGCCTAGATTTTTAATTAATGTTTCCTACATCCATTTCATGTGCTTGCATTTGGATCAAATTTTCACAGCTTTATTTAGAAATTAGTATTTGGGAGATCTGTGGAATACAGTCCAATCTTCAAATTCCTAGTGCAACTGGAAGCTTTTGTTTGGCTTTCTGTGCTTTTTCACCACAAATCAAGAGTGATGATTCTCTTTTGATTAGAGCCTTCTTAACCACTGAGAAGACAATAACTGGATCATGCAAGGTTTCCATATTGCAAATGTGTCAGTCACTTCAATGAGACTGTGGAATAATACAGTCCACATGGTGTGTAAATACAGAATGATATGGTCCTCTATTCACTTTTTAAAATGAACCAATCAAGTGGATAATAGGACTTTAATAAACACTCCTCTCAACATTTTCCTTCTAGCAAGAAATTATGAAGTTTAATATGCTGTTTTCTGATCCCAGGGGAGGCACCAACTAAGCTATCTCAAAAGAAATTACATTGTTATCGTACAGCTTGTTTGTTGTGGCAAGTGAGCAGATGTTAGCCAACTACCAGAATAATAAGGCTTTCATATAATTATCTGATCTAGAACTGTAATAGACATAAGGAATGCTGTAAAGGTGGTTTACCACAAATTCAGTCCAGGTATTCATAGAGAAATCTGAGTTTAGTGATTTGGAGCTCTAGTACATTCCTTGCTTACCATGCATTTGCAATTATTTAGGCTTACACAACTTATATTAGTAGTTACTGTACATATTTTAGTATTTAATATAATTTCCCATACCAAAAATATTTCATAACAATTCTTTTAACAACATATTGCTGTTACCCTTGTAGGATTCCAGTGGCTTAGTTTCTAGCCAGTCTGCTTCACTGGAGCATTTCCCCTGAGTTTCTTTTAAGTCATACTGTTGTTTTAAACTGAAGTCACTTTAGGCTACTTGTTAACGAGAAACCTGAAAGTTTAGATGGAGTTTTTTCACTCTCCAGAAGAAGCTAATTCTTATGACCAGCCAGCAGTCGTAGCCTGATCCCCAGTCCGCATCTGATCAGAGAAACATGCTGCATCTGGTCTAAATAAATTCTTACGGTTTTCCAAAGTAGCTTGTTCCTGACTAAGACCTTAAACCATCTCATAGGTATTAACCCTTTTTTACATGTAGTTCCTAATCTAGGGCAGACTAATGGCTTTTTTACTGCTTTCAGTGAAATAATCTCCTTGAACCTCCTTCCAGTAATCACAGCCCTTTAGGTGGATGCAAGGGAGGAGGTGGCAGTCTGCTGAGGAGGTGATGTCTGTTAGCTGCTTTCAAATGCCCTAGGCTGATGGTGTTGTGGGAACAAAGTAAAGCTACCCAGGTCGATGGCATGATCAGCTGTGCTAGGCACAGGTGCTAAGAACTGATGACACCTTTAAAGAAAGGTCCTGATGCTAAATGCTGGGAAAAGGAAATTCTGTAAGTGGTAGGCAGAGTACAAAGGGCTGTCCTTGTCTTTTTTGATTTTCCTAGCCAGGTGGAAAGGGTTTCTAGCCTGGAAATGCTCTCTGCGGTGACATCCTAAGTCAGGACCCTCCACTTAGATTACAGGGAACCTAAAAATAGGGCTTCACCATGGCTAAAGGAAATGCCAAAAGGTAGAGTTATCTACACTGTTCCTGCCATTGCACTCATGCCTTCTGAAATGGCCATTAGCTTTTCGATGTCTGCTAGGTCAAATCTTGAACAAAAGGAAAGAGAACATTACTGAAGATGTAAGTTCTTGAGCCAGTGTTGCAGGCATGTTTGGTGACAGCGCACTCAGGTCAGAGAAATGAGATCTTGAGGCTGGTTCTGATTCACAGTGGGAATTTGCAGCTGGGCTAATCATGCAGGGATCAAACCTAACTCTTAGTCCTCTGCTGGTTAATAAAATAAATGGCATGAAGGCACAAGACTCCCAAAATACAAGGGAACATCAGTACCACATTGTACATCAGTAAGTTCCTGCAATTGCTGTGTTTGTACAGGACATTTTGAAAATATACAGAGGTCAGAGAATATTCAGGTCAGATACTATTCCTGAAGTTGCACTTAAAGTCTCCGGGAAACTGGTGATTACAAGCAATAGTCTGAGGATGTTTGACTCTCTTCAGCTCTATTAAGTGAGCAGGCTCATAGCTTATAACAGGAATTTGATCCTGACTAGCAGAAGGAGATGCAAATGAGAATTAGTCCTTAAACTATTTGGTTCCCCTGCAGTACAGGTCTTCTGTTCACCTGGCTGAAAGCGAGAGAAGGATGTCACATATGAAAAATTGAATTAGTCCACATATTCCTGGGGAAGATTAGTATAGAAAGAGATAGGAGCAAACTTTACCTCAAAACTGTTTGGTACTACTCCAAAGGAGTAACACATCTTGAAGTAGCTCCTTATCATTCTCCATTAACTTCCTCAACATTGAAACATTGGATAAATATTAAAAAATTAACCCAAATTATGCACAAAGTTTTCTTCAAAGAGGAAGGTGCTGTTCAAAGTCAAGAAACCTGGCACCACTATTCAGAGATGAAAAAACATATCCTTTTTGGAGTATGGGTCCCTGAGGACTGTCAGGTATCATATATTCTCACAATCCTCTGGGTTCATTTGTTTACTTATTTGGGTAGTTCAGCTTACAGCCATGCAGCAAAAGCACTAAATAAAGAGCAACTTATGTAGTGAATTATATACAACATTAAAATCAAACAGATGTATACACAATAAAGAACTTAAACACGCATAATCATCTTTACCAAACACAACAAATAACAGGAGATACAATCCAGGCTACAATTATCTGGCTCAGTTGAATTATATATTGTAGCAGCTTCAAATTTCTTTAAACTAATTATAAAGGTGATGATATAATATGCCTGTGATACTGCTGTCATTGAAGATTGTTCTTGCAATAATACAATTCTTACTTTTTTCCTGTCTTTCATCTTATAAATGTGCAGTAGGCAGGAGTAAATAATTTTGCTAAGTAATACAGAGTCTGCAGAAAAAATCTGGTTACTTCTCTGATGTCACCATAACATAACAAGTAAATGTTATTATGCAAAGTATGTTGCTTAATGACTAGATGCTTCTGTCATGAGAACCATATTCTGCTTAAGTGAGAGAAATATTACCTATTCTATTTCTTCTATAAAATACGCAATAATAAAAAAAGGTTTTGGTTTGACAATGTATTACAAGACAAATATATTTTATGAAAAATTAAAAAACATACCTGTAAATACTGGTAAATGTCTAAATGGGAATGCATTTTAGAGCTCCAGATCCTTTAGACTATAGACACTTTCCCTTAGTTTTGCACTGGTGACTGCTTTGTGACTGCACAACAATCACATTTAGTGCCTATGAAGATAAACAGAATTGCCTTGATTTGTATGGCACCAAGATAGTTTGTCTAGACTGTAAAAACTGCATGAATCTAACTACATTTGTTTGCCTTGTTACAAATGTAAAACCCTTATGAATGTCTTCAGAAGGCATAAACCATGCAAAACCTGGTTATGCTTGTCTCAATACAGTACCATATTAAACTAAACTAAGTTTTGGTTTTGTTATACCACGATATCCAGTCCAGTAAAAGAGAAATTAAGAAAATTACTCTCTCTCACCAAAGAAGTGATCCCTAACTCTGTGTGTATTCCTTGTACAGAGTAAATCACTAATGGTTTGTTTAAACAAATTCATTTTGCTTTACATTGAAATGGATCAGGAATACATGTTTTCAGCTCCTCTCATGCAGACATACCCTAAATAAAATCCCTATAAACGATGTTAAACAGTCACAATCTTTGCAGGAATTCTGCAGTGTTTGTCATTTGGAAACATGGCCTAAGACGCAAAATTACTACCCAGATAGGTCTGAGCCAGCTCACATCTACGTTTTGTTTTCATCTTCTAAAGACGAGGAGGTTACAGAGCTCCCACTGGGATATGAAGATTCCAAAATATGAGGCTGCCCATGTATGCCATCAACGTCCAGACCCACAGTACCATTTAATTTACCATCATGAAGAAAGAATATTCCATGAGGTGGTAAACTAAATCTCACTTCTCGTTGTGCAAGCTGCTGACAGTTCAGAGGAAATCCAGATGCATTTGCATGGAGTAAACTTCTGTAAACATGTTCTGCACTCCAGCAAAGAAATAAATGTCAAGGTAAGCTTGGCAAGCAACAAAAAAAGGATGAGTCATATTTCTCCAGTTTCATTCCAAAGATGCTATCTTTCACCTTCTTCAGTACTGTAGTCACAAGACTGACAATGTTTCGGCTCCTTTATGGGAAACAGTATTCAAACAGTGTGGGTAAATGATTCAGTGGAGCCCCACAGTCATTTTTCACACATACTTTGTTTTCATGACCAAAATCTGGAAGGAATAAGTTTCCATATGCAGCGATCAATGTGCAATTGCCTATCTAAAATGTTTATAAGTAACTCCTCATCCACACTTTTAGCTGATGTATTTACATTAAAATATATAGGATGAAGTAATTTTATGAAAGGCTTCTTGTTAAGTAATTAATGGAGAATGTTACGTCCATTTTGCAAAAGAAGAAACTGAGGCAGCATCACTAAGGCCACATTTCCAAGCAATCATTAGCTTTGAGCTGTTTAACTTCTGATTAACCAAACTGACGTGTCTTAGAAACTCATTTTCAAGACTGCTATGCACTTTCTGTTTCAATTAAATTCAATAGGATCTCTAGGCACCTAGCAGGTTTGAAATTCAGGCCAACCACTTAGAAATCAAGAAATTAGGAATGAAAGGCCACTTTTGAAAAGATTTGCATAAGATTATACACATGATGTTTGGGACACCAGAACTAAACTCAGTCCCCTAGCTCTTGGTCCCGAGAATTAATTATCATTCCTGCTAACACTACTGATTAATATTTTCCTCAAAGAAGCATAATAAGTACTTCTGTCTAGCTCATCCCTGTTTCCTACTGGTTTGTTAATATGACTGCATCCAAATAATATTTTTTCTCTGGAATGATTAATTATTCTCACTTTAGTGAACATAAGTCAGTACCTGATACAATAGCTGTGGTATTAAATTGGGAACCCAGCAGTTTATAACAGGGTTTCAGGTGAGTTCATCAGTGGTTTATGCTAATCAGATTTCTCAGATAAAAGTTTATGTATGATGTATTCCTTTCCTCTCAGGACCTAAGGTGTTGCCATTTCTGTTTTCAATTACATTTTTAAAAAACTGAAATACATAGGACACTTCAATATTTACAAAAGCAATTCCATTCGAATATTTATATGCCTAATATCCCAGGATTGTGACTTTTTTCATAGTATCCAGGTAAAGTTTTTAGATCAAAAGATTCCAGATTGCTGTTTATTAAAAATTACGTTTATTCTTGGCCCTGTTCTCCTACCATTACTCATGCAAATACTAATCCTTGAAAAAGCAGTGGAAATGTTCTAATGACATGTTGTTATTCTGCATGATTAGCATCACAGAATACAGCTAGGTTCATTTTTTTGTGGTAAATTTCTACCTACTCCAGATGATATACTCCAGATATATCTGGATTATAAAAGCCTCTGTGATCTGTTGAATTCACCAGCAGGCTGGAGATTTCTAAGCATGTCAACTTAAGACAAAGAATGTATAAAGAAAGCTCATCATTTCCAAAGGAGATGGAAGCTATGCTTTAATGCATTCTTGATTATTGCTTGCGTACATCGATATGCATGCTGATGCACAGAGAAGACATTTATTTCCATGCAATGAACAACACCAAACCTACTTCAAAAAAGCAAAGTCACCACATTTTTATTTAGATCTGCCTGTTTGTCATAGCTAAGTGCAAGAAAGAGAATGATCCTGAAAGTCCATTTGGAAACCTGATAGCAAGCATCTCCAAGCCAGTGCTAGAAACATTTCCAAGACATGCATCTTGGTGTTATTGCTTTAGAAAACTCCCCAAATCAGGTTTCTATATTTGGGAGTGATTTCTGGTTCCTCTTGGTTATGAGGAAATCAGAAAGATGTCTTACAGCACTGGCCCTAGGAGCTTCAGTTTTACCATTTTACAGCTCTGTAAGTAAGCAGAGATGTACAAGACAGAAACACTAAAAGTGAGAGTTGCAGTTTTGGTTCAGAGAAGCTCTGATCTTATCTGCATGGATTCATTTAACTTTGCTTTACCCACACTTAGCAATGGGATTCCCTCAGCTATGCCTGTGCATGTCCATTGAAGTGAGTGGGGTGACAAGACCCCAGGAAACTATCAGCCCCTGTATGAAAACAGCCAAATAAGATCTTTCCTGAAGTCTTCTGTCCCTCATCACCTTCCCTCCCAGCCTACCTCTCTCTTCCTTTGCATTTCCATATGTTGGTTGCTATCAGTTCCATGTTTCCTGCCACTATCTCTCATAATGTCTTTGTTATTTAAAAACTGGAAGAAGCGAGTAAGTGAATTAGACCTGTGAAATCCATGCATATTGCATAGTCATGCTCTGTAACCATGAGATGTCTTTACTATGCCCTCCCTCTGTAGCTTTTCCCCAGTTACTCAGCCTCGGATCAGACTTTCAGGGTGGAACTCACCTCCCCTGACTTCAGACACGAACCCCTGAGCCAGCCTCCTGGTTCTGCCTTACAGCAGAAAGAAGTAAGCGCTTGGAGACATGATTCATCTCATGCGTTTTAGATTCCTACCTTTGGATGAAACTACTTCAGTCTTGGAAGACCCTCTTTCTTTCCGCTGATGAGAAGGGTAACCCAGATAACTAGCTCGACAGCTGACAGCCCCATTTGAGATACTTGCATTTGGTCCGACAGATCTTTAATTGCCCTGCTCCATGTAGACTGGAGGAAGCCAAAGGGAGTTTGAACTAGGGAGGCAGTGGAAACAATCTTAGCTCTAAACAGAAAAAAAAATAATAATTAGAGTTGGCAGTACCAAACAAGTTTCTACTATTGCATGTTTTTCATGCAAATGTCCTTCTAAGTTGGCAATATATCTGTGTTATACATAAAACAAAAGTTTCAATAGAATCCAAACCAACAGCCCGTAATCCCCAAAATGATCTGGTAGAAAAAGCTTTTACAGGTTTGGCTCGACGCTTTAGATGTTACAGCTGCCACTCTTCATCCAGTTTCTGAACAGTAAAGACTGGATTTATGACTCTACAAGCATGAAGGTGAGGAATCGTAAGAAAAATAAGCACGCTGATTCCCATGAAAAGTATGTGCCAAATAAAGCCTTAAATCATTTTATGCAGCCTGTCATTCAAACATACTTGACTGTCATCCAAATTGTTTGAATTGTCTTTCATACAGAAAAAAAAATCATCTGTTTATTTTTAGGATAATTGGAAAAGCAACAGATTATCTTCAAATTAATGAATAGGTCAAGTTGTTTTTATAAGCTTAATATTTTCCATTGTCCCTCCCTCCTCAACACCTATCTTTGTTGCCTAATCATTCACATACTTCATTTTTTTGCGTTTGGGTGAGTCATGAAGTGCACATTACCATGATAAATATATCATCTCTGCTTCCTTTTAGTGTTAACTCAGCGGTGTGACTCATGCCATAAACCTATTTTACTCATTCTGTCCTTTCTTTTTGATAATCTTGACTCTGTTAACATCAACAGTACTGCTGGAATCACATGTTTTTACTTAAAAGCTAACATAAAGGTTTTATCTGCTTTACATTCTATTAATTCAGTCTGGCACATTTGTTTCTGTTACACCAGTTATTTATATGAAGTCACAAATGTTACTGTAATGAAAACTGAAGAAACTCACCTTATATGTGAAGGTGATATTTCCCCTATATCATGCTTTTTAACTCATTGGAGCTAATTGAATATTGTAAAGGATATTTAAGGAACTCACTCTTTTCTTTCTTAGGGCCAAGTTTTCAGGCTCAGCTAGGACTGCTTTCCAGTGCCATATCAGAAAAATGATGCACTCCGTGTCTGTGGCCCAAACAGAATCACACTTGGGGCGTTCTTGCCCAACCCCGAAGACTATACCTCTATTCACACCATCCGTGAAACTCAGAGTATGTACTTTGCTTTGCTGGTTTCATGTGAGTAGCAACTGAATTTGTAATAGTTCAGTCGATGATCCTGACTGAAAGCTATTACATGTGTGTCATCAAGGCAATGTGTAGCTGAGATGTAATATTCTAAATATAGTAATACGTCATTATGTGTGTTTGGGACTGTTATGTGTTAAGGCAACATAAGATCTTCCTTAAGAGGAAGTTATTAGAAAGTTAAACAAAAAAAGCAACACAATAGGAGTTGTTTTCAATGCAATCCTTTCAGAAACAGGAGGCTCCATCTTGAAATTAAGTCACTGATTCACCACGTTTGTTAGCTCAGAGGAAGACATAATGATTAGAAGTCGCTGGTTAATGATAAGATGGAGAGAAAATGGTGAGATCTTTTGGAAGTGAACAGAAAAGCACACACACATGCTGTAGGAGTCTCTGAAAGCAGAAAGATAATCTTTTTCAGCTTCCAGCCTTAGAGAAGACAAGCAAGTGCACAGACTGTTTCTTGGAGCTACAGGGGGTGGGTTTTTTTTCTGAAAACAAATACTTTCAAATAAAATACGTTGTCCAGTGATAACCCATAACTGGTGGCCTGCCTTTCCATTCAGGGCTGAATACGTGCCAGGTTGATTTGGAAAGGGCTTTGCAGGGAAGTGATGTGGGTGTATGTGCCGTACAGTTGTTAAGAGATGGGGGGGAGCAAGGAGAGGCAGGTGGGGATCGGTGGTGTAGGAAGCTTCCTAAACAGGTACATCTTTATCTGTTGCTCCAGTGGGAAAAGACCTACTGAATGCAAATCTGTGAAGGTGACCGGACTAAATAGCCCTAGACCAGTTCTCAGTCCAGCCCTACACCAGGAAATTGCATGGAAAATTGAGTGATGTGTTTTTCACTCATGCAAATGGCAGGCTTGCTAACAACTTCAGTGGGTCAGGGCACAAACATTAATTAAAGCACCTACTAGGACTTGCTCTCAAAATGTCTCACTTGACCATGGATCTTTGAACGTCTTTGGTAGCCATTTAATTCATGATGTTTAAACAGCAATACAACTTAATTTTCCATTCAATTTCAAGGATAGAAGTTGGAGTAAGTTTTGACATGCTTCAAATTTCTATGGCTAATTTCAGTGTTACGATTAGACAAGGAAGTGGTGCACTACCTGAAAAACTGCTTTCCTTGGAAATCTGTTTTATAGCATAATGCTGAAGAAAAGAGACCGCGACTACCTAAACACTCGCTGTCCTGTTTACTATGGTTATCAGCTGAGAACCAGTGTATGCTCCTTACAGAACGGTTAGTTCTGGTACAGCTCCTATCTGGAGAGTTTTTTCTTTCAGGGTGACCACTGCCTGCTTAGCCTGGCTTCTGAGGAGCGCAGCATGCAGAAGCACCTGCTCCCATACCTATGAGCCAAACTGCCCCTGCGATGCCTTGCCAGCCTGTCCCACACCCACCCTTTCTGTGGCGGGCTGTGCCCCCCATCCCTCCATCAGTTCCTCCCTCCCTCCCCAGGCAGACACGCTGTCCTGCCGCCCACAGCCCCGGCTCTGCCAGCACGCAGCCACCGCTCCGCAGCAGGTCCAACTGGATCTGGCATCTCCCAGAGACTGCCCTTCAGCAGCCGGCCCAAGCAGGTAAGCCTGGTGACGGAGAAAGGCTTCTCCCAAGGCAAATATGACTTATTCATAGGAACAGAGCACTCGGAGAGAAAAACATTAACGTGGGATGGAACTGTCTCACTCAAAAGGTAGGCAGGCCTAACTCTTCCCATGACCCCCCTTTCTGGATGGAAATCCCTCTGAAGAACTTTTGTTAGCTTCAGAGCACATATATTTTTTTATAATCAGGTAGCCCCTCTGTTTTCTGTGTCCACAAGCTCCTCTTGCCAAGCTCATCTGGCGAAGAAACTAACGGGCACTGGAAACATTCCTCTGCCTGCCCTGCTTCGTGTATTGCAGGCTCCACATCAGCACGAGAGGACTCCCTGCTTCTAAAATTGAGCTGTCTCTTTATTAACAGCCTCATTTACTGGGACTCTGAGCTAGCAAATCGGATGCACACGACTTGCCTGGCTGCGCTGCCTCCAAGCTCTGCCTTCCTAAAACATGTGCTCTTCCCTCCAGAGTTCACCACAGGTAATTTTGTCTGTAAGTACTTGTAGGTGGCCGGTGACATTTATAATGCTTATTGCACTGGGAATCTGGGGAAAACTCTTGAAATTATTTGCCTCCTTGCTGCTTTGGCAGACCGTGCCATGAGAAAGGCTAATGTAATATTAAAAAAGATAATGAAGTGTCTCCCAAGATCTCTATAATCAATTTTAAAACTGTTTAGAAAACTTCTTGTTTTGTGTTTCGTTTAATTATTAGTTGGCAACAGATAAATTGTTCTATAATTTGCACTCAAAGAGTAATCTGTAAAGTATTCATAAATGCAGATTAATCTTTTCAAGTAGTGTGTATATATAATAAACAAAATCAAAACTCTTACTTAATCTTGTGCATTTTAAAATTCTGCACATTAAATATGAGTGGCATTATCTAAAGATACAATCTAGGGAATTCTTTTCCTTAAAAGCAGTGACTATTATCTTTGTTCAGGAAGTAAATTAAATACTTCAGATTATAGACTATCTTTCTGAATATAGAAAAAAATGGGTGGGACAAATATTTGCTGCATCTTGTATTACTTGTAGGGAGTAGTTGCTTTCCTTGTGTCATTGCAAATGATATAAACATGTTATTACTTGCTTGTTGGCATACAGGCCAGAAATAAACTTATTATCTATTTAATACATACCCTTCCTGATGGATCTCAGGTTTCTGTCCAATGCATTCAGGAGTCACTCTCAGCTTTCAGGCTGTGGGTTAAATCTCAGCCCCACAAATGTCAACGGGAGGTTTGCCATCACACTAATTGGGACCAGGATTTCAGTCAATGAGTATTTCTTGGAGAAGATCTTAAATACTGTGTTAAAAATCAAATGAGAGAAATCTCAACTTGCAAGTATGTAAAGCATTCATTGCTATCCTAATGTAAAACTACTTGCTCAATACCCAGAGGCAGTTAAATTAAGCCTGGTTAGAGCTTTTACTTGCTGCTAAAAATTCAGCAACTCACATCTAGAATAGAATTTGTTTTTACTAAGAGAGAAACAGACTCCAGACATTTAGCTTGTGACATAGCTATGATTTATTTTAGAACATGCATCAGTCCAGAGTACATGGATTAAGCTGCCAGTGTCAAAGGCTGGTTGTCTTAGAAGCCCTTCTAATTGTGCTAGAAGGTTATGCATCAAGTTACGCATAATTGTGCATAGGGTTCTGTGGACAGCACAACACGCAGGCATTTTTCCTGACAGATGAATACGTTAGCCAAGGATTTCTGTCTTAAAAAGCAATGTGTTGCTTCAGTGACAGTGCTCTTTAGCTAAAGAAATTCAATTGCCACTTGACAGCATGAAGATTAATAACTTCTTAATACACCCAACAACAGCATCTTGAATTTGGAGCTTACGTCAGTAATACTATAGCCTATGTGAACTACACAATATAATACACAACGTTTCACAAATGCTATCCCCCTTACCATTAGGCTTTCAATTGGAGCAGAAAGAAAATACAAGCTCACTTCATAGAAATACAGTCTTGCTATTTCTGTGTAAACTTTTCAACACAAAAGCAAGTTCAGATCATTGGAGTGGTGAAGGGAGTGCTCAGTGCAGCACCCAGGCTGTGCAAAACCAGCTTTAAGCCAACTGTATTTTCTCCTGGTTGTGAAACCCCGTTGGGGCTGCTGTATAGCAGAGAGCTGAAAGGCTAGCGTAGATGCCAGCAGTCTCAAAAGGGTTATTTTAGTAGCCAGGATTATTGGGGCATAAAGGAACCACAAAGCCCTTGCTTTCTGACTGCCTTGTGCCAACAGCACACAGCGAGGGAGCGACAGAAGACGCTTATAGCATATGAGGTTCTCACTGTTCTTAGGGAATATCTTTGTGACCGACTCCTCTGGCATCCCAGGCTCATGCAGATCTGCCCCAGTTTACCAGCACACTGCTGTTATAGTTTTGGGGAGACAGCTGAAGTGCTGCAGATTGTATTTTAAAGACGTGATGCTGACCAAATTAAGTTCAAAGTCTTAGCGGGGCCCTTCCAAGTGGCAGCTCTCCAGGGCTGGACAGTTATAGCAGCAAGTTCTATAAATCTTTTCAGAAGCTCCTTGGGCTTCAAATACTTCCAACATGTCATCATTCCCTTTAAACAGGGAAAATTGCCCAATCCCTTTTGGGAGGCCAGCATAATTATACACTGAGAAATAATAATAATAATAACAACAACAACAGCAATAATAATAATAATAGTCTAAAAACCAGACTGTAGTTCACACCGTGTGATAGAATTAGTTAATTTTCACAGTAAATACTGGCAAAAATGTTAATACAATAGCTTTCTTAGAAGCACTCCTGGAAATGTATGTTAAAGCAAAGAACTACAAAAAGAGCTTTCAAGAGATTTGTTTGGGACTTTTCTTTGTAGCCAGGGAGTAGTTTAATTTCAGCTATAAAACTTCTGCCAAGCTGTGTACATATCTCACTGTACAGTGTACATGTCTTTATTTAAACATGTCCCAAAAAACCCCAACTGTACAAAATGTTTGTGTTGCTTTACATCTACTGCTTTTTCCTCCATCATATTTGCTTGTGACTGCTATCCCTGCTATCTGCTATCTGGAAATGTTAATAAGCATTGGAGGAAAGAAATGAGAATACAAGTGTTGAAGAAGTGTTTTCTACCTACAGCAATAAAACTGATCACATTATTGCAGCCAGAAGCTCACAGGAGAGCTCACAAGGCAGTATGAGCTACATGCTCATGCAGCTGGATACCTCTTTGAATAATTCAAATCAAGTATCACTTGTGTAAAAAGGAAAACTCTGTGGTGAACTCACTTTACGGTAAAGCTTCCAATGAAGGCATGCTTTTGTTCTGTTATGACTAAAGTTAGTGTGATAAAATTTAGTGTCCATTCTCACATACTGTATATGTAACAAAACAGAACAGAAGAAATCAGATAGAACCTGGGAAAATTTTGTATGGATTCAGAGGAAGAAGAGAGTCAAACTGAGAAAGATTCATGAAGAAAATGAAGGGAAATAAGAGTCTGGCAAATTGAAAAAATATGATGCACTGCATTTGGACCCTGTTACATTTCAGACTCTCAGAATACCTTCACTTGGCAAGGCACTACACTGCCTATCACTCTTAATTTATTTTTCACACTGATGCATGATGAAGGTGATTTTGATGTTCACACAATGTCTTAATTGAATTAATTAGTCTGACACAAAGTCCTCTCCATTTCCTACGTGGGTAAAAGGAAACAGATTTAGTGCCTTTTATACCACCTTAACTCACAGAAATATGCTGCTGGATTTATACCAAGTTTTCAGTAAGGTGAAAACCAAAAAAAAAAGGACATCCAAAGGACTACTGCATCTGAGAGACTTCTCCTCAAGCATCAATTGCTGCAAGTTCATAATTTCAGGTTAAGGAACATCTTTTGATTTCTACTTATATCTGTGATCTAAAAGAGAAACTTTGTGATTACTACAAAGGGAAACATGCTATGCAGGAGAAAACAGATTCCAGCTGGAAGAAATCCACAGGTGTGGTGGCGGTGATGCTAGCACAGTTGCCACTTCAGGGCTGATGAAGGCACAAGGCCAGTGGAGGTGAGGCCCTTCCAGGCAAAGCATGTGGGAATGGGAGGATGGAGCTGGGGAGGAGACATCTCTGGAGCTAGCAGTGGGTGGTGGCCTTGCAGGGAAAAGAGGAGCTGTAGCAAAGAGCAGGGCCAAGCCAGAGGAGGTCAGATGGCCTTATTTTTAACAAGCTATTAATTACACATCGAGGCTTTTTTGTGGGTTTTGTGGGAGAAATTGTATGTGCTCCTATGAACTAAAAAATGTGCATGTAACGAAGTCTCAGCATGGCTTGCATAGCACCTTAAAAACCAAGCCTGTGTTGAAGAGGAATACTTGGAGAGCCAAGGTGTAAGGCCTGTGAGGAAAAAGGAACCTTGCCTGCTACAGTAGTTAAATACTGAATCATTTCCAGTATCCTGTGCCAGATAATCATTCCGGTACATGTAAATTGTACCAGTATGATCTGATACATCAAGAGGCAAGCAGGTTACATCAGTCATCTTGATCTTATCAGAGCACAAACCCCATGTCTCTCTTTTTGTGTTCAATGCATGATTTCCCAAACTATTTTTCTCGTGTTCCCTTCCCAGATGAACTTTTCCATTAATTGCCTGCTAATTCCTCGATGCAATCCGCCTGTCCCAGCATAATTCCTTGAGTTCATTACCTGCTGCCTGAGCATAACCCCAGAATTTGTATAGCTGTTGTTCCAGTAGCCTGAAGGCTATTTCAGTCATGAAGAGAGCAATTCAGTTGCCTAACCTGGGTGCCTGATGCTGTTTGAGAAGCTCTGGGGTATCTAAGCCACCCATCAGACATGATAACACAAAATCCGTGGGAGACCTACACCCCTGTCAAGTGGCAGGTGACGAGGGTGGATGACCTTTGGTTCATGTCAAGTTACACAAGATGCCCACATTTGGGTAACTCGACTGATCCTCAACAGCTGATCATAAACAAATCATTGTGCTGTGGAAGGCTCAGCTTAAATATAAAGCAATATTTTCATACCTGTTAACTTTTCCTGGTGCTGCACACCTCTTCTTGCAGTCTGTTTTCTGAAAAGCAATTAACAAGTAATTATGTTCTACCTCATCTCAAGCTCATGTAAAGGAAACTCAAGTACAGGAAGCTAGAATAATGTTCAGAACTAAACTGTTGTTTACACTTTTATTCATTTGCCATGTTAAACATATGCATCATTCAGTTTCTAAGCTTGGTTATCAGTAGCCATAGAAACTGAAGAAGGCTAAAAATAGCATCACTTATTTCCTTTTTTGTTTACTGCTCTTGAAAAGAATTCCTGAATCTGCAGCACTGTATTATATTTCATGCACAATTGCTTCCAATCTAATTTTATGTCAAGTACTGTTTATAACTTAAAAAAAAATTATCAGGTACCTCATATTTTAGCGCTTGGTATTAAAACTGCAGCAATGTGGTACTGTTATTTTGTTTCATTGCACAAAAAAACCCAAAAATGGCTTTCCTTGGTGTCTCTGCCCACCCTATGAGTAGATGTTTTCATATTCTGTGTTCCTACTTTATAGTCCTACCATTTTTCATTGCTTGCTACACAGCTCCTTGGCTGCAGCTGAGAATGATGTTTGCAGGAGGAAACAGATGGTGAAGTACCGATACTAGAAAATACCTAGCACCTCAAAACTGTTCCTGTGGCAAGTGAGGCCTACAGAAGTACTAGAACATATATGAAACCTTATGTAGTTTTCAAGCATGGTGTTTTTGCAAATGCTGATTGTTATAAAAATACCTTATTAGACCATTTTTTTTCTATTAAACTTCCCAGACATATATTAAAATGTGTTCAGTATTTCTAGGAACAGACTTCTTTTGAGATAGTGACTGAGTCATTACTTAGGTTTTTTGGGGATGCCAATTGCCATATCCCATTATCCCGTTATATTATAATGCCTACCAGATTAAAAAAATTAAATCACGTTAATATTAAAAAAAGATATATGAGTCATACATATTCAAGTATGGTATCTTGGATAACAAGTTCTTTTAATGAAATGTGGATGTAAGTACCTAGGAATAAAACCCTTTATTTTTCATAACTAAATTTATAATATAAAAAATTAATATATAAATTTATAAATATCTAAATCTAGTTAAAAAATTTACCGTGTATGTATTTTCCTGTGTGAGTTGCCTAAACTTTCTGACAGAAACAGTCACTGGAATACATTAGGATGTCCTGCTCCGGTCCAGGAGCCCAATGTGAAACTCGAGGTCTGCCTCGTATGCCTGGCGTACTGAGGCTGAGCTCACCCTCTCCGCCTGGGGCTTATGTCAAGGTGCTGCACAGCCTGATACCAGGGCCAGCCTGGTCCTGCTTGTGAGCCCTACCTGGTGCAGAGGGGACAAAGTAGCAAAAGCAGGGCAATCAGCAGCTGGCTTTCATTACATCTCTCTCTAATCACCTCATAATTAGTCTTCCTTCACTAATACACCTCCTTGCATACACAGCACTTAAACACAGAGAAAAGAAACCATAGGACAAACTGCAGGGACGACTGAGGCCAAGGGTGATTAGTCCTTGCTCCAGTGGTAGCTGGAGTCTTACCAGCAACAATTGTGGTGCCACCCAGTTGCACCTGGCTTTCCTGTAGATGTGTCCCTGATGCCTGCACACTGCTGTCTCCCAAGTCTGAGCCTGTTCCAGCTAACTTGTATGTGGACAGGACCCACATGTATGGGAGTATGTCACCATAATTCAGGCATACCACCATCTGTCCAGATCTCACTGGCTCACTCTGTGTGAACCATCCAGTAGCATTTTCAGTGAGAGGCACTTGTCTTATGGGTTGGGTGAAGGGAATTTTCCACATTAATCCATCTCCAGAAGCATATTTCCCTCTGTGCTCTTGTGAGATTTGCTGTTTTCCAGCACAAAAGATCCTTGCTTTGCATCTTTAGCTTTTCTGTGCATCAAAGTACAGTTTAAGTAAAGAAAAAGTTTCTCTTATGCTTCAGTTGGTCCCTTGTCCAAAGTTGTTTCCACCTCAACAGCTGACTACTAAAATCTAACATTTAAATTCTTTTTCCTGGGAAACACAGGCAAGAGTCTTGTCAGGACAAAAAAGAAAAAAGAAAAATATCCATGCAAGGATTTTCATGATACAATGATTTTAAAGTAATAATTACTTTCCAGTGTTGGTCTTTCTCAGCCACTGAAGAATTCACCATCAACAAGGTCTTACAGGCTTTGTGCTAGGACCATCTTTTATTAATATAATTCAAACACATGAAAGTAACAGAACAATCCATCATCTTGCATCACTGGGGTCCTTAAATGATATTGCAGGCTGTGTTTCTGTCCTATCTCCTACCTGAGCCTGAGTAGGTGACTGTGGTCACCTCCAATGTGATTGAAGAGGCCATGTACATACCATTCTTCACTGAATGCCCCACACGAGGGGACCTGGATTAAGGTCTCTCATGGGACCCTCCCTGCCTTTAGATATTTCTTACAAGCTGTTTTACTGCTATTGTCCTCAGTTACCGTGGTATGACACAGAGGAATGGGTAATCCTTAGAAAGATTCGTCTGGAAATTGAGAAGTAGAAGACATCATATGCCATCCCCTGCTACCACAAACACTGCATCAGAAATATATCTATACATAAAAAGCAAATGACTTAAAAATCAAGGGGTTTTTTTGTACTTGTAAAGTAAAAGTGACATCCAGTGGCCTGCAAATCCAGATTGTTTCGTGTTCATATTACAAAAGCACTGTGACATTTTTCAAAGGCAATTTCATCTTCTTTGATGACTTACATGAATTTTCTTTTCAATAGTCTCTTTTATAAAGTTATAATTTGACTTAAAAAATAAAATATTTGGGCTAGATCAGTAAACAAGTTTGGTTTGAACACATAAGGTTTTCAGTAACACTGCAGTGAGTAACAAAACATTTAAAGATTGTATAGAAGGTCAAGAAGGAGAAAGGTCAACTTCAGAACAATTTGAATACTTCATTATTGACACTGAACCTAAGGAAGGCTTAACTGTTTTCTAAAATTAGATGAACATGAGTGTAGATATTTTATAGGCAATTTTATAAATATGAGCAAATAATGAGCCTAATAAGATGTGCCTTCAGGCTAAACATGTCCCAGACCACCCTGCGAAGTGGCCCTGATTCCGTAACATGCTAATCATCTCCTAGGACAGGATAAAGCCCCACAGGAGGCAAGGTCTCTCTGCAAGAAGTGAACCATACAGCAAACCAACAGTTCTGAGCAAAACTGGACAAGGCACTCAAAAGCAAACACAGTGACAGAAGGGAACAGTAGAAAGGAGTGAAGAGCACCAGCACCCTGAAACCAGGGCAGGCAGGGAAGCACTAGGTCAGGGTTCCTCAAACTACGGCCCGCGGGCTGATATGGCCCCCAGGGTCCTCAATCCGGCCCCCGGTATTTACAGACCCCCCTGCCGGGGGTTGGGGGGGGAACCAAGCAGCCGCAGATGGCTGCCTGCCACTGCATCCGCGCGCCGGCCCCCTGGTTAAAAAGTTCGAGGACCCCTGCACTAGGCTATGACATTTTGC
Organism: Falco punctatus; assembly: GCF_963210335.1. NCBI lineage: Eukaryota > Metazoa > Chordata > Aves > Falconiformes > Falconidae > Falco > Falco punctatus. The sequence goes on from NC_137585.1 coordinate 61,701,748, forward strand.
AAACCCAATCTATTTTGCAATGTGCTCTTGTCCTGCCTTCTTAAGCAAGACCACTGTCAGATGGACAAACCTGCCCATATAACTCTGCTAATGCACCCCTGTCCAGAACTGCTCACAGGGTTTTTTCCTATGAGGAGACTAGACATAAGCAGTTTTCAATTGCTGGACCTCTGCCTTGTGGTGCTAAAGGCTATCAAAACACACAGTAAATCCCAGAAAATAAATGGAAGAGGACAAAAAAAATACAATCAAAAGGTGGTTGTACACACAAGGAAATGAACAGTGAAAGATGATAATCAAAAAGACAGGAGCAAGAGGCACTGTGAAGGAGAAAAGCCTATGCAGTTGCTTTGTTCTCTTTCCTGGAGCAACACCTAGTAACAGGAAAACTAACCAAATGCCACCACAGAGTCACCTTTTTCTCTTAGTTAAACCAAGATCTGAGGTTTCTCACATACTCTCTCTCCCTCTCTTAGAGTTGTCTAGTCATCATATTGGAGACAGTTTCAAAGGCAAATAGACTGTCACATCAATTTTCACTTGGGATTCAGATTGACCAAAATGAGAAGGCCTGTCTGTATTCAATAACTTTTAAAAACAGTTGAAAAAAAATTAGTGAAGCACTAGCTCTTCTGAGTTCTTTTGAGGGCAAGAGGCTCTAGAATAGACACATTTTGAGTGGTGACAATACGGATCTGGAAAGATGGCCAGTCAAAAATCACATGAAAGGAGCACGGTAAGGAAGCGAGAGAAGCCCACTCAGAACAGCTAAAGAAATATAAATATCCTCGATCCTTACAGCTTGTGCCGCTTTAGCAGAAACACTCAGCTGCAGACTCAGAGGACTTGGGAAGCAGCTGAAGCGGTGCTAGTGGCTCCTTCCCTGACTCAAGGGTAATGGGAGACTGAGATTGCAGTGGTTCTTCTGCAGTCACATCTGCTGAACAAGAAGTGCATTTGATGAAGGATTGGTACTTTTCCACTTAAAAAAAAAATAATCACAGTTCCCACTCTATTGACACAGCGATCGGGCACGTCTGTAATCAACCTTTCTGCCAATAGATAGTCTTGTTTGGGTATCTTTCATTGGCAATACAAAGCTAAAAGAGGAAAGAGAGTTTAACTAGGACACAGCCACCAAATCTGGCAGTGTTCCCCTTGAATATTTTTCTAAGGATTTTGTCCATATGAGTTCTGAGCGCAAATGCCAAATGACATTCAGAAGAAAAAGATTAAGCTGATAAAACTGTGCAGCAGGTTTTTTTCTACTATTTTGGCTGCCTCTGGTACGCAACTTACATTACATTTTTTGCTTGATTAAACTGAAAGGAAGTAAAACTAGCTACTAGCCTTCCTTTTTAATTAAACTGATTAAAAAAGATCATCTGCGTGTTTGTCCTTTTGTTTCATATTTCACTAGCCAAATAGGTTCTCAAAAGATTTGTGCTGCAAGATAGAGTATCTCTAATGAGGCAGCAATTTTTTTTTGCAGGTATCTACTCACTTTATCTGGATGCCTCATTGTTAATAGTCTCCTCTGCCGAGGCAGCTGTGCCTATGATAGCAGAACAACATGTTCCCTCCAGTACAGCGTGTGGAGTTATTTCATGTCCAACCAGAGATAAAATGTAAGCTACTCAAAAGGAACTTTCAAATTGCCCTGTAAAAGGAAACTGCAGAGAGACAACCTGCTGGCAGGAAGAGAGATGAAAGGGTTATGTTAAGGACTTATTGACCATATTTCTCTTTCATCGGGCCGGATTATGCAATCTGCCAGGTGCAGAATACTTGCAGTTTCTAAGTGCTGAACAAGCATCAGAGATATGTGCAGAGCGAATATCTCCATTTAAATGACATGCTGGGAAAACGAAGTCATTTTGCATGGAGGTCAGGATGTGGAGGAACAGGTGGCAGATGCAGATATTTTGGAATGGTTCTTCCACACTTAGAAGCATGTAAGGGAAAAGATTTAATCTGCATTGTTACAGGGGTTGGTGGATATTTCCCTTCCTTATTTAGACTTATTTACTGAAAAGGGAGTGAGACCACCTGCTAATACATTTTTAAGCTTAAGTATTCCTGCAGGGCAGGGCTGTGGGGAGCTGGAGACTGGCCCTGCTGCAGCGTCATTGGAGCATGAACTGATGGTCCCAGGGGGCTGAAATGGGGTCCTGGGCTACAGGCAGGGTGGGGGGAGCCCTGGGGAGGAGTCAGAGACCTCTAAAATAAACAATTTGGACTGGATGCCAAACTTTAAGTTGGCTGCATTTAAATGGGGTTAATCCCCCATAGCAGACCTAGGTTTACCCTGTCTAATGCTTCAGGATGAATTTTATCAGGCGACATTCTCACTAGCTGACCTGAGAATCTTAAGCTTACTTAAGTGCTTGTGTTTTCTTTACCCTAGCTCTTTGTCACTTAGGTGATTTGTGCCAGCCATCTGGTAGCAGATGTCCTTTTCAGAGCTCTTCAGCAAAAGGGCATTAAACACTTTCATCTAAGCATCATCTGTTTAGATCTTTCCTCCCCTTGGCACAGCAGACCAAAGCTTTCCCAGCGTTCCTCTTACTATTAGTGCCACTACAGAAGGTTCTCCTGTCACTCCTTACAGCCATAGCCTTTCTGCTCTTTCCCTCCCCAAGAGCATGAAGCTCTTTTACTGTTGCAGCCATGCTGGGTTTTTTGGTGTTCTGCACCTGGGTGGGTAACAGAGCCTTCTGCAGTGGTGGTGGCTTGGTCTCCCATCCTCCAGACTCCCAGCTTACTTGTTTCCCTCTGACTTTACCTATCACCCTCTGAGACTGGTGAAATCTACTTATTTTGAGTACCTATTGCCTCATACTGTTCCTCTTTTCAAAAAACAGGGAACTCTGCAACTTCAGAAACAGCCCAGCTGTCCCCATCGTGATCTCTAAACTTGAATAGTTAGTTAATCCTGGTATATTATTTTTCCAAGTACTTACAGTACTTCATTACCACTCCCATCCTTTGGATGTAGAAATGTAAAAGCACTCAGAAATCAAAATAAACTTCATGTCGCTTGCTTTTGTGTGCTGAAACAGTTTGGCATTTGAGTAGGAGAGCAAAATTTCTTTCACTTTTTGCAAACTGTAAGTCACCCTGGGTACAATAGTCTCATAGTTCAAAGATAAAGATATACACAGCTCTCAGGTCTTGCATTCTAATGGAGCAACCTGTTGGAAACATGAAAACTGCAGACAGCTTTTAAAGAAGTAGTTTGCACTTTCATTTTGCTTCTCTTCAGAACTTCAGAACAATCATTTAAATCTAAAGGATCTCACCCACATTCCAATGAAGCTAATGGAGAATTTCTTGTACTCCTTGGTGTCTGTTAGCTACAACCAAAAGTTTGGAGCAAAATAAGATGTTAAATATTTTAAGTTAAATCTCAATAATCAAAATTGGGACAGAGAATTTTAATTGGTTTTTTATGTCCATAATATTATTATGTTTATGTTTACCATCTCTTATTTTGTTGGTTTTACAAGAAGCAGAGAGTCTTATTAAAAAAACATTATTAATGTTCCTGTGCAGGGATCTTGTAAAATGCAGACCCTCTAAAATATCCTTCTAAACCACAGATAGTAGTGTTTTAGCATCAGCTTTAGCTTCACTGTCTTTCTGAGTAATTCATACTACTTTCAAAGCTTAACAAACAAATAAAAAAATTATGACAAACAACAAACTTCCAAACTATTGGTTGAATTCTAGACAAGTATAGTTCAGAGCTAGGAAAAGATGAAAAACAAAAGAGGAAGCAGAGGACTATTGTGTCTTATTTAGTTTCCTCTTTTCATAGGCAAGGTGGAAAAACACAAAAGATGTTTACAAGTGAAGACAAAGCAATATTTTTATCTCCTGATCTTCATTTCCTCAGTCAAAAAAGAATTACAGGCAAAATGTGGAATGACATCCCCAAAACTCTGAGCAAAATTTGGGTGAATATTTTTAAGTGCAAAAGCATGCTTTTCAAAATCAGTATTTTGATGAAAATTAAACTATATCAGTATTTTTATGGAAAGAAGATCTTTGAAATTAAAATACTGACCAGAAGCAAAAATTGTCTCTAATATGTCATAAACCATCTGCATCTGTGGATGTACAATGGCAGCATTAAGTATTTCCAGGGGTTTGCTTCTTTATTTTGGGGAATACTTTGCAAATGGAACTCGCACCATTCTGAGCAAAGATGAGGCAAAGTATGGTCCTAGAATGCCCCACAAAACTGTTTCACCCATTACTGGAGAGAGACACAGCATTTAGAAAAGGCAGAGTAACGGGTTGATAAGGATTTTGCTCAGAAACCAGAGTGCAGTGAAGCATGTGAGAGGTGTGCTTATTTCAACAGATCTTGATTTAAAGCAGAGGGAAGCTGGCGGCTGAGCGGCCTGGCACCTGTTCCCCACGGCAGCGAGGGGAGCTGCGTGCCGTGGCAGTGCCGTGTGTTGGCATTCCAGCTTCTGCTCCCAGACAAAAGGAGCTTTCATTTAAACTGAGAGGTATTGAGTAACGGGCCTCTGCACAACACAACAAACTGAACACAACTGTCTCAAGCGAGGCTCTATTAAAGCACGGGAAATTTGCCATGGCCCTGTGATTTATCATTTTAATTGGAATAAGACAGATTCCATCAATGATTACAGGGCACAGCAGCAAGAAATGTATGTTTTTCTTTAGCGGTTGTTATTATGCAGGATAGACAAAGAGCTAAGGTAGGAGCAAAACCCCTTTTAGACAGATAGTCATCTAATCTGTAGAAGACGTGCGTAAGAAGGCAATGAGGATCTTTCAGATACAAACAATACTGAAGAAGCAAAATCATGCCTTTTCCACAGCTCTAATATGGCCACAGCCAGCCTTCCTTACCTCTTACAAATTCCTATGCTAGTGCTACAGTAACTTCCCTCCACTTCTTGCTGGCATATTTGAACTAGAGCTTTCAAAGAGTCATTCTTTGACCTTCCCAGGTGCTGCTCATTTAGAGTTGCTTTTCCTAGGCAGTAAGTTAAATAGGGATCAATGAGGACCACCACCAAGCAGGAAAAAACAGAATGCAGCTTTAGTATGCCTTGTTAACAGATCTGGTATTTTCACTATGTTAACTTAAGCATTTTAGTATTACACTTCAATGCTGATATAAAAGATCATAATTACTAAGTTTAAGTTCATAATTTTAACTCAAAAATATCATAGCCTACTGCTTATTTTTTCCAATGTCTCATAGCCTTTGTGGAAACAACACATTATTGAGCAGAGGCACGCAAGACTTAAAGCAAGTTAATTTCTACTGCTGTCAGGAAGATCTCTAATGATCCACTGTTTCCTAAACTGAAGATCACTGTCCCAGCCTCTGAATACATACTGATTTCAGAGCAGACAATGTAAGATTAGGGACCTGGCTATCAGAGTGCAATACAAAACTGGGTCTGGAAGATAGGCTTCCACTTTAGGGCACCAGGAGATGCGTGCATCTCTAAAGGTAATCTAAAAAATACCTAGCAGTTAATCAGCTAGACATGCCTGCAATGGTCAGCAATAGTCAAAAGCCAAATAAACAATTAAAAAAAAGACTGTTCCCCCACGATCCAAATGTGAATACTGTGATCAGTTTTGGTAAGCAGCGGTAGAAACGTCTTAGAGGTGAGCAACAGATCCTGGCCAGCTGCCATGTGAGAACACCATAGAGAGAAAATTTTTCACCTTGGGAAAGATGTGTGGAAAAAGACATGCTGGTGACCCACAGAAACCCACGGCTGGGATCAATAAGGTGAATAGATTTATGACTCATTGTTTCTTATGATAAGGGACATTGAATGAAATTGGCAGACAGCAAACTGAAAATAAATTGGGGGTTTTGTTTGGTTTTTTGGTTGGTTGGTTGGGTTTGGGTTTTTTTTATTTAATGTAGATGTAACTGAACTGCAGAAGTTGGACTTAAAAGTACAAATCAGTGAAGAAAAATAAGTGAGAGAAATTCATGGAGGGCAGGTCCAAAGCTGCCTATTAAACAGGATAATTCATGTGCAGTTTATACCGGAGGAAGGGCTAATTTCTAGCTGTTCACTGGATAGTTCAAGAAAGGGAGGAAATTTCTTGGTTCATGCCTTTTCTTCCAACTTTTCTCAAAAGTTCCAGACATTGCTGGAAATTGGATTCTGAGCTGTTTCATTACCTATACATTGAGTTGAAAATAAGAAGTTAAAAGTATGGATTTATACCACTACATAAAAAGCACATTTGTATTTTCATTAGTTGAGTACTCTCTCATACCTCAGCTGATGAGCTACCATTTTTGAGTGATGAACCACGTATACTTTTGATTGCCACCCCATATCCTTCACTGCTGTAGCACAAGAAAGAATAAATTCTAGTTCTCCAAACTAAACTTGTTGCCTAGTCCACATTAATAGTAAAAACATAATTGAGACTAATTCAATGAAAAAAAATTAGTTTTGATTAAATAGTATCATGCAGAACCACCAGACAAATCGAAACACCATTTCCCAGAGTTGTATTCTCCTCTAGTCCTGGTAGAGATTGAATCTGAGTGTGTAATATATCATAATTAAATCCATTTCTGTTAATCATTTCATCAAAAATACTCAGTCAGTGCTAAATAGTAGGCTAAAGGGTAGAACGCTGACAGTTGCTGTCATGCATTTGCTAAGTAGGAAAGCAGGAAACACCAGCCCTCCCTTCTTTCACATCTCTCCCATGCACAGGGGACACAGAAGAAGGATCTTTTTTTCCCATGGAAAAAAGAAACCCTTAAATTCTAAACTACCTCCTACACTTTCCTGTGAGTTAAAGCTCCAGTTGCATCCTGACCAGCTCTTGGCTCCTGACAGTTACCCGCTTCCAATTTGGAAATGTGTAGCACGTTAAGAAAGCACAAGTTGAGGATGACACAAAGTAAAGCAAATTAAAATTATGATAGCAAGGAATATATTTTTAATTCAATAAAGCCACTCCCTTTTTATTCAGTGCTTTAGCAGAATTTCTATCCTGTGATGCCAGAGAAAAAGAAAAAAAAAAAATATGGAAGTCAGGGAGAGCTTATGGTAAAATACAGTGCACCTTGATTTGAGCATTTATGGTTTTCTCTTCAAAACCTGACACTGCAAACAGCGTGCAAGTGTAACGTGTGGTTTGAGATAAAAGCTAAATAAAAATAAAAATATATCGCATCAGTCAATCTCTATTTCAGGAAGTGATGCAAGCAAAGTCCGCAGTGCAGTGTGCCTCCCAGAAATACTCTGCCACCCACAGCATTGTGTAACTTTCCTTTAGTATGAAACATGGTTGGGCTTAGCTGCTGTTAGCACCAGTTAATTGCACCTCCTGAAACCCTGCTGAAAGTCACAAAAACAACAAACAGATGATGTTATTTCCCTCCCTCTGCAAAAGCGGGTCTGATTAAACTCCCGTTACAAAGCCCTATGACAGCAGAAATGAGTCCTGCAGTTTCTGATAGGAAAACTGTCTGCTCCACATCCCACCGAAGTGAATGGAAAGGCTGGTTTGCTTGAGAGCAGTTTGTGTTTTGAATCTTGCCTCTTTTGCACCTCTGGTGCTTCTCTAATTTCAACTTCATTGATTTTGTTTCATTTCCCTTATTTTCTCTCCCATCAGCTAATTTTCTTTCTGTTCCTTTCTAGTCACAGTTTCCAAAATGGAATAAACAAGGAAAATGTATGGACAGGTGACAAAACTCAACACCTGACAGTTACTTTTAGGCAATGCTGATGCAATGATTGCAGTTGATAAATGACTGTATTACATCATTTTTAATTCGGCAGCCACCATAGTAAGTTTTGCGTATAGAGCATCCCACTGCTTTACCCCAAACCTGATACTTTCTATGCATATCTACACAGAGTAACGGCTGCCTCAAAACTATTGCATAAAGTGGAACTAGAAGAGAGCACATTATTTGACATTGCTTATCCTGCTCTCAGGATATTCGGTTGTGTTTTTCAGTTGCCCTATTCTGTGAGGCCACAGCTTCCCGCTGCTGCTGCAGAAAGGGTTCGCTGCTATTGCCTTCTTGCTTTCTGAGCAGGGCTGGTGGCAGGAAGCCACAATTGCTCCCTCTGTTTATCTCTCCCCATCTCACAGCCCTGACAGAGCGAGTCTATTTGGATAGCAAGAAGCTGTGGTAACTAAGCAGCCACAAAATCTAAAAGGGACGTTTCCCAGCTACTTGCACTGCTAAGAGTAAGTGCAAAACAAGTCCTTTATAACAGAACAAGTATATCTTATAATGTGAATGGCATGAGGAAAAGGAATAGCAGGTTTTGTGTGGGTGCTTTACATAATCTTAAACTAAATCTTCTGCTTTAGAACAAAAATTCTTCTTCCTAGAGATGGTTTTCACTGACAAGTATATTAGCAGTAATTTCATATTCCAGTTACGATCTCTACATAATTCATCTTGAGCCTTTCTGTGGGTAGTTCAGAACCCTGCACAGCCCATATCCCTTTTTTCCTCTAGAAAGTAGCTCCCATTTCCTTAGGGAGTAACAAAATGCCTGCCTTTATGAAACAGCCAGACCCACTTAAATCCTTCCTGACACATTTAACACCTTGCCTCTGGAAGAGGCGTTTCAGGCAAATACTACCAGATAGTTACAGAAAACATTTGAAGGGGGTAGGTTTAAAATGCAAGCTTCAAACCCAGACCTCAGCTTTCCCAAGCAAGGTAGTGCTCAGATCTAGGACTTCGGTTCAAGGTCACCTGGGGGCTCAGGAGCAACTCAGAGCACAGATGGGGACCAGCATTGCTCCCGGACCTGCCTCCTGTGCTCGGAACACTTCTGTTATTTTATTTTTTAAACATATTTATTTAAACATAAAAATATTTTTTAAACGCTAGTGACCGCAACAGTTTCCAAGAAAGACCAACAAAATGGTCATGACACTGCTAGCAGTAAAGATATTCTTCTATTTTCAGATGAGTTACTAGAAGCAAAGACAAAATTTTACGTCAGTGGTGCTCCTGGAAAGTAAGATTTGATCCTAAAAGCATCCACAGATTTCAGGGGGGTTCTGCTCACACACAGCCAAAGGGTTTGATAAGATCAGGGTCCAGTTTTTACACCTCGAGCACCATTATCAGCAGTGGACTTGTGTTATAAACAATGAAAAGTACATTTTAAAGAAGAAGGCGTTGTGCCTTCAAAGGTAAACTCTGCCCAAACTCTGTGTACGCCTGTCCTCCCAGACATGCTGTGGCCAGTGTGGTCCAGCTGGGCCAGAGACAATGCGCAGCCTCTCTGCAGGGGTTGGGGGCTGGTCTGAGGAGGTGTTTGTGCATCCTTAGTTCTTCCAACTGAAGGGCAAGATTTCCTGGTGCATTCTGGCTGCCTTTTAGAGCTTCAGGGATGCAGAGCAGTCATAAAGTTTAATCGCCCAATTAGGCAGGCTTTACAGTTGTTTTGCATTGCTGGAGTGCCACAAAGCAGATTGAACAAATTAGTGAAGCTGGCCCTTTTTTTTTTTTTTTTTTCTTTTTTTCTTTTTTGGTCAGAAAAACATGAAATGCCTGGGCTAAAGTAACCTAAACACGGAGGTGGGTCCCCCGGCAGAGGAAGCCCCGGGTGTGTAAGCAAAGCTGGCACAGCCAGGGCTCTGTCAGAGCTGCGAGATGGAGGGGGAACAGGGCGGCTGGGGCTTTCTGCCTCTCTCTCGGGGCAGCAGAAACAACCTTTCGAGAACAAATCATGGGACAAAGGGGCAAGAAAAAACCCACATATAAGCATCAATGGCAATTTGCAAATGCAGGAGTCTGAAGGTTAATGGGGAGTGGAGTTCGGTGGCAGTGGGTGAAGGCTCAGACCAAGCTCAGCCAACAGCTCTGCCCCTCACCGCTGGCTCGTCCTTTACCAGGTCCTTTTGGCACCCCCACAGCTTTCCTCCCCACCCTCTGTTGGTGGGTTCCTGTTTCTTTTCAAGCCTCTTGGTTGTGGGGTGACGCCAGATGCACGTGCCTAAGGTGAACCTAAGAGCAAACGCTATACGGTGGTGGAGGCACCTAGAGGCAATTTCACTACAAATAAATACTACAGTTACCTAAACACCTGCAGGCATCTCAGTAAAAATGGTTTCATGTTCAAGAAAGCTGCCTGATTACTTCCAGGTTAAATTTAAAAAAAAAAAAAATTATTTAACAAAGCAGTTTGCTCACAATACAGACTATTGCCTAGAGCTGTGTTTCTCAAACTGCCAGCTGCCGCTACCAGAGGAGCCATGGGAGAATTCAAAAGGATTGAAGCTCGCTAAAAATGTAATCGATTCACAGTATTTTTATACTAAAACACCAACAATTTAAGGCAGTAAGTACTTCTTTTGATAAATAAGTGGTATCCAGGGCTTGCAGGATTTTCACAGGAACAGACAAATCAAAAAGAAAGCCATGCCTGCAAAAACAAAATAATAGAAAAATGTGAAATGGACCCCGTTAGCAGCCCCCAGCTCAGCCTGCATGGTATGGTGACCCTTCGGTGAGGCGCTGCCTGCACGGGGGTCACTCTCACCTCCCGGCTCATCCTACCTCAAGGAGCAGCCCTGCTCCTCCTGCTCCAAGACAGTCAGCCTGAAAAGTGGTGGGTTTTGACCTGCACCAAAGTTCATTGCAACATTTTTTTTGCATTTTGCATTTGCATTTGCATTTGCATTTGCAAAAGCATTATTTTTGAGTTAGTGAAACTAATGTAAATCAGCTGATTTCTAGTTGTTCTTTAGTAAGGATTAGTAGAGACGAATCTGAGTTAGTGCAAACGCACTTCAGTTTAGCTTGTCCATTATGTTATGATTTGGTTTGAGGTGTGGTTCTTACTTGGTGGTGAAGGAAAAGCTAAGGGAGCTTTAGCATTCACCCCGTGGCAGCTGGCAGTAATGCTGACCCGGTGTGATCCCCCCCTTCCGCGTCCCAAGAGCACTCACAGCCATGCAGGGCTGCGCACTAGCCTGGCTTCGCCCTCCTCATCCCCTACCACCCACGCACACTTAGGTCAGCACTGAGTCTGTTCCAGGCTTGTCACAGTCCTCTGACAAAGAGAGACAAAGGGATAAAGGATAAGGAGTGAATTAGCAAGGAGGGGAGAGATGGAAGGAATACATATGTAGAGTGGGAAAGGGTTGATAGATCATTGGCTGAAAAAACCATCCTACTGCGGTTTTCAGTTGGACTTCAGCAACAGCCACTACTACAGGACTCGGAACAGATGACAGAAGTTGGAAAGGTCACTTTAAGTGAGCTGATTTCAAATCTAGCTCAAATTAGAAGGGCTGGAGGTCTGAGCATGAGGTAGTTATGCAATGGTCACATGTGAAATCAGAAGTTGGTCCTTATAGTGTAGCTCGAGTGGTATGAGCTGGCACTGTAAAAGGTGTAAACGCTCTGTCTGACCTAAACCCTCCGCCCAGTCTTTCCTCTGGAGAGAGAATGCTGGAATAGCAGAAAGAAAGTGCATTTTGAGATTACTGTCTTATTCTCAGAACAGCCCATAAAGTGATTGTTTCTTTTTGATGTTTGGGAAAGAATAACTACGTATATTCTTTAGAGCAGAATTATGTTGTTTGGACCAGTTACCTATTGAACAGTTGTCACATTGTTACTTAGGGCCATATGCCGAGAAAATTTGAAATCCAGACATTAACAGGAACTTAGAGACTTTAGATAAAATGTGCATTGCAAACTGTAAGCAGATAAGTTTGTGCTGACACTGCTTTATTATAAACCAAGATTTACGTTGCTACTGTTTCCAAATGGCCACAGTTTGTGAGCAATCAATAAAGGCACTGAATTAAAATTAAATCAGGGACTGTGCAGCTTCTGATGCCAAAGGTGTGGGCTCTATGCATGTTCAGTGAGAACTATTGGTTAGTTTGCTTAAGTCTTCATATTCAGAGGATTTGATAATTGCATAGAGGAAATCAGGCATACAGAGGCTGAGATCTCACAGAGACAATATGTTTTTTCTTTTTCTTTTCCCACAAATGATGGTTTGACTCTGCTGTTGAAAGGCAAGTAACCTGTCAGGATCATATAAGACACAACTAACTGCAAAAAATTATGTTCAACATGAGAAATTACTATATTGTATTTAAAAATTTTATTGAAGCATGATTAAAATTACTTCTATTACGTATGAACTGTATGAATGAAGTTTTAAAGATTAATACAATATGGAAAATTTCAAGTGTCCTATTATTTTAATTAAAAAGTTATAAACACCAAATACACTAAAATCAGACTCCAACAGATTTGAAATCTGATGCTGATTATGGATTAAAAAAAATTAATATTTATATCAGCTCCATATGATGTGGCAAAAATACATAATTACCATTAAACTGATTTTGGGATGATGGAAGACTGTGAAAAGTTATGTTGATGGCTTATCAATCTAAAATGTCACTGACCGTGGAATGGAATTACATGGTAGAGATTATATGGGACTTTTTTGTCAAGATACTTTAACTCTTAAAATAAGCAACTAGTAACTCAGTCTGGAATGCACAATAAACAGACTTGAAGGGTTTTTAACTCCAATCTTAAAAAAAAAGGAAGTGTTTATATAAGAATAACAGTTCAGAGTATATTTAAATCCAATGGAATACATTCTTTTAGTCCTTAATACCCTGCTGTGTTTGTCTCAAGCACAATCCTGGCCTGTTTGTGAGATTCCTGACCTGTTTGCCTTTGGTCCCTACCAAATAATGCATCCCAGAGAGGGCTACTCCCCTCGATGGAAATATAATGGATGGAAAATAAATGTTCAAAAGACTTCCAGAAATAATGAACAGAAACTCTATTTTCAAAATTTAGAGATATGTCAAAAAGTCTAATCTAATTAATTTTCAATTAGATACAGACTATGAATCTGTGCTGTTCTGCAAACAGAACCGAAGCTCCTAAAATACTTAAAGGCAGAGGTTTTGCATTCCTTTGGGAGTTAGGCACCTAAATGCCATATACTTTTTAAAGATTTTTGAAACCTGGGGTTTATTTCGTATCTAACTACTGATTTCTGCGTGGTATAAAATCACCAGAGTTTGTATTTTCATACTTATATTACTCTACAGACTCCTTCATTTGACAAGATTTTGCAAGCTTGTATCAATAGTATCTTCTATTGTGTAACACTACAGGCAACGATCATAGACTCATAGAATCATTTAGGTAAAGATCGAGTCCAACTGTAAACCTAACACTGCCAAGTCTACCACTAAACCATGTCCTTAAGTGTCACATCTACATGGTCTTTTAAATACCTCCAGGAATGGTGACAACCACTTCCCTGGGTAGCCTGTTTCAATGCTTGACAACCCATTCAGTGAAAAAAAATTTAATATCCAAGCTAAACCTCCCCTGGCACAACTTGAGGCCATTTCCTCTTGTCCTGTCGCTTGTTACTTGGGGAAAGAGACAGTCACCCACCTCACTACAACCTCCTTTCAGGCAGCTGTAGAGAGTGACAAGGTCTCCCCTGAACCTCCTTTTCTCCAGGTTAAACAACCCCAGTTCCTTCAGCCACTCCTCATCAGACTTGTGCTCCAGACGTTCACCAGCTTCATTGCCCTTCTCTGGACAACTCCAGCATCTCAGTGTCTGTCTTGGAGTGAGGGGCCCAAAACTGAACACAATATTCAAGGTACAACATGGTATTTGAGGTGCAAGGATGATCACTGTAGGAGGATTATTGTTCATTGTTCTGAGTAATATATGTTTGATGCTATATGGTTGATACACAGTATTTTTATTTTTCATGAAGGAAACGTGCCAAACTCAGGGATTCCCATGGAGCCCAAAGCAGCATCTGACCTACAGAAGTGAAACAACACCCAAGGTGCCTGCTAGAGCATGAAGGGTCATGTACAAAGTATGCATGTCTCACACTGTGAGAGGTGTCTTGCTTTGGCAAGACATTATTATTTCTCCAGTGTCCATTCAATCTCTGCATGCAATAACTACAGCAAAATCCAACCTCATATCTTTTACAGTTTGAAATGCACATGGGTCTCCTATTCTGTAGCAGAACTATAATTTCTGTGTTGATGTGCTCAGTGGGTTGGTTGGTTGCTTGTTTTTTTCCCAGCTCAGTTTTTTCTCATATTGAGATATTGTGCTTTTCCTTTAATTTTGATTGCCACAAAAATAAGTCAGTAATTTTGATCTTTAAAAATACCTATTTTCTTTTTGTTGTAGTTCATAGATGCAATGCTACTGTTATAATTTCTATGATATTTATTTTGGAAAGATAATAATTTCCAGGAAAAAACATGAGGTGGTCTTTCTAAAGTTTAGTTAGAAAGTCTGACACTTTTGCCATCAGTGAAATCTTTTCTCTGCTCTGTATTTTCTGAATCCCCATAGCCCCACTGAGCAGTCATAACCCCTCAACAGAACCTTTTTAAAAACAACTGCTGAACAAGAATATGGGTAAGGGGAAATTTTCAGCAATTTGGATGGTATGTAAATAGGAAGAGAGTCCAGAACAGATCTCTGTTGAAGAGGTGTTTACAGTTTAGGTGCAATTCTTTGTAAGGAATGGATTTTTTTAAACTACGTTGAGAAAGTAACCAAAGCAATTTCTTTTGTTTCTTAACCTGCTAACCGCAATATATGTGTCACTAAGCCACACCTACACTAAGATTGTGGAAATACACTTTCTAGAAATACTGTTTTGTAAGATCAGCAAGATGCTACAGGCATCAGAAAAATCTGGGTGACATAAACACTCACAAAGAGTTGTGTTAGGACACTACAGGTGATAAGCTGCTACACAACTGCTGTGTTGCTGAAGGCTACTGCCTAAGCAGTAGAGCTAGTGTAAGCTTTTTAGCCTAAGATGTTGACTTTGCATAGAAATAATCCAGAATCCATCTATTGCATGCCATTCTGTCAAAGGACTGACCCCCACCAGACAGGGCGACAGTTTCTTGGAGCAGCGGAAGCACAGCTGAATGAGTAAAGATGACAATTCACAAAACAGGGCATTTCAAGGGACCTTGGAAGTTTAACAGGGTTTTATGAAACAGCTTTTAATTATGCATATACTTTACAGTTAAGACAAACATACCTTCTGGGTTTGCAGTAAAACTAAAACCAAAGGACTAGAAGGTCAGTGTGGTTAACTTCATAGATACTGAGAAGGAGAGGTCCTAGCTGCAACCCATCAGTAACAGCCTACAATCTCTCTATCCTCTATCTTTGGTCAACTCCTGTGTTACATTTCATCTTCCTTACACTCTAAATTCTCCTGAGCAAGGACTGTATCTTCCTATGCAATTGTACAACGCGTAACAAAAGCTGCTCTTAATCCTCACTAAAGCCTTTGGATGCTACTGCAGTAAAAAGAAGAAACGCCATGTAAAAGAGCAGCCAACAGTATCCCAAGGATGCAATTACGAAGATATTTCTATCAAAAGGACAATGTACTACTTGATGAGAGTTACATTTGTATGACTGTTCCAGTCCATCATCACAGGACACATATATAGTTCTTTTACTTTGTGTGCGAAATCTCTAGAAGAACAAAGTACCTCACTTAATGTGAACGTTGTCTGCATAAATAAAAGCATCTGGTTTGCTATCTAACCATCTGGTTTGCCTAAAGTTTACAGTCTCCTGAGTGTTATTCACAGACCCACATATGATCAAACCTCCACAGACATTTTTATTTGGTAAAAGCTTTCCCACAGCACTTTATTTTTTCTATCTGTTTTTGATCTTGTAAAAAAAAAGTAATTTTAATACGTGTGTTGTAATACTGCACGTGTTTGTGTTTCTGTGACCTGTGTCGATCTCCTAGTGGGTAGATATTACAGGCTAGATTCTCTTGGGAACAGTGGAGGAAAGAACTACGAAAGAGTCATGTGGAGATACTAGACCCTATGACTTCTTCACTGCTGTCCCTGAGCAAAGGGCTAGGTTAGGGTGGACAGATCACTTTAAAATGCATCAGCTATTAACATGTAACAAGGCACTGAGAACTGACCTCTGTCTCAGTTCAAGAGCTACAGCTGGTTAACAGGTAACAACCACTTTGTCAATCCTACACCAGATGGGGACTTTGCTGGCTTCATCGATTCCATGACTTCTGGCAGCACGCAGCATCCAGATAACCTAGCTGTGTTCAGCCCTGTGTGAACGAAATGTGTTATTATTTTCCCTTAAAGCTACAGGCTGGACAGACATTACGTTTCTGCTCACTCTCTCTGCTTCATAAACACAAGATTTTCCATCCGGAGCCCTTAAAAAGCCTTGCCAAAAGGGTTCATTCTCCTTCAGAGTTCAGCTGCTCCAGTTTCTGGAGAAAATGTCTCAGTCCTCTCGTAGGTCACTAAGTACACAACAGTTCACAAGCTCTGATACTTCTGCCTTATCTGCCCTCTTACCACAGGCAATGGAAAACTTCACTTGAAACAACAAACAGATCAAAAGTCAGAAATAGAAATTACCTCAACAGAGATGAATATAACTTCACAGAAACCTACCTCCTTCTGCTCTAAACAACGATTGATGTTTCAGCAAACTAAGCGTGCGCATAATTAATAGCCTATTTCTGCAGTCAGTAACAATTATTGCACCTTTTCATCTGCCTAGAAGATAGCAGCTTTCTGTATGTGTACATCAAAAGTGTGATTAAAGAGAAATGTAGACTTACAGATGCATGGAGTGCAATATTGTTTTTGTAATCTGAATATAACTAAACCAAATGGGGCAAAAAGCCTGTATTTTAAAGAAGTGCAAAATAGGTGTCCATTTCTATGGTCACTTTCCTCAAATTTCTTTAAGGTAGAAAGGTAGAAAGGATCCCAACAGGCCAGCGGAAGCTAAGACCCAGGACAACTCTCTCTGCAGAAGAGTTGAGAGAGGGCAGCTGGATCCCACTGGACCCTGCTGTGTTTAGTTTCTAAAAAAGGGAACTAAACCAAGAAGCAGCCTCCAGGGGCAGCAAAATACAGCAG
The DNA here is from genome assembly GCF_963210335.1 of Falco punctatus. Classification (NCBI taxonomy): domain Eukaryota; kingdom Metazoa; phylum Chordata; class Aves; order Falconiformes; family Falconidae; genus Falco; species Falco punctatus. The sequence goes on from NC_137585.1 coordinate 61,718,746, forward strand.
GAAGCTTGGAGATGCCGTTCTGTTCTAAAAAAATAAATTGTTTCATGTACATGATTCTATTTACTTGTTAGCTTGTTTGTGTAGCTCGGGGGTACTGGGTTGTTGCCCAGTCATCTTCTTACAGCTTTGATTCCTGTCGACATATGAAAGTGTGAGTGTATGAGCTCACGCACACATACTTAAGGGCAGCTTCTGTGGATGCACAGAGGATGACTTTTAAGTAATTTTAATTTATTGTCAATATATTTCACTAAGGCCTTGTATACTGCAAGAGATGTCAAACAAAGACAAAGTCATATTCCAAATCTAAGTCCTAGATTTTTAGATTTCACCTTTTAATATATGGACAGATTCTAAAATGAGCAGTTAACACACTGTCACGTTCCAGCTGAACTACGTTAACTGATTATATGAATTTCCAGTCATTGTAAATAGGATGCATGTTGTAAATTTAAGTCACAACATTTTTCAGATTCCAGCAACAAGTCAGGTAAAACAATGAGCCTTAATGTCTCTCTGTATGTTCAGATCCAAGATGTGATTTATATTTCTTCTGTTTATTGTACTGAAAGAGCTAGCTTATGCATTCAAAACTAAAGTCGAGACAATCATTAATTGTGATTTTTCCCAAGTAGCAAAGCTAAGAGTGGGTCCCAAGTAACCCACTTGGTATTTTTGGTATGGCTATTTTTTTACATGTGATGAATTTCAGTGTGAATATGCCTGTCACTGTGTCAATTTCTACACTACAAATTGGCTTGTGTTTTCAATTAACATTTATAATGTGCAAATGGGATTCAGTATTCACACCAATCAATCAGGATAATCCATATCCTTATGTTCGAGCGCTTATACTATACAGCATCCTTAGAGAAGGATTTAATTAAACAAAACTTTTTGCTTTAGATTTTAAATATTTTCTTAAGAAAAACTATTTATTAATATGAAAATCTTGTGCGATCCTTATTTGTTTTCAGAACATATTTCCAAGAGCTGGGAAGATCTGTTTTCTGGCATGCATCAAACATTTTTCCATTGGTCACAGCATTCTTGCACTAATTGAGTTTAGAAAACTCTTCAGCTGCTGCCTAGATGAGTATAAGCTGCGAAAAGCAAGCATCAGAAATAATGGGATCCATTAACTAATTATCCTTTATCATCAAACACTCATCAGTTGCAAAATGTAATATGAGAACTATGTTCTGGTATCCCAGATCTTTCAGATTATAAGAGCTGCCATAAAAAAGGCACACCAGTATCTTCTTTCCTGAAATACTTCATACTTCTCAGTGAAAGAACCCACTGATTTTCATAAAGATATAAATCTGTAAAAGCCAGAAGCCTTCTGAAGCATACAGAGATGATTTCGGTGTCTAAAGTAAAAACTTCAGGGAATATGCTTTGTTTATCATGCATGAAATACGAACAAATCTTTTCCCTGGTTAAAATTATCCACTCTGCTAAAAAAACCCCTAAAATGTATAACTAAATTGCAAATTGGGACATTTTGGTAGAAGGCATGGCTTTTTTAAAAATGCGATTATGGACTATGTAGAAGAAATGTTTCTTCATATTTCCTCTAAATGCCCCTTTACTTTTACAACAATTTTTTTTATTTTCTATGACAACATATATAGAACTATTTTGCCATAGCTCTCAACTTTCTATAGATAATACATGAGGAAGATAATCTCACTAATTCTCACTTTTTTTCCATGGGAAGCATTTTGTCTCCTTTAAATAGGAGGAAATTAGAGTCACGTTACAGCTGGCCTTGTTAACATATTGACCTTGACTCTTTGTTGCCTTACACTCAGTAGCTACATACTTCTGTGTTAAGTGGAAGCTAAAAAGCCATCCTCTTGGAATGTTTACCTTTTGAACTTACATGTAAATTTTTGCTTTGAAAGATGACAAGGTCCAAGCGAGAACCAACAACACGATTTCAGTTGGAAGTCATTACTTGCTGTTTTAAATTACAAACTACACAAAATCCCAGACAGAAAATCCCACACAAACACATTAATAGCAAAAAATCTTCAATAGCTTTGACTCCTGCATAGGGACGCCACATAAAATCTCTGTTAGCATTCAAGTAACAAGTAAGTATACATTTAAAATTCACTGGTTGCACTACATCAGCCTAACAGTACTGGTGGGCAGTGGACTGCATTTTTCATTATGCTCCATAACGGCGAACATCGCCCTATAGCGCTATACCCTGCTGCCATACTCTAGCTATTTCCAACAAACTGACAGAGCAGCAGTCCATGCGCCTGGTCTGTGGGAGGAGAGTAGGTCACAGGAGCATCTTACAACACAGCTACAAAGCAGCTTCAGTGGAGGAAGTCAGGCAGTAAGAGACTCTCAATCCGTTAAAGCCTCACTAAACACCCATGTGAAAGATTTAGTAGTTTTAAGATACTTGTTGATACAAAGATACACAAAAGATGATCTGTTAGTACAATACAGAATCACTGCGAAATCAAGGACTTAGACTTGAGTTAAATCCAAGTATTTCTCCTCCTGTTGGGAAATAATAAAAATGCCCTATCAAGATGGGTTCAAACCTGTCAGCTTTCTCTTGAAGTGCTCGTTCTGGTAAGAGTGGTTTACCAGCAAATACGCCTTTATTTCTCTGGGCCTGATTATTCACTCTTTTGCATGCAGTGTAACTCGTCACACTGGTGCAAAGTCAGGTTAAAAAAAAATAAGCCAAACAAGTGCCTTACATTCCACAGGTGCAATTATTTTACAAATAAAGATGAAGTAAAGAGTCTTTAGGTGGAGACTCTTACTATGTTATCGTTTTTGAAAGCAGAGATACATTACCATTTGAAAGTATTCTGTACTCAGTAAAACCAAGTAGGGATATTGTTACCACTTGGACTTTTCTTAAAAGCATAGATTCTTACCTAAGGGTTTTTTCCCATTCTGCTGTCTTTCTTTTTTGTTTCTTTCGTACGTGGTCGCATTTATGATCTCTCTTCCAGTGTTGCAGACTAATTTCTGTTGCAGGTGTCATTTATGTCCTGTTCCCATTTTTATGCTAGAAAGCAAAGGAAACAAGCGGCACAAAGCCTTTAACCTTATCTTCCAGGCAACACTATCAATATATGTTGGTTATCTTCTCATGTTGCTAATAGAAAACAGAAAGATATGTACGTGTAGGCCTATCACTGGTTTTATATACACAGTCTCTTCTAGGATTAATGTTTTCACTTGCAGGAAGAACATGCAGCTGAACATCCAAATGAGAATGAATTTTGAAAGATCCAAGAAAGGATGCTTCCAAAAGGTAAGCTTTATAAAAGCAGACATTTGAAACCTCAATATTTAATAGTGTACTTCGCATTAAAACTCAGGTCTTCATTAGCAGACCTCAGATAATGTCCTCTAAAGTAACAGATTTAGATTTACTTTCTTTTCCTTGTGCCCTGAACACCCAAGAAAACTCAGTTACTAATGGCTGACCTTTGGGTTTATCATAAGTCTTAGCTGAACCTTTTTGTCTAACTGGGTTAATTAGGTATTATGTTTTCTCTTTTTCACCTAAAGGTTTTGTAATGTCTAGTATTTTAGCTCCTACAGCTGCTTTCATTATGCAAGTAAAAAATCTCCTATGCAGAGCCACCTATTTTCACCAAATACGTACAAGCTAAATCGGTTTTGAAACTTCCATTCTTCTGTGAACACTAACTGAAATTGGCCAACAAGCTGGCGACCATTCCCCTTCCCCCAGTGATGGGGAAAGAGTGGATGATAGACATGTGTGCCTGCATAAACACTGTTCCTTAGGAAACAGCCTTAAAAAAAAATAATCACTTTTGGGGTCACATGTTAAAGCTTTGTACAACTAGGGGTTTGAGATGTGCTAAATCTTACATTCACTTGAATAGAACTAATCACTCAAATTGCATAAAGCTAAGGGCTTGTTTAAATCCTCACATGCCTGATGACTAATGTTCAGTATTTAAAATCCTTTTGGAAGACAAAGGAACTGATTGTTTCATTAGAGCAGTCAACTTTCTAATGAATTTAAATCTCTATCGTTTAAAATATCTAAGCAGCATGACCTTGCTTTATTGATAGATTCTGCTTTTGTCCTGGAAAATTTTGCATACTAAATAACAAACCTTAGAAGCAAAATATTTTCAGTCTGAAAGTGACTTAAATGCCATGTTTTATGACAGGTATCGCATGAGGAAAAACAAAGATAAAAGCTCAAATTGTTGCTGCTCCATAGGTGCCCTGAATCTAAGAACTCTTTGACTTGATCTTAAACCTAACGGTCGCTGACAATTTACGTGGGTGTAAAGAACTGCCTGAATACGCCTCAGTGTACAATGCTAGAATTGAATACAAGGTTTAACACTTCATCTTCTCCAGCAGTTTACTAAACTTTGAAACTAAAAAAGCAATGTAGTTTGTATTGGTGAATCTCAAGGGGGTCCTGAGAGAGACTGTAAGCCTTTCAGGGAACTCATAGCTTTGTTCTCTTTACACCAGAAATCCAGCTGGGTTCTCCTTGTGACTGGGATACCCAACAGAAGGCACACTATGGTGTCAACCCCAGATGCTTCACAATTAACTGTAGGAAAAGCCTCTCGCAGCCAGTACATCCCCACTGTCCCTCTCAAGCACTCCTTCAGAGTGCTGTAACCCACGCCACAGCTCGGGCAGCGAGCGACACGCACCGCACCGCACCGCATCGCACCCGCCCCCCCGCCCCAGCACGGGCTGTGCCACCCGCCGGGTGCTGCGCCGCTATCCCGCAGCGGGCGTGCAGGCGCGCGGCCTCCCGCGGGCGGGCTCGCGCTCCCGGGGCGGGGCGGGGGAGGCAGCCGCGTGCCACTGGCGGGAAACCCCGCGCGAGCAGGTTCCAGCGCAGCAGCACTGAGCCCGCATGCAGGCGGCGGGCGGCAGCTTCTGAGGGGGGTGGGGGGGGGACAACGCGCACGGAGCCTAAATGGCGCTCCGTCCCATTACATCAAAAGGAGAACGTGAGGCAATTATGTGTGCGGCGACAGTAACTCTTAGAAAATAAAACACAGCGCAAAACGGGGAGGGGGAAAGACAGGCTGAGCCCACGCCACCCTGCCAAGGAGGCCGAGAACTTTTACAAGAAGTCCGGCCCATCCCGTCTAACCTTCCCCAGCGCCTATCAATCCCCTCTAGCCGGCCGCAGGGGAGGCGCTCCCCGCCAGCGGGGAGGCGGCAGACACAGCTCCTCCAGAAGAAGCTGAAGAGACGGAGGCGCGGCCCCGCCGCCGTGCCGTGCCTTGCCAGCGAACCTCCGGCCTCCCCACCACCACCCCCGGCGCGGCGCGCTGCGCGTAGCCTCCGGCCCGCAGGAACCGAGGGCCGGCGCCTAGCGGAAGGATTCCGCTCCCCAGCCCGCCCAGCTCCGAGTTGCCGCAAAGCGCGGCTGGGCGGGCAAACTCTCTGTCGTGCTGCCGGAAGACGGCGCTGCGCTTTGCGGCCCGGCTGCCCCTGAGAAGAGGCTGGGAAGCCCCATTCGGCCTTTTCCCGGTGCTGCGGCTGAGAGGAAGGTGGGTGTCCGGGGGCCTCACGGTCTCCGCCGCTCTGCTCGCGCCGTTTTCCCCGGCAGCGCTAACGCCTCCTCCCTCTCTCTTGCAGGAATCATGCCGGCCAAGGGTCCCCTGCAGAGCGTCCAGGTTTTCGGGCGGAAGGTGAGGCCAGGGCGCGGCGATCCGCGTCGTCTCCTGCTCGCTCTCGGGCTGGGCCGCGCCCCGTGGCCTTACGCGCTTGGGGTCTCTTGGCTCCAGCTCGGGAGCAGTGGCGCCGGCCCCTCGCCAGGGCCGTGTGGCGGGGCTGGTGCGCGGGAGGGCCGGTGGTAGCGAGGCGTGCTCGGCAGCCTACGTGTCCTACTCCGTGAGTGCCGGAGCACGCCTTCTTCCTGGGGTCGGGCGGAAGCAAGGGGAAGGATTTGCTCTTTCGGGGATCGGGCCCGGGCTCTCTGGGTTGGAGCTCTGCCCATTCTCTCAGGAGCGGCAGCCGCTCTCGTCCCCAGGCCTTACGGGCCTGGCTTGGCATTGCCGGTGTCCGAGAGTCATGTTACGAGGTAGTGGTGGGAACATAAATTTCGTACTGCTGGGAACCAATGGATCGAATAATTCTAGGTAACATGCCATTGTGAGAGGAAATGTGCCGCAAAAGTACCATCTTGAGGAATGGAGAGGGTATCTTTCCCTTATTTGTAACTAAATCCTATAACTTTATAGCATTTATAAACAAAATACAATTTTATTAAGTTTTAAGTGCCTTAACACTGAGTCAGTACCTGCGAAGGTAAGGACTGGCACTGTTTAATTTAGTGTGAGGTATTAATTTTGGGCATAAAACTGAGGTTTTTACATTGTTAAAAGGAAATCTGCTTCACAGTGCTAGTGCAAAAGTGAAATGCTGTACTAATACACATTTGGATTTTTAGAAAACAGCAACTGCTGTCGCCCACTGCAAGAGAGGAAATGGCCTCATTAAAGTGAATGGAAGACCTCTGGAAATGATTGAGCCCAGAACTCTGCAGTATAAAGTAAGTGTCCACCCAGCCTCCCCCCACTGCCTTGGATGTTAAAATATGTTTATACACATAATTGCTTGGGGGTGGAGAAGAGTTGTTTGCCTTATTGACACTACTGAATTTTTGGTTGTGTATTACTTGAAATGTAGATGTTGTTATGAAAATGCAGAAACCTGTCCTCCTGTGTTTGCCTTTTTGGGAAGGGTGGGATTTTTTCTTAACTAGATTCACGTATGTTAATGTAATTATGTGAAGTGTTTTCTGCACTTCGCTTTTTTTTTAAATTGAAATGGGTGACTCTGAGCCCTCCTTTTAAAAAGATTGCTTAGCACTTGAAATACCTGTTTGAGCTAAAACAGACTAGATAACTATGAAGTGTAATAAATAAGTGGAGAACACGACCTACAAAATAAACAATTTATTTTTCCCATGTAGTTATGGCATTCACTGAAACTGTTCCCATGCGCTTAATTCCTGTGTGCATATGCTTTGCTATTAAGATTTCTGAAACTTAAAAAAAAAAATACCAAGACTTAAGTAAATTTGTTTTATAACAGTCCTAGTAGATGTCAAAGAACTCTGCAAAAGGTGTACTTAATTTGGGTGTGTACTTGTAAAATCAAGGCTTCATTTTTTAGAACGGGAAATAAGTACACCTATGGTAAACCTACTACAAGCTCTAATCCTTGTTGTTTCTGATCACAAATTAATTTTCTTTCTGTGTTTTGTTTCCTAGCTGCTTGAACCTGTCCTCCTCCTGGGGAAGGAACGGTTTGCTGGTGTTGACATCAGAGTCCGTGTAAAGGGTGGTGGTCATGTAGCACAAATCTACGGTATGAATTTTGTTGAGATCTCTGGTGTAGGCTAGAACAGGTCCAGCGACTGGTGGGTTGACCCTGGCTGGATGCCACGTGCCCACCACGCCACTCTCACTCCCTTTCTCTGCAGGAGAGGGGTGGATAAAATAAGATGGAAATAAATTCATGGGTCAAGATACAGACAGTTTAATAAAGCAAAAGCAAAGCCTGCATGTGGAAGCAAAGGAAAACAAAAGATTTATTCTCTACTTCCTATCAGCAGGTGATGTCCAGCCACTTCTTGGAAGGGCTTCAGTATGTGTAAGCGGTTGCTCCAGGAGACAAATGTAATAACGAATCCTGATCCTTCCTCCTTTGTCTTAGCTTTTATCGCTGAGCAGATGTCGTATGGTATAAATATCTGTTTGGTCAGTCTGGGTCATCTGTCCTGGCTGTGTCTCCTCCCAAGATCTTGCCACCCCCAGCCTTTTGTGGAGGGAGGAATGTTGGAGAGACAGCCTTGATTGCTCAGCAGTAGCCAAGTAATAATGACATCTTTCTAGCTGCCAGTACAAAGCACAGCACTATGAGGGCTGCTATAGGCATCATTAACTCTGTCTCAGTCAGACTCAATACAGCCATGTATTTAAGAGGCTTGAGTTTAGAATACTAACTCGCACATCTCAATGTTCTGATTCTGTTTCCACTGCACAAATGTCTTTTCTAAAGGCTTTATTGCTTATATTTTATGTGCAAAGCTGTGACATCCAAAGTAAGTTGAATGAAGTTAATAGATGGAATTTTGAGGAAAAGTGAGGAAGTAATCTTTGCAACTTGCATTGTGACAGGGCAGTTCAATTGCAGCTAAACATGAACATTTTGGGAGGGGAGAAAGGAATTTATTATTATAAATTATATATTTAGTTTTAAATTCCCATGTTGTTCAGAAGCATCTTTCAGCTGACGTGCAAAGCAAGGCAATTTTTTCCCCTTGGAGAGAAGATTGAGAACATACTTGCATTAGCTGTTGATAGAGGTGCTCTTTATGAAGGATGGTGTGTTCTGCTGTTTTGGTATAGGTTAGTGAAGTGGAGCTGAAGCTGTGTAAGAGGAGAGACTTGTTTCAGTCTCAAAGTTGATTGTGTTCATTTTCAGAAAATTCAGATTTTTGTCAACGTCCTGATCTTGATATCCTGACATAACAGCGTGACAACACCTTTACAGTTCTTCCCATATTCCTTGTTTGAGTTCTGATTACTGTGCCTACAGGATTGTTTTACTGATACGTGCTAGAAGAACTGCTCATACCATCCTATTGTCCCTTTTGCCTTCTAAGTCTTGTCTTTGAACACAATGATTTTATCCTTGCTGAGAAGTATAGATGCTTCAGAGAACTGTGTTTCTAAGGATTTTGAAAGTTGCCTGCTTGTAGGTAGAATTTAGTACAGGGGAGAGAAGGTGATCAAGACTGCCCTTGTGCAATTCCTTGGCTAGCTGGCAGTTGTCAAATCAACAAGCGAAGTGTGGGTGGCCTCTTGGCACAGATTTCTTCACTTTCGCCAAAGTATAGATCACGTGGAGTATGTGGGAGGGGAGGTTGAGGGAAAGGACAATTTAGTAGAAAACAAGACAGCAAGTTTCTCAGAAACTGGCATTTTTAAATACGTTTATTTACTTACTGATCCATTTTATTTTTTTAACAGCTATCCGGCAAGCTATTTCCAAAGCATTGGTGGCTTACTATCAAAAATGTAAGTTGTTTTGATTGTTCTATTAGTCTTCAATGGAAATTTATGGCTTCTGTTAGTTGTGGTGCAAAAAATGTTAATATGGACTTACTCCACGTGAAACTTCTTAAACTGAAAGATTTTTACTTTTTTTTTTTTCAAACAGATGTTGATGAAGCTTCCAAGAAAGAGATCAAGGATATTCTAATCCAGTATGATAGGACTCTGCTGGTTGCAGATCCTCGCCGTTGCGAATCCAAGAAATTTGGAGGACCTGGTGCTCGTGCGCGCTACCAGAAGTCTTACCGTTAAAATTGTTCTACAGTCATGTGATAGTCAATAAACATAAAGAGAATTTGATACATTTCAGGTTTCTAAATTGATTTTTTCTCTGTGTTATAATTGATATACAAATTGATGGGTATTAAAGTAAAATCAGAGGTTGTTGGCAGTTCTCTTTTAACCCTTCATAGTAAGTAAGTCTAGATAGATCGGGTCTTGTGAATAAAGAAGAGCTTTCTCCTGTTGATGAATGTGTGGTTATTGGAACATAAAGAAGGCTTACATACTGTTTTTTGTGGGTACGTGCAACAGTGTAGCAGTTAATTAAAGCAGAATTAAGTCTTTGCCTTTCTGGTCTAAAATGGGGACCTTTTTCAGTACCTGGATGGTCATTCTTTCAAGTGTTAGGAGCTGACATGAGCAGCCTGTGTTCTTTCCATGTGAAAACAGCTGTCTCTGCCTGCTTACAGAATTGGTCTGTAATGCATGTGAGTGTAGTGCTAACTCCTAGCTGGTAACTTCTGTTTAGTGTGTTACATGGCTTCGGTGTGCTGACCTAGCGCAATACAGCACATGAAGCATTTTTCCACATACACTTCAGCACTGGCAGTTCATGTTCTTGCAAAGGACTTCTGTTTTTCTTGCATGTGTGTGCTCCTGAAATACCACACTGAGAGCAATGTTGTAAACACTACTATGGAAGGTTGTAAGTTACTCTGCATGAACTACATTAGTTTGTGCTTGCTTAATGGTGAAGAATTTACCCCCTTGAGAGTAATGTAGTGCTGAAGTGGGGCACTTGGTTTACAGTTAGTATTTAAAGTTTATGTTATCGAACCCAAGGTAATTATGGGGTGGGGGGAAGATTTATTGAACTCTTGCCATACCAGATAATGCAGAGACAGTTTGCTGGATTAGTGTGTCTAAACATAGGATTTTTTGTTTTGTTTTTTTTTATTTATTATTTTAAACCAAACCAAATATATTCCTTTTCAAAATAGGATTTTGTAAATGCAAAGCAAAAAGGTTTTTATGTTACAAATGAGATTGGGTCTAAAGATTCATTTTTCAACCACATGTTCATATAGTACAAATACAGAGGGGTGTAGACCTGGAGAAATGCATTAAGTTAAATGTGTATGTAAAAAAAATCCCTTTGGAAGCCACACGGTTGCTTATGTCATGAGCCAGATAAAGCAATTTGAAGGCCTTGGGGAGGTAGTTGAGAAAAACGTGGAATTGAAAATACAGTCTTCAAAGATCTAGCTAGGGGATGTGTGTATCAAACATTAAAAAGTTGAAGAAGCTCCAGTTGCTTATCCATTGGAACAATTTTTTTGTTCTGGAATTGATCTCCCAGGGACCAAAAATAAATAAATAAATAAGTAATAAAGTTCTGAGTAAGACATGGGAGGATGCGGCAACAAAAGGCTGTTGGAAAGACGGATTCTGTGCCTTGGAAGAGTTGCAAGTAAATTGTGGCCTTGGCTAGGAGCTGACCCAACAGGCATGGGCACAGGCCTGAACTGTTGTTTCCTATTAAACCAGTCTGGAGAGGAACTGGAAGGGATGTTGGAGACAAAGCAGCTGAGAGCCTAGCTGTTCCTGTGTTTTGTGTCTATTGTAACATTTGTGCCCCAATACTGGAATTGTTGTAGGAGCACCTTGACACTTGAGGCTTTTGTTGGGCTTTCTATTTACTAATGTATTTTCTCTCACTTGTTAAATTTCAGTGCACTCGGTCAACACAAAGTTAAGCCAGCTTCTTTTGTGAGTTGGGTCGGGGAATTGGAAAGAATAGTACAATTTTGCTCTTTTGCTCTAGTTTAGGAATATAGATGCTCATGGCTTTTTAAAAATGTGAATATTTGTTATGATGTATCTTGGCTTTTTTTGTAAAAAGGCATTTTAGGCATCTTCGCTGAAGTGTAGTTATTCAAGAGTTAAACACATAACTTGAACAAATTCTGAAAAGGAATTCTCCATCCACCTCCTATTTTGGCTGTCAGTGGCTGCTACAAAATACTGCATTATATGACCTGAATAAAAGCAGAACACTCTTATTCAAACCCCTCACACTCCCATTGAGGTGAGAGGACTGTTTTATATTCTGTCACCAATTTACATACCAGGATTTTTTGTCTGACTCTTAAGTGAACAAGATGCTCTGTTCCAGACATTTGCTGTCTCTTTGGCAAGATGCATGGTTTGCTTCCCTCAGTCCCCCCTTTCTGCACCCTCAGATCTGACCCATTTCTCATCCAGTGAGTTCCTCCGTTTCTACCTTGTAGCAGAGCGCTCACAAATTATTCTAGCTCTTGGGCTGCTGAAAACTGGGATGTTCTGCCTCCTAGCCTGACTTTCTAAGGAAAAGATGCTATCCAGGGTAAATTTTAAATTTGAATACTTGAATTCCTATGAGTTTTGTGAAAACTAGTGTCTTGATAGCTGTTAATTAGCTTCATTAGTTGTTTGGCTTGTGTGGTGGCTGAGAAGCAACAGCTTGCTCATTGCTTAGGAAATGTGTACTGGCCTGCCAATTGGCACGTACACACCCTATGCCATGGCTTGTCCAGAACTTATTCTTGCCTAGCTGTTAGAGCAGTCGGGTGCAGGAAAAAAGAGAGGACACAAAGTTACTGTGGTGTGGCGCACAGGGGGGCTGGGGGAGATGCAGTACCTGATGCCAGTAACCTCAGGGGTAGATTTCACAGTTCTGGGGAAACCTGATGTATCATTTTTGTCTGACCACAGAACAGCTTGTAACAATTGGGGATTTTTGTTGTGCTGTGCTTTTATGGAGAGGCTGAAAATAAAACTTGCGTTGCTACTAATACATCCAGAGATGATATCTGCATGTCATTTCTTCAACCAAAAGGCTCTTAGCATAATAAAAATGCTTTCTGAACTGAACTCTGGTCCTATAAAAATGCCCCATTAATCCTGTAGAGTGATGTCATTCCCACAGACTTGCTTTCTAAATGAGAAATGTTCGCGGCATCAGGCTGGTGTCTGCCTGGGTGGTTGAAGATTTTTATTCTAGACGGTTGCTTACTAATTACCCACTAGAGGGCTTAACTTCATTGGGGAAGCATAACTACCGTGAGGTTCGAAGGTGTAAGAAGAAAACCCGTTCATAAAACTGTTTCCTTTCCTGATTTCCTGATTCTGCAGGGATGCCAGTCAAACTCTTGTCATTGGACATCTGCTCTGGCACAGAGACAGAAAAATAGTGACAGTTTGATCTTCAGCCCCCTAGCAAAGTTCTTGAAAAGCTGTGGAGATGGTTCTTGGAAAAGAAGAAATACCCCTAATTGGGTCATATTGCCCAACTCTTTCATTAGTTTCACGGATACTAATCCTTAGAAAGATCAAAATGTGGCCTCACTTGAGTTCTTCATTGAAAATACCAGTTCAATGAAGGTTGGAGTGTGAGTAGCTCTAGAAAGTACCATGCTTCATTAATGGAGACAGTGGATCCAATTCCAAACTAGGGCAAGCTTGTTCTGGTGGCACTGAAGGTGGTTATTTTCTCACCCATTTATAATCCTGATAAACTGTGTAACCTGTATATAAAATTAAGTCCTCTCAAATGTTATGTTGGAATATTTGGGGCAAATTAATTTTAACTGTAATATACAAGTATATCAATATTGAAATGTTTCAATTTTATTTTAAAAGAAAAATCTATAACTTAAAAATGTAACACTAGCATTTTTTTGTGTGGACCAGTGTGTTCTGTGTTTGTTTTGTTACAAAAGTGATTATTTTCTAATGCATTTTTTCTGTTCAATTTTTCCAGAAGTTCCAATCCGTGCATATTGTACTACTTGTGTAGATAACGTGTGTTGTTGCCTCAAGATAATTTGATGCAATTTTCTTTTATGTCTTTCTTAATATAGTCCTCTGAGTTACAGTTCAGTGTACTTGGCTGAATAATTCTTTTTGCTTATTGGCTAACATCCTTAATGTGCTTGGGACTGTGCTATTTCCTACCCTACCCTGGGCAGAGCAGAGATATAGATATCCAGACCTAATGAAACCTATTGCTCCAAATCTTATGAAGTCCCTTTGCAGCTGATGAGGCTTGGCCTACTTTTTCAATATTAGAAGTTAAACAACTGTGAAATACTAACATGCACCAAATATTTCCTCAACTTTGAGATAAAAAAATTGTAAAACAACAACAACAAAAAAGGTTATTTTTGATAGTTTCTTTTAAACCAAACCAGTTCATTTATATTAATGGAAAGATTTATTTGTGAAGCTGCATATGAAGCATGGTGTGAAATACGGTCTTGAGGAAGGGAAGAACCCCACATCAGATTTCTCAGAAGAGTTTGAAACAGTTTCTAAACCAGACAGCTTGAAAATAAGATAACATGGAGACTGGTAATGGAATTTAGAAGCTCTAATGCTTGAGTTCATCTCGGTTTGAGAACAATCTAAGGCATCGGCTTCTAGAAGTAGGTTTATGAGAGGGTGGAATGTTGAGTAGCCTCTAACACTTCCTGTAAGACAGGTGCCCAGAAGATAGTTCACAGTCTGTGAGTACAACTACATCAGGGTGTTAATTTGGATCAGGAACTTACTTGTTTTCCTTCTGCTGAGCCATATGGAGCAGATGAAACTAAGCCAGGAGATGCAGTCCAGCTGCAGATAAGCAGCCAGTCCCTGGGACCAGCCCATAGCTAGTCAGAAGTAAAAATATAGCTAAAAACCTCTTGAAATGTGAATTATGTGAATGTCAGCTTCTTAGATCCAACAGTAATAAAAATAATTCTTAAGAAATACTCCAGGCACAGTATAGTATTACAACAAATATCAGTTTGCAATATGTATCCCTGGGCCATCAGTGATCCCAGACCTGCATGGTTGCTGGCTGCTGTGTGGACACAGGGTTTATTTAGTCTTTGTGGCTGAAGAGGTTGAGTGTTTTCCCTTGCCTTCGCTTCTAGTCCAGCTGGGGAGTGGGGAAGAGAAAGAGAAAGGGCTAGAAGAAATGATGGGAGAAATTTTTACTTGAGAGAGGCCATCAACTTCTAAATTTTATTTTGGTCCAAACCCACCTTCTGTAGCATGCAGAGAGGGTCTCACAAAGCACATCCTAGGAAGAGTGGAGGGTTAGGCAAAAGGTGGGCTTTGCAAAATAAAGTGAGTAGTAACAGTTTCAATTAGCATTATGTGCCTTTAAAACTGTGGGGTTTAGTAATTCTGTTAATATTAGGATAAAGCAGGTAAGATTCTTCTATTTTAAAATATGATAATTATTAATTTTGGTGAAATGACATTTTTATATTTTCATGAAAAGTAGAAACAAAACCCATTGGCCCTGTTGAATTTCTCCATTTTGCTAATATGATTTTTTTCATGTTTTATTGAAACTGAAATATTATTATCCTCTGGGAATATATATCACATCTTCTGTGATATAAGCAAACTATACACAAAAATATATCTAAAATATTCTCAGAAGTCCAGGTGTATTATTTAATGGAAGTTAGCATCTCTCCTTTTAGAACAGGTAAGGAATATTAATATGTTAATCTTTAAACCCATCTAGTTATAATGTACACAAAATATACATATATTCATATATAATTTATATACACAAAATTTATATGTATATATACATTATTGTAGGGTCTTGCAAAAATATTTCACTGTAATTAGCAGTAAAGGGCAGCACCCAGCGCAAGCCTGAAAGCACACAAAGGTGTGTGACAACTGAAGGAACTCTCAAACCATCAAGACATGGCAACATTTCTATGTCATTGTCTGCTATGTTATAAAGGGCTGATTCAATTCAACAGAGGAGTAATGCTCACAGGTCTAGTGAAAGTGTAACTAATACAGACTCTGCTGAGGAGTTACCATGCATTACTAATGAGAGACACGCAGCTAGAAAGTTGTATGCAACCTTGCAAAGCTCCTGAAGCTGTATGTAGCTACCAAGCTTGATGTCTCTTTTTCTTTTCCTTTTTTGCACTGCTTTATTTTAAATAATGCATCCAATTATCTAACTTTTAACAGATTTAAACACGCTGTAGAAATACATAGTTCTAAGATGCCATCGTAATCGAAACCATTAATTTGGATAAATTCCCTATTACTAAGTTATACTGAAATGAACATTGTGGGAAAGCTCAGTTTAATGACACCATGGAGTATATTCTTGCTTCATTCACTGCTGTCCTCTTTGCAAGGTAAGAACTTTATTTCATTTTTGTAGTAATACTAACTTCTAAAACGATTTTTCTAAATATTTTAATATTACACCTACTACTTCTTCTATCACTATAAAGCAACTATTTTGACTCTTGCTGGAATTCGTAAATAAAAAAGTTTTTTTAACACGTTATAAAAGTGTATGTCATCATTCTCTCCTACAGGTGTAGAAAGTAAAATATAGCTCTTTTTTTTTTTTTTAAGATACACTTTATGCCTGCATTTGTTACAAAACAATTTATTTAGGAATGAAATTGAAGTTTCTTGGCTTTCTCGTCATTATTGCCAGATCAGTAAGCATCTAATGATTTTCAGTGGGGTATGATTTTGTTTGAACAGGCTGCACCTGCAGTTTTTTTAAGCATTTTTAGAATGCTAGGGTAAATAATGGCTCATATCATTATAGAAATCATCCTATTTTCTATGTAATGCAAAAGGATCTTGCAGACAGTTTTCTTCCAGCAATTACAAAGATTTCTAAGGCAATATGAGAAAGAAGGGTTTGGAAGTTGTGTTTGTTTTTTGGTTTTTTGGTTTTTTGTTTGTTTTTTTTTTTTGTTTTGGGTGTTTGTTTGTTTTTTTTTCACTTTTTCTTAAAGCACAGACTCTAGAGCATTTTAAATTATTTACAATTGAGTCTTACAAGTAACATTCAGAAAATTATTATAGGTAAACACCCTACAAGTTCAATTCTGGAAAGCTCTGAGCATGTCTTGTGTTTTATCAGTTTTGTTATGAGCCTCTGAAATACTGTGGACTCTGCTCTTTTCCATGATAGCATGTACCAGAACTGAGACAATGGAAACTTTCAGGTGATGAGTACTTGAGAAAATCAGAAAGAAAAGCATGTAGCGCTACATCTCTTGGCAACTGAAAAAGGTTGTGTAAAGATGCTCTGGAAAACTTAGGGTCATTAAAGAACAAAATTCAACAATATCGTTTTGAACTTGACAAACTGTCGTTTGCCAAGTGCAGAGAGAGACTGTAGAAAAAACATTTTCTTGATGACTTTTTCATCTACAGGATCTTATTGCAAGCTTTCGCTTTTGAGAAGAACGTCAAGGTAAGTGTTTATTCCTTATTTGTAAAGTCCTGCAGACAGAACAAAAATGAATGTGTGACGCAGTGCAGGTTAGAAAGTAAAACACAGCTTTCAATTCAACATGTAAAATGCCACGTACATGTACTTTGGATATAAAACACACTTTCAGAATGTTTACAACTCCTTTCAAAGAATTTACATAAAGGGCATGGGTCCTCTGTTTGAAAAATGGAGGTCCTTATGAAAAATGATACTTCTGTGGTCTAAAGAAAGCTTACAGGAATAATGGAATGGAACCAGCATGAGATCATGATTTCATGACTGGAAAAATACATTAAATGAGTATCCTTCTACAGTTCTAATTGCATGGTAAAATCCTAGCTGCTATTTGAAGCACAGAAAAGTAAGTGCTATACAGCCTTAAAATAAACATTTTCAATACAAGTTTTGATGTAGAAGCTGAAATCCAAACAAAACCCAAACTAGGGAATGTTCCTGATCCCACTGAATTAAATGGGAACTATGCTATCAATTTCAATGGAAGCATCCAGTCAGACATAGCTTCAGATGTCTAATGACCGCTAACACATCTAGTGAACACACATGCAAGTCAAATAATATGCCATCTTGGACTGTTGATAAAACTAAGTATGTTTTATAAGTTGATGCCTTTGTTTCTAAACTTAATCACAAATTTAAGTCAGCTACAGCTGGAGAGTCATCTCTTGCTATTAAAAGTACCATCACAGTATATTCAAACAACACTGGGGGAACTCGCAGCCACTCACACGCAGAGTCAAGTAAATATGAAGCTGCTTCACAATTTTGTATCCTGTCCTGTAAGCCTATTTTGCCTATTCACGTCTGCCCTGCAAGCTCCAGGTACCTCCCTGTCCAAGCAGAGACTGAAGCGCTGCCCTATTCTGTAAAGTGAGACCACGGAAAAAAAACAAAGAAAAGAAAAAAATAATCATCTTTTTAAATGTTCACCCAAGAAAGACCTCTTTGATAAAGTGATGGTAATCAGAGAGAAACACTTCTCTCTGGGGAGCTGCTTGTTCAGGTTGCTCCAGGGACCTTTGATTATACAGGATCCTTTTTGTTTTCTTCCAGAAATGAGTTTAATGCAACTCGACAGAAAAGAGATCTTGTAACAGCTGAGGTAGGTTATACCTCCAAAAGCAGGAGGGAGGGGAAGCCCTCCCTGCTTTTCTGCTCTGGGCCCTTGCTGTCCTTACAAAGGAACCTTTGTGTGGAGCAGGGCCGGTAAAAGGAGGGCAGTGAGGAGGAGCAGCTGTTCCCTACCTGCTTGCCCCCCGCCTGAGCCTGTGGCCTCATGCCTTCACTCGCTCCCAGCAAAATGCCTCGTGGGTGACCCACCCTGACGAGCTAACTGGTGCACGCCATGGCAAATAAAACCCCAATGCCTCTGTCTGTTGCGAGGGCGAACAGAATGGCCCAGAAAGCCGTTAGTGTGTGGTAAGAGGCACAATGGCGGCACCAGCAGCAAGGCTTTGTCCCGCACGTAGTGTGGTGGCTGCCCCGGCCCAGCCCTGGTTCCCACCACCCTGGCCCACCGCTGCCTCAGTGCTGCATCCCGGCAATGCTGTGCTGAAATTTAATAGTAAATGGGGGAATTTTGTTCCCCCGCTGGCACACATCTTAGGCTACAGAGCCCAAGCGGGGCTTTGATAGGGGCAGTTTCCCCCCACGGTCTTGCTGGGAGCCTGCAGCTGACTGAGGGTGACTGTCTCCAAGTGCCTTTGAGATCTACTTGCCTCCTGACCGAATCAGAGGTAGCTGGAGTGAAATGCTGCACTGAGGTGAACTAAGCCTCTGAGGGAAACAGGCCCTCTGGACTGACGGTGTTCCAGGAGGGCCTTCAGCATGGAAGTGCTGTCACAGGAAGGGCGCTCCACCTCCTCAAAATCACATAAAGGCCAAAAGCCACTTTCACAAGGAGGACGGCTCAGAGGAACTATCAAGGGAAATGGGTCTTGTTGCACAGGGAGGGAAAGGATCCTCTCTGGCTGTGACAGGCCATGGGGACAAGGAATAGCTTTGGTGTGGGGGTCTTCCAGGTGGTGATTTGATGAAGTCCATTTCAGGTTTATTTTAGACAGGTTGTGCTACTTGGATGCATCCCACAAAGTATTTCCAGCTGGAAAAGGGAGGTTTTTGTGTCACTGTACAAGGCATTAGTGAGACTTAACCTAACCTGTTCCTTGTGCAGTGCCATTCACTTTGAGATCCGTTAGTTTGAACTCCAGACATGGAGAGTGACTGGCAGTAAGGAGGAAGAAAGAAATTAGCTTACAAGCTAAGACTTAAACAATTTGTTTTGCTTCAGCTTTGCAGCTGAAGGCTGGTGTATACGTCAGTGGGAAGCACAGAAGGGTAACTGTTTTCTCGTAGAAGATCAGGGAGGCGATAAATAAAAACCACGGGGAAGAAGAGCAATTTAAGCAAAATGGCTAAGCTGTATAAAATCAAAGGATTTATACTGGCCATGAATAATTGTAAGAAGGAACTCTTCAGCTACCCAGCACTTCACCCTGGTAAACTTTCCAATCAGACTAGTGGGAGCAAAAACCCCAGAGTGCTTTCAGCCTGGAATGGGATCAGTTCTTGGAAGGGACAATGTGATGTGACAAGCTGCAGTAGCAGAGTGCTGGGTCAGACCCATGGCTTCCTTATAGTTTGATGCTCCCCAGTTCTTAAAAGAGGCAGGCAGCATATCAGGCAGATCCATCTCCTCTTTTGGGATGAACTGAAATGCAGTTCTGAAGGGTTTCAAGGAGGACATGAAATCCATTGCAGCTGGAGTGGCCACAGTGGGACGATCAGGATACAGCACAGAGCATGAGTTAGGGAAGAAGATGAAATGGAGGGATATCACATCTTTGAGCTCTCCAACTATTGGTACTCGAAGTGAAAAGGGTGGGAGTGCTCTCTGTCCGCTCACACTTCCTTCCAAATGTAAATGCAAAAATTCCCAGCTGGAGCCTTCTTGGTTAATTGGCACTGGAGGGCATGGAGAGGAGGCCAGCAGTGATCCCACAGTGCAGCTGTATTCTTCCCCATCCCCCCAAGAGCTGTGCTTCTCCTCCCCATGGTGCTCATTGCTACAGTCACTGTCTTCCCCACTGTCCCAGGCTGCTGATCCATCCTGCAGAACCTGCAGCTGTTCCATGTGCTGGCCAAGCCGCAAATTACTGTACTGTATTAAAAGTCCCAACCCAATGTTGGGCTGCAAGGCCTCAGGCTTATATTGGCTCATTTGTAAAGCACAAACACCTTGATTTTGCTTTTATGTTTCTCTGACAGATTCAAGCTGCCTCTCCTCGGTTGCATCTTCATGGGACCTTGACACGGAGTCCACCAGGAGGTCAGTGCTCCTCACCTGCAGGAGGAGAGATGGTCCATGAAAATACTGCCTTTGTACTAACTATCCTGTGTTACCATAGGTTGTGGAAGTCCTCCTCGTTATGTCCCCTACAAAGCCCTGCCTTATCTTATTTTCTCATTTTATCTATGTTAAACCAGGGAAAATTGCTGTTAAAATTTTACTTTCAAAATAATGCCTTACAACTGAACCTGAACAGCTAACTAAGCCAATTCTTTGATTTTTTAAAAAAAGTTCAATTCCATTGTAGTTTTTATTTTCTGTCGCTTTTTCTGGCCTTGGCAGAGGATGTAAGTATGTCTGAGGGGCATGTAACTGGTTATGCAAAGGGACAGAGGTGCTCAGGCAATGAGCATGCAGCTGCTCCTGAAGGGTTTTAAGCATTGTACAAACACATAAAGCAGGTCCAAGTCAGAAGCTGTTTTGCAGAAAAGTTCCTTGTATGTAACCAAACTTTGATACCCTTCTTGGAAAATACATATACCTGGATAGGTGCTTTCTGTTGTGTTTTTCCATGTAAATGATTGTATGTAATTTTAAAGTTCACAGTTCTAACAACAACAAATAAGTTTTCTGCATTAGTGCTGTTCTATAAATAGTATTTTCTGCTTTGTCAGTAATTTCAGAGTATCTGTGTATATTTGGAAAGCAATTCTTAAATGGAAAAAAATCACAACTAAGCATGGAAAGACGTTTTCATGGTGAAGGCTGACATTCTTACTCATTGGTAACTTCTGTGTGTACTTTACTCTAAAGGTCCCATTTTAATCCCATTTAATGTCACTAGCAGCTTTATCATGGCTTCATTGGGAGTGGAAGGGCCTGTTTATTTCATTTACTTCCTGCTTTTTGCGATGTTTTCTTTTTGCGATGTTTTTTAAATCTCTGTCAGTAAGATTGCAAGCATTTGTATCTAGGGTTTTAATCCTCCCCCAGGAAGGAAAGTAACTATCTGCAAAACCTGATGAAATTTTGGTTTGGAACTATCTTTCTTCTCTTTTGGGGTAGTATGGTTTAGACTCCCCCAGCGAATGATTACTAGATGACAGTGAGGTCTTAGCTTCCAAACAGACTATAAAACCCTTTAATGAAACTGCTTTTGGAAACAATTACTAATTATAACATAAAACAAGCCATTCCCATGGAATCTTGCCTCTGACTCCAGTCACCTCTTAAGCAGAAATAACCTTTTAACTGACTTTTTTTAGCATGAGGGGAAGGTTATTTATACTTGGTTTTGACTCTGTAAATTATATATTCTGGATTGTTCATAAGCTGAGCGTACCCTTTGCTGTAATGCTTAGAAGGGAGGAGGTGAACATATGTATAAATTGTGCTGAGTTTAGTCAATTAGAATAATTGTGTCCTGTATATTTTGAGATCAGCGGGACTGGGATTTGGTTTCTTTACATGGGAACTTGACCTTTTGTTTGCTGGGAGGAGGCTGACCTTTTGCTCCTTTGTTAGTTTACAAGTCTCAAACCAAACGAGAGAGAACCTTGCTTGTCTTTTAACCAAAGAACACAAAGGATAAAATCAAGTAAATATTAAAAACTGGAGATTCTTGTTGGTTAATTTTCTTAGCTAATATAGCTGCTTATGATTTAACGATAAACACATCTAATGTGGATCTCAGCCTGTTTGCAAAATACTGTGTCTACCAAAAGGCTGTTATGCTTGCTTGCAGGTTCATGTCCTCAGGATTGCCTTAATGGAGCAGCCTGCACAGAGGCAGGTGACTGTGACTGTCAGTTATTTCAGGCTCAAGGAAGCAGGTGTCAAATAGGTAAGCTTTGGGCCAGAAGAGGCAAGTTTCAGCTTCAAGTGAGATTTAAGGTACAGGTTTTTAAGCCAATATTGTTAACAACATATTTGTGATTCCTCTTTAGTAGGAATGTCATTCCACTAGTATCCAAGAGGATTAAAATAATATGCATTAGGGATATGTACAGGGTGACATCAGGAATGTCTACATTTTAGCACTTAGGATGTAATGATACATAGATACCATAACAGATAGATCACTGTCTAGTACATAAGTAGCTAGCCAGCTTTTTATTAGTTAGCTGAACAACTGAGAAGTTACTGCATTTTTCTAACATTGACTTATTGCAAATAAAATATCAACTATTTCAATGCACTGGTTTCTGGAATCTGCTGTCTGTAGGAATCAACAAGAATTATCTTCCAGGATCTGCTGTAGATCTGAATCCCTTGCCTCTTCTTATAATTAAAATGTCTCCACTGAAGCAAACTAAAAACTTACAATGATTGCATGTCACTAAGACTGCAGCCTAAAGATTGAAGAAAAAGTACTGACTTTATTTAAAGTTGAAGAAATAACGTTACCTTTTGTCCTTGCTGTGTATTTCCTTTGTAAACTCTTACTTCCCTTCTGAGCTCTTACTATGTAGATGCCTGTGACACCTGTCAGTTTTTGATTACCATGCTTGTTGTAAACTGAAACTCAGTGTGTTCTCTCCAGTACCTAACACTGGTAAGGACCGAGATGGGATTTGCAAGTCATGGGGACAGTATCATTTTGAAACGTTTGATGGCATCTACTACTACTTCCCTGGAAATTGCTCCTATATCTTTGCAAAAGACTGCAGTACTCCAGAACCCCAGTACACTGTTTGGGTAAGTAAGTGAGCATACGCCAGAAATAACACCCTGAGTATTCCTGTATTACAGGACTTATTTTTCGTCATAAGTAAAATAAGTAGAGAGAAAATAAATGGATCAAACTGTTGCATTGCTTAATTAAATATAAAACTATGCTGCTGGAAAATGTCTAAGCCTATGTGCAGTAACTCAAAACACTGATGAAATGATAATCAACAGTCAGTATGTTAAAAACAGTATTTCTTACTCCTAAAAACTGATCTCTGATCTCTTCTTTCTGGGAGCAAAAGTAGGTCTTAAAGCAGACCTTGGAAACTTCAATAAACTTTAGCTGTCAGATTGTAAAAAAATAGAGTTGCTAAGTAATGTGCAAACAACTATCACCTGCCTGATAGCTGGGCATCCAAGCGTACTGGGCCCCAGTTCACAGCTATGGGTGCACCATGGGGAGCTGCCTCCTTGGCCCACTGAAAACTCTGTGCCCTCTGGGGATTCGCATTCTAATTGTGGATTACTTCTATGTCATGCAGAGACGATTATCAGCTCAAAAGCCTTCATCTTGACCTATGTATGGAAAGCACTCTTTTTAGTAATTTCCTCAAATTGCTGAGTATCCATGGTTAATGACTTTGGGTCAGGGAGAGTTCAAACCTATAGCCTCTCTGAAGGAAGATGCCCTATTTATTAGGCTGTTGGTTACTGTGGGGAGGATACGAGCTCATTATGTTACTTTTTACACAATGGTTGGGGTTTGATGCTGATAGGGCAGGGAAAAGAGGACAAGAGGGGTCCTAGTTCTAAGCCCTCGTGGTCACAGTGCTTGCAGGGGAAAAGGCAGACCTAGATGCTGATTTCTGCTCCAAGGACTAGTTTTCATATATAAACACATGACCTCCTCTCCCTCCAGATAACAGCATGTAATGAAGATAAATCTGCCATTAAAACTGCCATTTCTATTCACTCAGTTATAGACAGATACTGTTACATCTGACTTCCACCATTTTGTTTTAATTCTTCGGATTCTGTGTGCAGCTATAATCTTTCAGTAGTTTTCAGAAAATGCTGTAGAAGAGCCCAAAATTATATTACAATCTATAATCAGTATTCCTGTGGATTCCGGTTGCTCTGAAAAGGGACAAACTACCATTCAGTTGCTGGAACAAATACCGTGTTTTGCTGAAAACTGAAAATATTTACTCAGAAAAGTCATAGGTAATGTTGAAGCACTGCAGCCACTACAGGCTGGCCAATGGAGAGCCAAGAACCTTGACAAATCCTCACTTTACGGTCCTTCTGGCTTTAATAACCCACCTCTCTAGAGGAGGAGAAAACACAAGAATTATTTTGATTTTCCTTGATTGTTTACACAGAAACCACCTGCCAATGCTAGTAACATTTCTGATATCTTTATACATGTAAAAACTCTAATATTTTTCCTGGTTTGGTTTATTTCACTCAAAGAAACAGAAACTGTTTTTTACTTCCAGGATTGTCAGTTTAGGAATATTAATTTGAGTATATGTTAGCACTGTATATGTTTGCCAACAGATCTTTTCTAAGAAAATTATAGCTCTAGTTACTCTTACAGCCTCCATTACTATGTTGGCAAAATGTTTCCCAGTTACTAATCTATTTAGCTTCACAGCACTATCAAGTAAACTGGTAATGCAGCTCCCATCCTTCTCAGAGAATGGTAACACACACAGTCACAGGAATCATATTTGAGCTATCTAAACTCTGTCTACTTTTTAATCTAAGGTTCACAGCATGTTCCCCTGCCTCCTCAGCGGTATCTAAAATCAGCTCACAGGCTTTTGCAGCACTGCAGTCTAGGGCATCCCACAAGTTTGGGTGGCTCAGTGCCACTGAGATTAATGAAAGCTGTTGAAGTTTTGCTCAAGCCTTTGGAGAAGGTGTGTGCTAAAACTCAGACTATGTGAGTGTAATTTAAAACTATATAGTAGTTAATCAGTTAGAGCATATGCACAGAAAGTTGGAGACCTATATCCCTATCGTCTGTTAGAGTAAATTTGAACCCACAGTTTTCAAGTCCTGAGAGCATGCCCTGGCCAGCAAAAGCTGTGTGGTCCCTGGGGACAAGGACCTTCCTGCAGGAATTGTGCTGTGCCATGCTGGGAATGCAAAGAAGGTCTGACTTCAGGGGTAGCCTCTTTTTTGCCAAACTATAGAAAGGAAGAGTGTTGGCTTATCATGCCTGTTACAAGGTCTGATTATACATTTTTAATGTGAGATCCACTTCACTGCCCTAAGACTGTAGACATGCTGAGATAGGAGTTGCATGGTTTTCATTTCTGGAAGCATGCCTGTGAGATCTGTTTTAACACCTCCCTCCAGCAGTAGGCAGTCATGGAAGTCATACATTGCCAATATTGAAGACACACAGTTAAATCTCTCTCTGGCTGACTGAAACTTCTATTTCTATTGCTGTATTCAAACTAGAGAATCTGATATATGATACAAAGCAATACGCTGGCTCACTATGCTATATATGTGTAATGGGGAAAGGCAGACTTCAGAAAGGCCTGCCCTTCTCCATTAGCAGGGCTGGAAAGCCAGTGTGAAATGGGTTTCAACAGATTCATATAACTCAGATGCCTGCAGTAATCTGGGAGCACCCCAAAATCTCAACAAATCCTGAGTGGCTCAGGAAGGCATGTTGTAGTTCAGCTGGTGCCAGTCTCAACTGGCATGGAGAATGCTGGTATTATGATGAGGTTTTGTATTGTTTTGTAGTCCCCCCTTATAGATCAGACCTCTAGAAATAGGGCAAAAAGAGTGTTTCCTTAGTGCAAATAACAAGCTTCTACATTGGCAGTTATAAGCTAGCTCACTACACAGTGTCTCTGAAGTTCACCTACATAAAATACCTGAGTATTTCATCCAGTATTTAAACCACCACCTTGTGATGCTTTGTGCTATTTAACAGTTGTTGTATTTCCTAGTAGTATTGGGTAGCATGAACATTTAGTTTTGCGTATGTCCATAATTGTGAATTGTTAATATTCTAATTATTTATTTGTAAAGCTCTTTCAGTGATGGGTGCAAAGAAATGTAAAATATCATACATGAGTTTATGAAAAAAATGCATTCAATTATTGAGAACAAACATTTATTCTTATTGTGTGTATATTTTTCCCCTTTAAGGTTCATAACAGTCCTCACTGTTATGGTTCAGTATATACTTGTCAGAGGTCCATCAGCTTATTTTTTTCCAACCAAGAAATAATTATTTCAGGACATGAAGTAAGAAAAAGTGGAATCAGGTAAGTATTCTAATGGTAGGTTTTAACATTTTATTGCAAAAAGATAGTGTGGAGTTTGGGAAATTGGTGCTTTTTACGCCAGCGGAGAAAATAATTTGATATATATCTTTATTGATCCCTTGCTGTTCTCTATTGGGGCTGATAGATTTCTAGTGTGAACAGAGGTAGTAGTGTTGATGTAATACCTGAGTGAAGACAGCATACACTCCTCACATGAACCTGCTATTCAACTTCTCAGCTGTAACCTAATAATTACCCATCCCTACTTTGTATAGACTAAGTATGCATCAGACAGTTCTAGCTAATCCTTGGTGCATTCTGATACCGTTTTTGAACAAGGCAGTCATTATTTATTCTTGGTAGCTATACTTATGTAAGACATAATCTTCTTCTAGGCAAATCTCAATTGGTTGAATCAAGGATCTTAAGTCCTTTTTGTCCCTTTGGGGCAAAACCTTCACAGAACGCCTCTGAGGTACATCAAACCCCCGTATTTACCTTTTTTTTTTTTTTTAATAGGGTAAAAAGATGAGTGCAAGGCTGTCATAAATATGTTTTACTGGTTAATAAAATATAGAAAATGTCAGAGTTAAGATGTTCTTGCCATCCTCTTTGATGTAATGCTATAGCTGTTAACATCCAAGACTGATGGCTACATTGATACTGTTCATCCCAACAGAAGCAACTTTGGAAGATTAAGGTTAGATTCATACTGCAATATTATTTTCCAGTGGTCTTTGGCCAAAGGAGGAAGATATGCAGTATTTTGGTCAATAGTATTTTCTGTACTGTAAGTTCCTCCATTTGCAGATGTCTACCCGGTGATGGCCCTGTGCCCAGAAAGGCTGCTTGTGGTCTTAGTGTCACATAAGTCCTCGTGCAATGCAAGCATTCTCATGGAGTCACAGATTCCTCAATGTGCCCATGCTGGACTTTGAAAATGAAGATTAATTGTTCTTTCGGGCTTATAATTGGTACAACTGATAGATGTATACAGCAGAAATGCATTCTTTTTTGACGGTCAGTATAGAGAAGTAAACAGAAGAAAGGGCAGTAAAAGTATGATGAAGAATTGAATGGAAGTGACTGTATACACCAGGAAAAAGTACTTAGTGAGTTAGAAGGTGGCGTTTTATGTGGTGTTTTTCTAGCACTACACTCATTCCATCTGAGATCTTTGAAGCAGGCTGTTTATTTTCCCAGATTAATGTTGCCACAGACAGTTGGAAATGCTTTTCTTGAGAGACTGGCTGACTATATCCTGGTGAAGACCACCTTTGGTTTTTCTCTTGCTTGGGATGGAAACTCTGGTGTTTATATTAAACTGACAGAAGATCATAAGGGAAAAACTTGTGGCCTCTGTGGAAATTTTAATGGCAATAAATATGATGACCTGATACTGCAAAATAGTAAGTAAATAGCTTAGAAATACATGTTTACCTTGTGTGAACAGCTTCCATGTTCACTTTAAATATAATACTGTAAAAGGCGGAGTCCTCTTTCTGTTATTACAGTGTAAAATAGAATATCTGCTCTACTGTTCTGCATCATTATAGATGCTAAGGGAAAAGATCCTAGTTTAAGAAAGTATTTATATGTATGTTTAAAACTTTTCTTGCTCAGCAAAGCACTTGGAGTATGTTTACCTTAGCTGATGAAAGTGCCTTCAAATAGTAAATAAAGAAAGAAATGTTTGTGGTTTTCTTTATGTTTAAAGATGGAGGGAGAATGATAAAAGAGCCAAAATACTAATATCTGGGAAAAAGCACCATTTAAGTCATTTGTTTATATGAGCATCATAAAAATGCTAGTTGAAGTATCTACCTTTCAAAGCTTTTGCCAGGGAGTTCCTTGTATTTCTTTGTTGGTATGGTGTATTATGGGCCTCCAACTACCTTGTAAGATGAGGATTTGCCCAATGCTGTGTCTGAGGCAGGGTTGACTCGCCAAGCTGGTAGAATATTCTGTAGTCTGTGTGGTCAATACTCTATAGGGACTTTTGTCCTACTTGCAACTAATGGGGGGGGGGGGGGGGGGAAGAAAAAGAACAAGCCTGAGAATATGAGGAGTATTTTTCTCAGTCTCTGATAAAAACAAAGATAGGCCTGTTTTACTGTTACCATTAATTGCTGAGAAAATCTAGTCCCATGGCCCTGCATATTTCTTAAATCACAAAACTTACCTCACTGTAACTTTTTTCCCCTCTGCTTTTCCCCATTTGTTATGGTTGACAGTGGAGCTTTTTTACTTTCTAAGTGAAGGAAGATGCAGTGTACCTATATAGTCTTTAAATATCTGCACAATATAAATTGCTCATGCCTCTTCTGCCTTGAGAGCAGAAAGTTCCCTGTTTCATGCATTAACTTCTGCACACCAGAGTATAGTATGTTTAATAACTAATTAAAACTGGTGATCTGTAATAATAGAGAAAAATGGAGTTTGGAGGAGATAATGAATTCACATGATCTCTGAAAAATAGTAATTTCAGTATCTTTAAATGTATCATCTGTTATAAAATACTCACAGCTCTTAGCTTTCTTCATTTCCAGAGGTACATTTCTTCACCATTATAATTTCTTCTAGCATTTTTCTTTATCAGAAATTATAGTATTGTTGCAGTGTACAATCGAGAGCACTATGAATCATTTTAACCTTGAACCAGTTGTATAACACGGTGCCTTGACTCTGCAAATACAAAGCATGAAGTTCTGATATCTTCACTAGAGTAGACTGCCAATTCAAATTATTTTTAAGCCACAACTTTTTCTAAGTGTTTCCAAACCTTACAAATCATCTGGGATGATGATTTATGTCCCCCAGGTAAATTACTTCTCCCAGTAGTGTACAGGAAGCTCTTACAACTATCCTGAGTCTTCCAGAATCTGAATGCTCTTTATTTGCAATGCCCCAAATAAATAAGTTGCTCACAGGCATGTAATACTCCATTTCAAAGCACTGTATAGCTTTAATATACAAGGCTGTATCTGTGTATGGAACTGTTTCAAGGACAGTGATTTTATTTTGAGGCATTTTGTGAGGACTTAGAAATTTTTTTCAAGCCATGTTGAAATAGAAATAAAATATTTTTAATGATTTTGCAGAAACAGAATTATGTCAGCAGGTTTACGTGTAGACCAAAACCCAGCTTTTTATGCTTGGGAAGGGTTTTCTGTGTAAAGAACTATTCTGTCAGAGGGAGAGATGTTTTAAGTCTCCCTGCTCTTAAATAAAATAGACTGCTGGTTAGGATCTTTGTTTGTTTGTGGAGATCCAAGTACACATATCTGATTAGTGTGCTTTGGGGTTTTCCACATTGCAGTGTCAAACTTTGTACATCTTGTGCTAGAAGAAGTTAGATTAAGTTTTGGATAATACATCTCTATGAAAAAAACCCTGTATAATTTCAATACCCTATCTCCTAACCCTGCAGACATATAGATAAACATATCATAGATAATAATTACTGTAAGGTTCTCCAAGGTAGAGGCAATATACCCTTTTTAACATACTTAAGAACATAGAAAAAGTGTAATATTTAGTTCTTGCTGCCAAAATATGGAAATTTTGGGTCTGTTTCTTTACTGCCAACCTTCTTGTATGTTTGTGTATCTTCCTCAGCCTGTTGCCATGACTTCCAGTCATGCATCTCATTCATTAATAATTCTCCCATGCTCATGCTGTGAGGACAGCTGGGCATGTAAGTGATGTGTTTGTTGTAGGGCTTTTCTGCAGCAAGTGAAGAGGAAGGAGATAACAGCACTAACTGACCTTTGTGAAACACTATGAAAGCCTTCACTTGCTTTAAATAAATGTATTTTTTTCTTAAGGATTCAATGAACTATGCTTGTCTTTATTTGTGTGTTTGGTATAAAATGGTCAGTGATTTCACTTAACCAACCAGCACCTTGTCATGTATTTTTTTAATAATTTTATTTAAATGTTGTGTAAAATACTACCTGAAATTAAAAAAGAAAAATAACAATTTTCTACACCACCTGTACACTGAACATTTTTGTAACTGAGGTAATGAACACATTGAAAAACTACCAGAAATTTGAAAGCTGTCTTTTGTGTTTGTGTTGACATTTTTTTTCCCCTGGACGCTCTTCCAATGTTTTCATGGAGTAGGTGAATATACAGAAGACATTTCTGAATTTGCAAATAGCTGGGCTGTGCAAACCTCAGATGATGCAGCTTGTGCACCTACTGCCTCAGATTTTTCCAGTCCTTGCTCAGCTGATGCAGAATCCACTGAGGTAAATTAATCAAATTATTTATATATATATGTGTGTGTGTGTGTGTGTGTATACATTCTTAACCCTTACTGCCTAGTGATGGTACAAGAATCTAGCAATACACACCAAATGCCTTAAATGCATTTAAGGCTTTGTGAAAGGGAAGATTCAGGTCAGGACTGTTGGTAGGGAAGGTGTGAAGATCTTCAGATGTTTAGCTTAGAAGTACAAAGGCTCAGATAGGATGTGCCAAGTGGTACAGGTCTGTTAGCAGAGCTCTTCATTGCTGCATGAAATTTGGATTCAGTTTCTAGTCCTGGCATCTTACACCTCATTGTTTTGGAAACTGAAAAGCTGCAGAAGTAACATGCTCAGCTCCTGCATTGATACAAAATGTTTTTTTTGTCATATCACACTCTTTCATCCCAGCTGGTTTAGGAGCAGCATGCAATCAAGCCAGCCTAGGCAGGGAGGACAAATTTTAGGAAGAATAATGAAGGAGACATAATAATAAATTGAGACTGTGAGATTCTCAAATGTTAATGGGAATATAAAGGACCCTAGATTAGGGAAACAAAGTTAAAAAGAATACTTCTTGTTCAGAAAGTATTTGCTAACTGTCATTTACTGATTCTCCTTAATGCACAGGACATATTCTTCAAGTGCCAAATATTCCTACAGTTTCCTTTTCTCAGCTGTCATGAAAGCATAGATCCGTATTCTTATATTTCTAGCTGTATGAATGATCTTTGCAGGTAAGACTGGAGTTCTTGTGTATTTATTTTTGATACATAAAATGAATGCTCACTCTTTCATTTGAGACCAGAACTGAGCAGCAATGAGGGAAGTTAGGAGGAACCAAGTTCAAAATAAAAAAGATGGGGTTTCTCAGTGGGTGATTTAGAGGAAACAAAGAGCATAGAACCAGCCGGACAAGAGATATTTGGTTGCTAAAGTTTTACATCAATTCAAGGAAATACTAGACAAATACAAGGAAGAGAAATCCATGGAGAATCATTAATGGCAAAGAGGAGCTGCTAATCACAACCCCCTTAAATCTGTGTCTGGAGGTCCTGAATCAAAAATACATGGAAATGATACTAGGGGATAATATCAATGATACTGGAGAGGCTGGACCATTTGTCTGTCAGAGACTGTTTTTATGAGCAACTGCTATGGTTCAAATTAGAATTTTTCAAAATTATTTTATTTATGTAAATTCAGAGTTGTCAAAGAAATTCAACGCTTATTGCCTTTGTGGGAGTTACACCCCCTCAGCTGCTGGCATTATATGCAACCTGGTATTTTTCCCATAGGTCTCCAGATTCCTGTTTAGTTCTTGTCATTCAAGTTAAACTGGTGCTCCGGAGTGTAATGAATAGATGACTGAACAGTGTACCATTTCTTTTTAATAGGGTTTTTAAATTAAGAAGTAATCATTATAATAATAGTATTTTTACCAGATACTGTTATGGCCTTCTCAGAGTATCATCAATTTAATCAAAACCATACAAAAAGGACCAAGACTAAAAGTAAGAATCACTCAGTATAATCTATTGCAACTTGTTAGTTCATTTTTGCTGAATTTTTAGTTTTCTGATTTACCATAAAGTCAAGATAGAAGAATTTGTGTTTGTAGGCAAATTTCCAAAGCATGTTTCTTGAATTTTGTGTTCTGTACGTTGATTTAGCTCAGAGAAGAGATGAGTTGCCTCTCTTTGTTGTAGTCTCTTTGTAACTCAGGAGTTTATTGTGACTTTTGAAGAAGAAGAATAACGAAAAGCAAATTTTCAAATGTGATATTCAATAAGTGTGATGGTGTTAAGGTGGATTTGATTTTTGTCAACATGCGTATGTCTGTTGATATGAATTGTGTGAACATTAAAACCTTGAAGAAAGTTTCTGTATTTCAGAATTTCATTAATTTAGGCTTATTTTGTTTATAAAAGAGACATCTCTTCTTGTAGCTTAGTGTCAGTTTATGAAGATTTTTGTAGGGCCATAGTGTATGCCAAGTATTCTTTCTATTAAGACCCATTTAATTGGATCAGATAAGGAGAGCTGGAGAGAATCTGATCACTGTAAGAAAGAGTATAGTGGTGTTTGATTTGATAACAGATTTGTTGAAAGCAGAATACAAGCACAATATAATATATTCTTAAGACCATTAATTCTGGAAGCATGATCTTGTGTGCTGAAAGACAAACTCAGTTGATCTGTCAGTCATGCTTATAATAGAAATGTCATGTTATGACTAGTTCATTTTGGCATCAAGTCCTCCACAGTGAGTGATGGGATGTTGGACCTTCACAGTAATAAAACGTTGGTGGTATCTTACATCTGAATAAAATCTGAGGTTACCTAAACACTAATCAATGTCTCTTTACTTGATCCTGGCAAAAGCGCACTGTACTGCTTCTTCTGTACAGACTAAGGCAGAGATAATGTCTTTGGCCAAGGTCCTGCTGTAAATCCCTACAGTATTCAGTGGGTAATGCTTCTGGCACCAAGCTCTTCAGCACAAGGTCAGGAGTCTACCAACAGAGTTCTTCTCACCTAAGTTCAATGAATGGCAGGCAATTAGAAATTTGAACTTGTAACTTGGAACAGAATGTCTTTTATCAGTGTAGGTCAGTGTCCATGTCATGCAGGTGGAAGAGGGCCTGAGATGTGGATCTTAAGACTGTTGAGTTGTCCATTGTCTTCAAGACAAGGTCTTCATTCATCATAATCAGCATTTATATTTTTTTTAATAAATTACTGGTTTTGTTCATTGTGGTAATATTAAAAATAATAACTTTTTGTAAGATCAAGTGGTAAAAAAACAAGTGTATTCTGTATTGTTCATTCCCTTTCATAGTATTGTCACTGTGTGCAGTTACAATTGAGTGGTGTCAGCTATTTGTGAAGTATCTGATGCAGTGTCCCGTGGCAGAGATTTGTAGATGGAATTTGAGTTCCTTGATTACTCTTTTGTTTTATCATTTCAGAGTGGATGATGATGAAACATACTGCAGGGCAGTGACAGAGTACGCTAGAGCATGCTCTCACGCTGGGTCCCCAGTGCGGGACTGGAGGGATGACTTTCCTGCCTGTAGTAAGACTCTTTAATAAAGCATACTATGTGACCTTTGAGACATCCCATGTATTCATTTCAGATAATGCCATCTTGACAACATTTGTCACTATAGAACTCAAATTTGATACTGAAGTAGATCAGCCAGCTTCACTTTTGCTGCCAAACAATGAATTCAATGACTTGCTAGAGGAATATTTTAATACCATTGTGATACGATCCAGATCCATATAAAATTCATGTTTCTGCAGATTGCTTGAATCATCATGTGTGCTGATCATATTCTAGGACAAAGAAGAATCATCTGCAGAGATCTGATGTTGCCCCTCTTCCCAGATGACTTTTCAGTCTCTACTGGCCCTATAACAGAATGAATACAGTTAATCCAGCTCCTTTTAGTTATCACCACCACCCACCAATTGCAGTTCAGTCTCATGCACCAGACTTTGAACTACCTGAAATACGAGCACATGTTCCCCTGTCACAGAAACTATAACTTCTTTTGGAGGGGTGATATAAGAATTTGGTAAAGACAGACTTAAATACTGATGAGAGATTTACCACAGTTCATCAGTTAAAACCTCTCAAAAAAATCCATTGTACCTGATCTGAATAATTACCTATACCAGCAGCACTACAATCTATTTGAGAGAGAGGGCTTCTCCAGCGTGGAAAGAGAAATTGCACTAATGTTCTCTTTACCATATATTTTTTCTAGCTGAGAAGTGTGAAGACAGCTTTGTACACCGTGACTGTATCAGTTGTTGTCCACCAACCTGCACGTTTGAAAAAGATTGTCTTGGCAGCAACCTACACTGCTTAGATGGCTGCTACTGTCCAGATGGTAAGTACTGTCAATTTTATGTGAAAAAGTATGTGCCAAGCTAATACCCACAATCATAATAAAGTTGTCTAAATAGGCAGTGCTTAAAATTAAAACCTGAAAATATGAATATTGTAAATTCTGCTCTAGCTGGTGTTATTCTTACTGTGACTCTTCTTCTATTGTCTTCTAATCATTTCGCTAGAACACAAAGGTAGCTCAGAATGAAACACCAGTTGAAACCTGGAGCCATCACTAATGTTTGCTACAATAAGCTATTGCAAAGATTTAATCCACTTTATTTGAATTATTCCAAAATTTATTGATGTTTTGTTTAAACAGAATGTGTCTTACGCTCCCTACAAGAAAACTCATTTCCTGAGACCTGTACTCAATAAAAATTAGGGGTTGGACTATGAAGAGCCCTGTTCTAGAAGGATTAAAGATTATATTATCTTGGAATCTTTTAATTTTTGAGTCTGTACAGTTTTACATGCTTAAAGCAGACATTTTTCATAAAACAACTATTCAGAGCGGCAACTGCTTTGAGAGAGCTTCACTGTTCACCATTCTGAGCTCTCTGCACTCACTGGGTGACTCTTTTAGCTGGTCCTCTGTTAAGTCTGGTGGGATCACTTTCTGGTGGATTTGAATGTTTGATTCAGCTGGGGGAAGAACAGTGATTTGGAGTCTGTTAATTTCTTTTTTATCTCATTTATTAACTTTCCTCCCAATAGGTCTCATTATGGAAAATGGAACTTGTATCTCAGTGTCAAATTGCCCTTGTATTTATCATGGAACTGCCTTCCCTGTTGGCTCAAAAATTGAACAAGAATGTAGCAACTGGTATGTGAAAGCCACACATCTGTATTTCCTCTCTCTGTGACTGCTGCCCATAGTTTAACATCATAGTCACACATTTTAAAGAATAGTTAGCACTTACATTTTACAGTCTGTGTCCTGTGTATCACTAAAATATGCAGGCTTTTCCATGGAAAGGGTGAATTCAAGACATATTAAGTATCTCAAAGCTGCTTTTTCTGCTACAGGTTAGAACACTGATTTTATGTGTTTTGTGATTTTTCTTTTTAGTGTTTGTATTGGTGGCATTTGGAACTGCACTGATCATGATTGCCCAGGTATCTGTGTTTCATTGTTCTTTTCTCTCCTCAGTGAACGTAAGGGAGACAACAGAGCCAAATATGATCCAAGGGCTTGGGATGCTAATTTAAGGAGAAAGATTAAGCAGATGGATGTTGAGAGTATCAGTGGGCCATCTGGGGTGAAGCTGTTCACTGCCTGACCATACTCACCTTTTCCGATCTGCTTCCTTGACTCAGTGTGTTACATCCCCCTCTTTGTTTTCTCTCTCCTGCTTATGCTCTATGTTTTTTGGGGCAGGTGACTTATTTCTACAACCTGTACAGTACCTAGGCCAGGTATAAGGATCTCCTAACTTTTAGGTGCAATTGTAATGCAAATAATAAGAAAAACATCATTCTGATGATCAGTGTGCTACATTTTCTCTCTTGTAATGGCAGTTCATATCTTTAAAGATTACATGTCTCTGTAATGAGTTACTCAGAGGAACATGCAATACTTGGATAGTGAAACTCCCTTGACAGTTCTGTATCTCAGACAAGATTATACTATGAAGCTTGTGAAATACAGAACTTTTTACAAATTAAGGGGCCTCCTCTGAATGAGGTAATAAAAAAGCTTAACAGTTACCAGGCAAGGCTTGACAGGTGGATCTGTAGCATAGAACAGCTGACACTGAGAACCACTCCGTAGGTTTTGTGTGTGTTATGTGTGCATGTGGGGGGGGTGTAATTATGACTACTCTAGTCTGGTCCTGGGGACTGAATGCCTGTTAGTAGTGGGAGCAGGTTAGACATGCTTCCACAGAGCACTGCCTGCAGTAGTTGCAGCCAAAATGGATCTAGTTCATGTGCTCTGACACTGCCCCATGGTGTGAATGAAAGTGCAGTAAGTGGGGATGCACGGGAGACTTGTTTCAACAGTGCACTCCTGATCTGAACTGAAAAATGCATATAGATGTGCCCTGAGGACAGACACCTGGAGCCTCTTCATACCTGCGGTAGCAAGCAGTGCCATAATACCTAGAAGGAAGAAGGAAGCTTTCACACTCAATCATGCCAAAAGATGATGATTCTAGGAAACTTCAGGACTGTAATACAGAGGAAACTTTTTTATTTTAGAGAACTCATGACTCAAAGGCATCTCATCTAGTTAGAACCTGCACATTGGTGCATACAATATGAGATGGTATCTGATGGAAATAGGTATATATAATGTATTTTATTTCCAAATGCCAGAATAGCTAGATAGATTACAGTTAGCCTGGATTATGTGCTTAGAAATAAGGAGAAAGCTTCTCATTTCTCTCTCTTACATTATTTAGAGAATAACGTTGCATTCTTATGCAAGTGAACATTCTTGTTTATCCTTTTTCTCTCAAGCCGAGTGCTCGATCACAGGTAGCTCTCATTTCACAACATTTGATGGGCGTCACTTCACCTTTCTTGGGATTTGCCAGTACATTTTGGTAAAAGGCACTGGGAGAAACAAATTCACAGTCACTTTACAGAAAACACCTTGTGGACAGGTAAGTCATTTTTGTTGAACATTCACAACAAATGTGTCCTTCCATCTTTCAGGCAATCTTGTACAGATGCTACTGTAAACTACTGGGCTGTGTTTAACAGAAAATATAAACCAAAATAATTTTACAGCTTTTTTTGTAAGTGGTTGTATTGCTACATATTGTATTATCCTTTGCAAAATCAGTTGCATCTTTAGAGGGATAAAGTTTAAGTAGATATTCATTTATACATGCTAAACAAGTATATATATCTTTGTTTATGGTACAAACAGACGTCTTAGGCTTTAGAAAAGCTCTTGCTGGCAGCACTGAACAGGTTTAATACACTGCTAGTCAGGCAAAAGATTTTTTTTTTATATAGCTTTAGTTTTTTATTTGATATGCCATAACATTTATTTAATTAGAACAATGCCTTTTAGAAAGCTGTTGAAGAGACTAGATACCACACATAGTAATTTGAAAGTATTTTGGCAGGTATCCAACAACAGGCTTTATGAATAGAGGTGCTTATAAAAAGTACTTACCTGCAAGACTGGATTTAATGATGTTGTTAGTCACCTAGGCTTTCAGGAGAAGGGACTCTGAGCCTGTGACTCATAGCTGCCCTTGTGCTAAGGGCTAGAATGCCTGAACTTATCAGCAGGGAGTGATGCACTGAAGCTGCCCTGCTATGGGGCTCTCTCATGTCCCTTCAAAAGCTAGACTATGAGCTCATGCCTCTGCTTTTTTTGTAAGCACCTCCTTCTCCTGCATAGATGTTGAGACTCCTCTTTCTGCATTTCAGATGGCTTCAAGCATGAAATGGTTGGTTACTTAGCCACTGAGAGACTAGGATGCTACTGGAAATGACCCTTAGCACAACTCTAGACACCTTGGAAAGTTTCTGGGTGAAGACACGGGGGCCCTGGGGGAACATAGGACGCTTGATTTAAGCTGGTTATGTGTTCACCTTTTGTCCTGTACTTAGGTTCATAAATTCTACCTGGACAGCACTCTAAAATGATTGGTGTGAGTTGGTTTATAAGTCACCATTTTTTGATAGTCAGATATTTATACATTATTGTAGTATAATTCTGGAGAAATTACATCCTTTTGGTCTGCAGTCAGAGATCATGACTATGTTTCAAGGTGAGAAGCATCTTCAAGTGTGCAGTGATTTCTTCCTCCTGCATTGCTGCATTTGGGCTGCGGTTGCACCAGCTTGATATAGATGGGGTCAGACTCCTGCTCAAACACTGGTTAACCCAGCAGCAATGGGGAGTACCCAGGGCAGCCATGCAAGTATGGCCTTTTGAACCAAGTATTAGTACTTGGGGACCTCTGTCCACTTAACATTAGACTGCCATAATAGCTAAGACGCATTCTCCTTGCTCTTGTATGCATATGCAATGTTTTATTATATTTTACATCCATTCCAAGTGCTCTGTTTAATGCTTTGAGTGATAGTTTACAACCGATTTACCTGACAACAGTTTTGGTATTTCATTTCTATACAACTGTTTTTCCCCGTTTTTGTTTGTTTTTGCTTTCCGTGGTAATATTAATGTCTTTGCCTGTTTCTGATGGTGAAACTTGTTTCTATTTAGAACTTTGACCATGCCTGCATTGAGTCTGTAACACTAGTTCTTGAAGATGATGTGAGCAAACAAGTAACCCTCACAAGATATGGTCAAGTCCAAACTGGCCCTAACCAAGTTTTTAACCTTAATGGTAAGAAGTGCGTGGAGTAGAATTTTACCAGGGTTCAGTTCACATTATTTCTTTTATATGCTCCAAAGCTTTTTAATAATATTTATGAAGAAGAAATTTTTTAAATAAGACTTATGAAATGTACAATCACTTACTTCTTACAGCCTTAGTAATGGTTCTAAAAATGTGCTTTTTCAGTCTGTGAAAGAGAGTCCTTCATTATGCCCTCATTTCTTTGCATTTTTTATTTTCAGAGTACCTAGAAATTCTACCCATTTTGGTTTTGGTTAGTGGGGAGAGGGTAAGAAAAAAGAAGGGAGGTGAAGAGAGGTTGGAACCCATCTTGATGCTGATGTTAAGGTCTAGCTTGGCAAAAGCTTTTTGGAATAAATGGCATGGGATAGAATCCATGTGCTCTACAGGATGTATATTGCTTTCAGCGCTGACTTATGTTGTGATTTCAGGCAAATTACTTCAACTTTTTGGAAAGGCTAGTGAAAAAAATCAGCCTTAAAAGGATGTTACAAAATTAAGCACTGAAGATGGAAATGATATTGCTAAATTTTGTATCTTACAGTGATCAGTAGTAAATTCTTAACTGCATTTTTAATCTCTTTCGGAAAGAGTAAAGTGGGAGTTCCCCTTTTCTGTACCAGCCTCCACCAGAACAGAGTTTAGGGAGTTCTGTGCTGGTGGTTGCAGCTATGTCTTTTCTTCACTGAATTTCTCCAGTCACAAGTTCTTCTTCTGGCATTCACAGCTCAGTTATACTTCCAGTTATGTTGATAGTTCTGCTTCATAATTTCATATTATGTCTTTTGAATCAGCCCCTATTAATTTTCTTGCCTCTTTCCATAGTCTGTAACAAATATAATCTATGACAAATATTTTGGTGTCACACTCATGATAACTGGGTGTATCTAGTAAGTCTTACCAGCTAAGAGCATCTTCAAGCTCACATAGGCATTTTATCTGCCTTTTCTCAGTTTACGTACCTAAGCACATGTGTGTGGATGTGTAGAGGCTGCTAATGAAGGTAGATCTGCTTTAAACTTACAGCTGCAAGTAACCCAACATTGTGTAGCAAATGAATGCCGTAACTGTGAAATCTCCATTTCCTTGCATAATGGGGTTTGCTGGGGAGGAAAGCTGGGAATTTGATATGGCCTTAGTTCACATACAGTCTAAGGAAGGAGCTATACTGATGTCATATCAATAGTATTAAGAGAGAAGCTTCTATCTAAAGACAGCAATACACTTCACAGACATCTGTTAATTAGTCTTATAACATCCCCGGAGAATAAGAAACAAGTGGTGTCTTGTCTTCTCGTGGCCAGAGGCATGCAGTTGCATTGCTTGCCTCTTAAAAAAAAAACAAAAACACTCACAGGTACAGAAAGCTGAGAGATTTTTTTACTGTCCTCAGTAGCTGCAATTCCTGATTTGTATGGCGAATGAAAAAGATAGGTAGTCTCATAAATTCAGATGGAGAATGGGTGAGGTTATTTGTCTGCAGGTGATGTTGTGCATAGATTCTCGTTTTATTTCTGAGTTTTCAAAATCTATTTTCAGGGGTAAAAAAGTACAACCTGGAAGTTGCATTTCAGTGACTTTGCTTTTTTCTTTTGCTATGTGCAGGGGCTGTTGAAATTCAGAATATATCTTCCGTCTTTGTTCAACTGAAAACTAGTTTTGGTTTGAAGATACTGTTTGCTAAAGATGGAGAAAGGATCTATGTTCAAGTTGATGTCAGCTGGAAGAGAAGAACATTAGGACTATGTGGAACATACAATGGGAATTTAAGAGATGATTTTCTGTAAGTTGTATATTGTACATTTAGATTATGTTTAATAACAAGGGAAAAGTTTTGTTGAATGTAATAATCTGATTATTTAATTTCATTAGCATGCTTGTACTTTATTAAACTAACCAATATAAAATCTCTTGATGAAAATACTAGTCACTTTTAAAAATATGAAATTCATACATTTAGCAAAGTCATTCCAAGATGTTTAGCTAAGTCTAGAAAACTACCATATTATTTATAGAAGTTATTGGATGATATTGCTTGCTTGAATGCACTTTTTCTCCCTCACTGCTGCTCCCTTAACATCAGAGCAAATATGTGAGCACTTACGAAAAGAGTGGATGATAATACTAGTATAAACCTCACCTGATAAACACTTACTACTGCTTGATTTTTTCCCCCACATCAGTTTTTAATGGAGAAAAAATGTAATTCTGAACCACAGGAATAGTTTAATTAGAAGGGGACACTTTCCTTGTTCTTTTACTTAATTTCCTCCAAAGTTCCTCAAGCTATAATATCACAAAACTTTTCTAGCAATTACAAATGCTTTTGAAATACTTGGTGAAAACCAGCATCAAAATGCAAGCAACTCCCCTCTAGAACACTGAAATTAGCCAACAGGTCAAATTTTCACTGAATGTATGTACTCTATAAATAAAGGCCAAATTCTTTTTTTCATTAACACATCCTGCAATCTATTTCAGAGTACTTGAATTAAGTGTGAGGGCAGACTTTGCATGTAAGAATATTTTTGTATAAGTAAAATATTGGGGAAAAAGCTTCACATGCCCTCTTTTCTTTTGTGCCTCGCAGATGGAAAATCTTTTGACACATTGAAGGTTCAATGTGACTAAGCACCTAAGGCTTTTTGATGTACTTGCATCCTCACCCATGTAGTCCATAAGGTCAGCAGGGCACTTGCAGTGCTGATCTTTTCTTTTTCAGTTCTCCAGCAGGGATGATAGAAGGGACCCCACAACTTCATGCCAATGCATGGAAGGTTTCCTCAGCTTGTTCTGTGCCTATCAATATTCCTGTTGTTGATCCCTGCAATGTTAATCAGCAAAACGGTATGTTTTTACATAGGAGTCTGGAATTCACTGTATCTTATTATTATGGGTCATTTTTTGTTTTCCTTGTGAATGAGTTGCACGTACATGTATTTCAACTCCAGTTTTAGATGTGCACCCTTTCTTACCTTTTTCTTTTTTGGAAAAGACCATTCTTTCTATACATTTAGCATGTAAAATGAAGTCAGGCCGTTGTGAATACAAGCTTGTTGATCATTTAATGCTGGGTGCACTGGCCATGAGTCCTAAATTCTGCTG
Source organism: Falco punctatus (assembly GCF_963210335.1). Lineage (NCBI taxonomy): Eukaryota > Metazoa > Chordata > Aves > Falconiformes > Falconidae > Falco > Falco punctatus. The sequence goes on from NC_137585.1 coordinate 61,760,268, forward strand.
TCTAATATACACGCAGAACACTGGCTGTAGTCCTCTAAATCACACCAGTCAATTTGAGTGATGTGTGTGATGCATGTTTGTAGATTAACAAAGAATGTACTGGAGTGTCTTGCAAAGACAGTCTTCAGATCAAAACTCCTGTCTCTGACTTCTCTATGCTTGTTGGATTAGAAGTTTCCTTACTCTCCATCTAAACTCTCTGACACAAACTGATGCAAACAATCTGAGATCCTTGGATTTGTTCAAATTCCTGAGTAAAGATTTAATTTTGGCTGGTTGACATGCCTATGTTTTGCGTTGGACTTTCACTGTCTCCTCCTTTCCATGTTGCTGTTCTTTTCAGTTAATGTAGACAATGGGTAGACAGTAGTTGCCAATTCTGACAGAATTTAGTCTAATGTTTTTAATGTTTCAGACATAAGGCCTCACTAAGGATGTGGGATCTGGCCATATTTAGAGCCTGTGGGAGCAAGCCTAGAATAACTATAAACCTTTAAGAATCTGGGGCATTCTAAGACTTTTTATGCCTTCAGCATTGGCTGTGTTCTAAAGCAGTACATTGCAACCAAGATACTACATGCCTCACCTTCAGTTCTGTGCTTCCTCAGTGAAGGTGAAGTTTGATAGCTGCTTAGAGTGGGAGGGTGGACTACATGACCTTCCGAGGTCACTTCCAGCCTGAATTTCCCTGTGAGCCTGTAATCATCACTGGAAAAAGCAGTTCCTTAGTAAGTGGTCCTGCCCCACACTACCACCTGTGCTGAGCCAGCGCAAGCATTTTTCCAGGTCTTTGATGATCTTAATCTGATGAAACTGAAAAAAAGAAATGATTGTTGGTTTACTTATTTTGTCAGGTTACTTTTCAGCCAAGTCAAGTTCACTCCTTGAAGCTAATTTACCGAGAGACTTCAAAAATTCTTGTGCCAGTGTTTGTATGTGGGAATTAACAAGGAGGATGAAGGGCAGAGGCACTCCTTTAGCAGCAAAATTGTCTTAAATATGATCCACACTGTGGTGTTCATGAGATACTCTGCCATTTGTGGTGGTAGTATGCTTCAGTGGTAGGAGGAGGGTCTTTTGGCACTAGAAGGTATATGGCCAGCTTGAGACTTGCACACCCTCAAGCTCCAGTTTGTAATGCTTCCTGAGTGCACATGCCAAGAAGTATATAGCCATCGATGATTTCAAAGCTAAATGAAATATCAAATAGAAAAAAAGTGTATTCCAAACTATGGAGGACTCTTCTAACTCTTTTGAAATACGTTATTTTGCTATTTAAGTTTTCTGCGCTACTAGAGGAAGGCATAACTGGTTTTATATAGTTATTTTTATCTTAAGTGGACTTTATTGTTGAGGGAGTTGCTTACAATGTCAGTTTCCAAACTATAGAACTTTGCGAAAGACAATGTGTACAAGATTTTGTTGCACAACTGGCTATGTTTGGTTTTGATATTCTGTGCTATTCATATGACTAACTCTTATATTTAAATGGATCTGGCTAAACCAATGTCACTTTCTCTCAGCTGAGTATGCATCTCACTGTGATATCATCAATCAAGAGGTTTTTGCTCCCTGCCATGCCTACATCAGTCCAGGATTATACTACCAGCTATGCCGCTTTGACGCATGCAAATGCGGAAGCAGCTGTTTGTGTAATGCTTTGGCGCACTATGCTTATGTCTGTGGCAAACATGGGGTTGTAGTTGACTTCAGACCTCACATTTCTTACTGTGGTGAGTAACATTTGCAGAACAGAATATCTTTTAGAGATGTGTAAAATTCTGCAAATAAGATTTGCTCCAGAAAATGCAGGGATCAATGTTTTTTGCTGAAAGCTAGAATTGTGCCATGGGATAATGACATATCAGGGGAGAATGCTAATAGCCTCTGAGGCATCTGAGTTGGGGACCTTGAGCTGCCTCACAGCGAGTGCCTGTCTCTTTCCACTGGCTGCAGAGAGAATTTAGATTTCTAACTTCGAACTCCTAAGCCATATGGAAGCCCCTATTAGGCTAAAGTAGTCAAGGAGTGGCAGGAGCAGGGCTGTTCCCTAGGGAAAGCCAAGCCGGGTTGGCAGGGGCTCCCCAGGGCATGCAGGGCAGGGTGGGCAGTGATTTGCCAAGTAGGATGTTGCAATGACTTAAAACAAAGCATTTCTAAACCATACAGTAATGCCTCAACCTTAACTGGACCATTCTTCCTCTCTTGGAAGCCCAAGTTACTAACCTATATAAAGAATAGATAGACAATTCCAACCAAGGAATTGTCTAACAGACTCAGCTGAATCTAAACATTTCTAACTTAAGAAATCAGTAAGATAGCATATTTTTCTCATTCATTTTACCTCACCCAGTTCAGCAAAAGACCATTTTACTTTGCTGTTTTGCACTCCCATGATATACTGCTTTGTTTTCTATTTTTCACGTTTTAAGAGCATGTTATTGTCCCTTCTCTCCCCCTCACTCTCTTCCAGCTGTGATGTGTCACAGTGGTATGCTTTATCATCAGTGCTCTTCTTTTTGTAAACATTCCTGTGCTTCAGTTTCTATGGCAAATATGTGTGGCGATGACTGTGCAGAAGGATGTAATTGTCCTGATGGGAAGTATTTTGAAGCATCGGTCAACTTTTGTGTATCAATGTAAGTCATACGAAAATAGAATATATGTGTAGGCATTTTCCTCTTTCCAGTAAACTTTAAGTAGTTATTTTGCTGTTTCCCTCAAGATATAAGCTGCCTAAACATTATAGCAAGTGATACGTGAAGATTTCATATTCTGTTGTACTAATCAATAGTGGGGCCTCATTTGATACTGTGTGTACAGCCTTCGACTGCACTTCAGAAATGTCATACTGCTTTAGAGAAGGGTGATGAAAATTTTTTAATTCGTGGGAAGGCATTTTCACATGAAAATCTTTTTTTTAACACTTCAGAAATAATGAGAAGGAATCAATGTAGTACCAATATACGAAGTCAGGGATAGTATGGAAAGAGTGTCTAGGAGTGTCTTTTTTCTGTCTTACAATGCAAATCCCTTCAGTTAAATGAAAGGAAATGACCAATGAAAGGCAATAGGTTTTTTACAGCTTACTACCATGGGGAGTTATGGAGTTCAGGTACTGAATTAAAAATGAATAAGTATTTATATAAATTTCAAGATTTACAGAATTATTGCTATTCATTGCAACATATATTTTGGAAAGATCAGTAAAGTTCATACTGTAGGGAAAAAGCCTGTTTCAAACTATATAAAGAGTGTGAAGTAACTTAGTATTCCCATATTTTTGCATGGTTTCTAGGGAATTCTGTTGCTGCTACTATCCCATCTCGCTCGTCTTACAGAGTGAATGATTTTGCTGTGATAATTCTTCTGTCCCATGATTTTGACAGTACTTTGAATGGGATCTACACGTTGCCATACTACTCCCATAACTGGGAAGAAAAACTCCTTTCTATAAGACTAAAGAACAGAAACAGCAAATAAATAATACAGAAATTAAGGAAAATTTTGGCTTTGTTGAAGATGGTAGGAGTTTTGCCACAGACTTAAATACAGTCAGTGTGTCATCCTTTAGTTTTTGCCTTTAGAATTATATTGTAAATATAAAGATTGGGTTAATTAATTATAAGGCCTGCTTACCATAATAACTCGGTAAATTGATTGCCCTTAAATCCCATTTAATCTTGCTTTTGTATCTACATGCATAACTATTCTTTTAACAGATCTGCCTGTCATTGTCATTACAAGGGCAAAGCCCTCAAGCCTGGAGAAATCTTCCCTACACCAACAGGTTCCTGGTAGGTTTGAGCATCAAGAGTTTTATCTTTTACATATCACAGTTTGGATGCTACTCAAGAGCCTTGAGAATTTTTTCACATAGAATGAAGGTCTATTGTATCAAGAGATTTTGTTACGCATCTGGTAAAAGGGAGCCTAATATAAATTGGATTATGTACCTGCTTGTTTTAACAGGACACCTGGAGAATTCTGTAAGCCAGGGACTAAAGAGTATCTCAAAACACACATAGAGGTTGCAGTCCAATTCTTAGACCTGGGGGCACTGTGATAGCAATATGAGGTTGGTTTTGGAAAAATGGAAACAATGTGATTCTATTTTAGAAAGTCTTTCAAACAAAGGCTGCAGAGAGCTATATTTGTGTCTTTTTTTATTATTATTTTGTAAACTATTTTTGTATTATTTTGTAAGCTATTTTGTATTATTAATTCATGATGGAATCCTGACCTCATTGAAACAAGCGGGGAAACCTCCCAGGTTTCCCAGTCAAACTTGTTTATTTTACAAGAAATGCTTTCAACCTGCTTGATTTAAAATCATGTCTGTGATTTTTGTGTCATGGTTAATACTTTATGAGGTCTTATAGTTGTTATAACTGAAGCTTGGTAATCATGTAGTTCAAGAGGTGAGAGTAGGGGCTTTGTTTTTCTGCCATTTCTATGCCTCTGCAATGCCTTGGTTTTTTCACTTCTTTTTTTTTTTTCCTGCCCCAAGGAAAAGGAAAAAAAAGAGGACTAAGTTTATTGCTGAATGTGTTTTTCTGCATTTCTGTATTTTATAATAATAAGAAGAATCAAGCTATGTATCCTAACATCTGTGCAACAGGAAGCTTGCATACTCTATCCTACCATATTCACTGAGGTGGATAAGATTTCCTGTTACACTGCCAGCATTCTGAATCTCCTGGCCCTACATTCCCCCAGAGGCTGACATACCCAGCTCCTTTTTTATTTCATTGAAAGTTAGGCAATTAAATAGTACATAAAAACCTTTGTGAGTCTGGGCCCTTATTACAGACTAGCAGTTAGAAAACACCAACAAAATGTTGGTCAGAACTCATGCTTTTGACTTTTAATCCTCCTTCTCTTCATTTCTGTTGTTTAAATTGGGTTAAATTCTATTACCTTTTTTAACATGGTGGCTACAAAACACTTTCCCCTTGAATAAAGATGGGTTTGCTTTTCTTTTCCAGTCAGTGTTTGAATGGAACAGTGAAATGCATTGAAGCCACTACAGACAATACAGGTAATTTACAGTCTTGTTTCATATTACAGTTGCACAGAGAAAGTTTTTGACATTCAGGTAATTTGGTTTTCTCCTTATATGTATTTTAATTATATTTGACATCATGACATATTTAAAATAGGAGGTTAGGAGCATGAGTTGTCTTGGTTTTTTCTTTTTCCTTTTTCTGTAACACAAATTGTACTACTAAGTCACCTGGGAAACTGAAAAATAAATAATTACATGTGAGGTGTAGATCTATATGTTCTCATGGGAATACTTAAAATTAGGCTCACCATTCATGTTCAGGAAGCTTTAAGATATTAATTTCTAGAAAGTAATTTTTTAATTAATTTGTAATGGATTTAGAAGGGATTTCAGTACACTGAAAATTATGCCAATTCTAAAGATTCTGTCTACTCAAGGCATAATTGCTCCATCTTTAAGAATGGGTTGTGTATCAGATCCAGGGTACATAGATCCAGATGTTTAACATTGTTTTGGTCATTTTTTTACATTAAAACATATATTAATTTTATACCTCTATAATACAAATGAAGTTACAGCCTTCTATTTAGATTGTATTCTTACATGTACTATAATGTAGGCTAACTGTGCATTAAAATAGATTGTGAACAAAAACAAATAGAAAACCTCCAGTGTAAAAGAGCAGTTGATCTCATTTAACCTGCATTTTGCATTTGAAGTTCACATATGCCCTGAAGGAAAAATCTACTATGACTGCAGATCTCCACTGCCTGGATTACCAGCGGCAGGTGTGAATTGTGGGATCTCTTGTGCGAACCTTGCAATGAACTTCTCCTGTGTCCCCTCACCACCCTGTGCAAGTGGTTGCATTTGTCCCCCTGGGTAAGTTTTGGCAGAACAACCTGAAGCACAAGCCATAGATATATTTTTCACAGTTTAACTATGCTTTTTTCCCCCCGCTTTTTATAAATACCAGTAGTGTCATGTCTCTAATTTTGAAGCTATTGTTCTATAATGCTGCCTCAGTTGGAGTCCCACAGTTTCTCCATGCTGAGACCATGAGTCCACTATCCCATGAGATACCTATCTTGCTACCAGTCCAATTGGCTGGTATTTTGGACTCTCTGGACAGGAGCTGAGTCCCACCACTTGTATAGTATAATTCATTTAAGCGTAGAAGCAAACATGACAAAAAATCATAATGTAAACCAAACCATCTGTGTTCCTGCTTACTGCCCAAGTAATTGTCTCACCTAGACTTCAACTCAGGCCTATAATATTGATGTCCAGTCTGGGGCAGAGAGTGGGGATGTGCAGGCTGGATCCTGTCTCTTTCCCTTCATTCTCACTGTTCTTCTGAACTCAGCTAAAGTTTTTGTTTTCTCAGCTTATGTATTTGGTGCCCAGAAACAGTCTGCTGAGCTTTTGCAGGGATCAAATCAAAGCACAAAAGCTAAAAGTTTTTGTTGTGAAATTTCTGTCGGGATCAACCACCACTCCTTCCCCCTGTTTCCATTCCCTCTCCTGATGCCTGCTGTGTGCACTTTCAGATTTGAAGAGTCAAATATGTTGTGAAAATTGCTGCAATTTGACCTCAGGGAGAGTGCTCCCTATTTTTTCTCAACATTCAACTTTATTTCACTGTGTGTGTAGCCCATGGTCCCCTGACAGTATACCAGGTGTGCTGTATACACAGATCAGAGTGTAATGGGACTGCCAGAATTCCCCTTCCAGAAACTTGTGATGTTCACAGATGACTAAAGCACTGGTGAAGACAGATTTCAGGCATAACTGTGTAACATTTCACTAGCTGTTCTTGCATGCTATTCTGTAGTCCTCTACAACCTCTGCCTCAACTGAGGAGTAAGCTTTCAAGACCATTACAGGAATAAACAATTTTTAACACAAAAATCAGAATCATAGAATCATTTAGGTTGGAAAAGACCTTTGAGATCATCAAGTCCAACCATGAACCCAGGACTGCCAAGTCCATCACTCAACCATGTTGCTAAGGACTGCATGTACGTGTTTTTTAAACACATCCAGGCATGGTGATTCTACCACCTCCCTGGGCAACTTGTTCCAATGCTTGAGCACCCTTTCCATGAAAAAATTCTTCCTCATCTCCATTTTAAACCTCCCCTGGCATAACTTGAGGCCATTTCCTCTTGTCCTGTCCCTTGTTACTTGGGAAAAGAGACTGACATCCACCTGCCTACAACCTCTGTTCAGGTAGTTGTAGAGAGCAAAAAGGTACCGAGTCTCCTCTTCTCCAGACTAAACAACCCCAGTTCCCTCAGCTGCTCCTCACAGGACTGTGTACTTCAGACCCTTCACCAGCTTTGTTGCCCTTCTCTGGACACGCTCCAGCACCTCGGTGTCCCTCTTGAAGTTAGGGGTCCAAAACTGAACCCAGTATTTGAGGTACAGCCTCACCAGTGCCGAGTACAGGGGGACAATCACTACCCAAGTCCTGCTGGCCACGCTGTTTCTGACACAAGCCAGGATGCTGCTGGCTGTCTTGGCCACCTGGGCACACTGCTGGCTCATGTTCACCCAGCTGTCACCCAGCACCCAAAGGTCCTTTCCCCCAGGCAGCTTTCCAGCCACTCTGCCGCAAGCCTGTAGCGTTGTCTGGCATTGTGACCCAAGTGCAGGACCCAGCACTTCACCTCACTGAACATCATACAGTTGGCCTTGGCTCATTGGCCCTCTGCAGATCCCTCTGCAGAGCCTTCCTGCCCTCAAGCAGGTCAACACTCCCGCCCAACTCTGTGTCATCTGCAAACTTACTGAGGGTGCACTCGATCTCCTTGTCCAGATCACTGATAAAGGTATTAAACAGAGCTGGCCCCAGTACTGAGCCCTGGGTAACACCACTTGTGACCGGCCACCAGCTGGATGTAACCCCGTTACTGCCACTCTTTGCGCTCAGCCAGCCAGCCAGCTTCTAACCCAGCGCAGAGTACACCCATCCGAGGCATGAGCAGCCAGTTTCCCCAGGAGAATGCTGTGGGAGGCAGTGTCAAGGGCTTGACTAAGGTCCAGGTAGACAACATCCACAGTCTTTCCCTCATTCACCAGGCGGGTCATCTTGCTGTAGAAGGAGATCACGTTAGTCAGGCAGGACCTGTCTTCCATGAACCCAGGCTGCCTGGGCCTGATCCCCCAGTTGTCCTGCACATGCCACATGATGGCACTCAGAATGATCTGCTCCATAACCTTCCCTGGCACTGAGGTCAGGCCGACAGGCCTGTAGTTCCCTGGATCCTCCTTCCTGCCCTTCCTGTAGATGGGTGTCACATTGTCTCACCTCCAGTCTTCTGGGACCTCCCCAGTCAGCCAGGACTGTTGATAAAGGATGGAGAGTGACTGAGTGAGCTCCTCCACTAGCCTTCCTCAGTACCCTCAGGTGTATCCCATAGACTTGTGCACGTCTAAGTGGAGCAGCAGGTCATGAACCGTTTCCTCCTGGACTGTGGAGACTTCATTCTGCTCCTCATTCCTGTCTTCCCGCTCAGGGGCTGGGTACCCAGAGGGAAGCTGGTCTTGCTATTAAAGACTGAGGCAAAGAAAGGATTAAGTACCTCAGCTTTTTATTCATCCCTTGTGGCAATGTTCTGTGCCACACCCAGTAAAGGATGCAGATAATCCTTGGCCCTCCTTTTGTTTCTAATGTATTTGTAGAAACATTTTCTGTTATCTTTTACAGCAGTGGCCAGCCTGAGTTCTAGCTGGGCTTTCTCCTCTTTAATCTTCACCCTGCATAACCTCATGACATTCATATAGTCCTCCAGAGTTGCCTGCTGCTTCCAAAGGTGGTCAACTCACCTTTTTTTCCCTGAATTCCAGCCAAAGGTTTGTGTTCAGCCAGGCCAGTGCTTCTTCCCTGCCAGCTTGTCTTTCAGCACATGGGGACACCCTGCTCCTGTGCCTTTAAGACTTCTGTCTTGAATAATGTCCAGTTTTACTGGACCCTTTGTCCATTCAGGGCTACCTCCCAAGGGACTCTGTCAACCAGACTCTTAAACAAGCCAAAGTCAGCCCTCTGGAAGACCACGGTAGTGGTTCTGCAGACCCCCCTCCATCTCTGAGAATCAAAAACTCTGTTGTCGCATGATTGCTATGCCCAAGATGTCCTTCGACTGTCACATCACCCACTAGTTCTTCCCTGTTTGCAAACAGCAGGTCCAGTGGGGTATCTCTCCTGGCTGGCTCACTGACCAGCTGTCAGGCAGTTACCTTCAACACACTCCAGGAACCTCCTAGACTGTTTCCTATCCACTGTGTTGTATTCCCAGTGGACATCCGGTAGGTTGAAGTCCCTCATGAGAACAAGGGCTACCAATCTTGAGACTTTTCCCAGTTGCTTGTAAAATGTTTCACCTGCCTCTTCATCCTGGTTGGGTGGTCTATAACAGATTCCCACCAGGATATCTGCCTCATTGGCCCTGCCCCTGATTCTTACCCATAAACACTGAACCCTATTGTCACCAAGCCCCTCTGTGATCCCCTCTCCCAGGGGTTTCATCCGCTGGGATGATTGCAACCATTCAGCCCCCCTCCCCCCAATTCAAGGAAGAAGGGAGAAGGAGCATCACCCCAGGAGAATCACAGACCTCCAGGTAACACCACACCACCCCCTCCACCCCAAGCTCAAGGCAGTCAAAACACCCCGACATATAGAGCTACCCCACCACCTCTCCTTCCTTGCCTATCCCTTCTGAAGAGTTTGTAGCCATTGCAGCACTCCAGTCATGCCAGTTATCTCACCATGATTCTGTGATGGTGATTATGCCATATCTTCCAGCTACACGATGGCTTCCAGCTCCTCCTGTTCATTGCCCATGCTTCTGACATTGGCATAGATGCACTTCAGCTGTGCTATCAATCATAATGCATGAATTAATACAAGGCATCATATAAAAATTAGCAATTTTTTACTGAAACATCACTATGATATTTGGATGAACTTAAACTATCAGCATTGTCATTAAAGTTCATTTAAAAGTTTGAAATAAAATATAAGTTAAAAAACAGTGCTAAAGCCCCACTCTGACAGTCAAGTAGTATTATACCATTTCAGATTGAGTATGTTACTTGATTATTTTCTTAATGATAAACTATAAAAGGGGTACAAACAAGACCAATCCCAAGTTTCTTACAAATAATGGAGTAAAAGACATGAATTAGTTAAGTAAAAGAATAAACACTTATTTTGCTATCAGATAGAAGAGTACATGTGTAACATTTAGTGCAGTTAGTACCATCACCAGTGCCGAATTGTATTTCTGGAACCATTATGCTTTTCAGGGTCATTGTTCCAAGAAGTGAGTATGGCTTTTAGCTAGGACCAGCAGGGTTATCTTAAAGTCTCCAGCTGTGCACAGTGGAGATCGTTTGATTCATACAGTTTTTGCTGCTGAAACAATTGTCTTTGGCTGCATGGAAGACCAGTTGCCTTTGGCAGGGTTTAGAAAATACACTACACATTCAGTTATGTTGATCTACCTGTGAATTTACGCTTTCATCTCAATAATTCTTTTATTTTGAAGGATGGCTGAGCATAAAGGGAAGTGTTATATTCCTGACAGTTGTCCATGCACCTGGAAAGATAGGGAATTTCTGTCAGGAGAAGTGATAGCTACACCATGTTACACCTGGTGAGTGACATTCATTTTACATACTTCCAAGTCATCTGGGCTAAGCCACAAAGTGAAACTGATACAGAAAATGTGTTGAGTACATTGAAAATAAAAAATATATATGCTTGTTTATAGACAGTTATACGATATATCTTTTATTAGGCTCACTAATAGGAAGAGTAGGCAGACTTTTGGGTGAGTGCTTCTTCAGCTCTGAAAAGGAGGAAGAAGATATCCATGTTAAAAAGCAGTCAAGAACAAATGCTAGATTCCACATATATTAGTTAATCTCTGAAAGAGAAGACATTTGGCATTTCAGAGAATATAATAACATGAAAGACAACCAAGGAGAAAAAAGGGACATTAAATGTATGACAGTGTTAAACAGTCTTCTATTTTGGGAACTGAACTGTTTACAGTGTGAGTTACCAGTCACCATGAGCAACTGTATAGGAAAAAGATGGGCAATAAAAAAAAAGAAAAAAAAAAAAGAAAAAAAAAGAAAAGAGCATTAGAACTGGGAAATGAGTTAGCACCACCTTTTTTTAAGGAGCCTTCCCTGACTCATACTGACACAAAACAGTTTTTCATCCATTACAATTTGCTAGCCAAAATATCTTCCATTAAGTATATGCTTAATAATAATAATAAACAATTTGGCATGGCAACATTTAATCAGTTAAAAACTTCCTGGCAAATCAACTGAGCTTATACTCTTACACAAGCAAAACTGGAGGCTGTCAGTACTACCTTCATACAAATTCATGTAAGTCATTGAAGGTAGCTGACAGGAAAAGTAATCCTGCAAAATATCAGCATTTATTTCTTAAACTCATTCTGTACTTGTCTGATACCCTGAAATCTTACAGGTAGCAACTGGAATTCTTTTGCATTGAATATCAACAGATTTTTATCAAAATTTCTTGAGAAAAAAATAAAACTGGTGTTTTAGCAATAAGCATGTTGTGGCATAGTGTCTAATCTATACTGGAGGCAACGATGGAAATATCTGTATAAGCCATAAAAATGTCGAGATTTTGCATTCATTTCTTATGCATTTTTATTGTACATATGTGCTGATGGCAAAATGCTCAACACTTTTCTGCCATGGCATCACCAATGATTTCAGAAGCAATCCATAGAATAGCTCTGTGTTTCAAGGTCTGAGAACTTTCTTTCATGAATTTGTGTATGACTTGAAATAAAGAACCCAAGAAAGCTTTTTCTTGAAAAGAAAAAGAAAAAGACCCTGATACTGATTGTTAATCTTCCTTACAGTGTTTGTCGGAGAGGGATATTCAATTGCACTAGTTACCCCTGTCCTGCTGTATGCACTATTTATGGTGATCGACATTATTATACCTTTGATGGATTGGAGTATGATTATGTCAGTGACTGTCAAGCTTACCTGCTAAAGGTAGGATCATTGTTGATACGTTTCCATGTGTCCAACTGAAAGTTTCCATGCAAGGGCAATTATTTTAAACATTGAGAGATGGTCTATAGAAACAACATTAAGAAAACAGGTGCAGAACAGATGTGTCTGAAAGGAAGAATCTGAAAATGACATTTCATGCTCAGCCATTTGAAAATGGCACATGGGTGTGTGCTTACATATCTATGTGGTCTAGAGAAAAACAAACCCCTATGTTTTCTGTTCTACCTTAATCATGCTTTCATCACAATGAACAAAGAATAACACTGAAGAAACTGTTCTAGAACTAGGTATAATCTAGAGATTTATTTAATAACTGTCTATAACTTTTGGTTGGTAGAGGGTTAAGGATGACCTCTGAGGCTGCTTGGAATCCTTCTTGAATGTGATCTGCATCAGATCTGGAGTATATGTGTACAACAATATCAAACACAATGATTTCATAATTCAACAATGAAATCCTTCATTGAGATTGTCTGGCAGCTATATGCAAATATTCCTCATAGCACACATTTACAGTACATTGCTAGCCTTTTTTGTTTAAAAATACCATTACTGACATTTTGAAATATAATCTATTATTAACAACACTATTGTTTATTATCATTGTTGCTATTATTAAGACTAAGAGTCTGTCTTCGGAGTTACAGTAACATGTTTAGAAGGATATTCATTTTCTGTCAACCCTGACTGTCTAACCTTAAGAAAAAGCATGGTTTCTCAACAAGGACTACTGCAAATAGCTTATTTCATGTACACTTCAGTAGAGTATTCACAGCTGTGAAATAAAATAGATAGATTCCAGATTTTTTTCTTTGTTAAATAAAAAACAACAAATGGAGAGAGGTTTGGTAAAGATAATAAGAATACCTCATAGCAAACTTCTGACACGTATCATATTGTCTCATAAAAGAGCTTTTACTCTTAGAGGTATATGAACTTTTGCAAATCCTTTCTTTTTTAAGATGCAAACCCCAGGGGTTTCTTCACCTGTAAAACTGTCTGTATGATGAGGTTGGTTGTAATTTCTTAATTATTATGGTATATAGCAAGAGAGGTATGTAAGACAAATCTATGCTGCTTTTTCAAACTTTAGTATGACACTGGAATGTTTTGCTTTTACAATCAAAAGTCATTTGCCACTTTACTGTGTAAGAAAATACCTATCTGGAAACAAACCATGGGGAGCATTTGGAGTCCAAGAAAACAGTTGGCAGCCACATAAGTAAGGCAAGTGGCACGCTACAACAGCCATTTCTTCAGGTGAACACAATGACACAAATGATGAAAATGCTGCCTATGTAGATCTGCTTTTCAGACTTTTCAGACTTTCTTCAGCTTTTCAAACTGTTTTTTTTTCCCCAGACTTAGCTAATGTGAGAAAGTATGGCCTAATTTGTTCATCATTTTTCTTTCCTCTTTTGTATATGGAAAACTCATGATCTATATTGAAGGACTGTTTATTACAAATTAGGCACTGCATAATTATGTCTGGATGATGAATCTGTGGGTTCACTAAAAAAAAAAAGAAACAAAGGATGGGATCATATGGCAGCTGTCCAAGAGCTTTGAGGGAACTAAAACACAGAACTGATGAACTATGTGATGTGCAATCCTGGAATTGGAGGAATGGAAGATGGCAATATAGCCAAATATTTTGAAAGTACTCCATGGCTGAATTTGGAAGGAACAGAACAATATGTCTAATTTACATATGAAGGAAATTAAAATAAAAAGAAATTACAATTGTGGAAGAGTTGAACTCTTTTTTTCTAAAAGAAAGTCATGTGTGATGAATTTTCTGAGTTATTCTGTGAAAACAGTAAACATGTGGATGAGGATGAACAGGTCAATATGCATACATTTTAGCATAAAGACCTTTTGTAGACAGATTTCAACAAGCATGTTTTAGAGACTAGTCTCTCATAGAATGAGAGTGAAGATTCTCTGAGACACAAATTCAAAGTTAAAAGTTAAAAGACAGGAATAAATGGCCCTTTTTTTTAGAATGGATAGATCCTGGTGATATTCCATTGGGATCCCTGCTGAGATCTGTGTTCAGCATCTTCAGGAACAAGTCTGAAAAGGTGGTGTGAGGGCTGAGGTGGTTATGGTGATGGTAGAGTCAGTCTGAACAGATGAAATAAAGAAGGATCACCAAAAGGTTCAGAAGATCTTATGGCAGAAAATACTGCATGATAAAGTGAAGGTTGAAATTCAACAATGAAAAATGCAAATCAGTGAACAGGAAAAGTAACTGTAACTATGCTATCATAAAGATTGGCGCTAAATTAACTACTACTATGCAGGAATGGAATTTTATGAAAAAAATGTATGAAACAAATGTAATTGGCATCTTCCTAGTGGCAGCCTGAGTGATAATCCAGTGCTATCTCTTCTCCAGTTTCAAATATGTTCTTATTTGCTTGTACAAAGTTACACCACAGTTGTAGCACATACATGTATGCAGTTGTACCACATACTGATGTGGTTAAACTATATTATATGTGCAGACATGGTAGCATGATGAGGCTGCTCTTTTTTGAAATATGCTTTGTTGGTTTTAGAGCAGAGGTTTCCTGTCTATTCTTAATCATCCTCCCCCATATTGTGGCCATCTGCAGTGACATTTTTAATAGTAGTAACAGAGTAATACAACGAGAATCCCTTGAGCTACTCTTTGCTCAGAAGGTATGCAAAAGAGTCCTGTCTCGTATAGCCTCTTTATAGCCAAATAAACAAGCCAGATGAACGGTGGGAAAGTATATGTAGTTGCAAAAGTTTAAATTCCTTGCTTAACACCTTGACAAGCACAGCTGTCCAGGGCAGTCTTGCCACCTAAACCATGCTACCTATTTATTTTTTAATTTAAATCATACAATCAGAATGGTTTGAGTTGGAAGGGACCTTTAAAGACCATCTTGTCCAACCCCCCTGCCATGGGGAGTATGTGCAGTGTGCTTCATGTTCCCCACCTGTAAGGTATTACAGAACATCACAGATTTGATAGTTGCTAGTACACAATCCATTGACTTTATGGTAGTTTGCAGTGCTGTTATGAGGGTGATCTTTATAGATAACTTGTAAGAGGCTCACCAAACACCTGAAACTGAAACAGCTGAAGTGGTTATAATATTGTATATAGAACATCGTAATAACTTTGTCCTTTCCCTTCTACTAATTTCCTGTGAGAAGTGGACTGCGTTGTCTCTGCTATCCTAGATGACTCTAAACAAGGTGGTGTGGCAGTGCGTTAAGGGAAATGATAACTACAATAAATTTGCTGGCACACTAGCTCTTCCCAGACGTAGAACTGGGGCCAACAATTATCACCTGAATCCCATGTCTCCAGTGGCATGATAATGTACTGATCCCATCCCTGTTACTAGCCCTCACTGTTTGTTTCAGGTGTTAGCCTCCCTAACTGTGATCTGTTTGAACAGCTCTTTAATATATCACTGCATTGCACTGTACCAAACAAAAAAGTCATCCTTACCTTTTACTAGGTTTTTAATAAGGATCTCTTGGGCTCTTATGGGAGAAAAATTAAGTATTAACTTTCAGCCAATTATGAAACTTCAGACTTTGTTTTCAACCTCAGTATCACCTGTCAGGCCTTTTTGTTTAAGGTGACAGTAGGTATATGAAAAAGCCCTTTATAACTAGTTCAACAGATATATCCATCAGTCAGAAAATGACCAAAAAGATTTAATGTAGCAATTAAGAAAATTAAGGCAGTAATGTCTCATGAAATGACAACTTCATCTTTTTTAAGGAATTAGGAATTACATTACACACTGAGAAGTAAAGTCCCTGTACAGATAAATTACACTGACATTACATCAATATTTGCTTCCTGACATTAAAAACCCTCAATAATTACAAAGGGAAAAAAAAAGAAAAATCTTGGCAGACCAATTCATTTAGGTTTTATCAGTGTAGATCATGGAAACACTTCATCTTAGCTAATCTGAATATTGATGAATTTTAGCCAACCAATTTCTTAATTAAAAATACTTACATAGCTTGCTTTCTTCCATTTTCTTGCTTATCTTCTGTCTTTGATGATGCTACATTCTTTCCCTAACACAATGATGTTATTTTTCTAGCGAACTTTTACTGCTTATTATTTGTACTTGTGGTCCGTTTCTTCCACTTGTTTATTTCATAGACTTCTGCTTTTATAGTAAAATTACTGTCTTTCTATCACGTGTGTTGGTGTTGGCTTTTTTCTAGCTTTATGGTGGTTTTCAGTCCTGCAGTTCAGTGTGTTTATTAAGGATTGTAGGATCAGTGCCCTTGGAGCCCCTCAGACTTGTTCTGTTCTGAGAAGCAGAATTATATTTTCTCTAATTTGGGGGAGTCTCCAAGCCAGAGTTTAGAGGGACAGTCTACTGGTCAGAATATCCTCGAATAAGAGGGATGTTTGTTTTAATGCATATCTGTCTTTAAAAAAAACCCTCAAACCAACCGACTGAAGTCTTTCCATTAACTTTAGTAGGTTGTCAATAAGGTCCTAAAGCCAAGAAAAGGAAGGACTGTTTTATTCCCATATCCTTAAAAATTGAGGTCAACAGAACTAAGCCCTCTCCCACAAGTATTCACATTTTATAGATTAGTCCTAACTTTAAAGTATGTGATAAAATATTTTCACTTCTTTTCATCTAACATTGGGAATTTGGCCATTTTAAAGTCACCTTTTTAATGTTTTTAATGCAACCGTGAAGGCTCTTTTAAAGCCAAAGTTATAACTAGATTTAGTGTGTTGGAGGATTATGAAAGCAGCAACCAGACATTTGATCAAATGATTGAACTGTTATGCCAATTAGAAATGCAGATGTAACTCTTCTGGATCAGGAGACACCGTATGAGACCCCATTTGTTAAGGCAGAAGTTCATTTAACAAAACACGAATGATCTGGTGAACCAGTACTACAGTTTCCCAAATGATTATCCTATTGGTGATCAGCCCCCAGTGCTGATACCTGGTCTGCCTTGGGGAATACAGCAAGAGAGCTGTTTTCTTGCATACCCCTTCTTTTGTAACTTGAGACAAGTTCAAAGCTCTTAGGCTATGATGCTTTTATTAGAATACTTAATACAAAATTTGGTTGATGCACTGATAATCTTTTACCTCTTACTTGCTGATATATTTGATTGGTAAATTTCTTAAATGATGACTGGGCATAAGCTGGAGCAATCACACACAGAGCAACAATTCCTCAATTACTCATCTGTTACATTTCAGGAGGCAGAAGTAGCCTTTATCCCATTTCTCTTTATTGAATATCTGTAATATTTTGC
This sequence comes from Falco punctatus, assembly GCF_963210335.1. NCBI lineage: Eukaryota > Metazoa > Chordata > Aves > Falconiformes > Falconidae > Falco > Falco punctatus. Next base: position 61,777,660 of record NC_137585.1, read on the forward strand.
ACAGCTTTTTTCAACATCACTTGTGCCAGGTGGCTAGTCTGCAGATCCATGAAGGTGGGAAATCTGCAGAATTAAATGGTATTTTGCATGGTCTCTCTTATAGCCTCTTTGAAAAATAAATACATTCTGCTTGCTCTTAGTTACTCTATAGAGGAATAAAGTTGCAGGTTCATGGTTAACCAACATTGTCAAGCTGACTGTTCATAGTTAAGACAAATACTTTCTTTTAATAGATTCTGAAGATTTTAATGGGAAAGTAAATAATGTTGAATTTGAAATTACAAATATTCTAAATTGGAAACCTAACTCTAAAAGTAATTTTCATCTATTCAAGGAATAAAACAGTAACATGGGTTTCCAATCAGAATGCTTTTAATTTTTTAATTAACATAGCATATCTAATGCTCAAAGCCACATTCCAGCAGAGTTTCATGAGTAGTGATGTGCCAAAATATGTCCACCTAAAACACTTGTCAAATAATTTACAGCAACAGTAATTGTGTAGAAATAATGATGCGTTTCTTGACAATTTTCATGCAAATTTGTGTCTAGAAAAGAAGAGAGAAAATATTTCAGTGAAAATACTATTTACTGTGAATAGTTTGCCCTGCTCTAGTTGCAAAGAATACCAACAGTCTGCTTTTCATCAGTCCCGTGATTTCAGAGGAAACCTTTCTGGGTGCCCTCTTTTTTCTGGGTCTCTGGAAGTCCTGTATGGGTAAGTAGCCAGCTCACTGTGTGAGACAACCCTTTCCATCCTTGCCTTCAGCTGGGAAGCACAGGGCTCAGACAACGTTGGCTTGTACCTGTTTTTCCATTTGTTTTAGCCCTTCTGTGAGAAAAAGATTTGATTACAGTTGGCAATGGATTTATGCTCTGGTTCCATTTTCTCCAGATAAATGATCTTAGACTCAATTACCTCTACATGCCTTTCCCTCTCCACCACCTGATTCTCCAGACCATTAAATTATGCAGTGAGTGACTCACTTTTATTCTCCAACAAAGGAAAGATTTCTTTCAATTTGTGCAGATTAGCATGGAGGGCTTCCAGGAAACGCTTGGGGAAAAGTTTCTTGCCATGAGAATGGCTATTTGGAGGCAGTGTGTGCATGGTGTGACTCAGAAGTTGGATCCTCTTTCTGAGGACCTTGTCATTCAGCGACCACACAGCTTGAAGAAAATGACCTTTTTGCCTTGAATTTCTGCTTTTGGGTTAATGTTCAGCATTCAACAGCCTTTTTGCTGCACTGGCTCTAAAATGTTATAATATGATGGCTGCCTGAAAAGACAGTTAATTCTAAGAATGACTGCCAGAGTTGGATTGCTTCTGGTGGTACAGCTTTGTTGACTGTTGATGCCCATCTTCTACTGATACAGCAGTCAAAGATGAGCAAAAACCAGCATCAGGTACTGCTGTTGCAGGAAGCTGTACATATGTTGGCAGCAGTAAAATAAAAGCCTTTTGCTGTGTTTGAAGTGGGAGGATGCTCAGGCTAGTCACCTGTAGATGCTGCTTAGCAGTTTATAGCCTCTGACTCTAGGTGTTGTCAGGGAGCTACAAGAACTGTGGTTTAAATTTACTCTGGTTTAGGTCAGGGTATGAATAATTTTGTTTCTGAATGCATAGAAGCTAAACATCAGTGTAAATGAACACATCTAACATTTCTTATATTGAAAAAAATAAATGCTTTTTGCAACTTCCAGCTTTCTAGATCCTGACATCATTTGCTGGAGCCCAGAAAAGGCAAATTTATCACCACTATGTCTTGTCCTTTTATTTCCTGTTATGTTGTGCTTTATTGTTAACCAACAGTGACAAAATATTGACATTTATCATGCAGTTATTAATAAAACAATACTAATAGGTCTCATACAAATACATTTAGATATTTAAAACTAACACCACCAACTGTGCTGGTGATGTATGATTCAGCATATAGCTTGTGTTGCAGAATGTGTCACTTGTAAACGAATACTTGAATATTCCCAAATCCTTAATCTTCAGAATCTCTCATTTTTAATTAGAAAGGGTTTACAGTAATGTGACCTGTGCAAAAGCCAAATCTGATACACAAGCAGGCAAAGCTAAGTAAATGAAACAAAAGAAAATCTGCTTTAAATGATTTTTTTTCTCAAACCTTTTAATATAGTTCTCTTAACATGTAAAAGAAGAAAAACAAAATCTTTCCAGTGATCTCTGCCTGATTAATCAACTTTTTCAAATGTTGACTCAGAACATGGTTTTGAAGTATATCAAGTAAAATATTCCATCGTGTACTTTTCATTAGTAGTAGTAGATTTAAAAAAAAAATATTTGTATTTTAAAAGTATTGTTGACAAAACCTCAGAACATTCAGAACACAAAACCTCAGAACTCTATATGGCCATAAAATCTCCCACAAAATGACTAGGTATAATAAAGAAAATATGATACAGTGATTTATTTTTCCTATTGCTTATATACATACACACATAATGCATGTTTCTCAAGAGCTGCTGAGAGTTTATTCTGCTTGAGATGTATCCTTTTGGGAAGTCACTTTTAAAGAAATAGGAAAGAATTATTGTGGATGCATTAGCAGACATCTGGAAGTTGTATGAGGATGAGTCAGTAGTTGGAATAATCTCACTCCCTTTTAATTTGCATCAGTGAATCTACTCCGTCATGTTGCTCTCCTTCATTTCTCCTCAACTGTGCTACAATGCTAGAAATGTGTCATGTCTTACAGGTGTATTGCAAGTTTCTTTGCCATATTTTAAGTGAAAATAATCACATAATCTGCAGCGCTGTAGAAGATGCTGAGGAAAACAGAATTTATGTGCATGTGCGCGTGCATAGCAATTTAGCTCTTAGGTTCTTAGTTCCTAACTGTGGATGTTGGGTTTTTTTAAAAAATTGCATAGAAATACATAATATCAGTGGGAAAAAAAATACTCTTACTATTCCTTTTCTCTCTTCTGTAAGAGGATCACCTACTATCTTTCCTATAATATTGTTTCCCAACTTCCCAAACTGAGACAGTGTGTATCAGTGCCATCTCCTGACGCCAAGCAATATTACTCCAATTTTTTAATTGCTATGGGGACAAGCATTTCGCAATACCAATTTGTACAGGATGCAAAAGCAAGTATTAAATAAAGTTACATAGAATGTGTATATATAATTTTGGAATGGTACAGAAGAAATTATTACCCAGCAAAATGAAAGAAGCCTTCCGATAGGAGACATTTATTGATGTAAATTATGAATTAGCTTTCCATAATTAATGTGTTTTCACTGATTATCTGGAGATCAACCCCCCTGTAAAATGGCACAAGAAACTAGCAGGGCAAGATCATGTCAGATGCCGAGGCATTTGTCTGCTCTCCAAAACCGCTTAAATATTTATGCTTAAATGCTCACTAAATATGGGCTAAGATGCTTTACTTCTCCTAGGATCAAGCTTACTAGAAGTAATAGCTTCAAATGTTAAGTTCCTTCAGAAGAAATTTGGAGACCAATGAACAACTACCAAACTAGTTCTGAGTTTCCCTAAAATTTCATGGAAGTTTAAGTTAGAACAGAACTAATTGTATCTCTCTGAAATTATGTAGGAATGAGAAAGCAAATTCTACTTTTTGAACTACTGTATATTTTTTTCAGTATTTTTAGAGCTTTTTGCATTTGTTTGTGCATGTGGTTAGATACATGTAAGCCTCTAAAGTAATTAAAACAAAATGAAAATAGGAGTAATCTATATCCAGTTCCCAGTATGTCCCTAGATGCTTTTATGGTCACCCTAGTTTGCAAGTTAGCATATCGTAGGGAACAAAACAAAAACAATGGGGAAATCAGGGTATTAAGAATGGAAAAGAATGAGTCTTTACACTGAGCAGTAAGAGATATTTTAATGAAACTTTCAAAGAAGATAAACACAGTCACTTTCAAATTGTTTTCTCCCATTCTGCGTTTTGACTATGCAAGCAGACTGCACGGTGTTGTCATTGGTTGATAGTGATAGAAAATTTCTAATGGGATATTGAAACAGAAATTTTCTAACAAAAATAAACCCTAGCATCCCCAAGCACTAAAAAAGAACAAACCAAAAAAACAACTAAACAAAAAAATCAAACCCCCACCCCTCCCCCCCCCCCCCCCAAAAAAAAAAAAAAAAAAAAAAAAAAAAAGGAAAGCAGTGCTTTGTTTTTTTGGCTAGGAGCTTTTCCGGCTAGGAAGAAATATGGAAAAAAAGTGCAGTGAAGTCTAGAAAAATAATGTCCTGAGAAGCAGGACTGACAATGTGCTTTTGACTGACTGCCCGGAGCTATGACTCTGTCTTCCCTGTTGCTTGGCAACTCCATGTTATCACAAAGAAACTGATATTAAGTTAGAACAGACTGGATATGGTAATTTACGTGGGAAGATACTCTTGCAGTGGGAAAACCATTTTATTTCTAGTTTCTGTCAGCGTAAGTAGGTTTCACATGATGAACTGTAGTACATCCCCTGTTGGGTGCATTTTACCTAAAAAGGTAAAGAGCGACTCTGTCTTGGAAAGAGACTGTGCAGGGAAAAAAAAAGAAAACCAACAAAATCCCCCACCTTCTTATTCATTAGACCTGCTCCAAGTGTCTACTCTTCCGACATTTCTTCCAGCGGTAGTGAGAGAAGCTTGTTTTCATACCTGTGTGGATCCAGTGCAGATCAGAGAGATGGAACTTGATCATTATAATTTATACTGTTACAGTCCCTAAGAGCTCTCGAGATTTACCCAAGACCTCACTGTCTCAGCCAAACATTAAAAGATGATCCTCACTTTATCTGAAAGGACCCTGTTCTTTTGTGTTGGCAACAGTTAAGTGCTAAGTTTCTATACACTTAATTTCTTCTGTGCTGAAAGAAGATGCTGCACATTAGCAGTTACAGGTTAATTTGAAGACTGTGATAGAAACTGTCATTAAATTTTGAATTTGGCTGGTACTGTATAGCTGGGAAAGGACTCAATTTTTATTGAAGTGTATGGAGAGGATGGCAAGGGTATGTGTGTAAAGCAAATCTTATCATGAAAGCTTTGAGCCACAACAGATATGTAATCCATAATGGTGTTTCTGTAATTGAGTTTAGGTCTAAAATTTAATTAGAAAGAAAGAAAGCACAGAAGACTCAAGATTCAATACAAAGCTCTTTTTTCATAAATGTCTGGCTTACTCATAGCTCTGCTGAACCACTACCACTGCCTCCCTGCATTTCTATCCTGCATCATTTCTAGTAATTTAACACCAACAAGCAGTCCTACAAGTAAGGAAGTACTTCACATGTTTTCAGGGCTCCCTGTTCTGGCTTTGATCAGCAAAACACTGCATCTCCAGGCTTCTCTCTACTGCAGAGTTAACTTGAAACATAACTCAACTTTTGCCCTTGGCTCAAATCCCAACCATACACAAAAACTTCTGACTTGAGTAAGCTGATGCTGTTCAGCTGAAGGGATTGCCCTGGGCTATCAGAAGGCACAGGCAGCAGCTTCATTTAGCATAGCTAGTACAGCTACCCGCTGCAGCTCCAAGAACTTGTCTTCATTGCCAAAAAAGTGTATTTTTACTGTGGGATAATTAGCCTGAATTAACTACCCTTATTTAAAATAAAGCCCTCCATTTCTTTCCTTAAGTGAAGACACTGTTTCCCTATTAACTCAGTGTCCCCTTTTGCTGAGGCTAAGCTAACTGCAATGAAAACAGCCCACAATGTCCTAGGCATCAAACAGACCCATAGACCGCAAGCAAAGTCCTTTTCTAAACTGACTCATGGTTGGGAGGTACCTTCCTTGGTCACTTTTCATTTGGCCAGCACAGAATGTATCAGCTTGCATCCTATCTACCAGACTAATGAGTTTGTCTCCTTTTTAATTTACCACATCACCTCCAGTAAATCCAAAAAGGCTCTGGGCTGTTATCTGACTTGGAGGGGAATAATTACTGGACTGACTCCAGCAGCAAGCCTGGCTTAATTAAAAAAGCATATTTCCCAAAAAGCTAGTGACCAATTTTATTCTGAGTGCAACCTAAACCAACTTTTCAACAGAATGGAACAGATGAACTTTGTTTTACCCTGAAGTTTTCAGCAGTTTTAAATGGAGTTCACCTGCTAAATTGTAAAGAGCTGATTTCCTACACCCTCTTACCACCAGCAGCTAGTAGCTAACTTTACCCACCTTAACTGTTGTCTTCCAAGATGATGGCTCACACATACCACCTGTTTCTTAAGCCTTGGCATTAAGGTAACATAGAGCTTGCAGGCAATCTCCTGTAGTTTATGTTCATCACATTCACTCACATTTGCTGTAGAGTGTTTTCTATGCCAAATAGCAGCATCCTCTGGCTTGTGGGCCATGCTAGACTAAGGGCAGCAAAGCTGTAGCACCTCCTCTGTCTGGCAACAAAAATACTTACACACTTCCCATCATCTAGGATTGGGTTGATTTCTTTTTTAAGATTGAAAATGTTCTTTAAACATTTGGTCATTATGACTTTTACTTAAAAAAAAAAAAAGAAAGGCTGCATACAGAAAGTATGTAGAAATGCTACATTTCTCACTGGTGAGGAAAAATTGCTAATATGGATTTTTATTCTTGAATTCTGATGAGCACAGAACAAATAAGGGTACAAATGTGAGACCAGCAAGGAGTATTTAAGAGTATGTACCCAACAGTTTTCAGGGGTACACTGACCAAGGGAGGGAGCAAAGCTCTGGTGAGAGATGCTGTGGGCACAAACCAAGGCAAGGGATTCCTCCCATTGTGACCAAGTGGAGCTCTCTAAGAGCATTGCTGGAACCCAAGAAGAGTTCCCAGGACTGGGGAACTGCCATCATTCCCGTTTTGCCCACTGTGCCCATTAGCACCTGCAATTAGTTTCAGCTGGTCACAGTCCCAGAGAGTGTTTAAATGAGGGTGGGAGTAAGAACAGAAGTTTAAACATCTTTTTGTTTCCAGCACTAACCAAGTGTTTTATACAAGAATGGATGATCCAGTGGGTGAGATATAGCTTGTCACCTCCAAGATTTTTATTTCTTATTTGTCTGAGTTTGTAATGACTGTAAGACTGAATTTAATGAAAAACTAATTCAGAAGCACTGTTACTGGTTTATATTAATGTTGTTATAAAGTTAACTCTCTCAAGGCTTTTCAGTAGTTATGACTTCTTGTTGACTTGCAAGGATTGGTACAAAAATGAACTGAAAAGAAAATTAAAATAAGGAATAATAAGTATCAACTCTGAAAATACAGCTGGTCTCTTTTGTTCCAGTACCAATCCTAGCATGGGGAATTAAAAGGTGCATGTGTGTTTCCCTCTGTTACAGAGCCACGGAAGCTGTAGGTGAATAAACAGACATACTAAACCAAGGTGCAAAAATAATTTTACATGCCTAGAATGCAAAATTTATTTACAGGCTAGAGAGCCAACAGATATGGGATTGGAACAACAGTAAACTTGAATCAGCAGCAAATCAAAAGACAACAGAGTAGAGAAATCTAAATGTAAAAAAACCCAACAAACCAACACAAACAAAAATATCAGCAGAAACCTTTGCTCCCTCTAATAACATAGAGTATGACTCATGGGTTTGTGAATTTTGTTGGGTAGTGGTACAAAAATTGTTCTATCTACTACTGACAGATGGTAGGTTTCTCAGTTTTAAAAATATGGAAACAGCTTGATCTCATGTACCTTGGTTTAAAAATAAAGCTCTTTTTATAGCATGTCTCGATTTTGACAACCATACTATGCAGTAAATATTGGATTCCATGTATGAGCACATTTTAAAAGCCTAAACGAGACTCTTATTTTAGCAGCAGGCTGATCCTCTGAGTCTGTGAAGTCCTCAGAAAGAGGACTCACAGCTGAATGTAATGGCTGTATGTGTTTAACTCCAATGTTTGAGTTGGTTGTGGGTTCAGCTTTGAAATTAAAACTGTATTTCTTTGTTTGGTATCTTTCTTAAATTTAATTTTAAAGATGTGCAAATACTAAGTTATCCATCTTTATGTGATGGTAAGTCTGGAATAAATCTGCAGGAGTGAAATGCAATTGAATCTATGAGTAAAATGATTTCTTCTTTATATTTCAGAGCACAGATAACTCAAATATATCTGTAATTTCTCAGAACAAAAAGTGCTTTGACAATGATATTGTTTGCTCAAAGAATATTTTCATCACAGTTGGAGACACTGAGATTTATTTTAGTGAACCTTCTGAGAAGCAGGTTAGTTATTTTTGTTCCTTTTCGGGTTGCCCTTTAAGATAAGCATTGTAAAGTTACAGCTGTAAAGTAGCATGGTTTTGGAAAATGTCTCTCCGAGTTAACATAGTACCTATGCCTATGTTAACATAGTGTTAGGCCTGGATAAAGCAGTAGGTCCCAGAAAAAATCTTTTTTTTCCCTCTTTTCCCCCCCTCCAAGTTCCATGTGTCCTACAAAGCAGGCTGCTCAAAAGCCTCAAGCAGTTGAAGCATATTGACATTTGTTTCTTTCCGCTTGGTTTTGAAAGGGAAACTGAAGTACAAAGTTGAAGCAAACCTGAATGATTGAAAAGACAAAATATGAAAATATTAAACAACATTTATAGTAATATTGTTGATCCAGCTGTATGCTAAAGTATTCTTCACTATAAATTTTGTTATTAATTGACTGCTTATCTTTGTAGAATAACTTTATTAAATCTTAATAAATATTAATTTCTGTCAGAAGACCTTAAGGGGACAGGAAAACAAATCTAACTATCAGCTCTGGAAGGCTGGATATTATACTGTGATACACTTTCCAGAACAGGACATTACAATTCTGTGGGATAGGAAGACAATGATGCATGTTAAAGTTGGACCTCGATGGAAGGTGAGCCAAAATGAAAACCCGTGATTTTGTGTAGCTGTGTTGCTAATGAGATCAGTTATCAAATAACTTTTCACCATGACTAACTTTCCCAGCGATATAGCTGTTTATCACAGTGTTCATCTGCCGGCATTTCCCAGGTAAGACGAGATGGAGAACGTGATTTAATGGCTGAATTTCTGAAGAGGAGTGGTTCTAACACGCATGTTTACTCTGTTGCTCCACACACTGCAGCCTTCCAGATATGCAGTGATTCAGCTCTGACTCAAAGTTACTTTGGGGGTGGGAACAGAGGGTTGCTTTTGAGTTACCCAGTTCACTGCATATTTTCATAATTGCTGAAGTCAGTGGAAACATGAAAGACGGAAGCTTTGTAGCACAGATTGGATTAGGCTGATGATGGAACTGCACCCTGAGGTGTAGTAGATGCTGCTGAGATGAACAGATGGAGTCACATCTTGGGTTTAAATTAAGAAAACAAGATACAGGAAAGGATCTAGACAAAAACTGGTATTTAAACCTAACAAGTATACCGTGACAGGGTTCAGCCATGATGCAGGGAAGAATATGAGACTCCTTCTTCTGCCAGTTGCTCTTCACTGTTCCACTCCTACATCATCATCTGGCTTGATGGGTCTGCAACTCAGTCTTTGGGTCCTGGCAGAGTAACCTTATCTGCACATTCAATAATTACATTCCTGCTTTGTCTTAACCATGAACACATGTATCGAGAGGGGGCCTTTTCCAGTAAAAGAAAGTACTCTATGCTAGAATACATATCAGATTTTTTGAAGTGTAAGTCAAAGTTACAATGACCATCTATCTCATCTGGTTTTAAAACAACATCATTATAGACTTTTGAGTCAATAGCCATAAAATGCTTACTTCACATAAAAGCTGATGTATCAGCCATCAATACACATATTGAAAAATAATTATATTTTCGAGTAAGTTACAGGGAGCTGAGTTCTGCAGGTTGCATGCAACAAATACCACAAGCTCTGTTTCCAATGACTGTTTCTTTCAGAGTCTCCTGTTCAGTAAGACAATGTCTGCAGCAGAACTTAAGGAAAAAAAAATAATTAGAGCCACAGCACCCTAGAAATCCAACTCTGTATTTTACTGTTGGCAGAAATATCGTTTTCTGTATGAATGTATATATACTTTTTCCATCAGCAGCACATGCCCCAACACAAAACAGTTGCAGTTGTCTCTTTTGTAAATGCTGTTGCAAATGTTCTTGCTGTTGTGAGCCAAAATTAAAGGCAGCAAGTTTTAGTGACAACAACTAGTCAGGCTTCACAATAATGAGGTAATTAACTTGAACTTTTGGCTTTTGGACTGGATGCACTCCTAAGACTTCAGAAAAAAATATGCCTAGATTCCAGTCCCTTTTCATAGGCAGACTGTAAGAACAGGTTCTGGAATACAGGAAGAAAAAAGGAAAACCAATTTCTATTAAACATTATTTGCAATATGGAACTGTAAGCATAGCAGAGTGTCAGATATTTTCAAAATTTAAGTCAGAGTTGCATTCACCTTTTTCAGTTTAAGAATGTTTTATTATATATGTTATTTTTACTAATTATTGACTGTTAATATATGTAAAAAAATAAATCCTTCTCTTTTAGGGTAAGCTGGCAGGTTTGTGTGGAAATTTTGACAAATACACTTCAAATGATCTGACTACATCAAACAACATGGAAGTAAGAAATGCACAGGTATTTGGAGACAGCTGGGTATTAGGACAGGTAAGTCCCATGTCAAGTAAAAATTTAGAAAAAAAGGGTATAAATTTTGATTTATAAATGAACATGTTATAAGCACATGGTGTACAGGGATTTTGTAAACCTGTGGTCAATGTATAAAAGGACATTTTAATTTCTATCTCTGTAGATGTGAAATGTGTTAATGTCTTACATGATAGCAAACATACTGAATTTAAATGAAACTAAAATATCTCTTTAGGGAAGAAAATATTTTTCCTTACATAAGATAATTATCAAAGCTATCTGGATTCCAATTTTCTACAAAATTCGATACATTGTTTCTGATATATTGGATTCACCCGATTTTAAAAACGATAGTGATTTCTCTGGTGTTCAAGGCATCAAGATGAAAGTAAATAAAAGCTGAATGCTGGGAAAAAAGGTCTGGCAAAAATTTTTTTCTGAACACTGGAGAAAAAAAGGTGATTTTTTTTAGTTACAGTTTGTAAACAGAGGACAAACTGACAAAGCAGTGATGGTGAAGGGGTGAGGCAGAAAAGGCTCAGAACAGCAACACGCAGAACCCAGCATGGAAACTTGGTTTCTGAGAAGGAAAGAGGCCGTAGAGAGTGGATGACCTCAACTGTGCTTTATAACATAGGAGAATAGGTATTTTATTAATATGTGCTGAGAAGATATAAGGTTTTATAGCCTTGTGAACCCCCTGAAACATCAGTATTTGTAAAGCAGTCCCCTAGTACATCTGTGAGAACCAATTTTTAATCTGTTCTCTCCTTGACTCACAGCAGGAAATTGAACCAAAATCTCTCACCTCATGAAAGAGTATGATACCTTCTCTGCTTTGGAGTAAAGATTTTGAAGTTTCTCTCCCTCAGACTCTCCCTTTGGATCTATTTTACTTTATAAAATGTTTAAATTGTGTGAGCACGCAAGGCAAATGTGTAGTATTGCTAGTTATACTGCTCATCTGGGAGGTGGTATGTAAAGACATGTGTAAACACTTTGTATGAAGACTATGAATTTTTCTTTTCCAATTTCTCAGTTCAGTGGCTGCTTTAAAAATACGTGTAGTGTTTGCATAGCACACGAATTTCTAGGATGCTGTGACCTTTGCTTATGCAGCCCAATTTTGCATTTGCCGTTTTCTGGCTATACATATATATTTTTTTTTTTTTTCCCCCTAAATTGTCACGTGATCTTCTGATCTCTGTGGCTGCCTGAGCATTCAGGATCTGAGTTCAATATCGGCCTCACAGGCAGCATGTGCTCACCCAAACTCAACACTTTGTCTGCCTCTGCAGTAAGCACTAGGGACTTTTTCAGAAAGGACCCTTGGCCTTCATAGAGATGTATCCTGGTCATCTTTTCTGCAAACTCTAAATATGATAGCTGGAGGCCTAGAACCCAACCCTGCTACTGGCAAACGTGCTTGCTTTGGCACTGTGAAGCATGGGATGCTTCCAGGGTTTCTCCCTCCTGGGACTGACAGTACATCCCCCAACGGCAGTCAGTGTCCGAGCATCCACGCAGGAGGGCAGTGTAGGTGGGCAACTGCACTGCAGCAGAGGCTGTGCCGGGACACCCCAATGCTGCCTACGGATCCATAATTACCCCCTCATGGGCTTCCCTGCTGCACCAAGAGGGTATGGTTTTGGGTGAACTTGTGTTTTCCGAGCTGAGTGTTGTTTTGTCATATTTTTCTGTTCATTTGTTTTTCTTCTTGAAGAGGGACTGTAAGAGAAGAGCTGTATCTCAGCCATTTTTGAGTTATCACAATGATCTTTGACTCTATTTTTTTTATGGGTTGATCTCTTCCTACTGCTGCTTCTTTATTTGAACTTACAGGGCTAAATCCATCCGTAGTGTGACTCCATTTAAAGTCAGCGCAAAATCACCAGGGATGGATTTGGACCATGTATTTGTTTGTGATGTTATAGTTGGTTGCTCTGGTAATGATTATAATGTGTCTCAAAGAAAACATTTTGTCTTTACGCACTGAGCAGACAGCAGGAACATTTTAGTACTTAGAACAAAACACAAAGATTCTTTTTTTGTGCAAATGTTTTCAATTATAACAACAAATCAGGGAAAGGGGAAGATGAAGAGAGCAATTAAACTTTCTTTTTGTTTTCTGGGTATGCAGATATTGAATTATATGATACTATAGTGTACCTGAATCCACGGTCAACACACCTTTGTATAAATGTCTGTGGTGGTTTTGCTTGTTTTTAAGTGCAAGAGCCCAAATGAAACATTAAGACCGTGTGAGGTACATCAGAGCAAGTTCCCTTATGCCAAAAAGGAATGCTCCATTTTATACAGTGATGTTTTTGCACCTTGTCGCAATGTGGTAAGTTTATTAAATATCCCAGATGTTGTTCTCCTGTGGGAAAATATTAAAATTCCAGTAATTAATTTCTTCTTGACATTCCCCTCAGTCTGAATGCTGTGGAGGGTACAGAGTAAAGCCCTGCAAGTACCTCTGTGTGGGTGGGCTATGTTTGTGCAGTTTCTTGTTCCTTTCAAGACTGGAGCCTAAACATAATAGTGATAACTGAGAGCTATGAGTTAGTAGACTGGATAATCAAGGTTCTGTTCTCTTTAGGTTTTATTTATATCTTTTATTTATGTAGGTAGCTAAATTTTTAAGGCTTTTGTATATATTGTAGAAATCTAAAATAAGCATTTCTGTAAAGCGGCTACAGCTTATGTTAAATGGTTTTATTTTGTTAACTGTCCTGCTCGATATAGAAAGAAATATGAGAAATAGAGATTTCAGCTTCAGAGCTATCACTATTTTTAATTGGCTGACAGCTCACCATCTGCTTATTGTCAAAATTCTGAGGTTTGATGTCCTTGTTTTCTCAATACCTGGCTCAGCCTGGGACTTCAGTACAAGAATTTCCTTAAGTTCAGTCTAGACAAGATGGGGACAATAGTTTGTGTGGGAATCTTTTATTCCGTTTCAGTCTACCCTTTATCAATGCAAGACATGCTCTATACATTTTCCCCTATTTCAGTTTTTAGCCCCCCAGATTTATCAAAGGTAGCATATCGAAGGCTTCTTTACACCTGTGCAAGCAAGAACTATTATGACATTTTGTCTCAGTCTCTTATTTTCTTTATGACTATTAATACTAAATGAGATCATTAGATGTTCCAGCTGAACCTCCTGACTTTCAGGACTGAAGTTTGATATCAACATGGTTAGGAATTTGCCTGAAAAGGAGGTTGCAGTAGTTTAACCCGAGAGATTTATTAATGTTGACTTTAGTTACTATGTAAAGAATTTTCTGAGCATGTGCCTGAGAACATAGTGATGAGTGTATTTTCAAAGTGGGACATAATAAATAAAAATGGAACTTTTTGAGAGTTTTTAAGGAGCTGTATTATTATAACTCATAAAGATGCTTTCTCTTAAACATTCATTTTCTATAGGTTATCCATGCTGTGATTAAAATCTGCAAACATTATGCCAAAAATTTAGCATAATTACATTAAAAAATGCATGTTAGTTGCAAAACATGTCGTTCAATTAGTAATCAAGTATTTTCACATGCACATATCTGTTTTGTATGGGACAGCCTGTAAAGCAAACGTTTCAGGTGCTTTTACAACCTATGCATTAGCATGTGAAAATATGACTCACAAATGTGACGTAAAATGACCTCCTGCCAAGGATACCTGCAGCTGACTGCTGGCTTAACGGGTGCTGAACTGGGTACCAAGAAAAAAAAGCCCAAGCAGAGACTGATGCTGGGGACATGGAACGAACAGAAGGTGTAGATGTGGATCTCAGGACATGCCTGGAGCAGTGCTCTAACACTCATTCCCACTGTGCAGATCCTGCTGTGCATGGAGGCAAGCTCCTGCCCATGGAACAGGCAGCCTCAGAGTTCAGCTGAGGCTGGAAACCCCTGTTTTCAGGGAGACAAAACCTTGCGTCCCTGGCTGGCAGTGACTGATGGATTGCAGTTGCCCAGCTAAGCGCTGAACTCAGCAGGGGCTGAGGAGCCTTAACGCTTGCAGAAAAAAAGGTCTTCATAACTCCTGAACTCAGCAGGAGGTTTGACCCAAGGCTCCCAGTTTGTCACAACAGCAGGATGTTGCTGACCCATGAAGAGATGCTGTCCTGCAGACATGAGACAGAGGTTGAGCTCTTTGGAGCCAATTTGTGGTTTGGTGGTTCCTGTGAAGCTATTACAGCCATTTTCTATAGAGCTAAATCTCATGCCCCACCCCAGTGGTATCCCTATTTTCAAAATAAGAAAAAGAATGAAAGCAAATGGCATCTTTCTCCACTGAAGGCAGAAAAACAGCATTTGTATCCCTGCCAGCTTCTAGCAACCACCAGCTGAGAAGCTGTCTACATGTTAGATAAGTGCTGCTTTGTTACTGTGATGGTATTTCTGCAATCTGATGTGTGCCATTTGAGTGCTCTACAACTGAGCTAGACCAGAGTCTAAACCAAAGAAAAGCATTGCTTTAAACATTCCATGTGTTGAATAAGAACACTGTTTTGGAAATATTGCTCAACATTACAAAAAATATGATCAAAATCCAAGAAATAGTGTATTGTGTAAAACCAGAAAATAATGTGATAGGATTTTAGAGTGAGGACGTGGTTTCTGATCTAATGAAGGTTTACAGGCAAGGTATATTAAAATCTTGGTAAATGCAGAAACATTTTTCTGCAAAATGTCACCAGCATGCTCAAGCTTTCTCACACCAAAACCCCTTCTACAAATTATTACTCTAATTACTTGGTAACCAGAGCTGTAGCTCCTTGCTGTTGTTCATACAAAACTGACAGGATGACTATAGATGGCAGCATTTGCCTTATAAAACCAGAACTGCCAGCTTCAATATACTCCTCAAAATTAATGAACAGCAAATGTGTGGACAGACATACTTAATAACAGTCACCGATTGAAATTTTCTCTTGGCCTGTAATGTAGGTACCAGCTGATAATTCGAAGTGTACTTTTTGTATAGGAATGTACCCAAACCTTAGAAAATACCTATTTTTGTGTTAAATACTTTCAGTCAACCCAGAGGTGGTACTCCTGCTAAAAATGGTGCAACAGGAACTTGTACAGCTCATGCAACTAAATCACCAGCCCTCTTTTTTCCTTCCTTCTTTTTTCTCCCCTAGATTGATGTAACTTCTTTTGTGAAAAATTGTCACACAGATACATGCAACTGCAATCTTGGTGGGGACTGCGAGTGCTTGTGTACCAGTATTGCAGCTTATGCCCACAAGTGCTGCCAGCAAGGAGCAGTGGTTCACTGGCGATCTCCTTCGCTCTGTGGTATGTACCTGGATTGGCCTCACACCAGAACTCATCTTTGAGGCACCTTCGCTCTTTTGCTGCCCAGTAACAGAAATATGCCAGAAGCAAGTGGATAAAAATGTTCTTCTTCACATTTCTCAAGCTGTTTGTGTGTTAGCTGTTAGTCTTACACAGCCAGATTTGCTGTCTTATTGAAGACAACTGGCTGTACTCAGGGTGCGCCAGCACAGAGACTGTTGGAAAGACACTGGTCTACCAGATCTGAGGTACGTCCAGTGGTCTGTGTAGGGCTGCAAAAAGATTCTGTCCATTCAACTTTTCATTGACGGTAAGAAGCATTCTTGGCTGTAGAATAATTCATGCTTCAGGTCTGCTGTCATGGCACATCTATTTAAATACAGCTGTATATCACTGAACAAAAGCCTAAGGAAATAAAGTCACTGAAATACATTATGGGAAATTAAGCTTCCTCTCATGAAAGTAAACTTTACACTTTTAGGATGCAGATATGCATAGATTCTGCTGTTACTTGGTAATAATAATGTGCTTGTTTTCTTTTTCTTTTAGCTTATGACTGTGAATATTACAATCAAGGTATGTAGTATTTGATATTGCTGTCTTTGATTCATCCTCATATTTATGTACCTTGCTGAATACACTTACTCTTCATGTTTTCTAGCATACCAGCTAGCTATATGCTAGAAACAAGTCTGTACTTCCCAGTTCCAAAATTGAATCCATTTTTATAAAGCATTTATTTGCAGATAATTCCCCACATTGACCACTCTAGAATACAGAAGGCATCTCTGAAGTACTGTTTTATCATCTTTCTTTCTGTATGATGCTATTTTGAGATCATTATTTTACACACACATGCACGCCCACCTCTATTTTGTTTCTCCTTTAAAAATGAATACTCAAGAGACATTATTATTATATCGGTTCACTCAAACTAACCCTGGAAGAAAATCATAAACATTTCTCTCTTTCACAGGTTAGAATGATTTTTACTTTTTTTTTTTTTTTTTGTACTCCTCATTTGGGTATGTGAGTTTAATGAGCTCAGCAAAGTTAGCAAAAGAAATCCCCATGGGCCTTTCTGCTTTATGTCCAGGGACAGAGGCAGCATGGAATCAAACATCATAGTTGTAAGCAAAACAACACATCTTGCATGTCAGATTAAATATGATACAATGCTCACTGCAAATAAAACCCTTCATAGCTTGTGCTGAGAAGAACTTCTGTCAGCTGCAGCAGTGTTGGAGGTTCTCTCTTTCCTGTTCTCCCCATTCCCTAGGGCAGGATCACATAGTCACAATCCCTCGAGCTCACTGGACCTTCAAATCCATTAGAAAGGAGAGATGACTCGTAGGAGCAGCCTGGAGTGTTGTATATTATTTTGTGACACATTCCTTGTTTAATATCATTATGTCGTTATACTGACTTCTTCTCTCCTGTTCTGGTATGGATAGCTAAAATACTGTTCTTCTGTGCAACATCTCATGTATTACTTGAGATTTGTCCTATATAAACACAAACAGACAATCCTACATTAGTAAGGAATTCAAATGCTGACACGTTAATGCGCCTGTTAGAAGGTTATACATGGTTATTACCATTTGAATTCTCACTTCACTGAACTAATTGCCTTTGGCACAGGGAAATTCAAGTCCTTTTCTGCAAAAATTATGGAGTGGATATGATGCATCTCTGCTGATACTGAGTTGAGATTAAACAGAGTAATAGTTAATATGCTATGATTTTTGGAAAAAAATAAAAAAGCCTCATAAATTTTATGAACATTTGTCACACTATGCAATTATTTTCCAGGTTTTCAGTCTGAAGTGGCTTACTTTGTTTTATTTTTCTTTCTTTCATTGAAATATAAAAGAGATTGCTCAGGTTCAATTTAAAACTCAACTAAATTAATTGATGGGCTTTTTCTTTGACTTGGTATATGTTAGAACATTGCTTCTAGTTTTAATGAGTGAAGTCAGTGGCCCAGCTGTGTTGAATGATCTTAGTAATCCCTAATGTCTCAATTAATAACCTCATCATATTCAGTGTGGGGGTGGATTAATGTACCATGCAGCATATCTTGGCAGTCAAGGAGATGCTCTAGAAAGATGTTACCTTGTGCTTGTACTGTAAATTTCAGAACTGGGACCTATTATATTTTGAAATTTATAGGTTTCATGCACAGGTCTCACAAGTATTGTACTGTAAGGAACATTTCCTTAGTATGAGAATGGTATTCATTTAACAGACTCAATTCCTGTGGCATCCTGTCTTATACTTGTCATACTGTATACATATACATACATATACATACATATACTGTGCATGTTCTCAGTGGGGAGCAAGATATTGAAAAGGAAGGGAAATGACTAAATGCAATGATATGAGTGTGACTTTTGATACATCTTTTTTAGTGACTTTCATCCTATAATGAGCATCACATAGCAGATGGTTTTTTTTCCCCTCCACAGAGTCTAGCCTAGTCCAGTAACAGCATGCAGATCTTGCTGGGTTTAGCTAAATTCCCCTCATTTCTTTGCAATAGGGAATTTTGTCTTATTTAAAAAGTATAAGGTATACTGGTTTTGGTTTGGATGGAGTTAATTTTCTTCATATAGTTAGTAAGGTTATATATTTTGGATTTGTGATGAAAATAGTGTTGATAACACACCCATGTTTTAGCTACTGCTCACAGTGTCAAGGCCTTTCCTGGTTCTCACACACCGCCCCACCAGCAAGTAAGTTGGCAGTGTACAAGGAGCTGGGAGGGAACACAGCTGGGACAGCTGACCCCAACTGCCCAAAGGGATGTTCCATACCATGTGACACTGCAGTGGTTCCGCCCCCCCCCCCCCCCCCCCCCCCCCCCGGCGGAATGCCAGGTGCCCACCAAAACCACTCTATCACTCCGCTGCTCAACTGGACAGGGGAGAGAAAATATAACAAAAGGCTTGTGGGTTGAGGCAAGAATAGGGAGATCACTTGGCCATTACCATCATGGGGAAAACCAGACTCGATTTGCAGGAAATTTGTTTAATTAATTACCATTCAAATCAGAAAAACACTTCCCCCCCCCCCCCCCCCTTCCCAGGCTTAAGTGAATTCCCAGTTTCCCTGCGTCCTCCCCCTGAGTGGCACAGGACAACAGGGAATGGGGTTTATGGTCAGTTCATCACATGTTGTTTCTGCTGCTCCTTCCTCCTCACACTCTTCCCCTGCTGCAGCGTGGGGTCCTTCCCACAGGAGACAGTTCTCCATGAACTTCTCCAATGTGAGTCCTTCCCACAGGCTGCAGTTCTTCACAAACTGTTCCAGTGTGGGTCCCTTCCATGGGGTACAGTAATTCAGGAACAGAATGCTAGCATGGGTCCCTCGCTGGGTCACAAGTCATGCCAGCAAACCTGCTTTAGTGCATGCTTCCCATGGGGTCACAGCCCCCTTCGGACACCCCCCTGTTCTGGTGTGGGGTCCTCCATAGGCTGCAGCAGGACAGCCTGCCTCACCAAGATCTTCACCACCAGTTGCAGGGGAATCCCTGCTCAGGTGCCTGGAGCACCTTCTGCCCCTCTTTCTTCACTGACCTTGGCCGTCTGCAGAGTCGTTGTTCTCACATAGTCTCACTCCTCTCTCCCGCTCGTGCAGATTTTGGGGTTTTTTTCTTAATCTGCTGTACCAGAGATGCTGCCACTGTTGCTGATTAGCTCAGCCTTGGCCAGTGGTGGGTCCATCTTGGAGCTGGCTGGCATTGGCTCCATTGGACATGGGAGAAGATTACGGCATATTCTCAAAGAAGCCACCTGTGTAGCCCCCCCCACTACCAAAACCTTGCCACACAAACACACTACAGATGTCATGCTCAGCAATAAAAAAAGGGGGGAAAGTTTGCTGGGGCTAGTGTTGGTCAGGGTCCAGCTGGGCATCGGTCAGCTGGTGGCAAGCAATTGGGGTTTTTTGCATCACTTTTCTTGGGTTTGTTTTCCTTTGTTTCTTTGTCTTTTTTAACTTACTAAGCTCTCTTTATCTCAACGTATGAGTTTACAAGTCTTTTCAGTTATTTCCCTCTGATTCTCTTGGGGAGCAGAGTGAGCGAGGGGACGTGTGGTGCTTAGCAGCCTGCCAGGGTTAAAGTCAAGCACAGTGGCGTGCATGTTTTCACCATCAAGTGGCAGCAGAACACCTTTCAGGACTAGGATGGCTCCTCTGATTCTTTTTTTGTGCTGCATGATGTCAAACTGTTGATTATTTATGGAAACTTTATCAATTACAGCTCACTTCTGCTTTTTCTCAAGTCATAGGCAAGATGTTGGGTAATATGTAGGGATAAGCGTTCAATGATTTAGAATAAAGAGCCTTTTTAAGATACATTGTCTCACCACTTCTTTGAAAGTCGTCATTTTGTGGCAAGCTTGTGGGCTTCATGTGTATATGAGCTCCAACATATTTTCTATATAAAACCAGTAGTTATTTCATGCAGTTTTCTTCAGAAATTGATGTTTAACTTCTAGCTGAGCTAAATCTCATTATTATGAGAATTCCTTCCCTCTGGGAAGAGTCATATTTGAAAGGAGCTGTCTTAGGTTGGGAAGGGGTTCAGTCTTTTCACTGTAAGGATTAAAAGCTTTCACAGAACTTACACATTTTGTTTCTTACTCACAAGGCGAGGTTTTAGGAGTGTGCTGCTCTTGGTTCTTTCAATGCGATATAGTGGCAAAGATGGATGCTGTTGTATCTGGATGAATCCCTGCGAGCCTTTCCAGCCCAGCAGAAATAGCTCCAAGGGTTTGCTGAGGGGCATGGTTAGGCCAGCACTATTTTGGCAGTGGAACCAGCTGAAGCTGTTGTCACTGTTACATCGGCATGAGCTTTTGAATGATGATGTGGTAAATCAGACTGGAAAAATCAGCTGGTAATTTTTCAGCTGGACCACTTCACTGCTGAAGGACTTAGGATGGCATAGTACATGGGCAGTAGGGGGGTAGAAGTGAGTGGTTTGTGGGAGAGGAGGAACTAGACAGCTTCTTAAGCAATATTGCTGCCAAAAGTTGAATTACAGCTGAATTTGAAAACTGTTTTGTGGAGGGGAATTTCCTTGTAGATCTTAGAGTAGCTTCAGTGTCTATTTGGGGAATAATATTAAAGTTGCTCTGTTGTTCTTTCAAAGTGTAGAAATAAGGACTTGTAAAAGACTGCAGACCATACCAAAGCAGCCCAGATTGCTTTCTTATGCAGGTCATTTTGTGAGGACAGCTACCCACATTTTTTTGTGTTCGCTTTGTATCTGTCGTATTCCGGGCAGCAAGCAAATAAGGGAGTACACTGAACAGATAGATACAGACCAGATCCAGCATAATACCTTGAGGCACTGAGCTTAGTATTTGATTCTAGGGATGGTGAAATATTTAAGGCAATATATTATGTCAACAAAGACTTAAGTTTTGTATGTTATACAAGAAAGATTTTTCTTTTTCTGTTTGATTTTTCTTCCCTTAGGTCTTGGTGAAGGACCCTATATTTTGGCAAGTTATGGAGAGAACGACACAATTATAGGAGCCAATGTGTCCAGTAGAAGGATATTTCCTCTGCCTAGAACTGGAGCATATGAAAATGTATTTTTCAGTTTCATGATTACTCCAGGTCTTTTCAAAGATAAAGATTTATGTAAGTGTTTTCAACAATTTTTCTAATGGCAATTCATATTTTTCAAACTATAGGAATTATTTTTCCTGCATCTTCTAAATTAATCGATATATTTTTAGTTATTAGAATAAGTGAGGATTAAGTAGCCAATTTAAAAATTGAGGAGGAATACTGATTTTTTATTTTTATTTTTTTAATATTGGAAAACCCCACTGTCAGCTTCAAAGCTGACTTTTCGAAGATTGTTTTTGGAATATTGCAAAATACAAGTGAATAGAATTCCTTTGTGAAAAAAAAAATAATTAGTTTTTATATAATTGGAAACTGAAAAATTTGTATCTAGCAAATATCAACATGGAAGGTATATGCAGGATTTTTTTGTCTCCAGTAAAATCACTTCTACTTTATCTTTTCCTCTTTTTCATGACTTTCAGTGGGCTATAATATGTGCAACTTAGAACAACCAATCTGTCTCCTGCATTGTTAGTGAGCAGCATCTCTACACAATGTAGAAGGGAGTTTCTTAGGTGAACAGCTATTCCTAAGCTCTATTTTTCACTCACCAGAGACTGATCCAAACTATACAAACAAAAAGAAATATGTATTTTTCCTTCTTCATATATACTCCTGTCTTCATATGCATTGGGTTTGTGCCAATTGACTCAATACAGATTTTTTCAATGCTTTCTCATGGATTTTAATTAGTTGAAAAAAACTCATACCCTCAAAAATCAACATAGAGAAAGGCTGTCTTCACTGTAAGATTTGAAACTATAGTCACAGTTGACAGTTTTGCAATGGAGAAGTTAGGGTTTTAGATATGATTTTGAAATAAGAAAGTACATAGAACAGAAGAATTAATTCAGTCTCGTCAGTTCTCCAACTGACATAAAGTGGAAGTAAAACATTCATTATATCAGTGCAGTACACATGTAGTTTTCACATCTGTAAGGAATAAGATAGTATTAACCTAGATTAAAGATACTTCAAGATTTTGTTCAATTTGAAAAACAAATATGAAGTCAGTCTTTGTCTGAGTTCTTAAGTTTTCAGAGAATTTTCTCTACCTTTGATTTTTGACATGGGTAGAGCAAATAGAGGGTTGAGTCTTTTATTTGGCCGCAGATTTTCTTACTGTATGGCTCGATATGACTGTAGGTAAAAAAAGCTTGACCTCAAGGTGAAGTAATGCATGTTCTTACAGTATATGCATGATGTTATTTGCTATTGGAATTTTGGTACAGTGAACTATCAGGCAATTGTCCAACTTTGATAAAAACCTTCCAGTTTGAGACTGCTTATGAATCATTTTGAAGGCTGGTAGCAGTAAGCTGAATGTAGTTTTGATCTAACTGATTAGTTGTCTGGTGGCCCTGGAATATGTGATCTCCTTTAGACCCTGCATTTCTAACTTTTTTTTGTGTTACATACAGCTGATTTTTTTTTCGGTGAAAAGCATTTCTATAAAAGGAGCCACTTAACAGCCAATATAGAGATTTTAATCTCACTTTTAAGTTGTTTTCTCTGAAAATCTTACCTTTTTTTTTCTTTTTCTTCTGTGAAAGCTCTCTCTCTTGTTTCCCTTGAATCTGCTGAAAGACCAAACTACTTTCTGTACGTACACGACAATGAAACCGTTGGGTTGGAACAGTGGCAGGCAAGTGCCTCCTTTCGGAGACAGGCCACCTTCTTCCACCACCAAGGTCTCTGGAGTCCAGGGCTCAGTGCCTTCGAACTGCACAGTAAAAAAGGCTTTTTCATCATTCTTACCTCATCTGGTGTTAAAGTGGCAAAGTATGATGATTCAGAAGAATTCAAACGTTTGAGTAGCTTTAGTATTGAAGGTAAATTTTGCATAATGCCCAGGGATAAGTATGTTTTTTTCTGCTTGCCTTCAGAGGACTTGTCTTTCATCAGCAATAGTAACAACTTTTTATCCTATTTAAAATTATTATTCTGTCTTTGTCTTCCATTCTGCCTCCAAATGCTATTATTTTCTAAGTTTTGTAGCTATGATGATCACTTTATCTTTGAAATATATTTTCATTGTTTTATTCTTTCAAAATGAATGTGGCATGTCACAAAAAGATGCATGTTAATATTTTGTTAGTGAGCTATAGATAGCTGTAATTTTAAATGAATGGGGTAACTGTATTGGTTCTGCAACGAGCAGTACCTTCACCACGTTTAACTGATTTTTAAGGTTTTTAAACAGAATATATTGTAAAAGTGAGTAGCTGTTTGTATCCTTGGAGCTTCGATGTCTTTTAACTTAATTGAATGTCAAATACTTCAAACTGAAAATGAGCAAAACCTCACCTATTTAAAGTTCTTAAGAATTACTGTACTTAGTTTTTATTTTTTCATTTTTTGGAAAAACCCAATGTACATTATAGAAAAGGCTACAAATTTATAGCTTTTTGACTACACAATCAATAAATAATATCTTTTCCTTCTTCCTCAGAACTCAGTGCGTCTGTGCCTTATAGAAGAATGTGTGAATGGCGATACGAATCCTGTGCTAACCCTTGTGTTAAAACATGCAGTGATCCTGAAGGAATAGCATGTAAATTCCTTCCTCCGTAAGTAAAATTAAGCTCATATTGCTACTGTAATTTTTTTGTAATACATGTATACCATATGTATTCTGAAAATTACTGCAGCTGTCATATCTATTCCTTTCCACTCATTCAAATGTCAGTATCACTCTTGTGAGCAACTCTCAGAAGTCACGTGAAAATATCCGTAACAAGCCTCCCATTTCCCACAGTATACATTCCTGGTTACATGTGATCTTCCAACAGAAGAATAAGCGGGTTTGCATTTAGCTCAGGGGTTAGCTTCTGGTAGTTGTTAAGTAGAAAGCTATTAAATTAAATCAAGGCTATTCCCTTCTATGGATTGATATTCACATCCTACATCAGCATCCCATGATGCTGTAAATGACTGTATCTTTCTGGTGTTTACAAGACAGAGAGCAAAACCTGTAGGAATAGTACGGGCGGACTATGCCCTCTCCTGTCAGGGGAAGGAACTTTATACTAAGAGATGCTCATTGGTGTGACCGTGAGGGATTTCACACGGCTGATGTTATCTTGTTACTTAGTAACAAGATTTCCTGCCTCCTCAGATCTTTGGCAGCTATGGAACCACAGCAAACTAAAAGAAAAAATGCCTAAAACCTCAAGGTGCGAAATCGGGTGGAAAATTGTATTTTAAATTTCAGGCTACCTCCCTAGGCATACGTAGTTTATGATTAGGAAAGTTAGTAATATTGCTGGTTTTCTCTGTTGGTATTCTTAGTTTTTTCCGTATAGGCATACTGGTTGTTCATATCATGATTTTCTTATTAAAAATCTCCCAAAAATGGAAAGTAAGGGAATTGATGGACTTGTCTACACTCTCCTGTGCTGAAAGTGCACAAGAATGAGACTTTCTATGGAATCTGTCTAAGTATTTTAACATCTCAAACGTACATATTTGGGTAAAATGGCAGTCTCGTAGAAAAGTTCTTCATCCTATGGAAAACCTTTCTGCTTAGGAATCTGAATTTCCACCTGGTTGTGGAAGAAGAATGGTCCAAAGTTATCACATTTGTCAGCCTATGCAAAAAAATGATTAACAATATAGAAACAGAATTGTGCTGTTCAATGTCTTTTTGACCTTAAAAAATGCCTCAAAATGCTGTCTTCACCATTACCTTGGAAACTTCTCAGAACTCTGATGGGGAAGACATTCAAATGTTTCATTTTGCCAGAGTAAAATAATAGAAGATTATTTCTACCATGGTTTTAGAATTAACTATACAATATTTTAAAGGGTTGAAGGATGCTTGCCATACTGTCCCAAAAACATGATCCTTGATGAGGTCACACTTAAATGTGTCTATCCAGAAGACTGTAAGTATGTTTTATTATATTAGTCTAACCCTATAAATCACTCCAGAGATCACAGGAAATATTTTAATCAAATGTACATAGATTTTTTTTATTAAATGCTTTACCAGAACATCCTTCTCTTGAAGAATGTATCTGTAGGACATAGACTCCATTTCCAGTCATCCAAAATAGATCTCCTATATCCAAACAAGCCGTTTCTAAATCTGAATTCTTTAATTTGTTTAATAGTGTGTTAAATGTAACCTTTTGTGATAGTGTTATACTCACCACAAGTATGTTTAACTATATACTGCTAGCATATCATATGTATATGAGAGAAAGATCCCAAATGGAAGAAATACTTCTGCGGTGAAAAGTTCAGACTTTTCAGTTGACAAGCTACCACTAACAAATTCAGTACATCTATTTGGTAGTTTTTGATGTGTGAAGTTAGCATATAATTTGCTTATTTTGGGTATATAATATTCTTTTAAAATAGCAATTACATTTTAATTCTGTCTCTTATTTTACTTTACAAGTTTTGAATTAAATACATTATGCTTGATATTTGCTAGTACAAAGTTATCTCATATACTATACTACCTTCCAAAATCATATTTATTCCAAATATTTTACTATTTTGGATTTACTAAATTTCCCATGGAATACCCATGTTGCTTCAAAACTGTTCTGCAAAATCAAGGGCTTCGCTAATAATAAAAAATTAGCGACTTCATTTGCAAAGAAAATTAGAAAAATTATTGAGTTAGCTGAGTTCCTCAAAGTAATCAGGGAACCTAGAACCATTGGCAAGTTATCTTCTCAGCAAAATGATGCTCTGATTTGCTAATATTTCAGTGGCTTTTGAGCAGAGATAGATGTTGCTATTTTGCTTTACCAATAATCCATATAAGATAGTGAAACATGCATTTTTCCTTTCAGGCATACCTGTAACACCTACAGAATCAGCAATTGGAACAAAACCTTCATTGCTAATCTCTCACACGGGTGCTACCATGGAGAGATTTCCTCAGACACCTCCTTTATTTGTTACTTCAGGGACTGAGTCAACTCATACTGGTGTGACAGACAAAATAACCATGAAGGCAAACACAACTTTAAGGGGAATGAATATATCAGCAGAGGCCATTACAGACTTTCATTCATTGGAAGCATCTAATGCTGCCACCTATTCAACATTTTCATTACCAAGTACAGTGGAGCCTTCTGATGTACTTCACAGCACAGCCAGCCCTACTGTCCTTTCCAAACTCATCTCTTCAACAGATTTTCCAACTGCTCTTCAAGCACCAGCAGTCACATCACATACTGTCAGTTCTACTGCATCTGTAACTTTACCCATTACAATAGCAACTAAACCAACCGTGCTCAGTGCAAGTCCTATTCCAACACATTCTGCATTATTAACACCCATGTCCCTAGTGGCAGATCCATTTCCGCTCGAAATGTTAACCACTCAGTTAGGAACTGTTCCCCCTAACTCAGCATTAACGACTTTAACCTTCAAGCCACCTTTTGTTACTTCTGAGCTGCCCATAGGGATTGGGAAGAGTAGGAGTCCTTCAGTAAGTCATTCTAAGGGAGCAGCAGTATCCTCTGAAGTGTCTTTGCCTGCTTTGCTGGCTGGCAGAACAACTGTCACAAGACCTGTATTTCTCCTAGGTTCACAGCTGACACTAAGCACACCTACTTCTCCTATATCTAGTTTGTCTGTTAGAACTAGGTCTGGCACTGGTCAAGCTGCAGTTCGCCCGACACCCTTTCCTGCACTGACTTCAACTGCTCCTCATATTCCTATGACACCTAGATTTGCAAGCCTGGAGACAAGTTTTCCTCAATTAATCACAGTTTCATATTTTGAAACAGCTAAACTCTTGTCTAAAACTTCTCTGATATCATTAAATGCAAGTTCTTTAACTAGTTTTTTTCCAAAGCCATTTCTACCTTCAGTGGAAATTCCAGTGACTGTTCCCAAGCAGACATCTCCATTAGTAAAAGGCAGTGTTTCTGCTGCTCTGCCCATAAGGAGTGTATCTTCACCTTAGGTTGCTTCCCAAATCCCTATAAACACTTCTTTGAGTTCTTCTGTAACATGCACAGTATCTATACCAGTGCATTCTCTGACTAACTCTCTGAAGCCCAAAGCTATGGCAGATGTCACTGTTGCTTCCAAAAAAGTACTCTTCTAGTCAGTCCAACACTCTCTGATATGTCTGTAGCAAGGAAAGCTTCAACAGAAAATAAATACATGATGCATACTGATTCCTTTTTGGTCTCATCCATTTCTAAAAAGCCAATAAAATCCATTATGACTACAGTCTTCCCCCTTAAGACATTTTAATTACCTTTAAATGCCACATTAATAACCACTTCAGAAATTACAGAGTACCCAAGCAGTTCACACACGGAATTGAAAACTGACTCTGTGGCACAAAGTTCAGGCACTTTCATTCCCAAAGACCCTTCTCTTACAAAGTTGTCATCTTTATCTACAATCTCATTATCAACATCAGTACCATCTTATGTGACATCTCATATTACAAGTTCTTAATTGATTCCCATTGTCAGTAGGAAACCATCATTAACACAAAATATAACTGCTACCCAAATATCAGTTTCATCTCTAGATACAGAAGAAACTTTAAAAAGTCCAGTTACAGACTTTCCAACTTCTTCTATAGATTTTTCTACATTCACTTTAAACCCTTCTACGAGCCTTTCAGCAGCACTAAAGATACCTATTGTAATGCCCTCTTTACTAATGCCTACAGCTCCTGAAACCATTTTAGAAAGCCAGTCCAGTAGGGTCCCTATGTCTTCACCTCCTCCTAAGACCACTCATATCTCTACTGTTTCTCTAGGAAAACAGAGTTCTTCGGT
The DNA here is from genome assembly GCF_963210335.1 of Falco punctatus. Classification (NCBI taxonomy): domain Eukaryota; kingdom Metazoa; phylum Chordata; class Aves; order Falconiformes; family Falconidae; genus Falco; species Falco punctatus. Next base: position 61,805,984 of record NC_137585.1, read on the forward strand.
AAGTTCTTCAGAAGAAGATGGAACAATATCAGCCATATCAGCTGGAATCATCACTGAATCCACTACACCATTGATCATGAACACTACAGGGAACACTACATCCTTAAAAGCACCTTCTGTTTTTGCAAAAATACTGCCTAGCTCTTCAGCCAGTTTGCTAGTTGCTTCTGGCACTACTGTAGTCTCTAGGATTACTACAAAAACCACTGATTCTTTTGTTGCTGATTTGGAGTTTTATATGGCTTCAGCTTCAGTTCCTACCACCACAGAAACACCTGTGCCTGTGTCACACAAATTTTTATTTACATCTGCAGTGACTCAAGCCTCACAGAGTGCTAAAGAAACTCCCAAAATTATGATCATGAAAACAACTGGTACTACAAGTCCATTATCACAGATGAAGAGTACCTCATTTACAGCTTCAGAAGTTAAATATGCAACCTCATTTGAAAGAACTGTGGATGGTTTTGAAAGTGGCCAGACTTCACATGAGGAGAGAAATGATACCAAGACAAAGTCACCCACAACTGAGAAGTCTTCCTTGCCTTATTTGACAGTAACTGCAGTTCAGAGTGTGGCTTTTTCAAGAAATACCACCTCAGTAAAAAATCTCTCTCTTTCTGGAGTCCCAGATGTAACAGCATCAGATTGGTCCAAAATCCCAACACAGAAAAATATTAAACCTTATTTCAGTTTATCAGAGCCCACAGAACTGCAGACCAGAACTATAATAGATTTATCTCATTCTAGTGGTGGAATGGTGCTGACTTCCTCTTCAGAGCCTGTGGAGACACAAACTTCTCTGGCAAGCGCAGAAAGAATGACAGCTGTAGCTGACAAGGCTTCCTTTGATACAATGATACATGCACTGATGTCTACATCTTCTGAATGTGTGGTATGATCAGTTTTACTTGCCCCTATGTGTTAAAATATATATTGGTTTCCATACATTTTGTTATGCTATGCGTGTAATACCAGAGATTTTAAATATCTCCTATTTTTGTGTTTCTTTGTATATTTTAAAATACTCAGTTATTCTTAGAGGATTGTTGTATCACTGCTCTTATACTGCCCTGGTACATTTTGCAACTTGGATGTATTGCTCTGCAAAAACCCCACCTTTCAAAGCTATGTGCTGATTCTAGATAGCGAAATATATTTGAGGTGCAGAAAAAGCCGTAATCCATGGAATTTTTGGATTTCTGCATAATCTCACCCCATCTTTCTTTTTTTTCTATTTGTTTCTTTGTCATTGTGTTTAAAATTATGGATGATTCTGTATTTTTTTAAATGCTTCAGATTATTACTGAATATAACATGTAGCCTTAATGCTTAATGCTGTACATAGGGCACTCCCCCAAAGCTAGATGGAACAGGAAGGCTGTGGGTGAATGGACATCACTGTCACCTGTTACTACCACATGAAAGCAACTAATTCCAAAATAACTGATGAGAGGTCACACAGATTTGGTGATTCTGTCTCAGAGCAGGGTGATGAACGCGTAATCACTTGGACTTCATAAGGGCAATAAATGTAAAGTTGATTCTGGTTGTTTTTTCCGTATATGACAGCCCAGATACCTTGAACCTGTCGACAAATGTAGCCAATATGTGTGTGTTAATATGGGTTGGATGCTATACAACCTTTCAAGGAACTGCCCTAAGGATGTGCAGAAGCCAGACTGTGGATTTCGAGGAATGCCAGTTCAAGTTAATACTGATAGTTGTTGCCCAGAATGGGAATGTCCCTGTAAGTCACTCTTTTATTTTTAAATACAACATAGAGCCTTGATCTGTAAATTTCGAGTAACAAATTAAGGGTTTATTACAGTGGGACTATGAGGTTGAATACTGGAAAGAATTTAAAAGAGCTGTTTATCAACAAAACAGAATGAAATATACTGAATACTCTGGTACCTTTGAATTAACATTCAAGAGAGTAAAAATATTTTATTTTTAATAAAAACATTGAAATGAAATCTGTAACATGAACATCCATTTTCCATCTGAGACTTTTCAGAATTTCTATTGTAGAAATGTTGATATTTCAACATTTTGTGAAGGAAAATCAAATACTGGCATTTTCTGAAAGACAGAAGCCCCAAATTTCAGTTAGCTCTAACTACAATTTTTACTCATGCTTGGAAACTGCAGGAATTGGCAGGTGACTGTCTGCAAAGGGAACAAAAGGGCCAAAGAGCAGTCAGCTTAAAAACTTTGTATCATTATTGACACCAATATCACACTTTTAAATATTTGTCTCAAGATAAGATGGATCGGTCTCTCATTATCAGTATCTCAAAAATATGCCTATTTCAATACATATATTTTTTCTCACAATGTACAGATTCATTGACCTTGCCTGTAGAACACTGACTAAGTGAAAATTTTCACCAATTTAAGCTTTCCCCCCTACGCTGGGCACATAGCAGTACGTTAAGGTATTTCCACTGAGTAACATAAGACACTCACTTCTGCTTACAGCTCAGTAAGCTGTCTGCAGATCAAGGTCATCAATGTATAAATGAATGTATGTATGAAAGCAAATATTACTAAAACTGCAAGGTTTTATTAATGCCCAGTATTCAGTTCTGTGGTAACCTCATTAAATGACAGTTCTTTTTTAGGTCAATGTTCTGTACTGTCTGAACTGAGTGTTATTACATTTGATGGAAACAACATAGCTCTCTGTAATATGGCTTCCTACATTTTAGTCAAGTTACCAGCAGAAATTATTGTTGCTCATATTGAAAAATGTCCTGCTAATCAGGTAAGATTCTTGCATTTCCACAATAATTTTAAGTTTCTTAAATTTTTGTGTTATAGGTATGAAATTCTGCAAAAATGTATCACTTAGAACTTTCCAATAAAAGTCATACTCATTGAAAAACGTCAAGTTACTTAATTTTCAAGGACCATGCTTAATCATGCTGTCTAGATAAAAAAATAAATATCTCAGGTTAAATAGTAAATGTCATATTATTTTATAAGGAAATTCAAATGTAGGTTCCTTTTAAATTGTCAAGGGTGACACAACTTCTGAATCTACATGTCTCCTTTCAGGCTCTCCACCCACAAATCTTCTCGAGGCCTTGAATTTATACTTTAAAATATGGCGAAAATACTAAAATATTTTGAATACTCACAAAAATATTTTGTAGTCATTTTAGGAAGGTACTAATGAGTTTGGGATTAGTGTGACAAGTTGTTCTTTGTAGTTGTCTAACTCTCTGTATTGCCTACAGTGGGGATCCAGCCACTTTATTTTTAGACTACCAGTTTAGCTCAGATCAGTCTCATCCTTAGAATCTGTACATACATTTCCTTTGCATCGTCCACAGTCCTAATTTATGCAGCCCTTGAACAATTGGCTTTTATTTCCATCTTTGGTTTGTGGGTAAAGTTCCTGATGAGGATCTTCATCAGGCTTCTTTCCTTCCCATCCCTATTTGATCTTTTATCTACTCTCACTGGGCAACTGTACAATTGCTTTTTAAGTCCCGAGTCTTATACGTTTTAGAGTTTTTCTTTTAAATTGCTCTCTTCACTGTTTCTTGGTTGTGGTCTAAAGGTGTGAATGCAGCTCACATTTAGAAGTCTGTAGCTGTAGTTCTTTTAAAAAGTTTTTGAAAGGGCTTTGCAGCATATGCTGAGTATCCCAATGCTGGTAATGAGTTGCTCTCAATGGTAAAGTTTAGTTAAAAGCCAGCTGAGGTATGGTATATATGAGCTGCAACCTTGTGCAGAAAGATGCCTTGGTAAAATAGCAGTGACATCAGAGTTAGGGCAGGGGATTTTATTGGCATGGCCATTGTATTTCTAGGTATTTTTAATTCAACTTGTTCAGGACATTGTGTTATCTTTTCTGTGTTATTTTCCACATAAACCCCTTTGATTTAAATCTTTAACAAGTAAATCAAGTTTCCAGAAAAAGTTAATAGAAAGTTGCACTACATTAGCAGGGAAATGTGTATTTTTTATTATTTATAAGGAATATGTTATATTAGTTTAATTATGAAGCTGATTGTAGAAGAACTTCAAACACAAAGAAAACAGTCAACTTATTTTTGCTAAATAAGAATGCTGTTGATTATCATTGCACTTCTAATCTATTTTTCATGTTTTCCAGAGTGCAAATTCAATAAGAAATCTAGTGAGTACTTTTTTCTTTTACTAATTGTAAAATACATTAATATTGCACATATTGAAAAAAATCCTTATAGCACTGGTACAGAATTAGAAAAACAATAGTAACTAAACTTGTCACTTTTCTTTCAAGGTTCCCCCTGCAAGCACTTCAGGACTCTGTTTTAAGAAATTAAATGTAACAACACGCACATATAAATTACTTATCAATCGTTTAGCAAGAAAAGTAAGTATATATCACAGTATATAGCATGTGTCCACTTTAAAAGACAGTGGAGAGCTATTCTGTTGTAGAATGCAATTGACTAGATTTATAACGGATGTACTACAGGATTAGGATTACTTTTGCAGTTCAGGTTCCCAGTAATTCATGGTATGCTAGAAGCAAAAAAATATACATTTCTGATACCATGCTTCACTTCTATGTCATTTATCCAAGATGATTCTTCCAAGTTCTATCGAGATTTTAAAGAAGCTGCAAAAGCATTTATAGTTGAGACCATATTTCCAAAAAACCTAGAACCAAACAGAAATGTTCCAAGACTTGATAGATCCTTAGGCTGCCTTTCCTGCTAGTCAATAATATGTTAGAACAGATAAATTTGAATAATTGGGAGGGTGGGGTTTTTTTGTTTTGTTTTATCATATGATATGTGATAAATAAGATTTATTGCTTCATTAATTAGAAGGCATTTCTGTATCATTGTTTATCTCATGCCTACTTATTTTACAGTTATAGGAAATGTCACTGATGGGAAGCTCTGTGCTTTAAGCACTGTGAATGTTATTATATGTGGCAGAGGTTGTAAAAAATATATTTTGCCATAAAATGTAAAGACGTAGAAGATACGTCTTTGGAATCTGTTTCTCCCTAAAATGTATGTGGTTTATTTTAGGTAGTAGTGGATTCTGTAGTTCAATCGTTACCATTTTCAAAAGAAGGACTCAGTATTCAGGATACTGGTGCAATGTATGTCATTAATACCCCAGCTGGCATTAGCATCAAGTGGGCTCACATTACAGGCATCATAGATATACAGTATGGATTACATTCTAACACATCAATGAAGACAGAAGGACTTTGTGGTGAGGCTGTGGTGGCAATTTTTTTCTTATTTAATAATATTTATACCTCCCTTTTTTGTCTGTGAACTGCTGTCCTTATAGCTCTCCTTGTAACCCCCATTAGCAACACTGCCAATCCTATTTGGGGTGGGCTTATGAAATTCTATTAATTAATACAATGAATCAATAATTCTGTTTCAAGGCACTGCTTGCTAATAAAGCAGCTTGCATAGCAAGTAATGATCATTGTATCCGATTAACTTTTAAAAAATTTACTGTTCTCTGCTTGTGTTTAAGAATATTGTTGAAGTCAAGTAAAGGGAAAAATTTTCAGTGGAAAACCGGTCGCTAAAGAAGTTCAGATAGTGACAGTATATTTCAGTGATTGTGGGAGAAAATGGCAGTGACAGCTTATTGCTATGCAAATCCTGATAAAAGGTGTATCTTGGGAGGGAAGGGTCCAAATCCCCTGAGGATAGTAAATCCAAATTCAGACTTCTTAAGGTTGGATCTAGTGTCCAAAATTGTGCTGCAGTGTCTCAGACTTAAACTATAATGACAGTAAATTTAGCATGTTTTAGGCTTCTCTAATAGCCTTTTTGTTACTCTACCAGTATGAATTACATGGAAGTGTGTAAGCAGGTATTTTAGAGTTACTTTATTCTATCATAAATATTCATTTTCTGGTGCATCATAATTTTACAGGATCTACCCCACATTGAACAGGAAAATGAACTTTTTATAATCTTTTAAACTGCTTCTAGTTGTAAAAGCAAACAAAACAATTCAGATATGGTTTAAATACGCATATAAACAAACTAAGTGTTTAAAATAAATTGCTGTATTCTGCTTGAACAAAAGGAAAGTTCTCCCAGATCTAGTGAGAAAAGGCGAATGCTGGCCCTGGCACGTACTGCATCTTTTCCTAGTATTATGCCATCTTCTCTGTGCATGCTAAAAAGACTGGGATGACATGAGGTCAAAGGCAGGACAGAAGATAGAATAGTTACTCTTTGTGCCATGAAAAGACAAAAAGAGGAAGACTATGCAGACAAATCCAACATCTGGTGCATAAAGTGTTACTCTACCTGATATTTCACAGTAAAGCCTGAAGCCTCCTTTAGTCCTTCTTTCTTATTCTCTGATGTTTGTTCCTGTCTGGGATCCTCCTATTCTCTCACTCTCATACTGATGAAATAATGGGACTATGTGCTAATTTGGCTTTTTTAAAGCTGTATTGATTCTGCAGTTCTATAGTATGGCCCTACAAATTCTAACGTCAGCACAGTTTTGTGGGATAGCATTAGGACAGCAGCAAGAAGCAGAAGTGTTAAGAATACTGGAAAGCTGTGCTCCTGTCAAATGCTTCTTATCATACAGATACCATCTTCTGTGTTTCTCCATGCTGTCTGAGAGAGTAACAGCATTCATGCCAAGCTAGCCCAGTTCTAACAAGGGACCCTAGAGATTATCGGGAAGTAGGGCTGGAAGCGTGAAAGCAAGAACTTAGGGTGTGGTTAGCAGTGTGGAAGGAAAGTTTAAAAAGGATATAGGAATTTTGGCTGATCAGTCCCTGGGATGTAAATCAGTATTATGAGGATTACAATTTTGCCATTAATGATTTTTTATGTGCTTACAGGAAGTATATGTTTTCATTGATTAATTAACTGAATACATACAATAATGAATTCAGGTAGCCAATGGATGTCAGGGGTTTGGGTGGGGCATTTTTTTGCAGTGGTTTTGTATTAAGAAATTAAGTAAGAAAAATATTTTCTCTAGAGAAAGCATTTTGTTCATCAAAAGGTTCCTTTCATAACTTCTTGCATTTAGAATGTTCAATCAAGTTTCAGTACAGTGTCAAATTGTAAGTGACACGCAGAATATTTGAAAGCTGTGTACTTTTACTCACATAGAACTGATCGCTGTTCAGTAGAATGAGATCAGAATCTGGTGCCATGTCAATGAGTTTGCTACACTCAGCAGCACATTTTGGTAGCAGTTCTTCTCAAAAGTTAATTAATTGTGGGGAAAGTTATCATTATTTGTATCGTATGATCTGCTTGTTTTGCTAAGCCATTGAGCTGACAACTTAAATCACAAGTAGAAAACTGGAACTACAGTGGACATACTGCTCCCTTCATTTATAAATTCAGTTGGCTAATTCTCACAGGTGAGCCTGATTAAGCTTACCTTATCAAGTGCACTTTTCTTTCCCCAAGGAAATAATGGGGCATGTTTGTTTGTGCTTTGAATATGATGCTCTGTCTCCAGGGGTGTGTAATGGAGACCCTACTGATGACCTGAAAATGCAAAACAAGACAATAATTACAAATATGGAGGAAATTGAACTGTTCATTAAGAGCTGGGAAATTGAGAAATCACTTGATGTAACAACCAGGAGGCCAGTAAGAAACTGTACTGAAGATAACTGCACATACTGTATGGAACTGTTAAACAGAAGCATTTTCATCCCTTGTCACAAGAAAGTGAGTACACAGATCAGAGAAATTCCAAGTGCAAATTAAATAAAAGGTGCATAGTTAAGAAAAGAGTGAGATATATGTGCACATTTGTAATGTTTTCTTATTTCCATGAGTTTACAGCTGGATGGGTTGCTGTAATACGTCTGTCATGTTGGCTTCTAATACTTTTGTAATATTGTCCATTATAAAAACACATATATATGGATGCCTGTGCTATTGTGCTGTTTCTTAAATTATTTAGCAGGCAAAGCTCAAAGGAGAGACACCAAATCACCATCTCAACACCAACACATTCCAGAAATTATTTTTATGCTTGACATTGGTCACTAGAATGGAAAGCCTCATGCTTCTGCTGCCTACAACAGCAACGCAGGCAGTCTGAGACTGATTGGACTAAAGAAATTTCCAGTGAAACAAATGTTGATGTAGTCATTATTATGTTAACAATTTGGTAGCATTTCTTACAGAAATCATGACAATCTGTTTCTGGACACCGTCCTTTCTAATGGGGATATAGCTGTAGCATGCAGACTACCACTAGAGGTGGGTAGTGCAGCCCAGGTGCTTCCTGGAATGGGAAATGAGGAAGCCCCAAATCTCTTGAGGTCTGACTTACTTTTCCCACTAAATTAAAAATCAGAAGGATTAATTGCTCAAGTGGCCCTTTCTTTCTCAGAGATAGGTGTGTCCAGACACCTTGGTTTGTGTTGTGTTACTCTCTGGTTTTCATGACAGACAAATGCTGTTAAAGGTACTGCAGGCAGCTGAGCCCCTTCCTTCAAACTCCCAAGACCTCTCTTCACTCTCCCCAGGTAGAAAAAAAATGGAGGGAGTTCTTCTGAAAGGAAGGGGTTAAAGAAGTTTTTTTTTTTAAAAAAAAGATTAATAGATATTTGCCACAGAAACTTAATGGGAGGGAGCAGTGGTAAACAGTTTGGAATCGAGAAGGGGGAGAGAGTAGCACCAGTGGGTAGCAGGATGCTTTTCATTATTGTTTTAACAGATCTCATTTAAAAATAATTAAAAGGAATCTGAATAGTCAGAATTCCCCTTCATATATATTCTCAGGAAGACTCTCAGCCTCAGACACAATGCAATTGCATCTTTTCCTGGTTTTTAGCAAAACCTGGCATAGCATCAAAATTGCCAAGAATCTGGTTAATCCATTATGAAATTTGTTTTCTTTCATATACATTAGATAGTGGCAGAGCCAGATTAGATGGAGTGTATTGTGCGCTTCACAGGCATGAAGCAACTGTACAAGGATAATAACAGAGTCATCTGTGTAATTAACTTTATGGCAGAAATGAGTGACATCTTGAAGATTTGCTGAAATCACAGGGAGAGCTGGGCTGCAGCACAGTAGGGAACAGGCAGAATGAAACAAAATCTGACTTTTCCACTGTGTTACAGGCTTATGCAAACAAAACAAGAAACAGATAGGTTGCATCAACTGCATTTAGACCCAGTAATGTAGGCTACCAGGTCCTACAGACACAGAAACAGAGCACTTGCTAATAATTTGTTCACAACAGGAATTTATGGAAGGTATAGAAGCAGTGTTTAGCTGAGATTGTTGACTTTTAGCTGACAGGGCTATAATGCAAAAGTTCTTGCAAGTACTGTGACATCTCATTAGGACTGTGTTCTGTGCCTACTAATGAGCATAAAAAGTTCTGGCAGTTTAATTTTGTGGAATGAATATTCTGAACGAAATGGTATTCTTTACTTTAGACACTGCTTGTGATCTTCTTTCCCTTCCAGCTGTATTATTTCTTGTAATTAATGATTTATTTTAATTACAGAAAACTCTTCTACTGTTAATTCTCAATTACAATACGTTCCTAGGTGTCACCACAGGAGTTTTGTGAGAAGATGTGGATCAACAGTACTTTTTTTTGGAATTACGAGTGTGATGCTCTTTCTGCATATGTGGCTTTATGCAACAAGTTCAACATCTGCATTAAATGGAGGACACCTGATTACTGTTGTAAGCAAATAGCTATGTTTTATACCCCAGTGTGGCATTACACTGCTGCAGTATTTAGCAATGAGTTAAAAATATATTTCTTTCTATTGTTATTTTAAGTACCACCTTGTTCTATCACATTATTAGTAAACCAGGGAACAAAATCCTAAGATGTATTGTTTTAGTCAAAGTTCCATGAATCAGTTTTAATCTTGATTGAATGAGTTGCTTACCTAAAGTACTGTTAAAAATATAAATGCATGCTTTCTGTGATACACTTACTTGTTCTTACCTGTTTATCCAATTGAATGCTGCAAGAATAACAGCAGCATTCAATGTCCTATTTTTATGACTTGCAGCACTGAGTTGTCCTGAGGGCAAGGAATACCAGCCTTGTGTGCAACCCTGTGAAGCCAAGACGTGCTTGAATAAATGGTTTTATGAAGATTCTCCCTGTTTCTATCTAAGGGAAGACTGTGTGTGTAAAAATGGCACTATTCTCCATAGAACAGACTCTGGCCTCTGTATACCAGAAGAAAAATGTAGTAAGTGCAGCAGGACAGTGTGGTTTGCAGATGTGCTAATATTAACTGCAGCTCAGTGTAAGCAATGTTTAAGTTCTGTATCAGCCCTCAGTAAGTGTGAATCTTGTACAGCTCTCTTCAGCAGAGCCTAGTTTATCTCAAGCTACCACAGTGTGTGCTTTCAGTTCATTTGGATTCAAGACCCAGTGCCGACGTATTCCTGTTGGGGAAAAATTACAATAATTCTTTCATAGCTCTCAGGCTTTCTTTCCTGGAGTACCCAGGAAAGAATAGCATGGGCAGGTTCTTTCCATTGTGCTCAGTATTTATTTTCACTCATGGCAAAGCATTTGTTCATTTGGAGTTTATAAGGTCACCATCTTTTCTTGATTCCTTGATCATAATGCTCCACAGCGGTCTTATGCAATTATTTTACGGACTTCATAGTTGCTTGCAGGAAATCTGCACTCTGTTTGTTGAAGGGACGTAATGATTTTTCTCTTAGCGTGTACAGATAACAAAGGACAACCCCGCTCTGCTGGGGAGATCTGGAATGGGTCCATGAGAAGCTGTTGCATGTACAACTGTTTAGAAAATGGAAGCATTGTTGCTGTAGAACCTGAATGCAAGGAGGATCCACCCCCACTCTGTGAAAGAGAAGGGGAAGTTATCATCCATGTCATTGAAGAGAGCGCTTGCTGCCCAAAGAAAATTTGCGGTACGTACCACACTTGTTTTCAGTAACAGATGTATAAGGCAAGTGCTTGACATTCACTGACAGATGACAAACTTTAGACAGGGTTCAAGGTAACATTTTTCAGAAGTAATTTTTAGGTACTTGTGGCTGGTTGAGACACCAAAGCAGGCTTCTTTTCTTTGTAAGAACTGACTCACTGAAATAATTTTATTAATGAAAGAAAACTTCTGTTAAAAATGAATTTTTAAGCTCTTGGGTGGAATTTCAAAAGAAATTGATAGATATGTGATGACAGAAGTACTTGGTAATTGGGGCAGTCATCCGAGCCTGTTCACTTTTCTTATTAGTGTTTTGGTGTCAAGAGCAGTATCCTCTGACCTACTGCTGTTACCCAGAAGCAATATTCTGTAAACTCATCACTGAATACTAATATTCTGTCTAGCCATGGTTGTTAAAGAAAGGAATAAATTTATTTCTCCTAAAATGTTGAGCAAAAGATGCTTATCTCTTCATAACATCTTCAAGGAAAACAACAACAAATGGTCCAGCTGATACACTGCTTTTGCTCATTAGTTAAGATACCTGTAACAAACACTGTACTGTCAATTTGTCTAGGGAATATTTTCACCGTGACATCTTAGCTGGCTTCATGTGTAGGAAGCAGAGCAAGCAAATACCTACTTTACGAGGGATATAACTGTACTTGCACAGTGCCACATGAATAGAGCTACACCAGCCCTGGGTTGAGCTTGGGGGTCTACATGATGGTATGGTGTACACTTTAACTGACTTGGGCTGCTCTTAGTTTATGGTGCTCTGTACTAGATGGTATAAATATCTTGAGCTATAGGACTTGCACTTGTATCTTTCAAATATGTCCAAAACTGATTGTTTTTTATCCCGCAGAATGTAACATGTCATTGTGTGATGCCATTATTCCAACATGCAAACCCAATGAAAAATTAGTGGTAGGCTACCACCCCCTATCCTGCTGTCCACAGTACCGATGTGGTAAGGGAAATACAAAAATACAGTTACTGGGACTATTTCCACACTTGTACTACGTATTGTAAGAAAATTTGCCTTACAGGTTGTTTTGATTGTTAACAGAATGGGACATTGTAAATAGCGCCAAGCCACAATTTCCAATATATTTTTGTGTTTGTGTTTTGTGTCACTTTTGATTTACAGTCAATTTGTGGTATTTAGTTTTACTAAGTAGATGTAGAATGTATTTTCTTTATCGTTTTGGTATTGTTTCTGCGACTCTTTTTAAAATAGTGTTTATTTCATGTCCTGTAGAATGTGATCCTTCAGTTTGTTTCAATGCTTCCCAGCTGGACTGCAGAGAAGATCAATTTATTGTTGAAGCAAAACAGGAAGATCCCTGTTGTTTCTCTTATCTCTGTGGTAAGAAGCCTCTGTTATCTTCATGGATAACTAAGGAATAGTTAAGTATTTACAAAAACAGTCTGTAGTTCTAAAACTAATAACAAGCCAGGAATTTTTGGACAGGACAGTGGGACTTCACACAGGTCAGGCTGACTTTAGCATGAATTATTCTTGGGGTTTGCGATCTTTTATTTCCAACATACCTTTGAACATCATACTTGATCTTTGTTATGTTTTTGTATTTGAATGTCAGATCATAAAAGCTGTTACTGTTACCCAAGTACCAAACATAATACGACTTGTTATATAGTCTGTTAAATAGAATTCATGCGCTAACTTTTTAGTATGTAAAACTTTGTAAATATCTGATATTTTTTTTAAATCTAGTTTGTGAATCCTGTATTGAGCCTGTTCCCTTGTGTAATGAAGGGGAAATTCTCACTGTGGACCTTAATACCATACATTACTGTTGTCCTCATTACTACTGCAGTAAGTGTAACTGTTGTCAGTTCAGTATCTTACCAAATTTAGTAACAATGACAGACTCTGTGTGTGTGGAGATTGGTTTGATTCAACATTTGGGGTGAGCTCTAGACAGAGATTAAGACATGAAAAAGAGGGTGTCTGCATTTGAGATAGGTTCAAAGTTCTTGGTGTACTCAGTGGTGGTGTAACCAAGCCAGTCAATGAAGTCTGGAGAGGTTATTTAGTACATCAAACAGCATATAGCTTCTTTCAGTGTGATCTCTGCACCAATACATTAATGTGGAACTGAATCCCATCCTTGGAGTATAAATACATAGTTTTTCATATATTAAAACACCTGTAATAAAACAGCCTCCATGTTGTTGTTCCTCTGTTGTACCATTCATTAGTGTTTCGGCATTTTCTTTGCACTTTTAGCTTTTAAGGGAAGGAGTAGGGCAAGTGTTTAAAATATTGCTAGGCTGACTACCATTTGAACCACGAGCAGCCAGAAGAAAAACACTGGCAGTGTAATGTCTCTTTGGTAGCTTTGTAAAGCACAGAAATTGTGCTTTATGTTCTGAAGTAATGTCTACAGGTGTAACTGCTTAATTTAGATTAACTCTTGTCCTATTGCAGTCTTTGGGTAATTTTAATTAATTAAATTGTCTTCCAGTAAGTTTGGATCTTAGTAACCTTTACTTCAGGTGGTTCCATATTTTTGTCCTTTCCTTTTCCTAGTACTTGCACTCAGGTGAAAGTTTCTGCAAAGGTGTTTGGCACCTGTTTTTCCAAATTTTGGCAGGTAGAAAGTTAGATCTTCATTATGTGGTCTTCTTTCAGAGTCCCAGTAAGCCACCTCCAATAAGACAGGCAGGTATTTTCTTATTAGAATCAATCCAGGGGGGCAGTTGTTCTCTGTTGTACAGAAATATGCTTTACAGCACATTTGTAGCTGGGAGAAAAAAAACTATGTTCTCCAGAAGCTGTGATTTTAGTTGTCTTTGATACTGGTTATCAGTTTGAGTGACTCTGAAGTAGAAACAATATTAAATCATTCCTGTGTGATGTTTTTTGAAAATCTAAACATGCTCTAAGGCAATTAAAGCACTTTTGAAAATACTAATTTTTTTAAGTTCTAAATATAATTCAAATGCTTAAGCAACACAATTATAATTATTTAAAATGTCATTATTTTTAAAGTAGTTTATCAAGAGAAATATAAGCTGGAAAATTCAAAGGAAATTTGATTGAATTCCTTTGTGTCTTTTCCCCCCTTTTAGTTTGCGATGAAAATCTTTGTTCTGAGCCTCCTATGAACTGCACAGATGACATGATGCTTGTGAAGGAAAAAATACCTGGGCATTGTTGTCCAGAATGGCACTGTGGTAATTATTGCTTTACTCCTTAGCCACTGCTGTTAACAAAAGCTTAACAACCAGCTGACTAATAGAGTTTTCTTGTTCTCTTCTCAGAATGTAGCTGTGAAAACACTACTACGCTGACCTGTAAATTGGTAAGCACTGTCCTTTAGAGATATTTATTAATGGTGTTCAACTCTCTTACCCTCTCCCTTTCCATTCCTTGTTTCAATTAGTTGTAAAGGGTGATGAGGCTGAATAGGGACAGGCTGGGACTACCTCCCAGTCCCCAGCTCAAGCATGTAACTCCATCAGGTGTCTGCACAGTATTGTCAGCTATTCCTTGGGGAAATTTCACTTGGTGTGTTGTAAGATGCCAAAAGAAGAAAACCAACTGTAATACTATTCTGTTCAATGTTGACTCGAAACAATATGCTGGAAGGATTTCCATGTAAATAATTCCCAATTGTTTTTAATAAGTAATGAGGAATGAGCTTTATGATCATACATATCATCTGGAGAAATGTGTTATTTTGTTAATAATTTATGCTTTTGATTAAAATTATTTAATATTATTGAATTTAGCTGATATGAGAAGTCACAAATATTTTGCTCCTCACATACTTTCTCATAATAGGGACAGCAATCTGGAAAATGATTATGAGTGAATGTTCAGGGTCCCATTACTACCACAGTGACAGGGATATTTTCCCTATCAAATGCCTGTAGCTTGTCCTTCTCTTCCCTTTATATAAAGACTCCATAATGTAAAGCCTAAACAGGTGTTGCAAGTTTGAATAGCTTTCACCTATCTTTTGGAAGAAAGTTCATAGAAGACAGTCTTTTGCTAATATGTTTATTATTTCAATAACTTTGTATCTCAGGAAAAATTGCTGGTTAGGGACTCTGCTATTCATATGCATTCCTAGAGGAAATTAAGTACTTTGCTCCTCTTTAAAGAGATAAATACATTTAATAACTCTGAACGTGCTACTGTTTCTTGAGTACATTGCAATTTTTCTCTTTTATGAAAGCAGGGGTGGAAGTGATTAAAGTAATATTTTACATTTTTAGAGAAAAAATGTCTATTTAGTACTCATTTATTTGTGCATGACTTTGCAAACTCTTTTATCTTTTTATACTCAGGGAGAAGTTAAAAAAATAGATAGTAGTGTTTCCAGTGCTTGTGGATGCACTCACTACATTTGCGGTAACTTTTCTATATTCCTAGTTGTTTTATTTTATTTTTTAGTAAAATGTGCATGCAGAGAAAGTAGAAATATGACCATGATAACCTTCTCAAATGTAAACACCCTTTAATCTTGTTTTTATGGGTGTCCATCTAGTTATGCAATTATGCTCTCATTTCTCAATAGGATGCTTTGCCTCTAACCCATTTTGTGTCTGTTCTGGAGGGGTGTAGGAGTGTTGTAAAAACTGCCCGTGCTTTCAGAGGCAGGTATGGCCTTTCTGGTGAAAGTCAGGCAGGAAACAGGTTGTTAACCTTAGCTGAGTGTGAGTAGTGTGACTGCTATTAGTCCACTGTTGACCACAAACAAGACAACATCTCACACCAAAGCAAAAGATCTGTCCAGCCAGCGCTAGGGTAAGTGCCCAGTCTTAAGATTAAACCTCTGCTGCCTTCCATCACTCAGCTACCCTGTGTAGGCTGGATTTCAGCTGTGCTGTGCACGGGGGTGCCTGAGATATGCTGCTATTCTGACTGCAGCCCAGGCTAGACTGCCTCTGGGAGCAAAGAACACAGTTAGAGTACAGCTTGAGCATATTACTGTCCCACAGGTAATTTTGTAGGCATACTAGTTTAATTGACAGAAAGGCTACATTTTGTGATGTGCAGAATAATTTGTATAGTGTACTTAGCTCAATGTTATATTATTCGCTCAATATTATATATAAATAAGAAAAATAGTACTTTTTTTTTAATACCATAGCAGGAACATTATCAATTTTAGGCAGTTTTCCATTTTCTAGCATTTTCTTAAGATGAGTTATACCTCCTCCCCCCTTGTTTGGTAGTTAAAACCACAAACCAATCAAGTCTAGAAGTTAAAATACTTTTGCAGAGCATAGGACTTTGCCCTAATTTTGTCTTCACAGTGATTCTGTTAATTTGCCTGGGGGCTTTTTTTCCCCTTCTGGTAACATTTATTTCTTTTGGTGTTAGAGAAGGATGATGTGTGCATCTTCCAAGAGGTCACAGTACTGAATCCTGGACAGTCAGTGATTCAGTATTTGGATGGAGGCCTTTGTTACACTGTGCAGTGTTTGCAAGAAAAAGATCAGAACACAGGATACAATGCCATGCATTTCACAATGGTGAACTGTTCCCAGCAATGTGAAGCTGTGAGTATTCCTAAAATATAGGAACGATGCAATTTGTGAACACAACTACACAATCAGGATAAAAGTCAAAGCAAAGACTTTTGCTAGTCCTGTTTGCTCAGCCAGAACTTGAGAACTTAACAATGATGATGTGTATTTTCTGTCCCCAGGATTATTTTCAGAGGCAATTTCTAGCAGCATACATAAACATATCCATCCATTCATCCATCTATATATTGTTTCTCTTGGTATTATTAGTTCCAGAAAACAATGAATTTTCATATACTGTATGTTTAAAAAATACTTTTTTGCTCCCCCCCCCCCCTTTTTTTTTTTCCTTTTCTTTCTTTCCAGCATCAAATATATATTCCTTCCTCCAGTCACTATACTTGTTGTGGTACCTGTCAAAACGTGTCCTGCTCTTTTCATACTGAGAATGGAACACTAATTGTGTATGAGGTAAGTGTCTCTAGACAGAGCTAGAAAATAACTATAATGATACAATAAACATGTGTCTGACAGTCACTTCTTTATTAGCTCATGCTGTGAGTCTTGCTTCATATGATAGGAAAAAGTGTGTTTATTTAAAGACCTGCCATTTCACACTAGGTGAATACCTTCTTTAATTTTCTCTCTTGTACTCTTTTCCACAAAGAAATGCAAATGTCAGCATTTACTTAAGGCTGGATATGCTCCAAGTGCAGGGTAGGGTTCAAATTGTAACTCGAAGTCATAGACTGTCAATTAGCTGCATTGGGAGCTTCTGATTCCACATCAGGACTCCTGTGTCCCCCTCTTCCCAAGGCTACTCTTCTCATTCTGGTTTCAACAGAAAGGAAGTGTGCAAACTGAAGTACAGCGGTTCGGGATCCCGATGATGTGTTTCAGCATCCACATACAAGGAAATTCAGATATGGCCACAACTTGGTTCATACCTCCCATTGCTTTTGGAGCAAAAGAAACTATCAGACTTTTTTTCTGGCACAGAGCGTCTTAATTCTGCACTAGGACACCCATAGTGTGAGGGCACCACTTTTACAGACATTCAAGGTTGGAGATAAAGCTGAAATGTTTTATATTTCCTGACAGTGGCTTTGGTTTATATATTCAGGAAGGAAGCACCTGGAGCTCCAACTGCACTAACTACAAGTGCACAAAGACTGCTGCAGGGGCTATCATACTGGGATCAAGTGTTGTCTGTCCCCCTTTTAATGACACGGAGTGTACCAAGGTTTGTACTTTGGGTGAGGTAAGTGACAATAACTGATCTGGAGTTTGGCTTACACTTGGCAACACATGCATACCTCATGCACTTTATTTAAACTAAAGAAGTGGTAAGTAAAAAAACGTAAACGAGCAATTCAGTCTTGTTTTCTGTGTTCCTGTTTGCTTTTTGACTGACAAAATATTTGTGAGAAGTGTGAAAGTTTGTTTTGGGTCTTAATGATGACTGCTTTTAAAATATTGTGGAATTGGAATCATGCTTGTCATACCATTATATAAAGTGCTAACCACCATGTCTTATTTCTGTTTGGAATAACACTTTGCCAAGTTCATAGTACACATTCACTAAATAAATTGGATGAAGAAATTCAGAAATGCTGCATATAAAAGTGGGCTATATTAAGAATTCCCTAAGTTGTGCAAAGATCAGAAAGATGACAGAGTGTGTATAAACTTTATTATCTCTTAAACTAGACTTTGTATAACATACCATAAAATATCTGTCACACCTGAAAGGGTATCTACCTACTTCATATATCTAAAAATGTAAATTTGGCATACTTATATAAACTGGTTTGAAGAATGTGGATGTTTTACATACATTATGTGTTTGTTTACAATTTAATTTCTAATTTAATACCTCTCTAACTTTGTAATATTTCTTATCATTCTTGCACTTGCAGTATACCATATATTTCATATAAGCTACAAGTAATAACAAAGCAAATATACATGTAGAGAGGCTAAGTACCATTGCTGGCTTGACTACAGATTATAAATTTAGCATAATTTATAGGACTTTAGCATAAGTCCTACTTATCCATTCCACTTGTTTAAAAAAGTCCTTATTTTTTCCAATCCTGAAGAAAGCATTTTATCTGAAATTAATGCCTCTTCTACTTTTACTTTATGCTAGAGTTTCTTGCCTGGAATCCTTTTGTCACTACCTATTAGGATCTTTTCTAAGTAATAATGATTACAATTTTAAAGAATGGAGCCCTAAAATTAACTTCCTGAATCAATCTGACCTGTTTTTCAGAGGTGCTGACCATAGACTTGAACCAGTAGCCAAGGAAAAAGCTCTTCTGACAGGCAGCTCAAGCTAATTTAGGAATATGGATTTGAAGTGCTGAGTTTAAGTGCTTATTTAAAAAATTCTTGAACAACTTATTCAGTAATTTTTCTGTAATGGGATAAAAAATGCATGCTAGAATGGGAAGATGGAAGATTAAAAATGTCTTTTGTCTGTACTGTAAGAGTGCTGTTTCAGTTCGGTTGTCTGCTTGATATGCAGTTCTAAGTTATGCACTAAAATTGTGGGTGCCTGTTTCTTGCTTGCACCCATTCTGACAGCCTCTCCCCCCACCCCTCTCTCTTTTATATGGCCATTTTCTTCACATCCATACATTTCTAGCTAACAGAAATCAAAACCAAAGACTATAATTGAGGAAAAGAATTGAGCACACCAATGGTTCTGAAATTCTGCAGTTAACGTTCTCTTTCAAAAGTGTGTATACATACATATCTATATTTAATGTTGTAAAGCGCTACTTATTAGGTATTAATTTTCTCCTTGACATACTATCAGTGTAAATCCTTTCACATCATCAGCAAAGTTACACATACGAATTTTTTAAACTATCCTCATCATGGGGAAACAGATGGTAGTGGATGATATGAAAAGATGCTTATAGAAACTAAGTGGTTTATTCAAGGGAGACTAGATGAGATCAGATAAGCAGTGATAAGTCAACGTCAAAGACTGTAAAGAATTTGTGAACCAAACCTTCAGCTGATACATAACTGTGTAATTCTCTTGATTTCAGTGATAATGGTTTTGTATTAGTTGGACATCTTTAAAACATGGAATTTCTTGAGATATAATTCATCTTTGCATTGGGCACAGTCTTTTTTGATATATTCTTCTTTTATTTTCCTAGAATGGAGGAATTGTGCAGATGTATAATGATGGCTGCTGCAAGACCTGTAAGTGAGAAGGCTGCAATATGTGCTAGTTTGGCTTTGGTTTTGGAGGGCTTGTTTTTTAACCTCAGTTGCTGTGACATAAAGAAGGAAAAAGCATGCAGTCCCCCATAAATCACATAAAATTTTTATAGTTACCTAACCACTCCTATTAAAAGGTCTTGCTTAATTTTGGCTGCTGACTTGGTGATTTTTAACATCATTGTTCTGGAGTATAACCAAATCTCTTCAAACATGCCCCGTGGAAGATGAAAAGTTATCTCGATTAAAATAATGAAAACATTCTCTTTATTGCTAAGCTGACTCTAAAATATTGCCTGTATGATTTTCACCATAAAAGATAAGGATTTTCCCCCCTGAAATTGATTCCGAATTTGATGACTTTTGAAATACAGTTCCAAACTTACCAATCTATTTTGTATCACTAGTATACTAGTATGCATTTTCTAGGGCCAAAATACTGGAATAATTTTTTTAAAAATACATCCCAAATGAGGAAAAGTTATAGTAATAGTGATGTTAGCAACCCTTATAGAAAATCGACTTTTTAATATCTAGGAATACATTCACATTTTCTGAGTGTGTAACTGTAAAATATGATGAATTGTGATGCAAGCTTACTATAAAGGTTTCATAATTTATGCAATTTTAAAAGCCTTTTGAGAAAAAGCTGACTTTATCTGCAGTTTTGACTGGGAAAGGTTTTATTATCAAAATATGTAATTATGCATACATAAAAATAAAACATTGTTGTGTAGAATGCCACTTATTGAATGCCACAGAAAATCCTCCCCTTTTTTTTGGCCTTTTTTGTGTTCGACATTAGAGCTCAAATATATAAACAAATTAGTCTTTGGAACTTTTTTAGACCAACCTTAACAATATTGAATAGGAAGTCACAGAGTTATAACCATATATTGCACAGTTATTAAATAAAATTCAGAAGTGCAATGTATTGTAAATGATTTGGTGACATAAGAGGAAATTTTAATATTTATCAAATATGGAACAATACTCAAATTTCCAACTTATGCAAAGCTTTGAAAGTGAACCACAAGTATTGTTGTTCTATTGTATCCAAACCATAGAAAATAAAAGCTGTCTTAATACAAGATAATATTTTTTTAATGAGAACCAGCATAGAAAAGTAACACACCAGAATTGTACTAAAATCTCACTAACTAGTCAATATTCCTTCTCTAATGAGATAAGCTATATTGAAAAATATTTAACTACCCCACCTCCCCAAATTAGGTTGACTTTATTTAGAAAATTAGTCTAAAGAACTAATGGCTACTGGTTTTCTGTTGACCGGGAAGATTTGTAATTTTGGCCATATTCTGTGGCCTCAGGAAAGGCATCGTTATACTTCAGAAATACTTGCTGAGATGGCTGCTAAAAACCCAGAAATAATTCATAGAATTATATGCTATTTTATTTCTATTTTCATTTTGTTTTATTTTTAACTAAAAGCATGTGCCCTTGTGGTGAAGCAGTTAAAAAGTACTTACAAATAGAGCTTGCAACACCTTGGGGTTTTAATGGGAACAAATAATCTTTCTGAAAGAGCTTGATTCAATGCATGCAAAGTGAGTGCATATATTTAATTCTTACCTTGCCATAGACAGAATGATTGCAAAAGTTTGGTTTACAAGGAAGCATCATTCTAGTTTTGTGTTAACCAGGAAAGTAACAAATCTTAGGCCATCTTTAGTGAGACTTGAAGCAGCTGCAGTTTCTAAATTTGAAAGACTAACAGGAAAGCTCATAATGTTTTGCTAAAAGAAAAATTGCAGTTGGCAGTGTAAGAATTAATGAAATGTCATATATATATATAAATGTTTTTATTTCATGAGAAACTTATATTCCTAATGATTCTGCCAGGTTCTGGATTGGGTCTATTGCCCTTTGCCATTAGTCCAGTAGTGTCTACTGATAGTATTAATTGTGAACCAGGTATTACTTTTAATAATGTATTTTCTTTTTTTAATAATAGTGTAAGCACTGCTTGATATATGTGTATAGTGGTCATCAGCATTAAATGTTATCATGCAGTTAACGGTGCCAGGCCTGATACTGAGAGATGCTGATCCCCTCTTGGCCTCCCAAATCAGCGGTTTGCTAAAGCCTGGTTAGGGTTCACTGCTCAGCACCTTTCAGGATTAGGTTCATCCATTTATGGTACATGCTGCTGATGGTCCTTCCTTCGGTTCATTTCTGAAATTAGTTTTAATACATGAACTTACTGTACAGGATAGTTGTAATAGAATATGTTACTTTAAAAAATATCATCATCCTGAATACTGTTACCAAGAGATTCTAAATCTGATCCCAGGTCTCTGAATTTAATGACTGAACTGTTTTTGCCTTGAATAGAGCAAGAGCGTGCATTACTGCCTGGTCTCACCTCTGCAGATACGGATTTATGTCGTATTTCTTTGTCACAAATAACATGTTTAACAAAGTCATGAAAATGTTGGGGGAGAAAAAACATACAATTACAATCCTGAGTTACTAAATACTCTTTACATCAGAAATTACAGAATGTTACAGAACTGTTGTATTAAGATCATAATTCTTTGTTTTTAAGGATAGGTAAATCACAGAAACTCCTTACACAAACAAGGAGTGAATAAAAAAAGCATACCTGATACCGAATGCAGACCACCTTGACAGTTGAAGGTGGGAGAGAAAAAAGTATAGCACCAGAAGTTTCATTAGACACCAGCACCTTATACGCTGAAATGTCATATACCTCTCTCTGTGACTTGTACAAGTACACAGATTGCATTGCCTACACATATTCATGCTGGCAAGTGCTTTCTGATAGAAATATCACAGGACTTCTTTCTATTAAATGTTGCTGAGGAAGGAAAACCAAGATGCTGCAGGCTAGCTAAAAGCTTCCATTGTATGGTGATCTGCTAGCTCAGTAACAGAATCTTGTTTGATCCTGCAATGTGCAGTTTAAAATCTGGCTGTGCTCTGCAGCCAGCCTAATTTTTAAATACTCACTGGAGCTGTGGTTGCAGAATAACTTGGTTACTCAGAGCTCATTTCTCTTATAAAAGTGCTCACAAGCTTCTGGGGAACAGAAAAGTTGTTCTTTTTGTGTACACTCAACTATGAAGGCATGTGATGAAGGTGGAGAAACTCATCTGAATAGTGCTTATTATTTTATATGCTATATGTCCAGAATGGTTGTGTAGCAAAACTAATAGATTATTTCGATGGGTAGTGAAATAGGACATCTAAATAACTGCTGTCACACAGATAGTAATAACAGTCTGGTATGGAGTGCAGCATGAAAGATTCTACGTATAATTGTTTTGGTATTACATTATGATTTTTATTATGTTAAAAATGGGTTTGCACTGTACAGCTGTATTTTTCAAATAAAGGAAAAAAACTATCAATACCTCACAGAATGTACTTAAAAATGCAATATTTCCCCAATCCCAGATGCATATGCTGACTCAGTGCTACATGTTTCAGTTCCGGTGGTAAAAACTGCACCATATTTAGGAAATCTATCCATCTCTGTCTTTCAAAGCTTCCCTGAATGACATCTTTCTCCAAAAATATACTGAAATTACATAGTTCTGTTTAAATATTATGGTTGTAATCACATTCACAGCTTTACCTTCTGGAATGTTAAATTCTGAAAATTCTAAAATACAGAATCAAAATATTATTTACATTCAATATTGCTATTAAAACATAATTAATTCTAATAGTATTCAAAATTACTTGAGACATCTTTTGTTTAATTGCTTATAATTGTCTTGCCATATTAAATTTAAATGTAATATAAATTTATGTATTTTAATGTTTATAAACTGTATAGCTTAATGGGCCACTTGATACCTCATATGTGCCAGCTATAAAATTGGTAATTCTCCACAGGAAGTATTTATTAATATATGAGATTTTCTTTACTAAAAAATATTTAATTATGGAATAGTTTTGGTGTGTACATTCATAAAAACAAAGTATAATTATTAAAATTATTTTAATAGTTTCACTTTTTTAGTAGCAAATGCAGTACAAAAAGTGTGTTGATTCAGTATGCATTTTCTGTATTTTATCAGGCAAAAAGGAAGAAAGAATTTGCCAGAAAATGACAATCAGGACTACCATAAGAAAAAAAGACTGTATAAGTCAAAGCCCGGTAAGCATAAAAGACCTGTGTTTAATGCTGGGCATACGGCATACAAAATCAAGTATTAAGAAGTAAGTGGGTTACAGCTATCAACAAGCAACAAAAAAATCTGCTATCTTCTGAAAAGCAGACCTTTGACCGTAGGAATGTTATCCTACTCATAAATGCAGTTAAATTAGCTCTTCCTATAGCTGAAAGACTGAGCACTCCTACCTGGAAAAACATCTGGCTTCAAATGAAAAGTACACAGCGTAATTGCTTGTAACTAACAAAGGCACTGAACCCTTCACTACTGAAATAATATTCCACTCCAAAAGAGGAGCAGAAATACTTCCACTTAGGATGTGATGGAAACACTGCTGCTTTCGTCTTTGAAGACCTTTACTCTCTGGGTGTCTTCTCCTCCACATAACATATGTCTTTGTATCATAAATTCATTATCCCATTTATTTATGGGTCTGCTTAAGACATCTTATTTCTCGGCTTCAGTGTAGCCCCATCTAAAAAACCCAGGACACGTCCAAGCAGCAAATGTGCTTCTCATGTAGCGCTTAATGGAGAAGCAATCATCACTGTCTCAAGAATTCCAAAAGGCCTCTGGTAAGATTCTGTCAAAGAACCTGAACAGTCATAAGGGAAGAGGCAAAATATCATGACACATTGAAAGATGAGCAAGTTAATTTCCATCCTGACAGAAGGTCAACCGTGACATGCCAAAAGTTTAATAGTAGGAATAAGAGTGTGTGGTGTATTTCTTCAGTTTTAGAGGAAGAGTGAGTAACGAGCAAGTATAAACATGAGGATGAAATTACAGTTATTTGCCATAGTTAAGAGCAGAGAAGACTGTGGAGAGCTTCATAGTAACTTCAACAACCTAGGTTACAGGGCAGCAATATGACAAAATAAAGACAGGTATTAACTAAAGCAAAGAATATTAAAAAGAAAGATTTAGTAAAACCTCATAGGTTTTTAAGCTAGCTGAAAAGGACCTTGCTCTGGCATCCAGTTCTGTGAAAACCTCTGGTAAATGCTTTCCTGCAGACAGAAATGCTTAAGAGTTATGACGTTCAGGGAATAGAACAGGGAGTGGAAACAAACTCATCCTAGTATCTCTTTCAAGCCAGTGGTGCAATACTATCGAGGGTGCTTTGTGCAGTTATGGTCCCTCTGTGTTGCTGCAGAACTAGAGAGGGTTCAGAGAGAAGCAACAAGAATCGTGGCCTGGTCATTCCATGAATGGCACAACAAATGAAGCTTTCCTTTTTATGACTTTCTATTGTAGATTCTTCATTTTTTTCTTCCGTCTCTACCCATCTTCCAAAAAGACCTCTCCCCATCCCACCTCCATCTATATTATGATCCCCTTTCCCTGGTATCTTCTTGTTTTCCATGTCTTTGATGGTTGCCCACCCTTCCCACAGTCCAGATTCCCTTACCTTTCACTCAGAAGTACCTCCAGGTTTTCATGTTTTCAGAATCTCTGTTCATATCCTTGGCTCCCCTTCCTTTCCTCTCCAGGTCCCCCTCTGCAAGACCCCTGGCACTCTGTTTCAGTCACGCGGTTTTGACCCATCAAATGGCAGTATCTGCTATGGCTGGTTTGCAATTACTTAAGTGTTCTTTGGCCATATTAATGGTGTCAAATATTGGATAGGGCTGAGTAGGATTACATTTAATTAATCAACAAGTGAGATTATTAGTGCTTAGGCCAAGGTCTTTGTTTTCCTCTGTCAAGTTTCAGGAAAGCTGGAAGAGTAACCTTTTGGTTTAACTTGTTTGGAATTTTTTGGAATTGTTTGGAACAGCCCATTCAGAAGGGAGTGGATCAAAGCATCTTTCATATGCCTTGCTTGCACAAGAAACCAGGTTTAAAACTATCACAAAAAGAACTAGATCTAGTAGGCTGTTCTCTATTTTCTAGCACTTCAACTCTGCTTATGTTTTAATTATAAATTATCAAATTCTTTTCTGTCAGAGTATCAGCTAAGACGACTCTTCATGTGATGTAATAGTGAGAGAAAGCTTTGCTCTGCTGAAGTCTAGAGCACAAATAATTGCATAGCCAGTCTCTGCCACTGCTGGTTTGTTAGTGCATCTACTTTTCGGGTACATTTGTTAGTGATAACACAGCTAATATTGGTGTGCCCTTAGTCACAAGCAGTATGAATAAAAGAGGAAAATGCTTTTGCACTGATATGCTTTTCCTCTTAAACATTCAAGAAGAAGGAGAGACTTTCCTTCATTTTGCTTAGAAGAATTTAACTTTTCAGCAGTGAACATGAAAAGGACAAGAATTTAGCTATGCTGTTTTGAAGTTACTCATTTGTAAACTAGGGGTTCTATTTTGGTATCCACAGCACAACGTCTTGCTCAATGTTAAGACAGAATACATGATTAAACAACCAAAAGAAAAGTTTAATTAAAAATATTATTAAATATTTGTCTACACTTGGAATAAATGAATTTTAGCAGATATAATGATTTTTAAGACCAGAGTCCTTTTCAAATGTAAAAATTAGTTCTAATCAGAAAGAACTTTGAAATGCAATATCTTTATAACAAAATTTGAGATGTCTAATTTCAGTTTTTATTTTACTCATAGATAAATGTGGCTTCTTGTGATGGAAAATGCCCGTCTGCAACAATCTTCAATGTCAATATTGATAGCCATTTAAGATTCTGTAAATGTTGTCGAGAAAATGGAACACGTAATCTAACCGTGCCACTACGCTGCTCAGGAAACGGCACTGAAATTATGTATGTCATTCAAGAGCCTATAGACTGCTCATGCCAATGGAACTGAACATTACTGTGGGTACAATTTAATCTGAAGAATTAAAATGAGTTTCCTTTCACCAGACTATTTTCTGACCTTGGATGGCTATAGTACTCTGTGGGGCGGGGAGTGGGGGAGAAAATGTCCTCAATTATGCTTTATAACGTAACTTTTCACAAATTGAGTAGAGATGTTGTTGTTCGTTGTTCTTCAGATTTTCTTTGTAAACATTGGCATGTCCAGAAAGAAAAATATAAATCCTTTGAACAAGGTATAATTTAGCCATCATTTATTTCTACTCAGTTGCTTTCTGATGAACAGTTGAAAGCTGGTTAATGTCTGTGTTTCCATTTTTTTTTTTAATTTTGAATTGTGGCTACCTATCAAAGTTCGGAATTTCTCAGTGGTTCTTTTCCTTTTACTTAGAAACTTCCAGCTGAGAACCACCACTTGTCCCATGTCTAAATGGGAAAGAAGCATTGAGAATGACTGAATTAATTTATTAAAAAAATAGTGGGTTCAACTGAAACATTTTTTTACCTTGCTGGAAGCTCTATCTTTTGTCCATTAAGCTAATGTCAATGACTAAACTCTGCTTACACTGTAAGTCACTGAAAAACACAACTATGGTCTGTAAGTACCTGCAGTAAATCTCCAGAGTATGTAATAGAATCATAACAATATCTTTAAGCCTTAGACATTTATTTCATTTTTATATATACTATAAATATGAAGCATGACTAGGCAAAGGCTGAAGAGTTCAAGCTTTTGTGCCTTTATTAAGAATATCTAAAAGCTGATTCTCATATGAAGGATTCTATTTTATACCCATTTTTCTATTTCCACAAATAAGAAATTGTCCATCTACTAGCTGTAGAATAAGATTCTATGTATATATGTATTTATTAAAAACACCCATCCTGGTATCCTACTGCACATTTCAACTATTCATAATGGGTTTATTCCTCTGTTTTCCTGTTTGAAGATTTGTGTTCAGTGTATTTTTGTAAAACACATTAAAATTATTCAGATTTTTTAAAAATATTGACATTTGGAACAAGTGACTGAATTTAGGATTTGTAATTTTTGAGTCCAGGAGAAAAAAATCCAGATAAAATACGTTTTGAAGAGCTTCGGTGAGCTATTCATCTTCAATCAAGCTGTGACTGTCCATGATTCGGCACCTTAAGCTGAATATACTCTCCCTTTTATTAAGCATACTACATAACCTTATATTAAAAATAAGAATACAATTTTAGGCTTGTTTTTAGAAGATTGCTTTATAAACCTTCTGAATGTAACTGGTTTAAATAATGGCAGTATTTTCCTTATAATGGAAATTGTTTCAGAATTAAGATTATCTAAAAGTCAGAAAATATTTTGACAAGCAGTTTTTATTTGAAGCTGTCGTCATTTAATTACAAAAGGTCAGATTATCACATTGGTTTATACAATGAAAAATACACAATACAAAAGTTAGAAAAAAACTTAAAATCCAAAGCAATTTTGCTACTTTGTATGACAAATCTTTAACGTTTGCTGTACTCAGTTTGATGGCTTATAAAGAAAAATACCATATACAGAGAATTCTGTCTTTACTAACAAGACTTACCTACTTATCCATATCCTTAAAAATAGTGACTTGGTTTAAAAATTAAAGAACAATTCATTATATTATCAGCAAAATATTAAACCATTCTAAAGAAATAGTGATCACTTAGCGATCAAAATAAAGTGCTGTTTTGAGAAAGCGTATGCTTTATTTGCATGTTTTTATTATTAGTATGGCAGACATTTCAAGTTGTGTTATATACTAGGGTCTAGAACCTATATATTCTGATATTGCTGTCAGCATTTGTGTACAGAAACTTTTTATGCAGGCCAGAAATGTAAATTAAATCAGTCATAGCCATAAAGTTTGTGTACTTGTACAGCAAATTAAAAGGACAACTTTTAAAAGAATAATATATCCCTAACTTTTGATTTATTAACATAGAGATAGAAATCCTATATTTGCATCAAGAAAGTTTGGTCTGAAACTTAGTGAATTTAGCATTTGATAAATCACTTAAGGAAGCTCCTACAAGATATTTTTTTTTCCATATAATGGCCAAACACTTGACATGCTTTGATTGAACAGCTGTGCTTTTTATAAGCAATGTGCTTTTCTAAGATTTAGAACTGTATTTGTAATTAAAGAGAAATTAATAAACATTATTTTGCAGAATGAGAATAAATCAGTGTTGATGCAGTTAATTTACCTGTGCCACTGAAGATGAACAATAATGCAAAATCTTAGACAAACCTGGGAATTATAAAAGCAGTTATGCCTAACTCCATGATAACCTGTAATAGGAAAAATGGTATTAAAGGATCTTTTTCCCCACTCACTTAATTTGGTATTTTCAAATGCAACAATCAGTAGGAACTTTGTCAGGATCCTCCCTGAACCCTACAGAAAAATCTTACATCTTCAGTGGGGCTGGATATGGTCTAAGATTGCCTTTCATTTTACAGTTAAACTCCAAAATCAGACTGCTTTGGCCTGGTCAGAAAGTGAAGACCTATTAAAACTTGTGAACCATTTTCTGGACAGCCACCCCCTCCTGCCTCACCTCCACGAAGGTGACACTGCTGTAATGTGGTATGTTATGGCCAAATTATTTAAGCAGCCAGTCGTTTCTTGCGCTGGGCCCAGGCTTGGGCATTGAGACCAAAGCTGTTCAGGTGTCCATCCTGCCTAGCAGAACAGTGACAATCTGCTTGATTCCCTTCTGTTCACAGCCAAGAAAAGATGATGCAG
Organism: Falco punctatus; assembly: GCF_963210335.1. Taxonomy (NCBI): domain Eukaryota; kingdom Metazoa; phylum Chordata; class Aves; order Falconiformes; family Falconidae; genus Falco; species Falco punctatus. The sequence goes on from NC_137585.1 coordinate 61,835,380, forward strand.
TATTACTGCTAGATTGCGACACGACCAAAATCGTTCCTGGTTTGTACTGAAGTACAACTCTAAGTCATAAGACGTAACACGTACAAAAAGCAGAGGAGAGGTTTATGTATAGCCAAGGACCACTAACTCCAACTTGTAACTAACTGATAAATCAACTGAAAAATATATTTATCAGGTATGCATTAACACACACAAAGTAAAGGTAGTAAGATGATAGTTTAGGCTTAAAGGTGAAGTCAGTGGAGCCTTCCCTAGAGAAAGGCTCTTTCCTCTAACCAGCTTGCCCCATTTGTCAGCCTACCAGGATTTAAAGATTGGGCAGCAAATTCAAAAACAGAAAAGCCAGCATTGCAGCCAATTACTATTAATTTAATGCAATGAATACTGCAAGCAATTTAATCTAACACTGTCTGATTAGACCTGTCGTTATCTCAACCCTTCAATGCCCCACATTGGGTGCCAAAAAATAGACTGTCATGGTTTAACCCCAGCCAGCAACCAAACACCACCCAGCCACTTGCTCACCCCCACACACCCCGCCCCCCCATCTAGAGGGGTGGGGAGGAGAATCAGAAAGGAATGTAAAAATCGAGGGTTGAGATAAGAAAAAGTTAATAACTTAAACAGAATAAAGAGATAAGAACAACAGTAATAACAATAAAACAACAATTAGGATGGAAAGGTGGGGAGAAAAGGGTAAAATCCAAAGGAAGGGAAAAGGAAAGAAAAAACCACCAAGTGATGCACAGTACAACTGCTCACCACCTGCTGACAGATGCCCAGCCAGTCCCCAAGCAACAATCCTCCCTGCCCCCCCCCCCGGTAATCCTACAAGTTTCTATACCAAACATGATGTCCCACGGTATGAAATACCTCTTTGGCTGGTTCAGGTCACCTGTCCTGGCTGTGTCCCCTCCTAGTGTCCTGTGCCCCCCCAGCCCCCTGGCTATCAAGGCCCAAGAAACCGACAAGTCCTTGACTTACAACTAAAAACATCAGTGTGGTTATCAGCATTGTTCTTGCATCATAGCCAAACCACAGCACTCCACTAGCTCCTATGAAGAAAATTAACTCCATCCCAGCTGAAACCAGGACAGTCAGCCTCCTAGGATTTAAAGATGCAAACAAATTCAAGTTTTGCCAGAAGAGCCGATCGATTTCTAGTAGGAAAAGCCTATTGACTCAGTAGCTCTACTCCTGAAATGCAGCCATGAGTCCTTGTCACAATTTCAGAAGGACTAGGCAAAGATTTGCCTTGCAAAAGTAACAAGTATAACAAAGAGGAGCTTGTCTCATCTGCCAGTGTAATAGATTGGCATCCTATACACTCTTCAAGAGTTTATAGCGTTTAAAACACTCTGAATTCAGCCGTCCCTTGTTCCCATGAACCTCATAGTCTTTCCATCACTGTATGCCTGCTAGGAGAGCATCCATCCAAGAAAGGCAGAGTAGCTCTGTGTCTCTCTGCTTCTGGAGTCCCACAATTGGCAGCTTTATCCAAACGCTGTTTAAACAGACTGTGCTCTACATGCAGCTGCTGCTCTCCCGCTATGTCCATGGGATCGACGCTCAAATCTGAAAGCAGCAACCAAGGAAAGCAGTCAGTGAACACACATTTGTTATGGCCTGTGGCAAGCGCTGAGGAAATGAAAAGACAGAATCTTTCAGCCAGCAGGATAACAACCTGCCAAACTGGGACAGCGTGTATGGCTGGGGCCAAGTGACCTACAGGGAATAAAACACATCGACAGCATGCTAAATGGCCCTCCCAGGTACGGGGTTTGGTTTGGTGTCCAAGGACCGTTTCCAACTTCCAAGAAAGTGTTACCCTGAAAGGTAGTCACACTTAAGGCAAAAACCCAAAGCCAAACCCCTCAAAGCCCAGCACCATTTTCAGGAATACAGGAGTTAAGCCTAAAATCGGTTGAAAGCTGCTTCCCACCTCTTCCCCTGCCACCTTTCCCCCTTCAACATCAGCACATTTCCTTGTGATCCCTTTTCACAAAGAAGACAGGTCTGTGGTCTTGCTCAGCATCAAAGCACCACCAATGCACCTGCTGGCTTCGTGCTCTCTTAGAAGGCTGACAGCTCCTCCGCACACAACAGCTGAAGCTTCCAGTCTCTGTGGCCTTCCCACACCCTGTTAAATGTGACGAAGACAAAGACTGAGAACATCTCTGGGGATCAGAAGGAAGTCGAGATGCACTACATTTAGAGCCCAACGTGTTACCCAAAGGAATTACTACAACAGAACAAAAGGCAGTAACGATCGGTAAACAGGTGGATAACATGCACGGCAGTAACACCCAGTCAGACTTGCAGGACTTGCAGTCACTTCATCCCGCAACTTTGTTTTGAGTTTATTTAAAAGGTAATTGGATTATTGACACTCATTCTGCTTTTAAGACTTCTGAAGAAAGGCTAACACGTAGCATTGGCATTACAGTCAGAATTCAGGTACCAAAATCATGGCAAAGCTGTGTCTTGCCAAGTGACTTCCAAAGCAGGCTCTCGAGCCTTTCAACAAGACAGTCAGATCTGGAGCCCCAAGGGAACTCTGTGCCAGCTCTGTCAGTACAACTGAGCTCTCTGACGAAGTACAACACCACACAGAAACGTAAGTGGGTTTTAACCTCAGGCTCATTTACAATCTAGAAAAATAATACTACCTGACTGGATGCACTAGTTTAAGTGCCCAGCAGGCCTGGCCACGTAACTACGAGGGACCACCAATTCCTCCCCAGCTGTCGCCCAAGCTTCAGCCGCCCGCCCTCAGCCGCCCGCTCACCCAGCGCGCCGCAGCGCGCCTTGGCCCGGAAGTCTCCCGGGGAAGTCCCCGTATCACCGCCGCGGGCCCGAAATAAACCCGCCTTCCGGGGCCGGGCCAGTCCCGCCGCCGGCCCCGCCCACGCCCGCCGGCCCCGCCCCGCCGGCCAGCGCGGCCCGAAGCCGGCCGAGGGGGCGGCCAAGGAGGGGCTGGGGCTGCCGTTCCGCACCGGGGCGGGCAGGGGCTCGGTGCCGCCGCGGGCTCCCCTGAGCCTGCCGGCCCCCGGGCCTCTGCAGGGGCCGCCCGCGGGGTGCGGGCTGGGCCGAGAGCGGCTGCCTGGGGGGGCTCGGTACCGAGGCGAAGCTGCTGGCCGAGAGCAGCTGCCGCTCGGTGTCACAGCCTCCCCGTCCCTCCAGTGACTCCGCCCTGCAAAGGGCTGCACTTGCTTACAGTCGCCCTGCTAAGAACAACCGAGCTGCCCTTCCGACCGGCTGTCACAGCAACGGAGCGGAAAGCAAATCTTCGCGGGAGGGTACCCGCTGCCGGGGTGCAGGGGGGGGAGGGAGGGAGGCAGGCGGAGGAAAGGCCCCGCTCCCTTGCTCCACCTTCCAGCCCTGCCGCGTACTCTGCACCCCTTCGTTCTGGTAACACCTCACTTCCCTGTCACAGGGAACGGCTATGAACTCAAGAGGTTAAACCGTGCAACAGCTCATAATGGCTTACTTGTGCAAGTAAAAACCGTGTATGAGCTTTTCCTAAGCCACATATTTACACCACTCGTTTCTTCCTATTCAAAAAGCGCAGTCCTGCAAAGTCTCTTCTATTTAAAAAAATAATTTAAAATTGCTGTTACTAACAGATGCTTCCAAATGCAAACAGAGCAAATGCACCCCTATTTCCCACAGCCAAACAGAGTGCATCATACGCAAAGGATTAAAATGTTTGAGCCACGCGGATGCTTTTGCATACGGAGGCAATAAATATTAATGCCTGGGCTGCGAGTGGGAGAAGGGCAGAGCAATGTGAGCGCCGCAGCAGTTCCCGTGGTCCGCTGGTGTGAACTGGGCTGAGATCCCGCCCAGTGCTCGCCTTGCCAGTGCTCAGCACAGGGTTGGTGGAGCGCTTCTGCCACCTGGCGACCAAACGTGGGTACTGCAGCCGCCCAGTTGGTGGAGCGCTACTGCTGTCACCCGACGGCCAAAAATCGGTGCTGCAGCCCTGGCGACGCGCATGGGCGGTGGCGCCTCCCCACTCGGCGCTGCTGGCCGCCGTTAACGGCATCGTGATCCCGCGCTGCCTACAGGGTGGCGCCGCGGCGCCCGCTGCCGCCTCCCGGTAAAGAGGCGCCGCTGCCGTCCCCCGAGCACGTTGCCAGAGCGCGCTCGGCACGGGAGTACGGAACTGCAGCGCCGCTGCAGCCCCGGGACAAACGCCCCCTGCGGGAGCTCGTTGCTGCAACGGCCCCGCCCCTGGCGACAAGCCCCCCACCTGGAGACCGCGTGGGTGCGGAACGGCTGCGCCCCTCCACGGTTTAAATTACCCCCACTCCGCAACGCCACGCTTTTGCCCGTGCGGGGCGCGAACCCGGGTCTTCGGCGCTGATCCGCTTCTGCGCATGTAGAGTCCCGCAAGAGCTCTTCAACGCCCTGCCACTGAAGCGCCAAATCAACCTGCGTGGTGGCATGCAGGGCAGCAGGCACTCTGGGGCACAGGCTGGGACGCTGTGTGTCTGTCCAGCACAGCTGTCTGACCCACATGCCAGTGAGGGCCACGATGCACCCAGCCCCGGGGTGCCATCGGTGTTACATAGTAAATCTAATACTGGGCGGCTGTACACGAATGACATCAAACTGTCACCATCTCAGCTTGTATTTGCACTCCCATCCCAGGAGTGTTTGTGCAGAGGAGGTATTTACTGACATGCACCAGAGCAACGGCGAGGGCAGGCAGTGCAGTGATCTCCTGTTACTGAACGTGCTGCTCTGGGACTCCCAAACAGGCAGGCAGTTATATCCCTGGCAAAGTTCTCCAGCAAAGCCAGCAAAGATGCCTGTGATTTTTATCCACCTCAGCTGTACAAACATGGTGTAAACTGAAGCAGAGTGGCTCATTATCTCCAGCACTTGTATGTCTGTCGCATGCCGGTCTGAGACCAGAGTGTGGCTCAGTTTGTATTCTCGGGAACAGAATTAAGACTCAAAACGGAGTCAAGAGCCAAGTAACTTTATTTGCCCAACAATAAATCTGTAAATGCAAAGGTAGAGAGAGTGTGAGAGATAAAAAGAGAGAAAGGAAGGAAAGAAAGAAGGAAAGAAAAGGGAAGAGTTCACAGCAATAGCTACTGCCCCAGAGCTGCGGCATCCCGACAGTTCGATTCAAGTCTGGTGGGGGAACGTTCTGTCCCATGTTAGTTGGTTCCATTTTTTTATAGAGCTGTTACAAGCTGTTCTGCTTAACCACACCTTCCATCTGACCATGGTGTACGTGCCCAGCATTCCTCAAGGGCCTCCAGGCACCTTGACCCCCCTGACCCCAAGTCTGGGCACAGGCACAGGGGTTTGGTTAAGTTTTGCAGGAACAGCCTCCCCCATTGCTCCACAGTGTCAGTCAGTTTCCTCCTTTAACAATATATAGATAAATCTCTGCGGTGGCAGTGGTGTTATCTTGCTGCCTTAACAAGGTATTCACTGTGGTGATGGCATGAGTTGCCTGCCATAGCAGTGTTGAGACAACACACCTGCTGTGGTGATGGTGGGTGCCACCGGTGCAGTCTCTTACAATGGCCCTTTCCTTCCCATGTCACCACCACTTGCAAAAGCACTCATGAAAATGAGCAGACCCCACCCACCAGAAAGAGGTAGGGCTTTCAAAGGAAAGGAGGGTATTCAATGGAAAGCTTCAGCTGTGCCCTGCCTGAATAATGTACCACTGGCAACCACTCCTCTGTGAGAGCTGTAGGGAAGCAGAGGATGGAGGCAGGCACCAGGGAATAACTAGAAACCCTGTTTTGCTATTGCTGCAGTATCCTTTGGCTGTGGGGACAATACAGCTCTCTATGAAATGACGATCAGCCAAAAAAATTCAGAGGGGCACAGCAGGGAGCACAAGCTTCTGGGCATCAGAAAAGGGCTGTACTCAGCTTTTCTGTGGTACGTTGTCATAGGCAAGGTGAACACGAAGCACAGGCAGGATCTGCAGTTCTACCTGCCTTGCAGGGGTTTGGCCTGAACTCCTCCTTTGCAAACCAAGTCACCCTCCCACCACATGGCACAATCTATGCTTAATGTATGACCCAGCAATTGGGGTACCACATGCAGAGAAATCTGAGAGGTCCTCCCTGTTCACAGCTCTAGTCACCAGTGGTTCCAACAACTTCTGATGCTCAGGGTGTCCCCTGCGCCAGTGGTCCTCCCTCCAGGCGCCCCTTCTCCTCTCCATTTGCCCTGGAGTAGATGAACTCAACATCACACCCATTCTGGGGAGATTTAAGCCCCAAAGAGCTCAGAACTGGCTGAAGCCAGCACAATAGCCTATCTTCTCTCTCAAGAGTTTTAATGTCTTTACACCCTCCCTGTCTTTCCTGTCTAGATCAGAAACCGATCAGGGGAAGCGGTGCATGCAGATACACAGAGAATACTGAATGGGACACGTTGCTTTTGTTGTCTTTCAACCAGGAAGAGACCTCAGAGGTATTAATAAGCAAGTTCTGAGCTTTCTATCCTTCAGTTGGCAGCCGAACTGCAAAACATGCACACGTACATAAGTAAGAAATGCATTCCCAGTCACCATGCACCACAATGGTCCCATGTTCCCACTTCTCATCACACTGTGCCTTCTCCTTGGAAGTGGTGGTGCATAGTCTGAGAACAGAAGCTATGGATTTATGAAGAACAATTTGATGAAGATCATGTGTGGTGATGGACCCATCTCCACAACAAAGAGGTAGAATCACAGATGTCTGCAAAGCCACAAAACCCCTTGACACTGGGCTTCAGAAAAGACTTCCTCACACGTACGCAGGTTCCCCAGGATCAGGGCACTAGGAATAACTGTGTGAAGTGAGAAAAACACTTTGTTGTCACTTTGCTTGGACTACTTGCCAGTTTCATCCCTGATCTTTGCAAGCTCTTCTTTTAACTCCTTTATTTTCTCAAAAGTGTTTTCATTCTGTTTGAGGAAAAAGAGAGAGAAATATTTATAGTTCCCACGTTTATCCCTGGTAAGCACTTTCACATGTTCATTTAGTAAAGCAGATTAGATTGATTCCTCAGATATATTTTTTTTGGGGGTGTGAGGGTGGGGGTGATGTGTGTGAGGGGGGATTATAATGAACTCATTCAGTTTTTAAACCAGGCTTAGGAGCCATGACTCACTGACTATGAATACCTTGTATCTCTATGAATACATATACACACACGTGTGTACAGGACAGCACAGAATACTCTATTTACTCGTATGGGTCTAAGTATTTTTCTATAATTTTTTGTTCTGTCTGTGTATCATTTATGGCTGGACTGCATGGACAAGATGGTTTTCGTAATTCTGTAAAAAAACTTGCATCTATTGATGCCTGCACCTCTAAACATAGTGATACGGTCATACAGCCAAATTTGCAAAGGTTCTTACGCCATTCTGGGCATGGTGGACATACCCATAGAAACACCCCTAATGGCCTGATGTTCACAGCTATTTACACATTCATTTCTGCTTTTTTATTGTCTGCAAAGAACAAGTGCTCCTTTCCTCGACCTGTCTCAAAAGATATCTGAATACTTAAGGAATTAAAACAGATGAGTCAGCCAAAGGAAAAGTTAAACATAAATTAACAATGCTAAGGTGTTATTACTAAAATGCAAGCACTTTGACAGCAGGTATCTTATGAGTGCTGTGCAAACTGACAGAGAAAAGCCTCAAGAAAACTTGCTGGACTTTGGGTTAGTATGCTAAATCCCAGCACAGTGGTTCAAGGGTAAGGGCACTTTAAATCGGAATGTGTCCTGCATTACATTAGGAAGAAGACAAAGAACATATCCTGCTGGGAAGATCATTAATGATTAGGAAAACTAGATCAGGCTACCATAAATTTGTCCCAGGTTAGAAAAGGCCAAGAATCTTTAAAGGACACTACAAAAAAATAACGTTTAAGAGAAAAGGCAGTGTAGTAGCTAATGGAATTAAACTTTTACTAGAAAGTAAATCTTTCAGTAATAAGCAAGCAAGGCTAGTAACAGTCTAGGGCATAGAAAAGATTAGTGCAGCAGTAGGATACATAGCAGATAGGAGAGCAAATTAGTTCCGTTTTACCAAAATGTAAATGAAGAAAAAAAAATCAGAGCTTGATGTTTCTCTTTATTTTTCCTGCATCTAATTTTTAACTGTTAAGAGAAATAACACAAAAAGCTTTATTTTTGCTAATGCCAGGAAACTGGAATTTAAATTAATCCCTTACACACTGCCATTTGGTGATCATTTCTACCAGATCCAACAAGGATACAAGGGATAGGACAAAAGGAAATGGCCCCAAGTTGCCCCAGGGGAGGTTTAAATTGGACTTTAGGAAAAAATTCTTCACTGAAAGAGTTGTCAAGGACTGGAACCAGCTGCCCAGGGAAGTTGTCAGGGTGGCATCACCATCCTTAGAGTCATTTAAAAGACCTGTAGATGTGGTGCTCAGGGACACAGTTTAGTAGGGGACTTAGCAATGTTAGGTTAATGGTTGGACTCAATGATCTGAAAGGTCTTTTACAACCTAAATGATTCTATGATTCTATGCTGTTCAAAATGACCTAGAGTCTTCCTTCAAAAAAAGAGGTGTTTTATGCTGCTGTTTCAATTGTACTGGTTATCAGGTAATCCAGCCTCATAGCACTCTTTAAGTTAAAGTTTAGAAGCACCAAGATATTCCCCAGTGACTGCACTTTAGCTAGTTTGATATTAAGCTATACATTTTTCTTAATGTGATTAGCAGCATATCTCAAGCTATGTTTGAACATATTCTTAGGTGAATGGGAGATACTATCAGCTCTTCATTAGACAGAACATATGAGTATTTTAAAAAGCCAAACTCTAACAGAATACACAGCACAAGCATGTGTTTCTGCCAAGATATTTTCTAGTAAGCAAATAAAATGCATACGTTCGTTCTCTCCCTCTTCTGTCCATACTTAAAAACCAGGCAAATCTGCAGAAGAAAGCACAAAGAGCAAGGTGTTAGAACTTAGAAGTCCCACAACTTCTCTCGCACATGCTCTTCTGCTACCTGTAGCTATGTGCTTACCTTTGCACTCACATTTGTTACACAACACACTTTGGTGCCTGAGAATTTGATTGATTTAGATTTGCCCTGACAGAAGAAAACCTTTTTTTTTTAACCGTTTGACCTTGTTTCACTTCTTCTAACTGGAAGATCAATCCTACCAGGAAGGAGAGGTGAAACCTCAGGACAGCTAGAGGGTGAATAATCTCTCTTCAAACTTTAAAATTCTGTGTATAAAGTTTTCTTTACAATTTGTACTCCACCTGGCTATTAAAAATGTATGAAAAGCATAGCAAGAAATCAAGCCGACCGTTAGTACAGAAGGTGCCAGCAGTTCCTCCTCGTTTCAAGAAAATCCAGCCCCCACACTGAGACTGCAGGACCAGATGCTGTGCCCGTGGAAGCGGCAGCGAGCCCTGGCCCCGGGGGAGGCCAGCTCAGCACACTGCAAATACAAGGCGCATCATTCCCCTCCCCGCCACCCCGGGATGCCACACAGCCCCGACGCCGGCCAGCAGCAGCAGCACGGGCTCGCTGACGGTAACGGCGACCCTCCTGCCTCCCCCGAACGCGTAACGAGAGGCAAAAGCACCGCCCGGGCCGATAGGCAAAGCACCTGGAGTCGCATTTCCCATCCTGGCAGGACCGCCACCCGCCGGGCCGCCACCACCCTCGCACCCAGACGGAGGGAGAGCCCCGGGAAGTGCCTCTGTCGCAAGGGGATGTCGCGCAGACCCTCGGAACGCCGAGGCCAACAGGGGCTGGCGGCGACTGGTCTCCTCGGTACCTGATGCTGCCGTCGAACGGCCGGATTCCATCGCCCGCTGTGCAACGGATCGGGCACCCGCACGGCCGAGGGACCAGTTATGCGTGTCTGCGAGGATGGGAGCTGAGGGGCAAACCCACAAAGCTAGCACAGCTCTAGGCACACAGGAAGATACTTTATACACCTGGAAAAAACGTTTACAATTACCTTTAGTCACACTTAATCCTCATTGGGTCTTACGAGCCTCGTCCCCATTTAAAGGCACAGCGGTCTTCAGTTTCACTGCGCACGTCGGGGGGGGCGGTTGTTGGTAGGGGGCTCTCCTCGCTCGAGGGCGGATCTGTCAGTGTGCTAAATAGGACAGTTCACGCTCAGTTCAAATGTTCTTCTGTTTGTTCTCATTAACCATTTGGTTCTCATTGATCTCACCTTATGCCCCAGCTTGACCCATGGCGTCTGTTCCCCTTGGCCGTGTGCTGCCAACCGCCTGTAACATCCTCTGTCCTGCAGGCTCTCTCCTGTGCTTCGCTGTAGACGCACACATCTTTTCTCTACATTGCCATTTAAGTAGCAGAGTTGCCTTCTGTTGACCACGTATATGCGAGCCGGTCGTCCGCAACGCTTCCCGGGGCGCCGGGGGCTGCCTGCGGCGCGGCGCGGGGCCGGGGGCGGCTCTGCGGGGGCTGCCTGCGGCTGAGGCGGAGCCGCGAGTGCGGAGCCGCAGCGCAGCCCCCGGGTTCGCCCCCTGCGGAGGGCTGCCCGCTCCCTTCCCTGCGCGCTCCCCGGTGCTCGCCGCCTCGCTCCGGCCTCTCCCGGAAAAGGGGTCCGGTCTCCGGCTGGCAAACGCCCGCCCCGAGCCGGGCACGGCCAGCGCCGCCGTCGCAGGAGCGTGTCGGGGCGAGGGGCGGCGGCGAAACGTCTCGAACCTCGGCAGCGACAGCCCCGACCGCGCTGAGATCCGACAGCGAGCCCGGCCCCCCGCGGGAGGCGGCTCCGGCTGACCGGCACCTTCATGCCGCACTCACGGCCTCTGGCCACGGCCGTTCCCGGCCTCCGCAACCGCTCGGCGGGCGCCTGTCACACCAAGGCTCGCCCGCCCCGCTCCCGAAGCCGCCCCCGGGCAGGGCGATGGAACGGCGGAGCCCTCCCCGGCTCCCGTGCGGGGTCTGCGGCCCGGGCACAGCGGCCCCACGGCCCCCGCCGGCGCACCCCGCAGCGAGCGCACCCGGCGCGGGGACCGGGCGCGGGGGGCGGTGACCGGGTTCCAGCCGCCGGCTGTCCCCGAGGGAGGGGCGGGCGGGGTCGCTCCACCCCGCGGCACCGCCTGCCGGCCCGCCCGCCGGCCGGGAGGGGTGTCCCCCCGCCCCCCCAGCCGCCCCCCTCTCTCAGCCCGGGCTCCTGCTGAGCTCCACTGCTGAGACCCGGAGGGAGATCGCCGCCCTCCGGGCCTCGGTGCCCACCTGTGACTGTAAAAGCACAGACCCCTGCAGCGTGCTTGCAGGCGTCAGGGGCTGGGGGCTGGTTTTGGCTGCCTATACATGTGTGTACACCGCATAACCTAACTCTAACCCTAACCTGCATGTATACGTGTACGTGGTGTGTATGGCTGGTCTGCACGCATGTGCCCACTGGAACACGCTTCCTTGGCTGGAGCCGGGGCGTGGAGCTGCAGCAGCCTCCCCTCGCTCTCCTGGGCTGTTACCTCTGGCACGATAGATTTCCCTCCAACAACTTCCATTAAAGGTAATGCTGGAGAGAGGCAAAACAGTTCAATGATTTATATCCAAGCTGGTATTTCTACTGCAAATGCCTACACTGTTAAAACCATAATTTCATTACATCATACCTCAAAAGCATTATTTTCCTGAAGCCAAATCACCACTAAACACACAGAAAAATTACATTGACCTTAATGCTGAGCGGCTCTGCCTTCCAGTAGAAAAAATGTCATGCTCAGGTCTGTGCCCCTCTGATCCGAGAAAATACAGTGAAACTCCTAAAGCTCTGCTGCAGGCAGGAGCTGCACAGGTAACAGGAGCCGTCACCCGGCAGGCAGGAGCCTCACTGCCTGGAGAGAAGGGCTGGGGCTCACCTGCTCGGCACTTCAAGAAGGGACAGTCAGTACAGATGTAGGTGAGCGCCACAAGGATGTAAGTAAGGAGCCTTCTGACGAGGATGTGCTAACTGCTAAAAGAAAACAAGCTACTGAAGTGATAAGACTCAAGGATATGGATACCAGGGTAAAATAACTGTGGTAGGGAAGATCGTGACCTCCAGCTCAAATGCCCCCTCCCCCGCAGCAGAGGGTGGATCCCCTGCTCTGGAAGCGTGCCCAGTAAATTAAAAATGAACTCTACCTTTAAACTGAAGCGAGAAAGCAACTAACCAATATTAGCTCGTAGGTGTAGACTTTGGGCAGAACCAACCAACTTCACTGCATAAATATCTATTGTAAGTTAAACTAAGTGTGCAAGTTAAGAGGAGCGACCCCCCTTGCACCCGGTGCCACAATAAACACACCTGCTTTATAACTTACCCCAAGTTTAGAGTTTAATTCTGCACATCAGACAGAATAAGCAGCCTTTTTAGTAAGCAATTAGTTCCTCACCTACCATTTTCCCAACTATGCTCCCACCTGAATACACTCAAATACCGACCTGTAGTGTTTCCTCCTAAAACTCTTCTGCAGAACCTTTGTCCCTGCTCTGCAGCCTCAGGATTTCAGGCAGGGACAGGAATTTGCTGCTGCTCCTTTCCTGCCCCTCCAAATGCATTTGCTCCTGCTGCTCACTGCCGGCTTCCCAGGGGGATGGGGGTGGGAGGGTGGGTGAGTGACTCACTCCCACTCTTGCCCTGCAGGACAGAGAAATCCACCACATTAGAGACAGGGTCGCCCCAGCAAGTTTCTGCCTCCTTTTATATTACTTTCCTGATTCTGCTTCCCACCTCAGCCATATGGCCACGAGGCACCAGCCTGGAGCAGGGGTACCCAGCCACACCTGGGAGAAGGGGGTGCATCTCAGAGGCAGAGGGGCTCTAATTGCCCTGTTTGCCGTGAGGAAGTAGCTTGTGCAAGTGAGTCCACATCACAGAGCAAAATCCTACCGTGGGACCTGGGCTACCCAGGAGCAGACAGCTGAAATGTATAAAATGTACGGTGAGTGGGATACTGCACTGCCTGGTCCTACTCCCACCTCACACAGTGCCCGCCTCAGGAGCCCTCAGTGGGGAGTTTCCCTGTTTTCTTGCAATACCCAGTATCCCCATCATCATCTCCACTCCAGCCACTTCACACACCCATGCGTGTGCAATTGCATCTGCAGCCCAGCAGCAGCACAGTGAAGCGGTGCAGTACCCAGGTGGGTGGACGCCCCCTCCGTGGGGCAGATCCATCACACAGATACAGCACAAGGTAGAGCACAGCACTCCCACTGTGCCCAGTGAACAGGCATGTCAGTACAGTTCTGAATTTGCTGATCTTTTTAATGCATTCTGTAGCCCAAGGCCTTATTTATTACCCATGCTGCCCTCTGCACTGACAGCAGTGCTGATCTTCCTCGCAGGCTGTTCTTTTGTCATCTCACCCCTGATAGTGCATCAGAAATAACATTTTTTTTCCTCTGTGGCCTCCTAATGTGAGGGCAGTTCCCTGGCATCCCTGTCTAACAGCTAGGCACTGAAGCACAGGGAAATGAAAAACATTGCTTAGATCCTGGGTCAGGTGAGCCGTGGGTTTTGCTGGCAGACCCGAAGTGCACAGTGCAGTGAGGATCTGGCTCTGCAGTCACAGCAGCAGAGCACTGAGCACCAAGAGGTCCGGGTGGAAAACGAGGGACGCACCCTGGCACAGAGGTGGAGAGACCAGATGAAGTGATCTTCCTATAGGCCCTGTGTAGTGTCCTCTGGTAACATTCAATTACCCAGAAGATAAGGAGGGGAGAGATATTCAGCTGCTTTAAGGTTTCTATTCTACAGCACCTTATCTTCTCACTGCCTGTCATCTAGCACCCACAGCAAATAATCAGGGGACCCGCAGAAGGCAACTTCCTTCAGTTTACAAACCCTGATCCATTCCTTGGGCAGATCAAGCATGGATGAGTGTCCTGTGAGTCCCACAGCAGCTGCATTATAAAGTCTTCACTGCAATGCTTGCAAGGAAAGGAGCACCTCTCAATTCTTACTGCACTGTTTTACTGTAACTAGTTACCCCCAGCACCAAATCTTGTGCATTTCTAATTGAGAAGCAGTTTAGAAAGCCCTAAATTATGACAAAGTTTCTTTCTATTTTTTTTCTCCCAAGTAAACAAAATGTTCTATTTGTCTTGCAATAAAATGTTGTTGATCCATATCCCGAAACTGTCAGGGCTTGATAAGTCCAAAATGGATTTTTTCCAGGATACAGAATGAAAAGATTGAGTTGTTCTGACTGCTCTGGTCTCCAGGAGGAGCAAAGACAAGACTGAACTTGCTCCATACAGGAAATCTGGCCCAGTTGTGATAATGACAAGGGAGAAGAGTAGCGGCACTTTTCTAAGAGCTATTCTTGGGCCAAATTCTAATATATTTTGCAAATGCTGGGAAAGTAGTACCCCTGAAAGCTAGAAGGTCAGTCTTTCTGATGAGTGCTGGCTTCTTACCACTGTGCTGCCATCAGGCACAAAGAATACATATATTTCTCCTAAATTAACTTTCAGAGACAGCTGTGGAAATAAACCATTTTCAGCTCAGCCTGAGATGAACACTTGAAATGTTAGCCCAAATTACTGTTTTGGAGGCAATGGTGGGATGTGCCAAGTGACTTGGAACTAGTGCAACCAATTCTGCCTCTTACACAAGAGGTCATTAGTATTTGAACAAGGTAGTTACATGACGCTTCACAGGCAGAAACATTGCTTTGAAGAATACACAAAAGCACACACATATCTCAGTTATCTGAATGGGGGCAAAGGTTTCTCTTGTACATCCCAGATTTTCCAGGACACTGCTATGTGCGTTTACTTGTCTGGAAGATGTGTGTTGTATACCCACCCAAAAGTAACTTACACTCTGGTGTGGAGACAAACACATACACTGGTTACTGGTGACACGTCTTTCCCAGGGTTGGTAGACACAAACTGTTGGGATGCTGTCAGGTACTGCAGTGCTGTCCCAGCTCTTGTTCAGGGCATCTGTGTGGTTCCCCCATTTCAGGCTGATCTGGTTGCGCCCACATGCCAGGACCTGTTCAGAGCAATTTTTCCCCTGTGATGGAAACTGCAGCACAAGGCTGTGCTGCAAGTCTGGAAGCCCCTCCATGCCCCAGCAGAGTACGGGACAGACTACCACAGCATAGCCCTTTCCCTTACCTCCTCCCACCCTTGGGGTCTGCAGCTCAGAAACGATCCCTTCTCCTCACGTGCCCTGTAGCTCTGGAGTCCTTATTTGAAATTTCAGGGGCAGAACTTATGAACGGGGCTCCAACAGTACAGCTGCTTGGGCATGCTGGACTGGCAGAAAGGCATCAGTCCACTTTCCAGGGCCTTGGTGCAGTTTGGTGCCTCCCAGCACAAGGGTTGTATTGACATGATGAACATCTGACGTTAGGGACAAACTCCATCTGCTCCTCTTCAGAATAAGTTTAAAGTGGCTCCTAAAGTCAATAGGAGTCATGCACGCATATCTGAGGGTCTTAACTAATCCATCTGTTAATTAAATAATAATCAAAAGCCATGCTGTCCACATGCACTGCAATCATTACTTTTCATAATTAGCTAAATGTGTAAGTCAGAACCACTGCTTCAATTTTTGTTTTTGTCCGCTGCCTCAGCCATCGCTTGCTTTGATTGCCTAGGCTTTTCAACAAGATAGAAAATTAGTTTAGCTGGCATTTAATGCGTCTGTGTTAAGTACCACTACATGTTGTGAACTCCTTGATGCCGATTAAATGACTCTTGCCTATTAAGAGCATTTTCAACTGAGAAAAAGAGATGATTCCAGGATAACATTCAGCAGTGGTCTGGAACAGCAACTGAACAAATCCAATGAAACCCAAAGAAAATGGTCATGCCTCCTTAAGTAAGGTTGCTACAGCAAGTGCTTAAAATTA
Source organism: Falco punctatus (assembly GCF_963210335.1). NCBI lineage: Eukaryota > Metazoa > Chordata > Aves > Falconiformes > Falconidae > Falco > Falco punctatus. The sequence goes on from NC_137585.1 coordinate 61,851,254, forward strand.
GAAAGCACTCAAAGAAACCATGGGTGTGGGCCAACACTGCTTACTACATATTGACACGCTCTTTCTTCAGCTAAACACGTCTATTGGACCACTTGCGTTGGTGCTTTCCCAGCTTTGGAGAGAGAACAGAAAGGGTGTGAGCAAGTCAAGAGAGCCACGGGCACAGGGAGACCTCTACCTGTGTGCAAAACACCGGTCCTTGGGTTGCTTTTAAGACTCAGTCCAGTCCTTATTGCCTGGAGCACATTTTCCAACAGAATTCAACTCCAGTTCAGATAAAAATCTATGTTTTGGGCATTATTTTGATGTGGCGCAAGGAGAGAGAGACACACACATACTAAAATTAGGCTATGGCTGGTTATCGGCCCAAAGAGGCTCCCTAGCACCAAAGTAGGGTTGGGTCCTCTGCTAAGCAGAGCAGGACTGCCAGTTGGACAAGTTGAGCTCAAATTTCTCTGGAATAAGGCCCCACCTTTTTCCTGAATCAATATTATTCCCTTGCCAAACTGCAGTTCTACTCAGACCTCAACCATTCTGCCTGCAGGCTTCTCAGGAACAAACAGAAGTATTATTTTTATAATGGGGAAAGTCTCTATTTTCATGCTGCCCTAACTCAAAGCCAACCAATGCAATTTTGCTCAAGCTTTCAAACAATAATGCCATCTCAGAAAATGTCTACAGATTGTATTTTTGAATGACTCGAAAACTTGGAAGTCTGTGTCTATGTTGCAGGAGAACAGACTGACCAGTTACACAATTGCTTGAATACTCCCAGATCATCCCTTCACGTGTAGTCTCTCAACTTCAGCATTGAATTTAAAAGTGCAGCAGCTTTAGGCATCCCTGGAGGGTACAGTACAGGCAAGTACCTCAAGCAGAAATTCAGATCTTTGGTGCTGAAAACGGTCTCCTGGAAGTGCTCACCTGCCTCCATTCCCTAAAAATGGAGCCCAAAGCAACCATACTTTTAATGTAGGTACCACACCTAAGTGACTAATGCAGGGGTCCTCAAACTGTTTAACCAGGGGGCCGGCGCGCGGATGCAGTGGCAGGCAGCCATCTGCGGCTGCTTGGTTCCCCCCCCAACCCCCAGCGGGGGGGTCTGTAAATACCGGTGGCTGGACTGAGGACCCTGGGGGGCCGTATCCGCCCTGCAGGCCGTAGTTTGAGGACCCCTGGACTAATGGATAACTGTTGGGCTCATGCTGACTGTGCAGCTCATCACCCGGGGAAGCCGGGGGTGTCTTTGCCTGGGAGAGGTCCGTGTTTCATGGCTCCCAGCGGTGAGCGGCAAGATGCAGGTGTCTGACACTGCACTGAATGATGACGTGCACATATATATACTCCAGGGTGACCAGGCAAGCCCAGAAGAAAGTGACACTCAGGCTGAACACAGGTAAACCGGCCCAGCAGTGGATCTGGAGAAAATCTACCTCTAATCCTGCCCAAGCCTGAAGGTGCTTAAAGTATATAAGTGTATTCTTTTTCACCTCCAAGAGCCCCAGGCATTCAGAGGAATATCACTGCAAACCCCCGGCTGGCCTGATGGTGCAGAGGAGCTGGAAACATGAGGCACAGCTACACCTGGCAGGACTTGGAGAGGACTCTATTAAATAAAGTCCCCTGAGGTGTTCAGTTTAGTAGGCATTCTCAGGACAGATCTAACGTGCGCCAGCTGGATGAGAGTCATCTGAAAGCTCAGCTGCAGCAGCTGTTCTCACTTAAAATATATCCAGAGGATGCACAGGAGGTATGCCCAAGCTTACAGAATTCCTTCAGCAAATTGTGAATGAGGCATGAGATGAAAAATCTCTCCCCAGTGGACAACACATAGACAAAGCTGAGCGTACACTGCTCTGACCTTTTTTGTTTCCCTCTGCTTTAATCAAGGACGCTCCGCAGTCAGCTCAAATAAAAAAAATAATAAAAAAAAAACAAAACAAAAGGAAAAAAAAAAGCTTTACAAATGCCCATCAAGCCCAGAAATGTCAAGACTAGGAAAATGGACAGGGAAAATCCCCTGAGAAAGTATTTAAAATATTCAGTACATATTAAAAATTCCCCTTTTTTTTTAAAGTTCACTGAAGCTCCCCCTAGCAAGATCAGCTCCTGCTTAGGGAAAAGTGTGAACTATGGTTATTTGTTCAAAGGTAACCTTTCCCACTAATATAAAAAAATAACTGAATCAAGTATTTCAGAAGTTGTAAAGACTGTTTGAATCTGTGCTTTGGGTTTTGTTGGTTTTTTTTCATCCCAGTTAATACTGAAAGTTTACTCTTGCCTCTTCCAAAAGTAGCCAAACAGGCAATTAAGGATATTCTCCAAACCTTGGGTCCTACTGCTGGTGACTGTCTGCCTGTTTTACAAATACTTGGAACACCAGGTTAATCTGGGATGGTACAAAATACACGAGCATCAGGTGAACCAGGTCTTGACCTCAGAGCCCAGCTAGATTTCCCAGATCAGTAAATGGCTTTTGAAACAAGTCCTTCATGGTTGTCTTAAAATTTACTCATTTTGTCTGAGGTTTAGTGAATAAATAAGCTTCTCTAATTTTTGGCAACATTTTCTTTGATGTTCTCTATACCTGCTGAATGTAATCTCCTAAATGATGAGATAATGTTATTCTAACGTCTTCAGGAACTGGCACCTCTGTAACAGGGACACTCTGACTGATCTGTGGTGAGCAGCAGGTTGGGTTTTATTCGGTTTTTTTTTTAAATATATATATATATATATATAAAGTGCCTATCACCATATTGATAAACATGAGTAGGTAAGTACTGTGAGAAAGCAAATCTTTTCCTTCATCCAATGCCTTTGGTTGACCAAATGCATGAATTGTTTTTGCATTTGTTCACAAGTATCAAGATCTCAGTTACACTTTCCATTCCAGCTGTAGCAGTCAGGGACTGGTACTTCTAAGTTTGTGCATCTGCTTTACTCCTAAAAACACCCTGAAACCCCTCCATGACAAATACTTCAGTGACAATTCTTCCTCTTCCAAGTTCCTGAACCTTGATTTTCAAATACATGGCATCAAATTATGGTTTCCTCATCATAATAAACTGTTGCAAAGAAATTACATGCTTTGCTCCCAAGAATAAAGTTTCAACAACTGTGGAATAAATCTGGGCAAGTGGCTGGTGTAAAGGCAAAGTATCTTTCCAATGGTAGAAAGTACTCATTGCACTTACCTGCCTGAAAAAGTCCTGTGTTGTTATAGCAAAGACATCAAAGCCACAGCTGGACCTTTTAAGCTCATCTGGAATATTGTTTAGTTGCTGGGACGGCTCATCACACTCTTCCTTCAGTCTCTGAATGAACTGCTTTTCGGCATCTCTACTCTCTCCCGGTTTGGGGGAAAACCCACTCTTTGGGGTGATTGGCCTTTGCTTGGGATGTCCTATGAAGGAGAGAAGAAAAGACCATCAGGGTCCCTTTATATGTATGGACATGACCTTCCTGTGTTTCTAAGGCCCTTGGGACTCAGCCCTATAAAAGGAAAAAAGGTCTGTAGCATTCACACAGATCTGTAATGACTTTCAAAAAAAGCAAGAGCACAGTGCAATATGTTTACGTAGGGGCCAAAGCTCAAACCTTTGTAACAGTCATCTCACCTCAGGCTCTGAGCCTGAAGGTCTGCTATGAGCCAGGCAGAGCTCTCCTAAGAATGTCTTACTGAGAACTGAGGTTGTTAGAGGAAGGTTCCCTCTCACCTATGTTAGACATCTACAAGAACAGAGGTCTGCATCTTGATGTGTGATGCTGGACTCCCTTGAATAACAGTGAGAGAAATGGGCATTTCCAGAGTGAGATTCATCTTATCCTGTTGTGGATGTGGGAAACAGTAGGATGATGTTTACACTCTACACATGATTTCTTTGGCCACCTCAACCCCAAGCCTGGTGACTTGACAGAGGTGCCAGACGGCCTTTGTAGATTTCCTTTTGCCTCCAAATAGGACAATGTGGGACTGGAGTTGTCCTTCCCTGAATGCAAACATAGCATGGGTTGCTTGCTATTGGGATTCACGACTTCTTTTTCTCAGCAATACTGCAGTCTACCTTGCCAGTCCCCCTTGCTCTGCCCTTTGTAACACTTCTAAAGTCGCAGCACAAAACAGATTTGTACAGAAATGCCACCAGGTGCCATATGATGCTGACTGTTCCACCACTGACTCTGCATGGCTGCTCTCTCTGCACCATCAGTCACACCAGCAGCACTTTAAGGTTTGCCTGCAGAAATGGGCCCCGACCGACTCTGGCTCCTCTGACATGCTCCAAGTTGGCTTGAAACAAGTCTGATCCTGTATAAAGAGTTGAAACCACTAGTGTAGCTTGTCTTCAGGATATCAGCTCAAACACGGTGTCATATTCATGTGAATGGCTCAGGAACTAAAGCTCACTCATGATAAGCCACTTCAGGGAAGTGAGCTTTTATCCTAATTTAAGTTCATATGCTGCTTGAGTCAGCTATTCATTTCTCTGGAGATATACAGGAGGATGAAGCAAGAAAGGGCAGTGTTCTGGTAGTGTCAGGTTGCTCAGGCCACTGCTTGGACCATCTGTTTTGTCTTTATCTTCTTAGCTTCTGAGAACTCTCTGCAAACATCAGGCTGGGGCAATACCTTTGATTTACTGATCCTTTTTGCTACCCTTAGTGTCTCCTCAGTTGTTGCTTTGCAGCTCATTCCTGAATACTGTCCAGGAATCTCTGGTTCATTTCTTGATCTCCTCCCACTAGTATCAAGCTTTTACCCTAGGAGCTAGAGTCAGTAAGAAAAAGGCAGAAAACAGTCAGACACCTTGTTCCCATGTGTTACTAGAAATGGAGGACATTGATCTGTATATAGAGGAAGTGAACATTGCTGTGCTGGCAGCAAGGGTTGGGTACGGAAGAATCTGAAGAAAAAAAAAAAGAAGGAATAATATCTTGTGGTCGTAGTCTTGTAGTACACACTTCCTGCAAAACAACACAGACACAATGTCTCCAACTAGTTGTCTGTGGATACTACCTACCCCTTTCCCCCAAACCAGAAGAATCCTTCCACAGAGATGCGTCTAATGGTATGAGTTAGAACCAATTTATGAAGCAGAGCATTGCTCCAGAGGTAATTTTCATAGATGTGCTTTAGAAATTTTAGGTTTTTAAGACCATGGCCTAGGTGTGCAAACAGATCCTCAGGGCAATTTTACTACGTCAGGCAGGGAAGCAGCATAGCTTTTCCAGAACAATACATCAGGAGCATATTCCTACTTTTTTAGATCTCTGACTTGCGTGGAGCCACTGGGAGCATGTCTTCCAATATGGTGGACCGTGTTCTGGCTCCAGGCTAAACTTACAGGGAACTAGCTCCAGAGATGCTCCTTCATGACCCCAAGTATCTCACGCTGCAACTGCAGAGTCACGAGTGCAAAACAGCCTTTGAAACCCTTTGTGCCCATGACTGGCATTTGTAAAGAGGAATACCAGGTTTCCCAACGTGTCAAGACTAACTTTATGATGTTGCGAGTCCTAAATAATACAATACAGGATGAGAGAGAGAGGACTTCCTGTCATTAAGAGTTCAACCAGCACAGCCATTGCCCTCTATCCATTTTCATGTCATTTAAAGCCTGTACACCTTTTTGTTCAGGAATATTTTCTTACAGATTCTTCCATTCATGTAAAGGGGCTCTTAGCTGGGCAGTAGGTATTATCACAAAATAAGAGATTCATACGAGCAACGGCCACAAATATCTGTCTTTCTAGTATAAAAATCTTGGGTTGTTGAGGCAGCATGGTGATGTTACAACAAAAAGCATAGGAAGAAGTGTAAAGGGAAGCCCTTGAAATCAGTCCAGTTTTAATTAAAACAGAAACCCATCAGGTTGCTTTGTCATATCTTTCTAGCTTTCCTGTTCACTGGAACGTTTGAAGCGCACATCTCTGTGTTGTCCTCGTCAGTATTATAAGCCGTCCTTGTAAATGAAATTGTGCTATTCTCCTCAGGGATGAATTTCTCAGTTCATTTACGTCTGAAAAGCAGCTTACTAAGCTTATTCTGCCATTCATGTCTCTCTTCCGTTGCTCTGCACAGAACAGGGTATGTATTAACGATGCCGGCCCTGATCCTGAATGTCCTTTTTGCTGATGGTGGGACCAGGGGGGAGACCTAGTGCACGCTGAAATAACTGAACCCTTTGATCCACTTCAAAACTTCCAGGTCTTTTTTATCTACCTGTGTTTGAACTGAGGAGACATGACAAGTATATACTCACAATTAACACGGTCCATGAGGATTTAGATGGGGAATGCAATTCATTTGTCTTTTAACTGTCCAATTTTGAACACTTTCATAAGGAAAGTGAGAAAATTACTTCCAGAGGAATGATAACAAGCAATTTGTAGAGTGACAGATGTCAGAAACAGACGGCACCGTCCTAGAATGGAGTGGATGCAGAGCACCTGCATCTATGTACACCTGTTCCTATACACATATTTCAGGAATGGGATTGCATCAATAGATAAAATTGATATCACTATGAGACTCTGCATCTCAGAACTCCTTGCAAGTCTGCAGGAGGACTGACCAAAAGTCTAAAGATAAGATTCAAGGCTAAAATAATTTGCATGACAGTCAAAGACCAGCACTGATTTAAAAGAACTGCATGTGAGGAGGCCAGTAACAGAGGAAACACAACCTAGAGACAGCACTCAAAAGTTTTACAGCCTGTTTCATGGCCACATGGTGTGGCAGAGTTACCTGGAGGACACGTGCTCTCCTATCACAAAACGTAAATGTCTCACAAGTTTGTGATTGTGATGGAGGAAAGGCTGTGCTACCACCCCTTAGCTCCAGCTACACTCACTCCTTGCCCTGTTTAATGGCTGCTTTGATTGTTTTTTGAAATTGTTAAATAGGTGAAAACATCATCTGTCTTTATTGCTTGGTTATTACTGTTGTCATTTCATAGAATGCTAAAGGCTACTCTCAAAAAATAAAGATTAGGTTTATCTTCCTATTTGATCCTTACAGTGATAAAAATTTTTAGGTTGCCATAATTTCAGACAACCAAGCTTAAGAAATCCTGAATCACTCTGTACAGTGGGAGAGAGGGCACTTACTCAACCTCTCATGACAACGAAGGAACATTTGAGGACTTACGAATTGGATATGCCAAAGATTTCAGCCTTGAAAACCATTAAGTGACCTGTGGAAATGCAGGCCTCCTTAAGACAACAGAAATACGCAGTACAAATATGCCTATGTTTCATTTTGCTTTTCAGTTCTAGTGGAAGCAAATCAGCTGTTCTGTATCATGCTGCTACCACCACAATTGGTTCTGGTGCTTAAACTGGAGTCCCAAAGTTATAAATGCTGGTGAGCTGATGCTCCAGCACTCTCTACAACACATTTTTCTTTGGATCTCTCTTGGTGATCTCACCAGTTGCAAAACAGCCTAAAATTATATGATTCAGAAGACAGTGTTAAGTTCATATTTTTACCTTAATAGCTTAGTGAGGAGAAGAATTCTGAATCCTGCTGGTGCCTGGGAAGATTAAATTTAACCTTCCATTTTCTTGATTTTGTTGGATGGGAAGGAGAAGAGTTTGCGTTTAGTAAACATGAAGAGACTCTCGATGAATGTTATAGGAGCCAAAGAGCTGTTCTACATTTTTTATACTTTACCATCAAATGAAGAAACATGGGTTTCTGCCCCACATAATAATAACAACTCAAGCATCGTATAACTGTAGAGATGACATTTGAAGTATTCAAGTAGGGTCTGAAAAATGAGGCAACGGAACAGAAGATAAACTGCAAGCACAAAGAAATCACTGGGACCATGCCCACGCATTTCAGAAGCATTTAGATCAGCCAAAGGCCAGCCTTAGAAAAGCCTTTAGGTACCTTATACATCTGTTAATGTACACTTAGGAAACATAAATAGAAATAAATTCTCTTCATTTTAGTAAATAAACAAACGTATTCTTTAGAAATGCTAAAACCATGTGTTTGTACGCAATATTTAGAGGTAAATTGACAATGCCCCAATAGCACTCTGAAGGTTATTTCTATAGATAATCCCTCTTCCAATCATGCACAGAAATAGCCCAGGAAATTTAGCGCTTCTGCACAACATTAAGAGTAGATCCCAGGCAATATACTATCATTCCAGGTATCTGAGGTGCTTTTATTTCACTATAACTATCTGTTCTCTTGTTATATAAGAAAATTGTAATGATAAAAATAAATTTTCCTGTGACCTTAAACATGTAATAGCAACAATTCTTTGTTTTGAAGGAGACATGACTTTATGGTTGTAATTGTTTTGAAGGAGAGATGACTTCATGGTTGTAACAAAGAAAACAAAAGTCTACTCAGCTCATGCATTGATATGATAAAGCCCACTGTACTCAGAGCCAGCTTAATGAACCTTGGACGCAATCAGTCTTCACTTAATAGCAGGTCTCAGTTTAGTGTGTTCACAAAAAATGCAAAATCAACAAGATAAAATCTTCCCTGAGGCAGTGGTTTTTGGTTCATCATTACCTGGTGAATGGAGCCTGGTGGTTGTTACCACTGACCTCTTAGGGGATGAGGCAACTGGTCTGTTAGCATCCTGATCTTTCTGTACTTCTCTCTTCACACCTGTTTTAGAAAATAAAAAAAAGGTAGAAAGAAACCCATTTTATAATTCTGTTTGCAACTGTGCAGAACTATGTCACTAAGATACATACCAGAATGGCAAAATACCAGTATTTCACCCATGCACACCCTGGGCTTTGCACAGAATGATACTTCACAGTACTTTTGTGTTGGATGTCAACCTGCCACTTCTGCAAGCGTGACTGTGTGCATGTGGCTGAGCTGACATGCACAGCACTAAAGAAGGTCAGAAGGCGGCTTTACATACTGTCTTGGTTCTCCAGCCACCTGCACAGTGACAAATGCCATTAAGGCACAAACAGCTACATAGGTAGCCCATCCTATCTGTTCTGAGCTCTGTGTTCTCTCTCTTTACCTTGCTGTGCATCCTCATCCTGGGCTGGAGGAGAAGCTGAGTAGGACTATGCAAAGGTGACTGAAGTTACCTGCAGGGCCCTGCTCTATCAACTTCTTCCCCACGTTAGGAAACTGCCTTTTCTGGTGGCCAGCTTTCCCAAGAGGGTCTCACACAGGCAAGAGACAAGCTTCTGCAGAACCAGAAGCAGGCAAGATGTGTCAGGGCTGTAATGGAAGTGTTGTGCCAGACAGGAGAGTGGGTCTCTGCCTACGCACTAACTCAGCCAGGGCCAGAGAGGTGCAGCACATTCAATGCACAAAACCAACAACAAGCTGTGCCAGTGCAGGATACAACAGGGCCATATCTTTTCTTGATGTCCACAAGGCTGAACCAACACCTGGTTCATGCTCACCTATGACCCAGGCATGTTCCAGGCTGTCTGTCCACCCTCCTCTCCTTTCTGTGTTTGTAGCTCTCCAGATTACTCCTGACTTTGGCATTTAACCTTTTTTCTGTAGCCACTAATTCTTCCCACCGACAGCATGATGCCCCAGAGCTCTTGGATTATGACCTCCAGAAACTTTGTGCTAGCTTTTCCTCTTCCTTTAGTTTTTCAGTGGGAGGCAACTCAATGTCTGTTATTATTCCTCCCATCGCTGGAGCTCTCTGGTTAGGGACTTAGGATGGTCTGTCAGTTGTCCAGGCTCTGCAGTCACTGACTGTCTTTTGTACTAGGGAGATACAGCTTCATCTGAAAGCCAGAGCAGCCACCCAAGCTCAGCTCACCCCTCCTGCCCTCCCACAACTCTCATCAAAATAGCTGTGAGGACCACGCTGAATGCAGGAACACGAAAGACCAGCCCTGCTTGTTTGCCCATGGTGTGACTGTCAAGCCTCGGGATTTCATGTGGAAAACACCAAGGAGGTAAGAAGAAAGAGCAAGGAAAAGCAAATCTCTGAGACAGTAAGGTATTTTTCTGTTTGCTTTCCTTTTTTATTGTTAGTGTTTGTTGGGGGTTGCATTTTAGTCTGCAGGACTATGTCACAGCCCCTGGACACACAGAAGAAACAGACATTCAAGGGAAACCACTTGCCACAAAGGAAAAACATTGTTTGCCTTATTAACTTGCCCTTCTCTCATGACTAAGTTCACAGGTGGCTTGTAAGAAAACGTCAATGTCCCACAGAATCTGAAGTATCTGAAGCAGGAAAACAAACTCATATTTTCTTGCTGGTGCTTAAAGACAGTGACAGTCCAAAAGCTGTTTTGCTTAATGCGTATGTGGTCTGGCTATTTCAATAGTGGAGAAAAGTGGTAATTTTATATGGAGATGATAAGCTTCAGGCACACTTACCGCATGACTAGTTTTCTGCTCTCTCCAAAGGCACAGCTAGTCACAGTTGCAGTATCAGGCTTATTTTTGATGCATCATTCACTCTTCCACTTCTGTCTGCATCAGGACTTGCACATGCACTGAGCTTCATATTTGCTAGCACCACATCTCACCATTCACTCGCAGAGTGCTTCTGCAAAGAACACGTGCACACCCACCAGCCCTGAGTCCAACCATTTGCAGGAGGATAGCACAAGAGAAAGTCTAAGACCCTCTCTGACTCCCTTCCACCATTCATAGGCAAATTGCACCATCAGTCATCACGGGCTGGTAAAGACCGAACTTTTCTTCATACATTTACTTTGGTCCATCTCCATTTTCTCTGCTGTTTATAAATTTGACATGTTGAGGCTACTGCTCTCATTTGTGATTAATACAGTGAAGTGACTAAGAATATAAATTTCTTGTGTCTGCCATCTACTACACTGTGCTTTACTACAGAGCAGGACATAAAACAAGTTTATGGTACCACTTTATTACTAAGGACCAAGTGAAAGCAACTTGAGATGGGAGCTGTGAGATAAAACCAGAGCTTGTTTTATAAGATATAGTTTATATTCTTACAGACTTGAGCATTACTTTCACCAAACTCCTCTGTAAATTTTGCTATGGCAAATGTCGAACACGGACAATGGTAGGGAAAGTGTGTTTTCCTTTTCCTTTCAAGAGTAACAAGGGGCATATAAATACTTAACTACTTTTGCGTTTGGGACATTTTCAATAAGGAACACCTGGGGAACTAGTTCAGCTTCTTAACCTTAAGCACAAAGCAAGGAACAATTCCCCGGTTAGAGCTCAGGCAAAAGAAAACAGAGCAAAGAGGCAAAGCAGCCCAGCGAGCCCCATTGTTCTGCAGAGGGCAAGGCGAGGTTTGCGGAGAGCAGCAAGAGTCACAGGCAGGTGCAGGCAGGTGCAGGCAGGTGCATGCCAGGGGCGGCTGCATGGGAGACATCGGCCCTGGAAGGTGGGAGATCAGCAGGGCGAAGGTGGAAATAGGCATCTTGACAAGGACAGAAGAGTAGGATTAATAGCAAGAGCGGGAAATGAGGATAGCCACCCTCCTTCAGTTTACAACATTAGGAGAGCTCCTAAGATCTGATAGGGGCAGCAATGCAGCAACTGGGGAAGCGAGGAGCGGCTGCGTAGCAAGGGAAGAGCCAGTGCACCTGCTGGGAAGGGTACGGAGAGAGTGGCACATGGAGATAGCAATTATTCAGCTTCTTTATAAGGAGAAGGGTTCTGGTGGCCTCTCTGTGGCCCTCATTAGCAGGGAGGGATTTAGGAAGCATGCAGCTAGCAAAAGAAAGGACAGTCGGCAAGAGCAAGCCGTTCCTGTTCTGCTAAGATCAGCCACAGGGAAATCTTAGTTTCTTCAAAAGCTTTCAATGAGCAGAAGTGTGCTGTGGCTGTACTAAGGTTTCCAAACATAAATGACCTTATGTGTTTAAAACCTGTGTCTCAGCCTGAACTTTCTTGGCTTCAATATACAGCTGCTGGGTCTTTTTGTAACTCTGCTGACTAGGGTATAATCAGTTAGGCTATATCTAACTGATACATGATCAGTTAAAGAAGCTGTTCCAAGTGTCCTGAGGGGAGCAGACCTTAAGAAATGGCTGTGCGGTGTCTAATCCTGTGTCCTTTTGCCAATCGTGGCCACCAGCAGGTGCCCGGGGATGCAAGCCTCCAATGACATCTCGTGGTATGCACTCTTGCCAAGAATTTGCAGCTTATGGACTTCTCCAGAGGGATTTAGATAAATCTTTGTATTTAATAGCTCAACAGGATTTCTTGTCCATGCTTTTATACAGTGTCCTCTTGAGATCGTGTAAATGGTTATCATTCATAGCATCCTACAGCAAGGGTTTCCACCAGTTTAACTACATATTGCATAAAGATTCACCCTGTTTTGTTCAGTGTGAACTTGCTTCCTGTAAGCTTCATTGGATGAACCCTAATTGTTCCACAGGGAAAGAAACTAAACAGTAAACTTCTTGGGCTATTTACAGGTTTATGTGCCTCTGTCACATACTTGATCTTTTCTGGGCTGAAGAGTCCTGGTCTGCACAGTCTTTCCTCACATGGAAGATACTCCATACCTGTGATCTTTGCTGTTCTTCTATGAGCTTTTTCTCCACTCTGTCTTTATGAGATGAGGCAAATAAAGCTACATATGTAAGAACTGGGTGCAAAATACTTTTAAACAGTTATTCAGTTTTGTTAGCAGCTTCTGCAGTCCCTGACAGTTGCTCCATCCTGAATAGCTTCATATTATTTGTAAAGATTGATACCTCACCTGTCATTGATACCTACTCCTAAGTTGCTTGTGAAGGTGATGAACAGCCTTCTGACCACTTGTCGCTGTAGAGACGGACATGACACACAAAGGATTGTACACAAAACTAAAGGCCAAAAGGCCGTTGATTGTTCGAACAAGCCTTTTTATATATTTCTTAAGAATAGGTGTCTGTACGTGATTGGTTCACTCACAGACCATCAGTTCATGGTTGGATGGCCTTTTCTCTGCTACATCTTTGATACACTTCTTCTACTTGCCCATCTGGCAGTTCCTTATCTTGTCGGCTCAGCTCCTCTCAGGACTTTCCCAGGCTCTTCAAGGATGCACAGGTACATGTTCAAGGCTAACGTTAAGCTCGCATCCTGACCCCTCGGACCAGCTGAGGTTTCCCACAATTCCCTTTTTTCTATTTGTGCTACAAAAATTGCCCATGCTGTCCATTGCAGGGTCCTTTGCAACAGAGACACAAGACATGGCAACATCAATAACACAACTACAATAATGAACAAAATCAACATCCCAGTTTTTATCAGAGACAACAACCACCCTGACAGTCCCCAGTTTTTAAACAAGTTATTTAACCAATCCCATCCATCATCTACTTGTAATTTCTTCACTTCATACCACCATTTTGGTTCCTGAACGCCCAGACTGATGCAAGCCCCTTGTACAACCTGATTATACAATGAATTCCATTCCTTCTCAGTAAGAGGAATGCCCACCAGGCATGTTCGGAATGGGTTCACTGGGCTAATCATGGCAACACACAGTGTAGATTGATTGGTTGCATTGGCAAGGGTGAGCCAGACATTGGTATCAGGTAGCACAGGCGGATGATAATAGTCATCACTTCTGTACATCATCCAGAACAGGTCGAATGCAGCGAGCAGGAATCCACCAGGGTCCACCATCTGTGGAGACAGAAGCATTCCCTCTTCCCCAGGTTAATAAATCACATGGAGGTGACCACTGACCACTCTGTAGGTCCTTCACCCTAACCTTAACGCCAGTGGAGACAGTGGTCAGTTTACGTAGGGACTCACAGTGGTGAACCATAGGTGGCTCCTGCAAATCCTCTGTTATATTAACAATATACAGCACATACGTGGCTTTATTTAGCCGCACTTCAGGGGATTCACCAGTCATTCCCTCTTTTTGTTTTTGAAGAAGGCGTTTGAGCATGCCATGTGAACGTTCCACAATGCCCTGCCCGGTGGGAGAATAAGAGACACCAGTGACATGGGTACCCCCCAAAGCTGTAAAAAAGCTTTCACTCGACTGGAAACATAAGCGGGACCATTATCGATCTTAATTTGATGTGGAACACCACATACAGCAAAAGCTCATTGCCAATGTCAAATGACATCCCAAGCTGTTTCCCCTGTGTGTGCAGTAGCTACTATGACTGATGAAAATGTGTCAATAGACACATGCACATATTTTAACCTACCAAATTCTCCAATGTGGGTAACATCAGATTGCCAGATCTGCAAAGCTTGTAGACCTGTTGGGGTTTGTACATAATATGCAGGTACATGTTTGCCCTGACAGTCAGGGCAGGCTGAAACAATAGAACAGGCCTCTGCAGTTGTTAAATGAAACTGACGTTTTGAGGCACGAAAGCCTTGATGTAAAAAGTGATGGGATTCAATTGCTTGCAGTTTCACGTTAGGCACTGGTCCCATTGTTACAGCTGAGACTAACTGGTCTGCCCGCTCATTACCAGCTGCCAGAAATCCAGGCAAAGTGGTATGGCTTTTAAGATGGAAAACATAATATGGTTGTGATCTTTTCTGAATCGTCAGCCATAATAGCTGTAGCACACCAAATAACAAGGCTCTATTCACATCCCCAAGGTTGCCTTATCCAGTTGTTGCACCAACCCTGCTACATATGCTGAGTCAGGAACAACATTCGCTGCACAAGTAAATTGCTGGAAGGCCAAAGTAACAGCACGACGTTCAACAATCTGAGGGGAGCCTTCTTGTTGTTCAAGTATGTGTTGCCACTGATGACCATAGTACCAAACAACAGCTGCTTTTCCAGTCTTTCCTGACCCATCTGTAAATACTGTAGGACCTGTCACAGGTTTTTTTGATTTAGTTTTTTCTGGCCAATACAAATCTGACTTCCCAATTTACATAACGGATGAGAGGGAAGATGATATTCAATTTGTCCTGTATAGTTTGTCAGTGCAGCTTGCAATGCTGAACCGTTAGCTAGACACCACTCAAAATAGTCCACCTGTACAGGCAATACAATTCTTTCTGGGTCCTTTGCTAACAGCTCTGAGCATCTCATTCTGGTCTTAATGATGATTTGTGCCAATAATTCAAATAGGCCAGGAGCAGTTTTTTTGTTATGACAAGGCAAGAAAGCCCATTCCAATACATGAAGTGGGTCTTCCCAACCAGAGTTCCACTGTACAATCATTGCAAATGGTATCATGTCATCAATTAAAACAAATACCTGTACCGCAACAGTCATCTCAATTCTCCAAACATGCTTTTCCTATATTGCCCGTTCCACCACCTCAACTGTTTGCTTTGTTTCAGGGGTTAAAGACCACAGTGCTGCAATATCAGTGTCCCCTTTTAATAATTCTAAAAGAGGCTTCAGCTGTGATGAAGTCAGGCCCAAATAAAGCCATATCCAATTAATAATTCCTGCTAATTTTTGTACATCATTCAAGGTTTTTACCTCCATCATTAACTGGATCACTTGTGGCTGCACAGTTCGGTCAAGCACCTGCATGCCTAAGTGAAGCCATGGCCGGTGGTGGTACCTTCTCTGGCACCACACCAGGGCATACTGCTCCAGTGAAACTCGCGTGTCGGATTCCATTGCTGACAACACTGGAGATGTTGGAGCAGCTAAAAGGATGTCATCCATACAATGATAACAGTACCCTGATGAATATTTTTCTCTAATTGGGCAAATGGTGGGTGAATTTTTCATTCCTCGTGGAAGCACTTTCCAGTGATACCTTTGTTTTGGTTCAGCATGATTAATTGATGGAACTGTAAAGCCAAACTTTTCTGTATCATCCACATCTAATGGAATTATAAAAAACCAATCCTTTCGATCCATCACAACAATTGACCGTTGCATGGGGATCATTGTGGATGAGGGCAATCCTGGTTGCAGTGCTCCCATTGTTGCCATCACCGCATTGATCTGGTGCAAATCATGTAATAATAGCCATTTTCCTGATTTTTTTCTAAATTACAAACACTGGGGTGTTCCATAGGCTATGAGATGGTTCAATGTGACCTGCGGCTAACTGTTCTGCTACCGAATTTCACAGGGCTAGAAGCTTTTCCTGATTGAGGGGCCACTGATTCACCAGACCAGCTTTTCCGTTAACTATTTCAAAGCCATTGTAGGTCTTTTTATGCCCTGCAACACAGTTACCCCTACTCAGAATCTGTAGTTATTCAACCCCCCCCTTGTGACAAACATCTCTTTTCCATAAATTCAGAGGGGCTACAGTCACATAAGGTCAAACAGTAGCCTTCTGTCCTTCTGGGTTGGCGATAAGTACCGATTTTGCTGCCACGAGACTTGTTAGCGATTCCCTCCAGGCCCACAACTCCTTGAGTGGTGGATGTTACAGGCCAAGAGGAAGGCCAGTCTCATTGAGAAACAATAGTGACATCTGCACCTGTATCCAATAGTCCAGCTACCTTCAATGACGTTGGTGATATCTGATCCATAGATAGTGTACACACCATTTGTGGTCGACTGTCAGACAGTGTTTGCGTCCAAAACACTTGTGGTAGTCCAGCGGATCCAAACCCTCCAGTGCCCCGAGTGACCTGTTCAGTCCTAGGAGCACAACTCACAAAAGGTACAAGTTGAGCAATGTGAAGTGCCTTTTTCTATCATAACAGGTGGAGTGGGTGTCGAGACCATAGCTTAGATTTGTCCCTCATAGCATCAATGACTCCTACATGTACCATAATTCCTTGTATAGTAGCACTTGATCGTCCAATTAATAATGCACTTAGTCCTTTACCAATAAGTCCCCAAGCATCCAAAGGGACTTTATGTCCCTGTGTGTTGTTATAGTTACTGTGTCAGTGGTGGATACATCCATGCCAGCTGATCCCCTGGTTTTCCCTGATAATTGGCCACAAAGGCCCGTGTTTGAGGATGACTGAGGAATGGATCGTTTGCTGATGTGGCAGGCACTTGTGTCTGCGTGTGCCCCCCTCACACTCTTCTTGATGTTTCCCTGTAGCAAAGGCTCGCCATTTGAGTGAAATTTAGATCGACACTGCTTTGCAAAATGACCATTTTTTCCACATTTATGACATGTAATCACTGCCACTCCTGTCACTCCAGCCATGCCACCCTTTTTACTTTTATTAGAACACACTGCTTTAATGTGCCCACTCTGGCTGCAGCTAAAGCGTTTCTGGGTTTTTGTGTTCACAGCAGCCATGGCCATCATTTTATGTTCTACAGATCCCACTTTGGCCCAAGCTTGTATCATGGTTTCCAGGGTGGGGTCCCCTGGCAATGTCTCAATAATTCTTTGGCAACCAGTATTTGCATTGTCTCTCACAAATTGAGTTACTATAATAGTCCTTAAATTCCCATCAAATACTTGTCTTTCCACTGCAGCTCACAACTTTCCAATAAACTGCAAAAAACGTTTCTCCAGCTCCCTGTTGAATTGTAGTATACTTGGCTTTAGGTTCAGCTAATTCGGCTGTCCTCATTAAGGCTTCAATACCCACAGCCTTAACCTGTTCTAAAACCAACGGATGCCACTGTGCCTGATGTTGCGAATTAGAAAACTGTCCTGTTCCTGTTAGCACATCCGAACCATTACCAAAAATTACATCATCTTGTGGAACCTGCAAATTTCAAAGTACTTGGGCATCAGCCTTCTGCGCCCATATAATTTAAAAACAGCACATTGCACTGATTGGAACATTATCTGCTAACATAGCAATATCATAAGGTGCCATTTCTTCCATAGTCAATAGCCTGATAAATTGCATAGTTGCTGGAGAATTTGGACCATTGTGCTACCCATTTCTGCAAATCTTGGATTACCTTCCATGAATACGCTTTGTGTTTGTTCATTATCACTTGTGCTGTGTCCCCCTTCACAACAAGAAATGCCATTGTTGCAGAAGGTTCGGCAGCAGGCTCTGACATTGGGGTGTCTATCGCCTCAGATAAATCCCAATTCCCTTCTTGCAAAGCCTGTGCTTTTACCTTCTGCCAAAACGTTAGAGGATTATATGGACTAGCAGTAATATGTGCAGGAGGTAAATCACACGACTGTGGCATCTTTCTACAAGGGGGACCCCCAAAAGCTTTCTCTGATTGTCGTTTCACTTTCTGTCCCTGTTCATTCTTTCACCACCCTTATTCCCCACCGGATTATTCCAGTCATCAGGCCCTTCATCTAGGAGCGGAGGATACTGAATTTCTCCCTCATCTGAAAGAGGAGATGGTGGAGCCGGTGGCTCTACTGGAATTGAATTCTTGGTGTCAACCGAGGGCACCGGTTCTGGCTCATTTAACAGCTCTGCAGGTGTTTTATAAGTTTTATCACAAGCTGTCAGAAAGCTTTTCGTGTACATCTCATCATCAGAGTCCTCCCAAAGCTTCACCCTCCTTCACGGTTCATGGGGTTTAGGGTGTGCTCCAGAATCTGCAATCTTCTCTCCTTCCAGCACTACATTCCCCGCTGTCCCCGCAGCGTCCATCCTTGGTGCATTTCTCCGAGCCCGTTCCTCGGAGGGAGCGGCACGGGGGGTTCAAGACTCTGCGGCATTAGAGGCAGCGGCAGTGCCCTCGGCCTCATCTCGCCGGCTTTAGTCTCTCAGTTTTCCAACGTCGTTAAAATCGCTGCGGTGTCTTTGCCCCCCCCGTGTGGCACAGTCAGTTTGTCGCCTCGTCCTTTCTAGGTAGAAACACTAAAAGAAGTTACAGTGTCCGTTTCATATCCTTGTTCTTTACTCCATAATAACATTTTTAGCAATAACCACTCCTGCAACTTAACTCCTCGTTTTGCAAAACTCATCGTCTCTTCCTTACTTAATGAAGAACCCGTACCGATTAGTCCCCAACGGGCCACCTCCCCGGTGGTGACAGGCTCTCCCCGCTACCTCGGGCACCGCCGGCACCGCTCAATCCCGCCGTCTCATATGAACTGTAAGTTACGGCGGCCAAACGTCCTTCCCTTTGTCCCCAGCAGCTCACCGTGTCCAGGTGTCCCTCCCAAAGCCGGCTCCGGCAGCTCTCCCCGCTGCTCCGCTGTGCGGGGCTCCGTCCCCGCGGCGCCGCCCGTGCAGTGCCGTTGCTGTGACCACGTCGGGGTCACCAGGTGTCGCTGTTGAGACGGACACGACACACGAAGGCTCGCGCACGACACCAAAAGGCCAAAGGGCCCCCTTCATTGTTCGAACAAGCCTTTTTATGTATTTCTTAAGAATAGGTGTCTGTACGTGATTGGTTCACTCACAGACCATCAGTTCATGGTTGGATGGCCTTTTCTCTGCTACATCTTTGATACACTTCTTCTACTTGCCCATCTGGCAGTTCCTTATCTTGTCGGCTCAGCTCCTCTCAGGACTTTCCCAGGCTCTTCAAGGATGCACAGGTACATGTTCAAGGCTAATGTTAAGCTCGCATCCCGATCCCTCAAACCAGCCGAGGTTTCCCACACCGGCAGGTGGGGTGCCAGAGAGTGAGCCATGGCGGGGTGCATGTGTGCCAGATATTGAGCCATTGCAGCCGCTACCAGCAGATGGGGTGCAAGATAGTGAGCCATGGTGAGGGAGGTGGTGTGCCAAACAGCGAGGTATGTCAGCTGGTACCGACTGGTGGAGTGCCAGATAGTGAGCCAAGGTACGGGGTGCCATATAGTGAGCCATTTCAGCTGGTACCGGCGGGTGGGGTGTGAGATAGTGAGCCATGGCGGCGGGGTGCCAAATAGTAAGCCATGGGGCAGGGGTGTGTGTGTGCCAGATAGTGAGCCATGGGTGTGTGTGCCAGATAGTGAGACATGGAGGTGGGCAGGTGTGCCATATAGTGAGCAACAGCAGGGGATGGGTGTGCCAGATAGTGAGCGATAGCAGCTGGTACCGGCAGGTGGGGTACCAGATAGTGAACCACAGCTGCAGGGGCTCTGTGTGTGTGTGTGTGTGAGTCACACAGCGAGCCATTAAAGCGAGTACCAGCAGATAGTGACCCATTGCAGGGTGTGTGTGTGCCATATAGTGATCCATGTCAGCCAACACCGCCAGGTGGGGTGCCAGATGGTGAGCCAGGCCAGCGGGGGGTGGGGGTGTCACAGATAGTGCGTCATGGGTGTGTGTGGGAGTGTGTGTGTGCCAGAAACTGAGGCAGGGGTGCCAGATAGTGAGCCATGGTGATGGTGTGTCGGATAGTGAGCCATGGCAGTGGCAGGAGATATGCTATATATTGAGCCACATGAGCCAGTACCGGTGGGTGAGGTGCCAGATAGTGAGCCATGGTGGCGGGGTGCCAGATAGTGAGCTATGGCCGCGGGGGGGAGTGCAGAATAGTGAGCCATGGCAGGGGGCAGGTGTATCAGATAGTGAGCTATTGTCAGCTGGTACTTGTGGGTAGGGTGCCAAATAGTTAGCCATGCCAGTGGGGTGTAAGATAGTGAGCCACAGCGGCAGTGTGTGTGCGTTTCCAAATAGTAAGCCAGGCAGAGGGGTGGGTATGCCAGATACTGAGCCATTAAAGCCGGTACCGGCCGATGGGGTGCCAGATAGTGAGCAATGGTGGGGAGGACGGGGTGCAATATAGTGAGCCATAGCAGCTGGTACTGGAGGGTGGGGTGCTAGATAGTGATCTGTAGCGGCAGGTTGCCAGATAGTGAGTCATGGTGGCGGGGAGTGGGTGGGCGTGTATGCGTGTGTGTGCCAGATAGTGAGCCATTAAAGCCGGTACCAGCAGATGGGGTGCCAGATATTCAGCCAGGGCGGGGGGGGGGGGGGGGGGGCGGGGGGCGGGAGGTGTGCCGTATAGTGAGTCAATGCATCCGGTACTGGCAGGGCAGCAGGATGCCAGATAGTGAGCCATGAAAGTGGGTTGCCAGATAGTGAGCCAAAGTGGCAGAGGGGGGTGCCAGATAGTGAGGCATGGAGGGGTGTGGTTGTGCCATATAGTGAGCCATGGTGTGGGGTGGGTGTGCCAGATAGTGAGCCGTAGAAGCTGGTACTGGCAGGTGGGGTGTCAGATAGTGAGCCGTACTGGTGGGGGTGGTGGTAGTGCCAGATATTCTGCCATGGGTGTGTGTGGGGGTGGGGGCATGTGCCAGATAGTAAGCTATGACCGTTGGCGGGTGTGCCAGATAGTGAGCCAGCGTGTGTTGGGGGAGTGTGTTTGTGCCAGGTAGTGAGCAATGGCAGGGGACGGGTGGCCAGGTAGTGAGCTGAGAGGGATGGAGGCAGTGGGTTGATCAGCACTGATAACAGGCAGCTGTGGCCTTGCCTCAGCGGCAGTGGGTTGATTGACATGGATGATGTGCAGCTGTAGCTCCTTCCTGCTAAGTGGTTAAATAGCCCTGAGGACTGGGAGAGGGGGTCAGGTGGAGGGGGAGTGTTGTGGTCTGACCTCTGGAGGCAGGACAAACAGCAGGGAGAGCAGAATGAGCAATAGTAAAAAACCTTGTTGCAGCCTGATAGCCTGTCTGTGCTGTGTCAGTTGGTGCCCTGTGTGAGGCTGAGTTGGGCTCGACTACAACAACTGGTGCCCAATGTAGCTGAGACAACTGGGAGAACCTGCAACCTGTAACAGACACAGTGAGGCATGAGCTGTTGCAACTAATCAATATGGATGTATTGCGATATTTGTTGTCCATCTTAAATTGCAGCTTTTGGTGCACAACATAGACGGGGACTAATTGATATGGGTGTGCAGATTTCAGAAGAAGAAAATTTGATGTTAACAATACTTATGGATATACTTGAAAAATAAGCATGAATTATAACAAGATGGCAATTAAAACTTTGCTAGGATGGTGTAAAGTAAATTATGTGCTAATTTTGCCAAAAAAGTCTCATGTGTTCAGACATGGCAAAACACTGAAAAATTACTTTTTGAGCCTGCCTCAAGGGGAGATAAAACTGCAACATCACTAACAACATGGAGATTAGTCTTAGACTTACTAGAACAATTAAAAGTGGGCAAGGAGATAAATTCTATATTTGCAATGCTTACAGATCTATTTAAAAAAGAGGTGTAAAATATGGTAAAATGGCAATAAGAATTCTGCTAGTGTAGTGTAAAAAGTACGATTTGCTAGTCACAGTGAAAAAAGTTTTCAGTGTTCAAACATGGCAAAGTGTTGGAAAGGTACTTCTTGAGGCTGCCTCGAGGGGGGATGAAATTGCCACAGCCTTGTTAATGATGTGGAGATTGTTCTAGCGAATCTATGATCAATCAGAAGCGGACGTAGAGACAAACCCTGTATTAGCAATGCTAATAGACATATTTGAAAATAAAGGCATAAAGTACGATGCGACAGCAATAAGAAGTCTGCTGGGGTGGTGTAAAAGGAATAATTTGCCAGTTATGGTGAAAAATGTTTCCAGCATTCAGATATGGCAAAGCACTGGAATACTTTTTGGGGCTGCCACAAGAAAGGACAAAATTGCTACAGCATCGTGGACAACATGGAGATTGGTCTTAGGTTTACTAGAACAATCAGAAGAGGGCAGGGAGACAAAGGCTAAGCTGAAATAGCCATGTCCCTGGTTGCAGAGATGATGCCCAGTAAGGTACCTTTGGCACCATCAGGTTCTCCGCCATCGCCTGATTCACGCAGTCAGGGCCGGCAGGAGGAGCAGAGTGGCACTAGGTCAAGCTGGCAGAGTTGGTTCCCTTCGGGGCGGCAGGGAGATCTGGTCATTGTTCCATTGCCTGACAGTCATCCTGAGCCATCTGTGATAGGTTTATTGGAGGAGACCTCGGGTCATGTCCAACAACCAGTCCAAATTACAGCATCGGGACCAGATCCTGCCAAATTCTAGAAAAAGATGCAGGAGCAAGTACTCGCAGAAGGGGATATCGATGCCACAACCGCCATGGGGGGCAGGGTGTTAGTCTGCCCAGTACTTTGAGGGGACAGTAATGCTCCCCCTGAGTGGGAACCTTTCAGCTGGAGGGTGGTAAGAGTTAAGAGCAACCTGTATACAGCATGGAGTAGGCTCACCCTATGCTCAATCATTGTTATGTAGTCTTTTCACAGCAGAGAACTGCTCAGATTGCTGTACGATTGCACAAATTATATTGACCCCTATGCAAATGTTACTTTTTGAGTCAAATTGGAGGTGTTTGGCGAATGAGCAATCATTGATGAATTTAGAATACCCTGAGGATGACCCACGTTTTGGGGCAGAGATTCCACAATTGATGGGGGAGGCTCCAGTTAACTCTCCTCAGTTACAAGGTCGTTTACATCTTTTAGTCTTGCAGCAGAGAAAAGAGTTGGCTCTCCAAGCTTTATTGCAGGTCCCAGATCATGGTGCTCCACAACAATCATGGACCACAATAAAATAAGGCCCAAATGAGAGGTACATGTCGTTCCTGGATAGGTTGAGAGACGCCTTAGACAAGCAAATACAGAATGGGGCAGCTATGGAAGCATTGTTACTCCAGCTAGCTAAGGACAACGCGAATGAGGATTGTAGGAAGGTTATTGCAGGCTTGGCGAATCACAATCAGACTTTAATAGACTTAATGGATGTATGTGGGAAGGTAGGAACCGCTGCCTTCCAGATGGAGCACCTGGCAAAGACCTTTGCTGATGCAGTCAGGGTCACCCTCCGTTGTTACACGCGTGGGCAAGAAGGTCACTTAAAGAAGGACTGTCCAAAGAGATCGAAGCCGGGAGGAGCCGATAGCTCTGTCTTGGTATGCCGTCGGTGTAACAGACCAGGGCGTTTTGCAAAACAATGTAAATCTAAATATAACCTCAAGGACAGTTACTTACAGATGGCAACAGAGGGCAGGGGGAAGAGCGTGGGGAGGAACCGTGTGATGATACAAATGAATCCTCCGCAACAATTCCAGGCTTATGCAGCCAACTTGCAGCCTGAACTACAGGGAGTGCTGGGTTGGATGTTACCGCAGCAACCGCCATCACAGTAGAGGATGATAAAGTACGTAAGGTCCCACCGAGTGCCGTGGGACCCATTGGCAATAAATTGAGTCCGCTGTTGCTTGGACGCTTTAGTGTAACTTTACAAGGGCCCTGAAACAGATGATAAACATGGCCTTTTTGATTAAAAACAAAAAGGGGGAATTGTAGGGGAATGAAGACCGTGGGTTGACTGACTTTGATAATATGCAGCTGTGACCTTGTGTAGGGCAAGGAAGACCGTGGGTTGACTAACATCAATAATATGCAACTGTGGCCTTGCTTTGACGATGTGCAGCTGTGATCCTACAGCAAAGTGGTTAAATAGCTCTGAGGAGGGTGGGAAAGGAGGACCCAAATGAAGCAGAGACAAGGAGGAGTGTGGTCTGGCCTCAGGAGGATGGAGAAACAGCATGGACAGTAGAGTTTGACCAATAGTCAAGCATTTTGCTGCTTGCTATTCATTTTGTGTTGCATTGTTTCCTGACTGCCAGAACTCAAGGTGCAACACCTGGCACCTTCTCTGGTGGAGCTGTGCATGGGTGATGCTGCAGAGCGTTTTGGCTCCGGACAAGTGCAAAAGGGAGCGGTTCCTCATGTCACCCCAGAAAGCAGGTAGCAGAACTCTTGTGGTGTGCTTCATATAGCTACCAGGGCAAAGTGAGAACCACCAAGAGAAGTCCTTCCTGGCACCTTCTCTGGTGGAGCTGTGCATTGGTAGAACTCTGTAGGGGGGGGAGATGGATTAGAAGGGAGAGGGAATGGGGGGGGGGGGGCGAGGGGCGAGGCAAAGCTAGAGGAATACAAGAAAAGCTGTAGGAGGGGAGGAAAGTAGAAGAGAGGAGACAAGAGGGGAGGGGAGGGGATGGTGGGGAGGGGAGAGTTGTCAGCTGTGGAGTGGAGAGGTGGGGGGATGAGATGGTGGAACAGGAGAGAGTGGGGAAGAGGGCAGGGGTATTAGGACTTCAGCCCTCCTCAGTTAGGGCCTTTGCCGGGTTTGAGGATGTGAACTTACCTCAGCTAGAACCCTTGCCCACTCTTACGGTTATTGCTGAGTTTCAGGACTTAAACTTATTGCAGTTAGGTGCTGGGCTGCATTTAAGGCCTTTGCTGAGTTTTAGAGGTTAAACTCACCTTTGTTAAGAGACTTACCTGGGATTCAGAAATACGAATTTCTTCCCTTAACCACCATAATACCAGTATCTGTTTACTGCCCTACCCTAAGTAACCATAATGCCCTTACCTGAAGTATACTAACCGACCTAACGTTAAGTACCCTAACTTTAGGGGAAGCCTAACCCTAGCTGGAGCCCTGGCCTTAAGCCTAGCCATCCTAGTATTAAACACCGTAACTGCCCTAATAAACTTATTACTAAACACTGTAACTGCCCTAACACTAAAGTAACTTTAATGCCCTTACCCTAAGTATACTAACCGACCTAAGGTTAAGTACCTTAACTTTAAGGTAAGCCTAACTCTAACCCTAGCTGGAGCCCTATCATTAAGGCTAGCCCTACCCTTAACCTTAGTTACCCTAACCATCCTAATACTAAATACCTTAACTGCCCTAACAATCCTGCTACTAAACACCATAACTGCCCTAACACTAAAGTAACTTTAATGTACTAAACCTACTGAGCCTACACTTATGAGAAGCCTAACGCTTAACCTAACTCTAGCTGAAGACGTACCCATAAACTTTCTCCCCCAAACCATCCTAATACTAAACACTGTAACTGCCCTAACCCTAAGTAACTTTGATGACCTAAACCTAAAGTATACTATCTGACCTAGGTAGAGGGAGGAGAGTGGGGAATAGATAGGAGGGGAGGCCTGGTGACGTGTGGAATCAAATTCTACAACTCAAGGAGTTACAAGGCAGGTGTTTATTGTGGTGCTGGGTGCAAGGGGGAGTCGCTCCTCCTAGCTTGCACACTTAATTTTACTCACAATATATAGTTATACAGTGAAGGCTGTTAGTTCTGCCCAGAGTCTACACCTACAAGCTAATTACTGGTTAGTTGCTTTCGCGCTTCAATTTAAAGGTAGAGTTAATTTGAAATTTACTATGCATGCTCCCCGAGCAGGGGATCCACCCTCTTGGGGGGGTGGGGTGGAGATTTGAGTAGGAGGTCATGATCTCCCACTCCCACAATTATTTTGTCCTAGTGTCCTTGAGTCTTATCACTTCAGTAGCTTGTTTTCTTTTAGCAGTTAGCACATCCTCGTCAGAAGGCTCCTTACTTACATCCTTGTGGCGCTCACCTACATCTGTACTGACTGTCCCTTCTTGAAGTGCCGAGCGGGTGAGCCCCAGCCCTTCTCTCCAGGCAGTGAGGCTCCTGCCTGCCGGGTGACGGCTCCTGTTACCTGTGCAGCTCCTGCCTGCAGCAGAGCTTTAGGAGTTTCACTGTATTTTCTCGCATCAAGTCCCCCCTTTATTTTCCCCTTAGCAAATTCTTTTGCTTAAACAATACCATTCTTAGTATGGATTCTGGTAAAATATTTCCCATCTTCCAGACTTTGTCTTAGCCTGTGTTTCTTCCATTCTTCATAACTGTTCCCATTATTTTTACACACCCACAGAAAGCATCGTAACATAACACCAATTAATAATCCTAATATAATTATAATGATAACTACAACAAATTGCTGCTTCAGCCACATAAAATGAGGTAGCCAAGAAGTAAGCTTTTCCCAGAGGTCAGAAAATCCAAAGTAAGTATCATCTAGGGAAGTCTGATGTAACTTGTTGCAAGTCTGTTTCAATTAGTTTCCCTTGGTTAAGATAGACACAGCAAGTTTGATTAATAACCATACACAATCCTCTTTCATTTGCTAAAAGTATGTTCAGACCCATTTGATTTTGAAGTACTGCATTTCTTAATGAAGAAATTTCTTGTTGGCTGTACAGTGCCTATGGTGAGTTTTTCCATTTGTTTTATCGTAGCAGAAATATTTACTATTGCTTTTTCTAACTCACTCCTAATGAAGGAAGGTGCCACCTGGCAAAACCATGGAATCCTGAGTTTTTTTCAGGTCATCAGGGGGTTATTAGTTCCTCATTTAACCAATTTCCATGGGGATCTCAACACACCTGGTGGAGGATGTGAATGATTAAATGTCTTGCCTTGGGGAACCAGGTATCCTACCCCACATTCTCCTTATGATCAGTTAGGTAGTCTTTTCCCAGCCCTGCCATCTCCACATAACCACCATAATCCTTGAGGTAAGCAGCTATAGGTCTGATTAATAAGCATATCTGGATGCACTTTTCTACATTCTGGGGTAGTGCTATATTTTCCTTTTGTATTTCTAGAAACATTAGTTGGTGTTAGAATTGGTGTGTCACATACACTCCAATTCAGAGCAGTATAGTTTAAATTGAACGCTCTCATCTGTGGAGCATTCATATCATTCAGTCTAATTATCGTAGAATTTCCTGATTTCTGTACTTAGTATCAGGGTCCTGCCATACTACCTGGAGATTCATAACAACCAAATCCTTTATGATTAAATGGCCAGCTCCACTTTGCCCGTGATACCATTACACCATATAATGGAAATTCTGTACTACTCGGGGAAATGCTGAACATACCCAGCAATCTGTCAAATTGAAAGCATTTGTTACATTACAGGTTAGCTGTACAGATTCTGGTCCCAAGAATGAGTTCCTACTGTACAGAACATTGTGAAAATACAAACGATCAACAGTCTTTTTGTTGGATCCGAAGCCGCAGAGGTCTGGTAGGTGTTGATTTCCATTGTAACTTAGGGGCAACCTTTGCTCTGATATGATGGATCCAGGATGCTTGCTCCTTAACTCTGACTGCTGTGTGGGATGTAAGCAGTACTTGGAAAGGACCTTCCCACTTTCGTTCCAGAGGTGAACCTGAAAGAGATCTAACATATACATAATCACCTGGTACAATATTATGTACTGGCCCATATAGTCCATAGGCACAAGTCCCCAGGACTTGCTTTTCTATTTCTTGTAGCTGTTTCTGCAAATTTATTATGTAATCAGTTAATACCTCATTACCGATTTGAGTAGATGTCCCCATTTGTACCATATAGGGCCTCCCACACAATATGTCAAAAGGGCTTAGTCCTTCTTTGGCTCTTGGTTTCGTTCTAATACTCAGAAGAGCCAAGGGTAGTGACTGAGGCCAAGGTAATCCAGCTTCTTGTCCCAGTTTTACAATTTGTAGATAAGGTGGTTCATTTTCTCCACCTGACCACTTGCTTGTGGCTTATGTGGGGTGTGCAACTGCCAATTAATTCCCAAGAGTTTACTAACTTGTTGAGTGGTTTTAGCCACAAAATGTGATCCTCAGTCAGAGGATATTAATGCTGGGACTCCAAATCTTGGTATTATTTCTTGTACCAGTGCCTTAGTCATTTCCCTAACATTATTAGTTTGGCAGGGGAATGCCTCTGGCCAACACAAAAAGGTGTCAGTCATAACCAATAAATAACAAAACCCCCTTTTCTTGAGAGTTCCGAAAAATCAATCTGCCATCATTGCCCAGGGTGATTCCCTTTTCCTATTTGTCCTAACATGTTTGAGAGTTGTTCTGCAAACAGACTTCAGATTGTTGGGTTACCTGTCTGATGGTAGTATATAGATTTCAGGCCATGATATACTGGTTTAAATATCTGTATAAGGCTTCTGCTCCCCAATGAGTTTTCAGATGTTCTGCCATAATTAAGGCACATAGCACTGCAACGGTACTATCATTTTTCCCTGTGGTGTCCTAACCCAACCATCCTTTTCTACCTTTCCACCCATATCTGTAATGAGTTTCTGATCTTTCAGAGTATTTTGGTTCCTTAACTATTTGATCAATATGTATTTTACCATCTGAGATCAAAGAGTGCAATTCTGCCATACCTGTTTTTGCTGCCCTTTTGGCTTCGCAGTCAGCCATGGAATTGCCTATATGCTGGGTTGTTGTTCCTTTCTGATGGCCTTTGCAATGCATGATGGTCACTTTCTCTGGCAGTTGGACTGCCTCCAATAACTTGAGAATTTCTCCAGCATGTTTTATGTGTTTTCCTTGGGTGGACAGTAGTCCTTTCTCCAAACTGCCTCATGGGTGTGAACTACGCCAGATGCATATTTGGAGGCTGTCGAAATGTTGAATTTTCTTCCCTTTTGCTAATTTTAAAGCTTGGGTCAGAGCTATGATTTCTGCCTTCTGGGCCGAGGTGTTGGAAGGGAGGGCTTTAGCTTCTATTACCTGATCAGTGGTAGTTACTGTATATCCAGCCTTACGCGTTCCACACTGAATGATGCTATTCCCATCTTATACAACTTATCTTCAGCATCTTCTAGCAGTTCTTTCATATCTGGTCGGCTGGAGTATACTGCTTCAATTGTCTCTAAACAGTTGTGGGATACTGGTTCTCCTTCAGTTCCCCTGAGAAAAGATGTTGGACTGACAATGTTAGTAACCACAATTTGCACATCATCTTGTTCCACCGTAACAGCCTGATACTGAAGGAGTCATTGAGGTGACAGCCAATGGGCCCCTTTGGCTTCCAAGGCTACGGATCCAGTGTGTGATACCAGATCTTCTGGCCCAACGTAAATTTGCGTGTCTCTTGAATATTGAGTACTACCGCAGCCACTGCTCTTAGACAATTTGGCCATCCTTTGCTTACTTCATCAATCTGCTTAGAGAAGTAAGCTACTGCCCTCTGATCTGGCCCCATGTTTTGGGCCAGAATGCCCAAGGCTATTTCCTGTTTTTTTATGAGAAAATAACCAGAAAGGTTTGGATGGATTGGTATCAGTAACACTGGTGCTCTCATAAGTTCTTGTTTCAGCTTCCGAAAAGCTTCATCAGCCTCCTTATTCCAGACCAAAGTTTTTGAGTCTGATTTTAAGAGCTCATGAAGAGGTCTTACCAGAAGCCCGTAATTATAAATCCACAAGCGGCACCAACTTGTCATGCCAAGAAATGTATGAAGTTCTTTAACTGTCTGTGGTCTCGGGGTCTTCTTTCCTTGCAGTTCCTAGAATCCTCTTGCTGGCCATAAGTTTGTATCCAAGGTAAGTTACTTGTTGTTGTGCAACTTGGGCTTTCTGGGGAGAGACTCGATAACCATTTAATCCAAGGAAGTTTAACAAACTTATTGTCTACTCTATGCATAACTCTTTGTTTTCAGTAGCTATTAATGTATCACCTACATACTGCAGAATCACTCAGATTCCTGAAGGACACTCTCACCTTTCTAAGTCTTTGGTCAACTGATTTCTAAAAAGGGTCAAACTATTTTTGAAACCTTGTGGTAGCGCAGTCCAGGTGAGTTGTGTTTTTCTTCCAGAGCCCAGTTTTTCCCATTCAAAAGCAAATAACAATTGGTTCTCTGGGCTTAAGGGTATGCAGAAGAATGCATCCTTTAAATCCAGTATGGTAAACCAGGCCAGTTCAGATCCTAACCTAGTTAATAAGGTATATGGGTTAGCTACCACGCAATAGAAATGTTCTGTTATCTTATCGATGGCTCTTAAATCTTGTACTACTCTACACTTTCCACCTCGTTTTTTAACTGGTAGGATAGGGGTAATATATTCAGATTCACATTCTACCAGTAATCCATATTTCAGAAATTGTTCAATAATTGGTTGAATCCCTCTTTTATCTTCCAATCTTAAAGGATACTATTTAATTCTAATTGGCTTTGTTCCCTGTTTAAGTTGTTTTGTTATGGGTGAAACTAATTTTGCCCATCCTGGTGCTTCAGAAGCCCATACCCCTGGATATACCTGATTTTGGACTTCTTCAGATATGCTAGTACCGGTAGGAGAATTTATAAGGTTTAATCTGAGAACTTCAATCAGTTGTTCATTCCCTACCTTAAATTCCAATTTTGCTTGAGAAAATTTTATGTCTTCTCCCAATTGCTCTAATAAGTCCCTTCCTAATAAGGCCCTAGGTGAATTAGGCATGTACAGAAATTTATGCACCCCCAATTGCTTCTCTAATTTATAACTAAGAGGTTTCAAGAAATACACCTTTTTCACTTTGGCCAGCAGCTCCCCTTACCATTACAAAATCATCATCTACAGGCAGCAATACTTGATTTAAGACTGAAAATGTTGTCCCTGTGTCAACCAAAAACTCTATTTTATGTTGCTGATGCCCTAGCTTTAATACAACCAGCGGGTCCGCTAGGGTAGATTTCCCCGGTTCCCTGTCAGTCCTTCTCGATATGTGCTAGAGTTCTTCCTTTTCCCTCTGTGCCTTTCAGGGCACTCACTTTTCCAGTGCCCTTGCCATCTACATATTGAACACTGGTTATTCCCTAAGGGCTTCCACAATCTGCCTCCCCTAGGAGCCCTAGTTTCTTGTAAAGCTGCCACCAGTACCCTCCTATCTTTTATCTTCCTCTTCCCGATTTCTATATACTCTCCATGCTTCATCTAACAAAGCCTTCAAGTTCCCACTCTCCGTTGATTTCAACTTTTGTAATTTCCTTCGTATATCATTTGCTGACTACCCTATGAACAGAGAAACCAGCTCTTGGATTCCAATTTCTGACCTACGGTCTAATGGGGTGTATTTTCTCATGGTGTCTCTCAATCTATTGAGGAATTCGGATGGAGTTTTTTTTTATTTCTGTCGAATTTCATACAGAGTTGACCATTTAATGGATTTAGGGATTGCGTTCTCCATTCCTCATATGATCCATTCTCTGTAAGTGGTCAGCAGCCTCATGTGGGCACTATGATTAGGATTCCACCCCGGATTTTCTAAAGGGAAGTGATCTTTAATATCTTCTCCTGTGGTTTTTTGAAGATGTTCACTAGTCAAATCTTGAGATACTTTTAGTACCAATTGTTTTTCAGTTTGTCAAATGATCCAGCAATAGCTGAATATCATCCTAATCAGGGTTATGCTGCTTCACAATACATTGAAAATGTCTGCTCACCCCTACCGGATCATCATGGTAGCCTTTGGCCACATTTCTCCGGGATTCAAGATAGTGTTAAGAAAATGGGACTTTTATCAAAACTGCTTCTCCGTCTGGGCCTACCGCTTCCCTTAACAGAGCCTGTGTCACTGTCCTATCTTTCCTCAGGTGTGGGAGGATACAAGACTGGCAGACAGGCCTCCAGAGATAGAATCCCTGTCCTCCTCCTGCTTGGGACTTACTGGAGCTCGATAATAATCTGGCAAATCCTCCTCTTGAGGATCTCTTACCTTCTCTAACTTTATACATCTCTGCCCCATACTACATGCTGAGCAGCACCTTTTCAACTTGCCTTTCCCTTCCTTTCTGCACTCACTCTCTAACGCTAACACCATGGGGTCTTGTGGAGGTACTAATCCACACTCTTTCTGGTTTTCAGGGTTGTTTCAGAGAGTGAAAAACATATCTGCACATATGGCTTCCTCCCACTTTCCTTCCCTTCTTAGGAAGAGTATCAGTTGCAAAACAGCGTTATAATTTAAGGTTCCATTTGGGGGCCACTTTTCTTCATCCTCCAACTTATAGAGGGGCCATCATTGATTGCAATATTTAATGAGAGTTTTCTTATTTACGCTTCCCCCAGACACCCCTGCAATTTCTTTCCGATGGTTTAAAATACAATTTAGAGGGCTTACTTTCGGTACTTCCTTACTCCTTCCCCGTCCCCTCCCCACCCCCCCCAAATCACATTCTTCTGACAAAGTCTAAGCACTGGGAACAATTAGCTCAAATATAAGTGGTAAGAAGGTGGACAGGAGGAGTCTGGGCTTTATGCCAGCAATGTTCTATATACCTGAATCCCAATCTACCTCCCTTACATTAACAAAGTATAATACAACATAGAACACGTAACAAAAGTATACTTGCACACACTTTCACTTTGTTCATCTCGAGCTGTTCTGTGGATCAGAAATCCACAATCACTTCGTACTTGGTTGTACTTCTCAGCCACACAATCATACAGAAAACAAATGTTAACAACTCCAGATACATGAACTCAAATTATAAACAGTACCAGGCACATACAGCAGCTATAGGTAATTACCACCACACTACACACTCCTGCTATTCCAACTAGGAGAGTCCAAGTCACCATTAAGACACACGTACACATGTGTTACCCAGGCAGGATCCCTTTCCAATGGGTTTTACCCCAACTACTTGGGGGTGAGCAATTCAGCTCTCTACCTCACACAGGACATCTCCTCACAACTTACAGGTACCTCTTCCTATTTAACATACCTGGTCTGCTGATGGTTCTTGTCTGCCCCTACAGCGTACGGGTGAGGGAGGGAGTTCCTCTGAAAAATCTCAGCGCCTGCCAAGGATGTCCCCCTCTCAGCCAGTCCTGTGGCCAGGCAGAGGGAGTCCCACCTGGGTCGCCAAATTGATGTGTGGAATCAAACTCTACAACTCGAGGAGAGTTACAAAGCAGGTGTGTTTGTTGTGGTGCTGGGTGCAAGGGGGATCGCTCCTCCTAGCTTGCAAACTTAATTTTACTCACAATACATATTTAAACAGTGAAGTCTGTTAGTTCTGCCCAGAGTCCACACCTATGAGCTAATTATTGGTTAATTGCTTTCGCGCTTCAATTTAAAGGTAGAGTTAATTTGAAATTTACTACGCACGCTCCCTGAGCAGGGGATCCACCCTCTTTGGGGGGGGGGGGGGGGGGGGGGGGGGCGGGGCATTTGAGTAGGAGGTTGTGATCTCCCACTCCCACAGTTATTTTACCTGAGTATCCTTGAGCCTTATCACTTCAGTATTTGTTTTCTTTTAGCAGTTAGCAGGTCCTCAACAGAGCTTGTGGAGCTCACCTACATCTGTACTAATTGTCACTTCTTGAAGTGCCGAGCAGGTGAGCCCCAGCCCTTCTCTCCAGGCAGTGAGGCTCCTGCCTGCCGGGTGATGGTTCCTATTTTCTGTGCAGCTCCTGCCTGCAGCAGAGTTTTAGGTTTTTCACCATATTTTCTTGCATCACTGGGAAGAGGTGGAGAGGGAAAGGCATGGGAGGAGGAGAGGAGGGCAGAGGGGATACTGTACTATGCCTTGCCTTGTGTTGCCATTAAACATGTTGCTATTAGCATGTTAAGGGGTGGTTCTTGGTTAACAGGGGTGGTCTTACTTTTGGAGGGTATGTTTTCTTCACGGTCATCCCAACTGAAGAATTATGGGCCAGCATTGAGGTGATAGTGTGCCTGGTAGGTTTGAGTTTATGTGCAGTGGCTATATAATTAAGTTCCATGGGATCTTCTCACAGCATGATCAATTTCACTGATTATCTCTAAGAGACTGTTAAGACCTCATTTAGCCATTCATACAAGTCTTGATTGATGGGAAAATTGATTGCACTACCTTTGCATGGTTAGGATACCGCAGCCATTTAACGTAGTGTCAGCAGGCAGGCATCATCTTCAATACTTGTTTGGCTGAAGGCTATGTTTTTGGTAAACAGTTGGGCCTTGGGTTTGCCTAGTTCCTTTTACAGATTTTAATCTTTCTGGCAGGCACACC
Organism: Falco punctatus; assembly: GCF_963210335.1. NCBI lineage: Eukaryota > Metazoa > Chordata > Aves > Falconiformes > Falconidae > Falco > Falco punctatus. Next base: position 61,885,574 of record NC_137585.1, read on the forward strand.
TGAGTTGGATTTACTGGGTCAATTTAAATGTTAGGTTTTGTTCTGACATTAGTCAGGGTCTGTTAATAATGTTTGGATGTAAGCTTTCACCTGAGAGGGAGTAGGTTGCCTAGTTACTCGTTTTAGCATTAACTCTTCTATCGCTGACAGAGTGGTCTGTTAGGTTATAAGGGAGTCATGTTGTTTTTGGATTTTTCTGTATGGAGCTTTGACACACTCTTTGTTGGTGGCTGCTTGAAGGCCCACAGTACCAGTGAGGGGTGGTTGAGTTATCAGCTACGAGAGTTTGTATTCTTTGTTAAAGGAGATGTACCTTCTTTACATTGCTCTTAGTTCATTTCACATGGGTTGGGTTGAGTGTCCTTGAAGAAGAACTAAGGGTGAACTTAGATTCATTTCACAGGCAACCAGCTATCACCAGCTCAGTTGGTAGGGTCAACAGACTTCGTCATTGGAATGATTTTCAGCAACATATTTGGTATGTACAATTGGTGATGGCATTTCTACAGGCCTGAAATAAGCTGAAAGGTGTGAACTTCTCTATTCCTTCTGATGATTGCTGATTTAGATGCCTATGTAATACTTTAAATGTCAATGCTGTGAGCCTTCTCATGGCAAGTAGGAAAAGCAAGCAAAGAAGAATTCATATTAGGAAGATTTACACCAGGAGAAGGCAGAAGTGCCACAAAAGATCAGTCAGAGAAGGTACATTCAGTTTCATAGACTTTTAACACCATTTTTGCAGGGCTGTGACTATGAGGAAAAAGAAGGAAGACAGACAGTCAAGATACAATCCATTTTCTTAAAAAAATAGGAAGTAGAATCAGCTTTCAGAAATTCTGTTTTAAACAGGTATATTCAGAGAAGGTGCACTTGCAGAAAACAATCTCGCACCATGCACAGCTGTGACTTTCCAATACTAATTACTAGTACTGCTAAAAAACATGTCAGATACTGTGAGATGCCAGAAAAATGATTCTTTTCTGCTGTCTCAGAGAAGACACATTATAATAATTTCACAGTTTTAGACAAGTTACTTGTAGATGGCTCTGCCTCATATATTTTTTTGGTATACATTTCAGGACTGCCTCACTCCCAAGTCAAAAGACAGGTGGTGTGATATATTTGTAGGGCTAGATTTAAAAAGTGATGGAAAGGAAGATTTGCAAATCTATGAGATTTGCAATCCCTGACAGTTTTTAATCATTCATCCTTAAAAGCAGTGGAGAAGAAATCTTAAATAGGCATTTTTCACTTTATTGTAAAGAACTTGGCTGAAACCACTTTACATTACCTTTGAAACAGCTGGACATATGCAGTAGGTGCCTCCCCTGACAGAGCCTGATGTGCTGCAGAAAAACGTCTTCGGAGAGAAGCTTCTTCCTGATAAAGAAATATGACCAACTTTATGCAGCAACTTAAAAGTATATATTGTAACTTAAATGGCTGTGATATTCCTCTCTTTTGCTAAGACTCTAGAGTGTATGCATTTATATATTCTGGAAAAATAGCAGAGTTATATTACAGCCAACAAGGTGCTACATAAGATTCACTGATCTACACAAATTAAATTTTGGTCTGAAATCTTGCCGGCTTTGAAAAATGAAGATCTTAATCTCCAGTGAAGCTCCATTTCTTCATAGTTGTCAAAATGTGCCAGGACATAGTAGGAAGGAATATCCACAGAGAACCACTTTTGATATGTCCCAAACTCCCAATATGTTAAAGCAGGAATAATTCTAACTATGGTTGTGTTAAGCTTCTTTTCACCAGTAAGGAACTGAATACAGAAGAATTTGCCACCTCTAAATCTTAAATAAATGGTCTCTTTGCTCCAGCAATGCAGAAAACTTGCCTTATCAACTCTACATCAACAAATATTCCCCCCTTAAAGAAGGAATTACCTTTTGGACATTTCAGTTAGTTAAAATGATTTTGTGCAATGAACACATTATGATCTCAGCAGACTGGAAAATGTAGTTCTCAGTTTTAAGGGCTTGTTAATTAACATGTGCTGTAGGACAATGTGATTTCTCAGGTCAGACAAATGGAGCACTACAGTGTGCTTAAAAAATAAAATCTTAATCACAGATCAGAATTATTAAATCCCGCTTTATTATCAACTGATAGCCATTGATAGTTATCAATTTAAGAGCTAAATCACATTATCTGTAACGGAGGTGTTTTGTCATGTTATGAGCAATGAAAGAATATAGTTAATCTGCTGAATGCTCACATTATGACTGTTGTGAGTTCCTTCACTTTCCTTCATTATTTATGCTAAGTAAGGCTCTGTTTATATGTTCACTGAGCTTGTGTTTTATTTTGCTTTATTTTGGTAAAGATATAATTCTGACTTTTTTCCCCTGCGTGGATTACAAGTATAGATACCTTTCTGTTCATACCTTGTATAGTTAATTACAGCCATACAAAATTAGCACAGGGTTGGCATGCTCACAGGGGATAAGGCTGCAAGGAATCAGATCTACTGTTTTCCCCTGAGCAGCAGGTCCTGCTTTTTATTTTGCTTATGGATTATTCACATTAATTTATTTACATTTTTTACTTTCCAGTTCTACATGATGGAACATGGTTACTGCAATGACAGCACAATATTTGGGTGCCAAAAGCACAAAAATAAATTGCAGTCCAAAATGTAATGGTTTACACAAAATTTTACTTTAAGGCCCTAGACATATTTATATTTTTCTCATTAAATATGGTCTAAGAGGCACCTGTGGTTCACCTGGAACATTTTACTATGTTGACACTTCAGCTGATGCTGTAAAGCTTCCTCTGCATGTAAAAATATATTGGAAACTTAGTGTAGTAAATAATGAAAAGATATTACCAGCACTGAACAAGGAGACTAATAAGAAAGAGAGCCTTGCAGCCACTAAGTAAGTTAATCCCAATGTAAATGATATGCTTCCTTCATTATAAACCACTTCTCCCTGACTTGACAGAATGTAAGCTTTCAAAATAAAAATAAAAAAGATTAAATACAAAGTAGGAAAAATAAATTGCTGGGGTAAGGAGCGATGGCAGAGTGCCACTAAGGCAAGAAATAGTCTGGCTCCTCTCTCATATTAAACTAACAAACCTTTGGTTGAAAGAAAAATGAAAATGAACAACACTTCTGACGTTTTTTGGATTCTGGATGGCTTGAAAAGAGATATTTCATTTCAGAAAACTGACAGGTGGGAGGTTCCCTATTTGTCAGCCATTTTACAATCATACTTTTCTCCACACCTAAGACAGCCTTTTTTAAAGCCTGGAGCATGGGGGCAGGGGGGTCTGTTACTTTGTTCCATCTACAGCACTAATTCTTAACATCAGAGGTAGTTATAAATAAAGAGATAGCAGCGAAATTGTACAGCAAGCCATGCCTGCCAAGCCATCATTCATCATAATGACATCATAACCCTGGAATGGAACAAAATTTAAAGCTTTCATTTCTCTTTTTCTCTTTCTCCTGTCATTATCATATAAAAAGAACATTAGACACATCTGTTTCATAGCCCCAACTCTCCCACTGCTTGCAAGGAAAATGAATACCTTTAGGGAAAGAACTATTAAGGAGAAGTAAAAAAAGAAAGGGAGATGAAGTTGCAAGAGTTTATTTGAAATCCAAGCACATTGTTGAATCTGTTGATTGAAAAAGTAAAAGCAGGTGAAAAATTTGCTCAAATTTGATCTCTGGCAGTTATTACTAGTGTACACTCTGAAAGGCTCAGCTGAATGAGTTTTTCCACTGCCACAGGATGGCGTTCATAAGTAATCTTCAATGTCCTATTAACTGTATCTAACTATTTCCACTGAATAGGATATTTTCCTATCTTGTTGTAGAAATGAGAGATGATATTCAGCTCCCTCACACCAGTACACAATTGGATGAAGTCAGTTAGGATCAACAGATTTATTCTGGTGTAAAATTGAGCAGAAATGACAGCCTGTCCTCTCACCTGAGTTTACCTACCTCTTTCTTGGCAATCTGGCTTTAACTCTGGGGAACTGGTAAATATTATTGAAATGAAAGACAGCCAGTGAACAGGAGTCAATTTTCTCTGGAGCAAGAAAGGTCTGAACAACATGTATTTTTTGCATACAGCTTATCATTTCTGTCTAAGGCTACAGTAAATGCTGCTTACCACAGCGCCCAGTGGTGCAGCATGTTTGTCCAAGATGCTTCCTGGATAGTTTTTGACAGAAGAGTCCAAGAATTCATTGACAGATGAAGACCGAGTAGCAGCAGTAATTCCTCCACCAGGTGACAATCTTTGCTCTTGTAAGAGCCGTGTTCTTGAACCTAGTGTGGAAAAGACACTCCTCAACAAAAATATTCTGAACACCACTTTGCTTCCAGCAAGCAGAAAGGAGTCAGTTATTTGCAGCTAGCATCAGTTGGCTTTTGGCACCATTTTGGATTCACAAAAGATAAAGTCATAAAGGATATAAACTATGCAGTTCCCCAAAAGCTTTTAAACCTTCTGAGTACTTCACAGATACAGCAAATTTATCCCCCCTGAATAGTAAGGCAAATAAAAGTTATGAAAATGCTAAGAAAAACCCCACCCCTACATTAATGGACTAGGAAGAGGTACTTAACTGTGTGTAAATGAGCTCATTTTGCTACCATTGCTCTGATATATACTACTGTTATGATCTCTAAGCTAATTACAGTTTATGTACTTAGAAATGTTAACCTTCTCAGAGCTCTTAGAATGTGATGGATAGTTGGAGCAGGACAGCTTTTCTTGTTATTTATCTGAATTTCTGTGAAGAGAAATCCAAAGACTTGCACCACTGCTGTATTGCAAGGAATCAAACATGAACATGAGCCAGAAAGCTGAAGACACAACTAACTTCCTTTTTTTTTTTTCTAAATAGAAAAAAGATCTGCAAACTTGGATTTATCCTGTCTATAAAATGGTATCTAAATATTAAACTAAGCCATAGAAAAATTCTTATAAATGGCAGTCTGCAGAAATCCAGTCACCAGGAAGGTTTAATTGTGTTGTGTGTCATATCAAAGTACAAGAGGTCACAACCTAAGAAGTCACATATAAAGGTGGTGGATGAAAGGCAGAGAGTGATGCCATCCATATGCCTGTTCATATATTAAATATGGTTAGTTTTTGTAGTATAAGCCTTTATTCAAAAGTTTAAAAAGTCATCAGATGACTTTCAGCATAGCCCTTGTATACTGCTGGTCTGTAGCTGCCAGAAAACCTGCTGTTTATTATAGAGGAGATGGGATTTCAGACTGTTGTTTCAGGCAAACTACTCACTTCAACACCGAGTAAGTATAGAGCCTAACCTTCAGAGGGGCGGAGCTTCACACTGCCAAAATTTCAGTGAGATTTCTGATTCCCACCATCACAAATAATCAGTCTTTGACATAAATGTCCCTTTCTTCATTTGTAAAATACAAATAGCAACACATACTCCACAGGACTGCTGTGAGACATAATTAACAGTTGTAAAGTACTGACTTCCATGGATGGAAGCTGCTAATGCAGTGTTATGAGCTCTGGAATGTATTCTGCTATTAAAAGTTTTTTTAAAAGAAGAACTTATCTATTTTCTTCCAGTATTTTTGCTCTATACATGAGCAGAAGATCTTGCACAGCAGTTCATTAAAAAAAGAATTAACAACCTATCATAATCTCACACAACCAATCTTCCCCCTGCTACTATCTTACTTAAAATGTCTATATTAAAGACAACCTTAGGGCAAGTTTTTTAAAATAAATTATTTCACACAGTCCACAAGAAGATATGATCTCTAGAAATAGGATAGTTACATTTATTTAAACACATCTAAATGAAACTCTAAATGAATTTAATGGTGCATAGTAAATTTAAGTTACTTTATGAACAGCAGAACTACAAAAATCTAGTACTATTAATGAAGTTTCTGTAACTAGTGACAAGTCACTCACTGAAAGAACTCAGAACTGCTGAGGAATACAAAGTCCTTCAAAGAAACTTCAGATAGATACGTATATATCTTCATAAATACCATGATTATATAAAAATATTTTCTCTTTAATCATCCCCTTTTTTCTTCTTTCCTGATAATCTAGTTCAGGCTTGGTGGGTTTCGTTGCCTCTCACGACAAAACTCCTCCATTATTTTAAAGACAAATAAGTAATATTATAGAAAATAAGGCAAAGAAGTCTTCTTTCTCACTTGAAGTAAACACGGAAGCTCTGGAAATGAAAATACGAACTACATAGTTTAAGATTAAATAAGATTCTTCAGAAAGGTCCTCACTGTTGTAGCACTGAGATGCCACAATATGTGTAAAAGCTTTTTTCTTGTCCACTGGGAAATCAGTATTTATTAATTCTTTCAGGATACAAAATTACTTGAAATGATGAAGTGATGAATTTTACACTACCTTTCATTAACATTTTCAGAGATGTTTGCCCTTCCTTCAGCTACTTTTATTTGCAGCCTTCTGAGTCACACAGAAGGTCATGAATTATTGGCTCTGTGTTACTTAGGAAACTGGTTAACCATCCTGTTGCAACGGATCTAACCAAGACAGCCATAAAACATGGAGGCTCTTGGAGTTAAGAGGAGAGAGTTCACATAAATGAGCTTCTTGTTAGTCCATGTTGTACAACGTCTTCCTGTTGTTTCTTATTTCTTTTTCTCCAGTATTTGAGAGATCATATACTGCTTTCGTCCCTGCTGGTAACCTGCCTTGTCTGGAATAAATTCAAGGGTTATAGTTGAGTTCTCACAATATGTCAAGCTAATCTTAGTTACGCTGCCTCTGACAAGAATAGTCTCCTTTCTTCCTCCACAGGCAACCATAAAACTCTTCTCCCACACCCTTCCCTCCCTGAGACAATTCCATAGCTGCATGATGAGTTTGACCCAGGAATCAATCTGTCAGAAAGTTGTTTGGTGTTGTGTTTTTTTTTTTTTTTCTCCTAGGTTAGTTTTTGGATGGAACCATTCCCTGATCCAGAGTAGACATGACTGCACAATCACAGGCATGAGAGCAAGGTGGAAACTAGAAATGCATAGGCAGGAGAGGCAACTTGGGCATGACCACAGCTTGCAGCGGCATGCACTTGGGTTAGCTGGAAGTGATCATGAGGCTCCAGTCTCAGTCATTCAAGTGCTAAAAGGCTTCTCTTAAACACCTTACTAATTATTTGGGTTTACCCTGCAGTAGCGCCAAAAGCACAAGGAGTGAAGTTATGAGTTGCACTTCACACACACACTACTGTCCTGGTTTTCATACACCTCTTCATGCTTTGTGCTGCCTTGGGGAAGAGAATACAGTAAGGTCTCAGTGCCATGACATTTTCTCATTGCTTAACAGTTTAATTGGCACAAAGCTCTCAACCATAAATACATATCTCACTTGTGGTTCATCTGGAATGATTGGGAAATGCTCAGCCCAAAAACATCCTCAGAAGAGTCAAGAAACTCACTTTCTGGATATTATTGCCTCAGGGCACACAGTGATGTAAAGTACCTGGGAAGACTTCCATTAAAGATTGTCCTGGTTTCAGCTGGGACAGAGTGAATTTTCTTCTTAGATTCAGATCCCAGGGAGGAACCAGCACAGGAGACCCATTACAGAGAAGCACAAGGAGGTTTCAGAGACAGGTAGTCCCACAGGTTGCATCATTCACAGATTTCAGTTCTTGTAACAAGTAAGTAGGAATACTGCACTGATAAAAACAGTAGTAGCATATGCCCAGACACAGGCACAGTACCTGCTCCTGCTCTGCTATTCAGGTCCTGAACGCTATCAAAAACTGGAGGTGACTCCAAACCCAGGTATGCCTTTATGAGGAAACTGAGCTCTGTGAATGCCTCATCCAATTCATCTGCAAAAAGGGATATGCATTTCATGGTGGAAAGAAAGGATACGTAATGAAAAAACAAGCTTTCAACAGTACGAAGTTACACAGAAGTCTGACACAGAAATGCATTCTTAACTTATTAAGATCAACTCTTTGGGAGAAAAATCTTCATAAATAGCACATTCAAGAAAATAATCTGAAATTCATCTCGGTTTCTGCACTCACCCAAATATTCTTCTTCTGCAATTTGGATTACTGTTTTATTTAATCCTATATTTAAATTGTAAGCTCCATATGCCCTTGACAATAAGTACAAATACATATTTTATACCCCAATTATATATTTCACCACCACTGTGATGAACCACAAAAATTACCTCAACAAAAGGGCAGACACAGAATGAGCTAGAAAAGGGTTCTTCTCTACCACCTGCTACCCTCAATTCCTAAATATCAAGAACAAACATTTATTTTAATGAAGTATCTACCACCTTCGCATTCCTTGTTTCAGGCTGGGGGACTTGAGCAAGTTACTAACAGAAGAGTCCTACATGGAAAAGCTTTGCAGCAGCCTCTTCTTTACAGTGAAATGTTGTCAGACTGAACATTGGCTGTCATTTCAACCCTTCAAAAAAGCCTACCCTGCCCAGAGATAATTAGGTCTGTTAGATCAAAAGCACCTCTGAACTCTGGCCAGAAACCCAACAGACAATTAGCACTGATCAGTTTCATACTCTCATAGGAGACAATACTTAACAAGTGTGCTATTGAGTTCAATAGTTGGTTTGCTTTCTAGATATGTTTAAACACAACTTGGGCATAGCACAGTAATTCAGCTCTGACAGATCTCCAGAGCTTTTGGATTCCTGGGATAAGAATTAATGGGGAAAATCAATTAAGGGATAAACTGTTGTGCTGAACATCAAACCACTTGTCATCCTTAGTTCAGTATTTGCCAATGGTTTTGTTTGCATAGCAGTTTCAGTCCATCTACAGGTGTGACATTAGAAGTCAGGCGCAGAGTATGAAAGAGATTAATTTACCTGTGTCGACTACTGCATCAAAGTATCCTGGAAATTCTTGACCTATTTTGATGTACATGTCCACTCTGGAGATTGCCTCTTCAATCTCTGGCCTGCTGAATAATCCTTTCCTCCGCAGATGTCCCTCATATTTTTGTTTGTTCATTGGTACTAACAGGATATATCTGGGTTTAAAGTAGGTATTTTTCAAGCTACGCACACCCTTTAAAATTAAGCAGAAAAATGCAATGTTTTTTTCCTGAAACTGAGTGCTTATTGAACTTGTAGCTGAGTCTAGGATAATTGTATTTATCACAGATTACTGTGAAAGCAGTACTGGAAGGGTTTCAGATCTACAGGTCTCAAGATCTAGTATCCAACTTTAAGAAACAGGCAAGTTCAAGGTGAAGTGCCCTAAAGCTACATGTGGAAAGCATTATAAGATTAGTATATCTTTATTCTAAACATACTTTTGAAGGAATACTTCCAGTTAAACTCCACAGTGATTTAAAGTATCATGCTTCTTATAACCACCAGTTAATGGCTTTTCCTTCTTTTCCATCCTTTCTATTCCATCAGGACCTAGTTATTCTAATTGTGCATATCACTGACTCACGCTATTGTACCAACACACAGCACAACTTATCTGCATCACCACCTTGGCCCTTAGCTTTCTGCTATGAATAAACTGACATTTTTCTCCTCTGCTGGTATATTTTTCTAAGTGAATGCATGCAGCTTCATCAAGATACAGGCATATTTAATTTGCTGAAGCCGCTTGCAGCGTTACCTCCTCCCAAAACTGGGTATAACTACAACTCCACACCAGAGATATGATGTGCACGTTCTTCATCTGTTACCCTATAGTCAGCCATCTTAACTTGAACCATTTTTATCAGAAATAAGCTATATTGAAAAGGACTTGTAGTATAGCAGAGTAGGAAACATTTACATGTGCCTTGCATCAACTTTGCTGTAAGGACAGTGGCACCAATTGGCACTAGCTGACAGCTGAGGACTGCAAACACCTATAATCATTTCAGCTAGATCTGGAAAAGGAGACCTGTCTGCATGCTAGGACTTAAACACAAGGTTTTATTAAATAACGTAGGTAATGGTACAAATTCTGAATTTCTGATAGCTCTCCTTTGCACCAACTCATTCTTTGAAGAATCATTTGTCTCTCCCACTCACTCTATCTACATATAAAACAGAATACTGTAACCATGTAGCCCTGCAATATGGTATTGCCATTGCCATAAGATTTGTACTGAGTTTTCAATACCTGAGGAGTGAGGCTTGTCCTGTTTGCTCTGATCTTTTTTACCAGACTGTAACTTTGTTTTACTTGGTTCAGCTGTGACAGCAATTTCTCTTGTTGACTAGGTGCCTATATGTAATTGTTTTACTTCTATTTATCTTTGCGTGGTACAACTATAGTTTTATATGGTTAGCAGTAACAAGCAGTTGTTCCAGGTACAATGAGATGTTTGTGACTCAACATATAGTGTTTATAAATACAAGTCTGGCATGATAGCAAAAACTTCAAGCAGAAAAAAATGTACAGGACTACACACATGGGATGATAACAGATGGGGCACAGTCTTGACACTAGACACCTCACAACTATAAACATCTCAATAATGGTCAGTTAAAAACCAAAGGCCTGGAGCTGGACAAAGCAGGTTTTGGGAGCAACAAGAAGAAATAGTATCTAGCATACGTAAAGGGCACCATATATAATGAATTCTTGTATCAGAAACTGTGTGGCCAGCAGGACCAGGGGGAAAGCACTGACCTTAGACCTCAAAGGAGCAGTGAAAGGGTGAGCATAATACCAGCAAAACAGATAGAAAGTAAGAAGCATGCATCACAATTTTAACTGTATTATTATTATTATTATAATTGTTAATAACAATAATTTCTCAGTATAGAAGTACTCTAAATGCATTATTATTCTTCCTTTTTCTGTAAAAATTAGATCTAGACTAATGATTACTCTTAAATTAGACAGTTAAGATTTCCATCACACTAACAATAAATTATTTGCTTTACTTTTATGTATATGGTAATATATACAAAAATTATCATTCTGAGTATTTAATGATCACTGTGGGGAAAAAAACCCAACCAACAAACTACCCCAAAACAGGCCAACATCCATTGTAGTATCTGCTGATGAACAAATTATCCAAAGCTAAGTGAGACCACGCACATTATTGCACTGTGGGAAACTTTGTTTTCACTGAGGCATGATACATCTTCTTCACTGAAGTGGGTAGGAACAGAGAGGGACTAACGTCAAAACTGAGCACTGCTCATAACTTCATCAGTACTTACCCTCACATCCTGAGGTTTTCCCAGAATAACTCTAAAATATAGTCAAATACAAGTAAAATAATGCAAAACCCAGTAACAAGCTGAACACTTAAGAGATTCATTTTTCCAGGTTACACCATTCTAAATATTGAACAGTACTTTGATCCATTCTAAAAATTTCAGGGGGGGATTCTGGGGAAAATCCTATTTGTTTTGGTGAAAACTAAAGGGGAGAATTTTGGGCACAGAAATCTTTTCATCCAGCTGTATGACCACCTACTTTCAGCTAGGCATGTAATTATTCAGAGATTGTAAAACCAGCAGAAAGGAGACCCACATTCCAGCCTAGTAACACCTTCCTCATCTGAAGTTGCACCATGAATGAGTTCTCTTTCTGATCAAGAAATAATGTAACAGATTATTTGTGTGTCCCAGAACTCACCAATAGTCTGGGATGAGCAGGGAGGAGAAAAAAACAAAGAGATACAGAAAGTGTCTCGTGTGCCAAATAAATTTGTTGTACAGCGACAATAGGATGTGACTACCTAATAAGAAATATTAGGAGAGTAAAAGGAAAGTAACCTTAAAATAAAGAATGGGAGAATACAGGAGTTGACAGTTTGAAACCAAAGATATATTTGGGAAATAAAAAAAAAAAAAAAGAGTAAAGTTTGAGTTTCCTGAATTTGTATATGACGTCAAGAAAGATTGAAGGACTACCTGACTTGAAGACATCCATTCATTTAACATAGCTAAAGCACTTCAATTTCTTCAGTTACAGTGTGGGGTTATAGAAAAGCTGTGACTAATATTGTATTCTACCTCTTTTGACTCCCCAGCCTGAAAGAGAGGATAACCAGCAACAAGTGCAATAATGGCCTTTGGTAGGAGGCAAGGTGTATTTATATTTCTGGAAGCATGATGAGAAATATTAGCCACTCTGCCGCTATACCCTTGGTTGGAACATGCTCTACAGGTATTGGTGGCTACACAAGCAAAGGAAAAGCACTGCAAACACACTTACTCAAACACCTAACTGCGTGTCAGAATTGCAGCAGCCTCACTAACTGGTAGTGTAGAGTCAGCAAGATTTAACTTTTAAAATTTGTGTCAGTCTCCTTTATCAGTGAAAGATATACTCTAGATTAAAGGGAATGAACAGCTCTAAATTTTCACTCTCGGCCCACAGACCATAATTAAAATTTCTTCTAATAGTGCTAAATCACTTTTGTTATGAGCCTCACAGAAGATAATGGACTTCGATAACTTCTATTCAGATACATAACTCACTATTATTGTTTCTTATCTGCTAGCAGAGTCCACAGTAATGCAAGACTATGCATAATTACTATGTGATCTTGAAACTTCAGTGACAAAGGAGTTTCTCTAGCTGTCTGTTCATGACAACAGCTTTGGTAATACCCAGTAAAAGTTATGGTCACTGCCTATGTTGCTGGGTTAACCTCCTTATGAATAAACATGATGTTCCATTAAGTTCTTTCTCCTAAATTATTCTGTAACACATCTACTTTGTGAAGAACTGACGGCTTTAAAAGGCACCCCATTCCATCATACTTAATCTTCTCCTATTTTTCCTCTCTTGTAAATTTAGGGTCTGCCTGGCAAAGACAACTAACACACTCAAAGCCTATTGCAATCAGTGGAGACTGAGGGTCTCCTACTTTTCTTTTTTTATCTCTATTTCTTTTCCCCATCTACCATGGAGTATAGTAATGTCTGTTAACTTGTAGTAATCTCCCAGAGGTATAGCTGAGCCCTACAAACACAGTGAAACCCAGCAACACTCAGGATCCCATTCTGGACACTCTACAGGCTCTCAGTTTTGAGGCTTACATAGATGGAATTTATATTGTAGAAAGGATTTGGAATGAAAAGTAGCATACTTTTCCTTTTTGTCACCTCAACCCCCAGCTAGTAAATCTTGATCTAAGATAATGAGAAGTACATAATTAGAAAATTAGCTAAAAACTTATTCTTTGGGGATTCCAATAGTTAGGTTTTGACACTTCGTTTGTGACCTAGCTCCTTAACGCAGCATGACTTCTGAGATTCTCCCATCTATGCACATGCACCTTAAAAATCTCAGAGAGGATAAAATAACCCCTCAAAGAGATTGCATCTTTTAATAGTTCTGCCCAAAATACTGCCTCAGGCCTGCATGCATCCTCCATTGCTTCATCAGCAAAGGAGAAACATGGCATTCTTTTAGGGGTGATCAGTAGGTGTGCAGCTCTGCTTTAGTCCCACTATAAGCTGCAGATGGGTGGAAAGCACATGGTTGAAAAGCTGAGGATACTGTAATGGAAAGTACCAGTGATGTGGGGAGATGATTAAGAAAATAGGCAAGGAAATTTTAAGAAACCAGCAGAAGGATCCATCTGACTAAATGTGGGTATCTATAAAGGGAGTGGCGTGGTTTACATACAGACAGTGTAGAACTACTTGACGCAGGTAGTGGAGTTAAAAATACAGTTCATCTGACCTCCAGTGACCGTAATGCAGCCCACACAACTAGTGCAAATGCATCATCAGCAGCTGCAGGCTGGGGCAGAAGGCCATAGGATGTCTCTTGTGTCACTAAGTGGCTATGTCTGGGCAGCTGAAACAAACCTTAGTCAAACCACATGAATTCCTCTGCAGGACAGTTCTCACAGAATGACTTATAAAAAATGATCAGTCAATAAATAATCCTTACCTCTATTTCTAAGTGAACACAGGTTGCAAGACCCTCTCTGGCAATTGATTCTACAGTGTCTCTTCCGAGTCCGTAGTAATAACTGCTGTATTTATACGTTGCTATAAACTTCCCCTGAAATTCAAAACAGCAAGTGTAATGACAAAGAAATATTTTAACAGAAACAACTTCCTTAAAGGAGCATATTCACTCTGGACTTCCTTGCTTTCTCTCCCTACAAAGTTTCTCCCTGCCTAAATCATCAATGATAATGAGGCCAATGGGAGCACAAAATGTGCAGAGAAGAGTACATAGTCGGTCCTGCAGGGTACAGGCTTGTACATTGTTCATGGATAATAAAACACCAGTGTCTTGAAAACAAGCTGCTGACAGGTTACAGCTTTCATTGGTTATTCATTCACACTGTAAAGAAAGCAAGATCTAAAGCAAGGGGTATCTTTCTTTTGACATTACATCAAACCATATGGCCATGCCATATAAAATAGAAGATGCCAAAGAAAAGAGAGGACAGAAACAAATCCGCAAGGAGAATGTATAATTGGCCAAGAAATTTCAAAGTTAAAACCTGACAGCTGAAACTCTGGTTCCCAGTAGCATGTCTAGAGAGACGTAAGCAGATGATATTATTTTAAAATTAAACTACTTGATTACTGAGAGTTATCATTAAAAACCAAATCAGTTGCTTAAGACTGTGTTGGCTGCCCCATTTGTATATGTACAAATAATGAGCTGTGTTGTGGCTTTTCAAGCCAAAGTTTTACTGCAGGCAGCAAAAGGCATCAGAAACAGTAGCTGGAGGCACATTGCCTTCAGAGAGAAACACAATGCCTTTAGGGTGAATTAGCTAAACTTTAAAAGACTGTATTCCCTGCAGGGTTGCTGGAAGATTTTGGGGAAAAATAAAAAAGAAAGAAGATTTAAAAAAAAAAAAAAGAAAAAAAGATGGCAGCTTTTTCAAGAGTTTTTCTTTCCAGTACACACACTCTATATATTTGCATATAGAAATAAATTTCTATATTATACTACTGTTTAAAGATTTCTACTGATCATTATGCCCATTTAATGGTTTCTATACATTCACACAGAAGAAAAGACAGCACAAATATACAATATATTTGTGGTTTCTTTCTATGAACTTCAGCCACATAACTGTGAGTGAATAAGCATGCACACACAGACACAAACAATATTAAAAAAAAATCAGACCTGGACAGAAAAGTTGAGTTCACTCTGGATGTAGGAAATAGGCCTACTAGGTTACTAGTCAGATACTTACTGTGTTCACCATTTTTTCAAATGCTTCTTGAGAAATGAAATAGTAATCAAGTCTGTTTTCTTCACCAAAGTAAGCTGTCCTGGTAGTGTGACAGGGTCTGGAAGATATATGGTATAATAAAGAAATAACCTGTTTTCAATCATAGAAGCAGCTATGGAATAGGAGAGGGGGAAAGGGAAAATACTGCAAATCACTTTATTTTTAAGAAGAAATATGAGAAATATAAAGGGGTGCAAATCATACCACTAATCCTGCATATTTGAAAGATTAACCCATAAATAAAATAAAAAAAATTTAAACGTAACATTACATTTTGGCTATAAATCCCCACCAACCCAGGATAGCCTGAACTGAAGCTGTCACAGCACCCTGTAAGACAGAAATGATGAAACCATTTTTTTTCCAGTTATGTCAGCTTGTGGATGATATAAAGTAGAATCCTAAATACAGAAAAGGAGACTAGGAATTAGGCTGAACTGTGGGGTCAAGGAAGAGATATAAAGACCAATCTTTAAATAGACCCCTAACAGTAAGGGGAGAAACAATCCTGAAACTAGGGAGATAAGTGGGATACGAGGCAGGAAAAGTAATTGCCTGCCACCACATGGAGAACAGGATAAACCTCAGATACACGAGCTTACTACCAGCATGAAACACTAAAAACCCCAACCCCCAAACAGAACCACAAAACCTCAGCTAAGGCAATGCATGTAGCAGTTCTAGACTAAAGTATGCAGTGGCTCATGTTCTGCTTCAGGAAATCATATTTTTGCTTCTTGTTTCTGCTTTGGTTTTGTTTTTCATTTTTACATATCTGTAGGATAAGAGGAACAAAAGTACAAGGTAGAGCTTTGGCATTGATTCACACTGACATTTTAACTCTTTGACTTCTGATGCACTGGCCTGGAAAATATGGCAAAATACATACCACATACTAGTATAACACCTGCCAGGCCATTTTTCATTTATTCAAGGTAGCTGAGTTATAAACCATTAAGAAGTTTAGTCTACAATGCAGAGCTTGACAGAACTTAACTGTCATGGCATTAGATGGTGCCACTTTTTTTATCAGCAAGCTGTGGCAAATGAGAAAAGCGTGCTACACATGGACTCCGTAAAATTTCACTTCAAAGGCTTGATTTTCTTTAAGATATTATGAGTGCATCCAGCTTTAAAGGTCATTCCTGAGCACTAGCCAGATGGTTTGAGGGTCCAATTTAACTTTATTTTTTGAAATAGTTTTAAACATTACAACCCTTTTTAATTGCAAGGCCATGTTTACATTCAAACTGCCAGAGTGTCTTGCATGAAATACATTTTTAATGAGTGGAATGTTTGAAATTTAAAAGTGTAAGCCATAAAATTGCTTAAATCTCCACTGAATAATTAAAATACAACTTTGCTTTATGGTTGCAATTTTCTGCTCTGTTAAGATTCTGTCTCTCTCTCTTCCCCTCCCCCCCCCCCCCCCCCCCCCCCGCATAAAACTTCTAGGAAATAAAATACAGAGTATAAAAACAATGGTCTTAAAAAAAACACATAGTGCTTGGAAAGTTTCAATTGGCATTCAATTAGCTTGCAACTTCCAATCTTTCAAAACATAGTAGCTGTTTTAAAGGAAGGTAAAAAGTCATTTTTCCAGTCACATAACCTTCACAGATCTTTTCTTAAAATGTCCTTTCAACTTGCCAGTTTAATGATCTAATCCAGCAAGTGGCTATAATCTGTGTATAGAGCAGGCAGAAATACAAATAGGCTCTTTCACCATGGTATATTAAATTAGAGGCGTATTAAATTAAGAGTAGAGGCTACCACTAGACATCACACCGACATGCAGAATATGGTCCTGTGATGCTAAGAACTCTGAGGAGTCATTCTCACATATGCACATATGTGCCCATGGTCCCTTTCTTACAACTCACCACTTCAATACCCAAGAGTGCCCAAATAGAACTGGGGGGTCCTATTGCGGCAGACACTATACATGTGAAACTATGGGCAAAGTCTGGTTAAAAATGAATGGATAAATTAGTGTAATAAAAAAAAGAGACAATAAGAGGAGAGATAATATAACAGGAATATAGACCAGTGCCAAATGGCATGTGCTATAGGACCTATGAAAGTTAGGTACTGTGAGGAATGGAATGGGTGGACAAGAACAGCTTGCACCTCCTAGTTCTAGGCACCAGATAGTGCTGATCTAACTTAGCCAGACTTTCCATCTATTGTGCACTGAAAATAGGTAGGTACCTCGTGGAACTGATTCACAAAGGCTGAATCTCCCTTGGAAAGAGATAGTTTCCCTCCACTAAATACACAGGCAGCCCAAGGCGGTAAGGATCATAATTCAGGTCTTCCAGATAGGGAGAATTAGTTCTCGCAGCAGGTGGTGAAGTCTGAAAGGTGCCATTTGCTTTGATAACACTACTCACAGGATAATAAACTGGTCCAGCAATTGCACTTGCTTCCTTTCCTAGCTTCTGGATGCAGTCTGCACATGCATGCTAATGTTTTATATGCAGGTACATTACAAAAATTAAGAGAAATGCATACATATCTAAACAGATGCTTAGGTTGAGTGGCATTAGTGAGCATAGATAGAACAGATCAATAAAAGAAGCACTAAACGACACATTTTTGTTTGCTGTTCACCTTTGAAAAGAACATGATAATTTAAATAGCTTTTCTTTTAAGGAAGTATTTGATGACTTCAGGCAATCAAGCCCTGTGAAGAGATAAAATGCACAGCAATGAACATTTATTGTCTGTCTTTAACTTTTAACTTCTTTAAAAACAACAACAACCAGCAGCAATTCTAGCCTTGATCACTTGATGTTCTTTTAAACTTACGGAGCAAACTTACCCGTATCTGAAGAAATTGCTGAACTGTCTGCAGATCTTATGAGTAAGCTCTCTCTTACCACAGGCTAGAGGGCCAACTAATACCAGCATGGGGTAGGGAGCATCAAGACTGGGTAAAGTGCTACAAGAAAGGAAAACAAGCAGCCATTACATTAGCTACAAATGAAGTCTTCAGCAACTTTGTATAAGGTTTCTGCAGAGATTTTATCATTATTTCAACTAATCTCACCTGTCTATCACACTATTCACATTGTTCACAGTGTAGACAAAAATCAGGGGAAGCATGTGCTCAGTTTGATATGCTCTAAACATAAAAATAGCACAAAATACTACACTAAAGACCCCTGGGTCTCTTTTGCAAAAAGAATAATGTTATGTCTACTATAATCTTTTCTGATTTATAGCCTTTTCTGAAGCTCCCTCTGCAGTTACAGTGTTGCTGGGATTTGTTTAAGAGTTTTCCAAGTCTATCGCAGAGATGTTAATATTTTAATGATCAGGATAATAAGCCTACTATGAACCTGGACTGAATCCTACAAACCTTTACAGACTCCTGCATGTAATCTTGCTGACTTCTGTGGCCTTGTCAGATGAAGGTGACAAATTTGTAAAGAACTCTTCAATTCAATACAGTAAGAAAATTTAAAAGTGTTTAAAATCCACTGAACACAAATAACACTACAATAAAAGAATCCAAAGTGTTGCAAAAATACAAAGCCCTCCATTTTCTCCATGCTGAGCAAATGGTTAGATCCTCAGACTTCCACTTCCAGCTGTAAATACTAGAATTGCTAGCATTTCTGCACTTTTAAGTGTCCAGCAACTTATTTAGACAGCTAAAAATGGAATGCAACTTTGGATTCTCATTTTTAGATCTCAGCTAGATCTTAAGATTATGCCACTTGAAAATATGTCAGAAATAGTTGAAATAATTTCAAACCCACTTATTTTTACCTAATTAAATAGCTTTAACTAAACTTAATCTATGTGCCTTTAACTTCCATTTAATGTGATTTAAAACAGGTGAACACAAATACTTGAAAACAGAGTATATTTCTTTTACCTTACAAGTAACTAACTCCTTAAGAAGTAATGATAACCAATACAAGCATGGAGGAAAAAGATTTCAAAGTAATGGCTTTACTCCTGGTTTAGGTTCAGCAAACCAGCTCTATTATCTACCAGACTATATGTATGTAATGGGACTTGATGCTTCAGAAGCGCTAAGATAATAATGCAATTCAGTCTTCTAATTCTCCTGTGGAATACTATCTTCACAGAAGAAATAACAGATACACCTAACAAATTAAGAGACTGGCTGGAGTCTGTACATATGTGCTGTTACTAAACTCTGAAGTGAACCCGGATCCAGGTTCAGCATTTCATCCGCTAGACCACTTCAAAGCAAGGCAGTAGCTGAACCCTTGGGAGATTTAAGGATTTTTTACTTACTGTTCCAATCGATGACATTTACAAAATATTACACAACATTAGCACAATAAGCTTATTAGAACAATACATTAAAAATACTAGAGAAGGTAAAAATAAATTTTAAAAATCCTTATCTGAATCTGTCAGGTTGTGACATTCCATTCAATACAAGAAATGTCTTCCTCCTCTCTTGATTATTTGAGCTGTTCAGACTCTTTCTCTTTTCTGACATTTGTGGTAAGGAAAAGACCAGTTTAAGACATGACCCCAGGAGGTTATTAATGCCAGTTGTGGATTATTATAAATGAATGTGCATTATTACAAATAAACCATTCCAAACACGGGAATTCCAGGAAACATGTTTAGTGATTAGAGATCCAAAATTTATCAAGACATAGAAGAAAGGTACTTATTCTTGCTCAAGGCCATGCCCTTCATGAATAATGATGTCGAGGCAGGTCTGTGAAGACAGAACCCTTATCTTCAACATAGGTTTAATATATTCATTCTCCATGCACAGAACCTGTTACATGCTTGCAAATTGCAGAATTCCTCTGTAATATTTTCTTTTACAAGGAAGTGTTATATCCAGTAATGATATGATATACCATTACTTGACATGATCATACTCAGAATTCAAATTCTTTTAAATAAATTTCCATTGCTCAAGTCCCTCACATCCTCAAATTCCTTCAATTTATTATTTCATCAGAAGAACATGGAGAACACTTCCATACTACTGTCCTTCATTACATCACTACTTACTGGTTCTCAAAAGATAAACTAAAGGATTTGGTTTTCCTACAACTTGTAAGCAGTATCTTGTAAAGAGTTCTTGGCTCATTTAATTTCAACTTTCTTTGTCTTTGGCAGGTACAGTAATACAGTGCTGTGCAAGATTAATAGATTTCAAAGCCAGAAGGGACCACTGTGATCATCTAAGTCAGACTCCCCTCATCACACTGGCTACAGGATTTCCCCGAGTTAGTTCTTCTTTCAAGCTTGATACCTGGGGTTCCATTGGAACATATTTTAATTAAAAATGTTCCAGTTGCAGAGAATTCTTGGTACTCTTGGTAAATTGTTCCAATGGTTAATTACTGTCATTGTTAAAAATAATCATGCTCTATTTCTTCTCTGAATTAATTTATCAATAGCCAGATACCAAGTCTCATCATGTACTTGCCCAATAGACCGAAGAAGTTTTTATTATGTTATTAAATTTCTACTTCCGATGTAGCAGTTATAACTACGAACATGCTACCTTTTTAAATATCACATGCATTTCTAGTAGGGGAAATATACACATAATATTGCTCAGTGGTGTGTTACCATGTAATTAAAGATAGAATCACAAGGCACACAGAGAAAGAGAATGGCATAAGCAGTTTAATGCTAATGTTTTCTGACTGCAGAGTATGCAACAGTGTAACTTTTTTGCTTTGTTTTCAGGTTTTATTTTTAAGAGAGATATTAATAAATGAGAATTAATTAGAATCACATCTAAAAAGATAGATGCAAATTAACTGTACCAATCTGGTTCCAATAAGCATTTTATAGTGTCAAGAATGTAACACACCATCATTAGGAAGATTTCATTAATGACTGTGTTGTGTGCTTTCCAGCTGAGCATGGGCAAACATTCAAAGAATCATTAACAATTTTGGTCAGTACCATAAATGCTGATCTGCATGTTTAAATATTTGTGTATATGATACCTCTGACAGAAGACAGAATTGTTTCTTTCCAGCAATGAAGATACACATACACAACCCAGTACACAAATATATAAATAGAGCCTATGTCTGCATTGGAAGAAATCCATGACTTTAGGTAAAACTATGGTGCTTTTTATTATTTTTTTTAAAGAAATCTCCAACCCTGCAAAACAATAAATAAATCTTTGGGGGTTTTTTTTGTTGTTGTTGTTGTTAATAGGCTGTTAAGAGTTCTCAGAGCTATCATCACACTGGGACTGCTCCTGTCTTTCATCAGCAGTCCCAGAAAACATAAGATTCACAATAAAGATATCCTAAAAATAAAAATGTCTGAGTTACTAAATCATGGATCTTCAATCAGGTTAATCAGTTATGAATTAAAATGTCCCAAATGGTGCTAAAACAAGGTGTGGGGCACAGAAGTTGATCTCAGTGCCCATTGTAGCCAATGTAATTATAAACCATGTATATTTCATAGTATCTTTCATCACAGTATGTCAAAGTATTCATCATGGAAATATCATAACACATCTGCAGAGCAGCAAAGTATGGCCTTTTCCATTTTCTAGATGAGAAATGAGACTGAGAGAAGTTACCTGGTATGGCAATGGCAACACTAGAGAAAGAGCATTGATTTGCTGCTCCCTTCTGTGCTTTAAGTAGTGGTCAGCATCATCTCTTCCCAAAGGTGGAAGTAGCTGGACTTCCCTAAGTACAAACTTGAAATTTCACCTTATGAATATAAAATGTGTCTC
This sequence comes from Falco punctatus, assembly GCF_963210335.1. NCBI lineage: Eukaryota > Metazoa > Chordata > Aves > Falconiformes > Falconidae > Falco > Falco punctatus. Next base: position 61,907,509 of record NC_137585.1, read on the forward strand.
AAAGCCACAAAACAATTTTGTTCACAATGGGATGCCAATAGGGTGAAGAGAAAGAATAAGCAGAATAGGAAGAAAGTATGTTTTACAGCTCTTTTCTGCCTCTAGAGATTTTTAAATTGCCTTTGGGTATTGATAGAAATTTTGCATCTTTCATTTACGGTGTAAACGGCCATCTGTTTCAACAGATTGTTTAAAAAAAATGGAGCTGTGGACAATCTGTCTCAGACTTTAGAGGTGGAAGACTAACTTCGTTTAATAATCAATTTCGACCAAATAAGATTTGCCTAATTTCCAGACTGCTAACAGAACGTTATAGAACTTCTCTTTCCTAGATTAATTTAGAGGTGGGAGAGGGACAGAAGAATGTCCTTCTAAATATGACAACATATTCTGCTTTGCTTGAGTGCCACCCTCAGGAGTAAATGTGAAGTGGAGGTAAGCTTACCTGTCAAACATTCTCTGGGGCTGCAGCATGCTATACATAACGTGAGTCATATGATCTTTAGCAGCAACAACTTCTGGAGGAGGATCGTATTTATTCACAGCAGCAACCTGCTTCCACAGTATGGGGGAGAAAGAAAGAAGAGCAGTGATGTAATTTTTTCCAGCTGCAATATGCCTCGCAGATCACTATGAATAACAATGGCTTTATATTTATGAGGGTCAGTCTTTGTGTTTGACTTGTCTGTGGGTACTCTACTACCTAAATCTTCTCAGGAAATTTAAGCACAATGTGATAAATGGATGGAAGGCAGCCATGTGTAGCTCACCATCTTTAATATAATCAACCTTCTACTGGAAAGAAAACAGGATGCCACACAAGACACAAAGTAATTCTGCTTAGGTTTTAATTATCCATTAGTTTGCACCCTCTCTGTGCTTGTGGAAGATGCTGAACTAAAATCCTTAGGGACTGAAACCATTAATTTTTTGTCAGAAGAGGAACAGAGTGGGCATTAACCAAGTAAGCAAACTGCCATTTTCACTTGACAATGCATTTCTGCCTTTTCTGCAAGGAGGAGTGCTCAAACTCCAAGAATTTGTTTCCTCCATCCATTCTGTTGAAAGCTCTATTGAGGATACTGATGGCTAACGAGTTGTATATATTTTGGTATTATTAATGCTATCCACTCAGAAACAGGTTAAGAACTACTGAGTCATTTCATGTAAACCATCAAACATCAGCTAGCCGACACTGCTGCAAAATCCTGCTGTAACCTTTGATGACAGCCATGCCTGTATGAGCAAGCAGTATGGTGCAATAGGAGTGGATCTTAAAAACAAACCAAAAACCCTCAGGGCCCAATGTTCACACTATTTGGGGGGAACTAGGGGAAGGGAGTTCATTTCACTCCAGCTCTCGTTTGGTCCTTTGGTCTGAATTAGGGGCTAGGAGCACATTAGGTGCATCCTAGTGCATGTCATCTGGTTAAGGTGTCCTAAAGAAGTCTAGTTCATCTATCACAAGATTATTCCACAATAAGAATCAAGCACAGCAAGTAGGTAACTCATTTCAAAACTACACTTCTGATCTAAACTACGTTTCTGTATGTCCATTTTGTATGTCAGCGAGACAGGAGAGCTGGTGCCTCCAAATTCAGTTTGACAAGTGAACTGATGAGGCTAGAGTAGACATTCTAAAATAACCTGAGGAGAGGATTTTCTGAAATAACTTTAGCCATCCAAAAGTTAAGTGCTAGTCTAAACCAGTCACCCAGGCTTACTTTTACAGTCCATAGAGAAGGAAAAAATTCTTTAATATATTCAGAATTTTAGTGAAGGAAAACAGATTCCCATATAAAACAAAGAGTAAGATCAACATCTCAGGTAGATGGGGTAAATGACACTCTGGTATCATCCCTTCTTTGTGTTCATGATAGAGAGCACCTGGCACTAAACAAGAACCCTAGTATTTATGCAGCTAAAGCTGGGAGTGATGAATTTCCTATAAACATAACTTTTAAAGAATAATTCCCTGAAATCCAACCACAATTGGTAGCTGTTAAACCTAACAGTTCTAGCATGACTTGGTCCCAAATACTACATGCAGCAACCAAATTACAGTAGAAATGGTACAAGGGGTAAAGGCTTTATTACAACAGAAAGTTACTCTAAGCAGTCTGCGCAGGGTTTTTTTGGAGGAGAAGATTTTACAGTGAAAGCTGCATGAAGTAGAACAGGAAACAAGCACCATTATAACTTTCAGAGTTCACTTTGCTGTACATGTTACTAAAAAAAATAATCCAACAACAGTATTTTAGAAGTGGCACAGTGGTATCAATTCAGGTATTTCATGAATGTAGTTGCCTGTTTGGATTCACTAGCTGAGTAACAATGGCTGCTAAGTAAATTTCTTCACTGAACAAAGCTTTTAGGTAAGTTTTGTATTTTTACATACCACAACAGCTCCAGAAATTCTGTAGATATATATCTAGATTTAAAAGCAAAAGCGTCTGAATTTTTAGCCTATCCTGGGGGCTGAAACATAGGAGATTTGTCACACCCAAATGACTACAAAGCTACATTTGCATGCAGTTTTTTATAATCTTCACTTAGGAAAAATTCCAGAATGCTCTGATGTTTACATACCTTTTCTTCCACTGAAATCTTCTTGAGATCCAGTTCTGTTAGTTGAAGCAACATGAAAATCACCAGGAGCCAATAATCTGTTTGCTCCTGAAGGACAAAGTTTCCATTTTGGCATAAAGTACTTAACTTCATCAATCTAATATTTAATTTCAATTGGCTGAAATGAAATTGGCCTTAATGCACTGCAACATAAGAAGCTTTTTACCTTGACAGATGTCAATACACACTGTACAAATTCACCCCCCCAAAAGCTTAGCTTCTGCAGCAAAACCTAATAGTTATTCAAAAGTCTGGAGGTACATTGCTCAAAAGGTCAAGATGGGACTTCAAAAATCACCACCCCACCCACTAGAACACCAAGAAAGATGGTTGGATAACTAAAAGCATTATCTATACATAATCTAGAATTATGTAATAAACTATGGTTCATACATCTAACAGTAGTACTATAGGAACTTTAAAAGAGAATTTGCATTACAAAATCTTCATCATGTAGGCTTTCAAGTCTGAGACAATAAAAAAGAATAATTAAAAATCAAACTCAAAAGCTGACACTGACAAGTTCATGAAGCTTCTTAGTTCTAAAAACAGTAAGGTCCTGCTAAAACAACAGACAGCTGTCTTAAGATGATTGTTGCATGCATAAGTTATTAAAACAGTAATTTAAAGGAATATGATGAGACTTTGCTTAGGGAAAGGACTTCTAAACAGAGAAAGCCTTTCAGATTATGAAGGACCAGGGGCAGCTTATTTCAGGTATTTTTTCATGCTAATTTCATTGTGTGCCATGACCGACCATTCTCACAAAAGTCAATATAAAACTGAAAATTAGAGGAAGAAATTGTTAAATGCTTCACGTTTTTCTTCTTTCTGACATTGGAAATCACTATAAAATTCACACAAAATTTAGAAATCAAAAGAGTCAGGATAGAATCTTCTTTGATCACTCAGGACAAATTACAAATGCAGAGCCAAAGTCAGAACTTCTGGTATTTTGGAAATGTCATTGTTGTTGATAAAATGTATGCTTAATTAATTAATTGAGGACTATTATGGGAGCCACACATAAGAACTGAGTAAATCCTAACAAAGAAAAGAAGATACAGCTTCCAGAGAGACATGATTTTGAAAGAGGTACTATTAAGTTCCTTTGAGATTTTCCCAGGAACAATTGAAAACAGACTTTTAAAGCAAACAACAAGGGGATCTTTTCCCAAACAAAAATCATGGCATACTGTGAGTAAAGATATATAAATGGATTTGCAAATGGAATTAATAAAATTCATATTCATGGATTTGCTATGTGGATATTAAACATCGTGATTCAAAGTTCCCTGACAAAGGTGGGTTACAACGCCAGGGAAACCATTACCCATTATTTCTTGTACCAATTCCCTGAAATGATCTGGCCATTCTCAGAGATAGAAACTGAGGTTAATGGATTCTGGCACGATCCAAAACAGCAGTTCTATGTTCTTAGTTCTGTCTTCCTCTTCAGTTCTTTCTTACCTGTATGGGATTTTTTAAAAGATTTAAAACTCTGAGGAGATGCAGATCATCAATACGTTCCAGTTCACGCAGCTCAGCAATCTAATTAGTGACAGAAACAGAGCATAAATCACTAGCAACAGAATCCATGATAACTATGGGGGGAAAAAAGTATTTTAATCCCTGCTTTTAAAATCCAGACATAAAAAATTTCATTATACTCACAAAATGGGTATACATGTTAACTGCATTCAATAAGGCACTTCTACTCACAAAAGGCAGAGAACTTGGATGTAAGCTGGAGAAGCAGTATAATGCAGACAGCAATTTCAAACCACCTGCATTTTTCCAGTTCTTTCAAATGTCAAGCCCTAACACATTTAGCTTTTATGTGGCTGATGTACTTAAGTGAGGCAATTCTGCAGTTATATTTGTGCTTCAGTTGACTAGCAAAAACAATTCCTTCTAAGAAGAGTTTCTTTTCACTGGAGCTCAAGTTCATCATACCTAACTTGCAGCACTTGACTGAAAAGCATCAGCATAGTTGTCCTTGGCTATGTCCAGAGGGCGAAGCATTCCATTTAAGGTCTCATCTATCCACAAAGGAAGCCTGGGCTGGCTGCACTCAGTCACGTCAGATAAACATTAGAAGTTACAAGGGATTAATTAAAGTTTGTGTGCCCAAAACAAAGTCACGCAGAAGCACTCATGCTAGACCCTGAGTGAACAGTTGTAAGGCTCTCAATTAAAACAAAATGGGTCAGATGGCATTCAGTCGCCTCATTTTAGCCATCTGTTAAGTCAGCTCAAGTCAGTTGCTTGATCTCACTTTATAATCACTGGAAAGAGGCAGTTCCAAAGGTCATTAGATCCAATGTAGGCTAGGATGAGTTGCTTTGTAAGGATACCTGGTTGGTTCTACTCCACTGCTGAAAGACTGAACCTAGAAGACTTCAGATTCTACCCATAACTCATACTCAGCTTACGTAGTGTCCAAAAACAAACCTCAACCATGGCCAATATTCATTTTAAGATAAGAAGCCCACCGTGGAACAGTTTTGACTGAGTTAGATGTCATTTGGGTAGATTTCCTAAATAAATCATAGAGTGCCAACTGTCAACATTCAAAAATCACTGAACATGTATATGAGATACATGGCTTGCAGGTAAACCTATCGTGCCCATTTTTGAAAAATCAAACATTTAAGATCATTCTGGGTGGTACTGAACTAAAGTAACTCAGATCTTTCTGCATTAATTAATTAAAATTCTCTTCAAATTATTCTTCAGAAGGAAATGTTAAAAAAATGGTGGCTCACTAAACAGTTTCAATAACATAATTATAAGAGGCAAATTTTGATGAGGTAAAATTAATAGCTTTTGCATGCCGTAAAGAACAGTGAAAACTATATGAGGCAATGGAAGTGGTGTTATTACTGTTAATAGCAACCATACTATTAGATAGTTTCCTGTCTTGTGCAATTGATATACCTTTAAATGTCAACGTGAACACAGTGTGAGAAAAAGAATTCATACTGTCTTGAATTAAATCCTGTAAATGTATCTTGCATGTGGGGAAAAAAGACAGAAAATGTTCGATTCCTGGTTTATATTTTCATTTCTTATTTTCTTAGATTTTTTTTTCCACATGCAAATCAGACTTCGGTGGCAAAATGATTCATGAGTCAATGGCCTTTCCAGTTAAGGATGCTGGAAGATCAATATCAAAAGTATTACGTATATATGGCTTGGGTTTCAATATTCAAATACAAATGAGCTGAATCATATCATTGTACTTCCTGCTGCATAACAAAATTCACTTTTATAATAGAGTACATGCAGTTCTGCCTTACAGGAAGTACCCAGCTGACAGCTCAGAAGAATCTGTGGTCGCAAAATTGGGCTGAGAGATACTAGCAAACCCTCTTGAGCCCTGGCAGTAGAAAAGCTGTGATGTAAGTAAAGATCCTCAAGAATAATCAAGCTGAAAAAGCTGCATACTCATCCCTATCTTATCCTCTTTAGGGAGCACTGTTAGTTCTTTATGTGTGTGAGCACTAAGAACTACAGAAGTGATACCTACATAAAGATAAACCCATTTAGAGACATTAAATAAGGCCTGAGGAGTACACTATCATTCAGTGTGTGAAACAGGATTGGAGTGAAATATCAAAGGAAAAAATGTCATCTTTTCTAATATTGATTTCTTACAGTGTTCTAAGAGGTTTTTGACTAAGGGATTGAATTTTAGAAAAAAAAAATAATTTCTAAGAGTTTCTTAAATTCTTAGAAAAGGCTGAGATCGATATTAAGTATGCTACCTGGTTATCCTCTAGGTTGATCATCTCTAGTAGATCATGTTCCTCCAAGCCTTCTAGACTACTTATTTTATTGCTAGATAGGTCCAGCTTCTGTAGAGTTTTCAAGCTATCCAAGCCAGTTATCTTCTCAATCCGGTTAGAGCTCTAAGAAGAAATGAAAGCATATAAACCTTTGATAAAGTTCTACAGATGGAAAACAACATTCCTGAGGAAGAACAGTGTTCACTTTATTATTGAGAATTCTATTACAAATAGGCCTTTTATGCATTAGTGTCTTCTTCATCTTGAGATGACATATTACAGCTTTCCATAATGCTTCAGGAAAAAAGAATCAACTAACTTCTGACTCACCTTGAACAGGAGCAAGAGACAAAAGCAGTAAAAAGAGCTCTAGCATTCTTCTAAGCTGATAATGGCTAAAGGATACACTTGTCACTATCAAACTCAAAATTTAGAAAATAGATATGCACATAAAATTATAGAATATATATACATAAATACATAGAATTTACCTCTGTAATCATGGTTATATTTACACTCATGATTACAGAATAAATAATGAAAATATTAAGGTAGAGCAATGCAGTACTGCCTTCTTTGGACTACTGGCAGTCTATAAAAATATCTCCAGGATACACAAGTTCACCTTAATGCTTACTAAGTGAAGGCAGACTTTATTTACTGTCAGTGACAGCATGCATAGAAATGTTAAAAAAAACCCTCAAACCCAAACCCACCTTACTGTAAGTTTATCTAGACTCAAAGACAAGAAATGACCCAAGTTTTTGAGAACTCATAACCAGCTATAATTGTTTTACATTCCTTCCAAACAGGGTATAACATTGAAGACCTACATTTAACGCTGGATACCAGGTGGCTTCATTTCTCAGTGCCTCACAAATCATATACTCATTTCTGCTGTGAACTCCAAATAGGTATAACATGTTAGGTTCTGTACTCATCTTTGTCCCAGTGGCCACATGTACCCAGATGGCCTCTCAACATGATTCTTTCTATATAACCTTGCAAATTATATTTTTCCATCAGCATCACCTTGTGCTGAAAGCTTTGAAAACTTCATATTCTATTAATAAATACTTAGGAACTATTGAAATAAATAAGCCAGCTGACTCTAATGTTAATCCAGTTGTCTGTCCTTGACATTTTTCCTGACTTTTAAATGTTTAATTAGGTTATTAATAGCATGGAGGCTCCCTCTTCTCTTCCTGTTCTTCGTTAGACCTCTGTTTAATAGGATACAGCTCAGAGCTCTAGTTGCAAAATGCTGTGCAAGAGGTGCACATAAAATTCTTTGAACAAAAGGGATTTGTGCAGACATCCTTTTTGCAAAGCATAAAATTCCTAAGGATCCAGTTCATTAGAGCTGTACTTAATTTTTGCAAACATAAGCAGAATAAAGGCTTTTTGGTATAACTAGGCAGTATTTAGTTTTTGCAGCCTTTCATCCAAACCTGAGACCTTACTAGTCTTTCAACCTAAAAAGCTCAAGGGAAAATGGAAAATGAATGAATCAATGGGAAGAGAGGGGATGACTGGTCCCATGAATAAAGAACTGCATTTTATTCTAATTAGTAAAAGAAAAAGCTATGCTAAAATCTGTCTATTTACATAATTTCCACATGACTATCTACTTTGCTAATAAAAAAAGACAGGAAGTTGTATAAATAATCATATCAGCATGTAAGAACCAAAAATGAAGAACACATTCACATTAATAAGGCTTAGCTGTTAACACAACCTCCAAAACATTTTACTGAGCAGATAACCATTACTAACAGAATTATTATTAGGCCTTTAACAGATGAGGAAATCAGTGCACACAATGGTTGAGCGATTTACTGTAGTTTTCCCTGAAGAAAGTATTTAGAGAAAAGATCTTCCTGTCAACTTAGATTGTCACACTCCTACAGCTTATCTTAGAACTTTTAGACATGATTTTGCCAATCTGAGTTAATCTTATCCACTAAAAATGAGACAAATTTCAGTTTTATTGCCACTAAGGGCATAACTGAAGGCTACCGAAAGTATTATATAGCTCAAATAGAAGTATATTAAAAATGTTACTGAATACTATTTGAATAAATTATTCAAAACATACTACTGTCATGTTTTAAATGTGAATACCTTTTCTGACTATCAAAGCAGCAATAAGTACAAAGGCCAATCAGGCCTTGATGGGTACAGATCTTACTCTTTTCCATATCAATTACTACAGAACAGAAGAAAAATCTTTAAAATTTTAGAAGAATTGGAAAAGAATATTTCTATTCCTCATAAGGGATTTATTCACTTTACCTAACATATTTATGTAGGCGCTCAAAACTACTGTAGCAAATATGGGCATATTTCTATGTGCAGGTTTTTTGTACTTATTTTTAAAATAGCATTAAATATATTTAAAATTATTATTATTAAGTAAAATCTATTAAGAAGTAGCCTGTTGTATTTTATAGCAACAGAATTGCATTAAAACCAGGTTTTGCTTGTGTTTCTGTGCAGCCTCTGTGTTGATGGCTCTTCCCATTCAGTATCTCTAAAAGATTTAGAAGAAAGCATTGGTATTAAGGAAATTTTACAAACATGGTGTCAAGGAACACTGAGATAAATGCCTTCCTAAGGCCTGTAAAAGATCAAGATCCATGCAAACAAGTGCAGGCGTTGACAGAGAGATGTCTATATTTGGGCTAGTTATCCTTGGCTATCTTCATAACCAACAGAGATAAACAAGCACTTCCAAGGCACGATGCATCTTGTGTTAATGTAGATGTCAGCAGCTGGATCAGAATAATGAAGTATTTTAAGTGTCTATTTCTCTCCACTGACTTTTGAGGCAGCAGAGAACAACTAGCTCAGCTGCAGTTGTCTTCACAAATCTGAAGTCAGGTAAGCTAAATCCCACTAAAGCATCTAGAAATATAACCTAGAAGTGTTGTATTTAAACAAAGATACCCTAGATATCTTGATGCACAGCTGACAATATAAAGCTTCCAATCTCATTACAAGATGTTTTAAAAAAATTAACAATGTTCTTTTAATAATATATCAGATTTGCATACTAAACTTGACTTATTTTCTTTAAAAAATGCAGGCTTCTCAGTCCTCATCCTTCCCTCTCCTGTCCTAGCTCACTGCTATCATGAACACAATTTTATGAGGAAATATACTTTAAAAAAAGAATAACCAGTTTCTATTCTGTGGGACTTGTACAGTAAGTAACTTCTTACACATCACCTAAGCAACAAAAGCTACTCAGAGCAAATGGAAAATCTTTGGAGAAATCCAAACCCCAGCTGGACAAGGCCCTGAGCAGCCTCCACTGAGGATGGCTCTGCTTTGAGCAGGAAGCTGGATCAGGTGACCTTCAGAGCTCCCTTTTAAGTTATTTTATGATCCTGAATTAATAAAAAAGTGTGTCCAGTATTACAAATATCTCTGAAAAATTGTCATGTAATTACCTTCACTTTTATTCGGGCATTAATATATTGATGAAAGACAGACAGGAAACCTACTGGAATTACTTCTTTCTTACCAGATTGAGTATTCTGATAGGTAAATTCTCAAGGCCACTGACTGCAGTGAGTCTGTTGTGCGACAAACTAAGATGAGTCAGACTGTGACACTTCTCCAGTCCTCTTATCTCCTCTATATTATTAACTATACAGAGGTTTTTGCATTTAAGGAAAATAACTGAACACAAAACTGTAGCAAACATTGCTAAATTAACCAAAAGAGCTGAATTTTATGGTAAGGGGAGCTGGACATCAAATGCTTCATGCTATAAAGAGTGTGAAATCCCAGCCGCTCACATCCATTCCTATTCTGGAACTTACTGCCTCCTTGTTTGACTGACAACATTTTGTAGGGCAGGAGGACAAGTGACACTGTTCCAGCTAGAAATATCCTCCCCTTCATTTTGGAAGGGTTTTTTATTTAGATGGTTTCTTGTGACCTGCATTAGGGCTGATGACAAATCAAGAAAGTAGTGAAAATGAGGTAACAGGAGTGTGGGGGAGAAACAACTTCTGCCAGCATCTTAAAAAACTATGCTGTAAATCTTATCAGATTGTCTTCTTATCAGATGCGCATATGCAGGTTAAAACATAGGGGTATTTATGTCTTTGACTTTAACTGAGTACCAGGCATGGTAAGTCAGCTGTCATCTTTGTCAGAGAAGGCTGTAATCTTTTTATGTTTGTGGACTACTTAACATAGCTCCTAATTGACCTTGACCTCTAAGCTTCATATACAAATTATTCAAGTCATAACAGACAACAGTACTATATGGGGCTGTTTCACTCTATATTATAGCTGTTCTATACTGGCCATCTGTCCTGAAAGGGGAAAGTGAATTTTCATTTAACATTAAAATCAAAATCAGCAGTACAAGTAGTTAGGATCCCTCTCAGCAAACTTCAGCATTAACATAACTACCCAGATGCCTTAAACAAAGCATGTTTCCTTTGGCAGCAAGCCATCTCAGATTGCTCTCTTGCAATTGGTTGAACTGCAGAGGTACCTGACTACTGAAATCAGGTAACTCTGATGCAGGCATCTAATTTGGTGACTGAAGTTAGGCAAGAAGAATTACACTCGTATTGTAAGCGTCCAAGTTGGAACTAGTTACATAACCCCCCCCAAGAAATATAACTGGAAAAAACATAAAATTAGCCAGAACATGCAGGACACAGAGAAATGCCTTTAGGCAATCACAGAAGAAAACATTTTTAATTGACTTGAGAGAATGAACTCTGCCTGCAAAGAAAGGCAAGCTAATTTTAATTCTTTCCAGGCAGTGGACAAATTAACAATCAAATGATTTTTTTCTTGCAGTCTGAATAATATTGTAAGCAAATAAAATGTAAGCTTAGCCAGGGCCAACAGAATACTTTTTAATAGCTGTAACCTAACTCTGTTTTTTCCTAACTGCATTCCTACATGGGGACTTGATTGTACACTAAGGTCTACACTCACAGGCCTAGATGGGGAAGGAGGAGGAGAAATGAGCTAGTAAGCACTGGTTTATCTTTTCATATGACCTCACACTTGGCTGTCTCTGTCATTTAAGAAAAGAAACCAAAAGAATCCACAGGCACTAACATTTGACAGATAATAATTGTTTCAGATACAAAATGAGACTGGTCCTCTTGCAACTGAGGAGGAGAAGTTTTGGCGAGGAAAAAGTATTGTTTAAGCCACAAGCGTCAAGTTGAAGCAGCAAACTGCTCAGGACTAAAAACTAATAGAATCAGTTTTAGTCTTTTAACAGCTCACTATAATGCTTTGTCAGATATTATTGCCCAAGCTGTCTCCCTTTCTGGTTTAGGCAGTTTTCTCCTTGAAAACTCATTTATAAACCTGTCAGGTGTGCTTGTGTGTGCACCTGTCAGAAAAATGTTACAAAGACCTTACCATCTGCATCATAATTCACTTAAATATGGTAAGAAATGCTTAGTTACTGTCAACGAGAAATGCATGCCAAACATTTCTACTACTGCATGATATTCAATATAGTATTTTCATCTATGATTACAAAGAACAGCTTGTTTTGTCTGCCATGTCTTTGGCGAGGAGTTCTTGACACGGGTTAGGAACATGCCACTTTACTTTGCTATTCTAAATTCTGTACTTGTGAATCCTGCACTCATTTTCCCTATATTCCAGCGGGTCCTATTGCAACTGTATGCATGAAACAGTTTTCCCTCCCCATTTCAATGACATCTTCATTGACAAATGAAAAAATTGAAGACAGCACGCTGCTGCATTGAAACGAAATGAAAAAATATCGATTCAGATCCACAATACAAATCTCTGATCTTTTTTCCTTTTCATTTTGCCCTATGGTTTTTGCTCTGTGATGAAAAATCAGAATTGCAAAGGGATAGTGTCTCAATGCCATTTTCTGACAAGAATCGTGTCACCTGCACACCTTCTAAAATGTGTGAATAACATAACCTGGATGCCCTGCAAATGCTTTATCTGCTCCTACATGAAAAAAGCATTGTATTAATATCGTTTGGTAATGGGCTACTTCAAGGACAAGAGACAGAGAAAAACCTGCAACAGCCTGCTGCCGTCTCCTTTTCAGAGAGCAGAAAATCAAGATGCAAATTATGAAGCAAAAAGGACAGGTTCACGAGCCCTCAGGAAGCAATTGTAAGTAAGGCAGCATGTCAATGTGAAACTCCAGAAGACCTTTCAGAAAAGCAAAGGAGAATCTTTAGGAGTACTATGGACTGCCTTAGAAGAGTAAGCAATGAAACATAATCTGCAGGTTCATATTTATCTGATTTCTGCCAAAACAGTGCTTTTAATCCCACAAACAGGATACCACAGTGAGCGCATAGACAGTGGGTAGCAGAACACCTTCCCCCAGTGACTTCCCCCAGCATACTCCAGGAAGTTTCACTTAAAGGTTCTCTTTGTCATTGAACGGCCTTGTCCTCCACAGAGCCTCTACAGTCCCTGCATAATTAGCTATGTCTAAAATTGAACAACATGCACATTTTTCATTTAAGGGAGCTTAGTGTTCCAAGCTGATTCCCTATTAACCTTTTGTATATAAAAATACTGGGATTATTTATTACCTCTGCCATGCAAAGAGAGTATGACATGTCATTTTTTCAGTTTTACATGATGCAAAGTGGAGGCTTCCTGTGTTGCTCTAGCCGGTTAGTAACTTACATGCATACACAAACACTTTCAACACCATGCATGCTTAAGTAAATTAAGATCAGTTTCACCACCAGAATGACAATATTTAATCTTGCTTCTGAAGACAAAACTGACATGAAGGAAAAATACAAAGAAAGCAGGTATCTATTTGAAGCAAGTAGTTGTTCAGAAAGCAAACAAGCAACTTTCTCCCATTTGAATTTCCATAAAGGATACAATCCAGCAGGAGTTTAGTAAGTGACTGGTATGCCGACAAATCTTGCATTTTAGGTATTTGATTGTATGAAAAATCTACTTCCTAGTGAAAAAACAAGACAGAAAGTTAGTTTTATTTCATCAGCACTTGCAGCTGGCTTGCAAAACTAAATTAAACTTGCAATCAAGAGTGTGGAAGGAGTAAGAAGATAATTTATATTAATACTGAGACATAACCAGAAAGATTCTTTCATATGACACACAGAATTCACATGTTGGGAACTTCCAAAATTATACTTTCTTCCAACAGCATTATCATTAATGGTCCAGTAATTATTCATACATATTAAAAAAGTTACAGAGAAGACCGAGAAATACATAGAGGTTGCATTTCAAAACAACCTCCTGCTTTTTATAATCCAAAGTAGGCTACATGAAAACAGCATTAAAGGGAAGAATGGCACACAGCTACGATTTAAGTACGTATTTCACAATAATGATTGGCATCAGTCAATTTGAAAGGCAGGAACTGATCCCACTAAAGGTCAACAAGCAAGGAAAAAATTCTGGCTATTTTTACCTCCAGCTAGAACAGTTAGCTGTACAACACACCTTCCCATGGCATGCAAGACTTCAGAGTGTAAAATAAAATAAAAGACTGAAATGTGCAGTGTAAAATACCCAAACATTTGGAAAAGCTATTAAAATGTCAAATGAGGTAAGAAAGAAGAATAAGGAAGGCATAAAAATTCACTTTTGCATATGTCCAAATACAATGTCTAAATTAGATTTAGAAAACAGTTTTGGATTTAAACCTATAAAATGCATTTATTGCAACATACCTTGAGATTTTTAGGTGGTTTAAAACTGAAATACGTAGTCAATTTATTGTTGGAAGCACTCAGTTGTAGTAAGTGAGGCATGTGGCTGATACAAGAAAGATCTAGTAACAAAACAAAATGTCAAACTGTGTACATGAATGCACAGGTAAATGCAAAGATCATCATGTCAAAATGTGATAATTATGTCCAATAGCAATCAAGAAACAATTTGTAGTTACACATACAGAAAGCAGTATTAAAATGCAGAAATCAGCTTTATTAACACCTTCTACTAGAAAAAAAAAAAGATGGTTTCTTCCATGAAGAAACAAATATTCAAGTTCTACATTAGATTTCCATTATGTCAACTGATTTGACTATAAGCCAGAATAGTTTTATATTCTAGCTACCTCTAGAATGACAGAGAGACTACCTCTGTCCTAAGTTGTTAATTAGTGGACAGAAGTATTTAGGCCAATTACTGAAGACTGATTAGTTACTATGGAAAAGTCCCTGCTCTGTTCAGACCTAGCCTTCACAGACAAACTGTTAGTAAAATGAGAATGGAGAAGGACTGCCTTACAAAAGTGCTATTATTGGACTCCAGCACCTCAAGTGAAATGAACTTCAAAGAAATAATGCAACAGATTGCCCACCACAGCATATTCCTTTTGATGTTAAATTAAAAAATTAGCTGGGGAGTACAAGGGAGAGGGAAGGAGTATGATGGAGTTTACCCCACTCTCCATTTGCTACTTTTCTCAATCCAGGATGTAATTTCTTACATTTTGTCGCCAATGGGAAACCTTGACAAAGGAAAGGCCAAAGCTGGGAAAACTGCACCAGACATAATTCTAAATATTAAAATATCTGCACATGTAAAATCTCAGCCTTAACCTTGTCTTGACATGCTTGCTTGCATTTTATCTTTGGATAATAAACTGGACAATAATCTCCATGTTCTTGCTGATAAACATATGCTGGTGCAGCTGTCTGAATGGTCCACACATCATTCTCAAGAAGATCTAGCCATCACCTCATTCTGTAGAGCTGGAGTAGTTACACCATTAAAACACAGACCAGGCCTTGTGATACTAAAGCTCCATGGTACAGTGCATTTCTCATCTTAAACAATTTCACAACCCAAGAATTTACTAGTGTATTTACTACATACCATTAATTTTATTACATGAAAGTTCCAGCTTCTGTAGGTGAAAGTATCTGCAGAGAATGTTAATGTTACTTAGCTCACGACCCTGGAAAAATAAAGCAAAGAGACTTTAATAACTAGCTGTATAACCTCAGCCGCTCTCCCAAGAGATACACAGTAGCGGGAGACATCGAAGACATGCCCCAGGGTCCCTCCAGATGGATGTTTCTGAACAGGATGACATATACAGCAAGTGATGTTAGACCTGCAGACCAGCCATGAATGGAGAAAATGTCAAAAGAAGACTTTAAAACAACCCAGAGAGATAGCTGTAGCTAGGAAAAATGCCAGAAAAAACAAGGCTGCATAGAAAAGGGAGCGTCAGCAAGTAATCTTTAGAAAGACACAAGCATTTTAACTTTCTGAAGGGGCAATGAAGCAGCATTCTCAGGTCTTCAGCATGTTCCTCTATTTTTTTCCCTCTAGCTGACTAAAGCAGGAAGATACATTTTCACATCTGAAGACTGGGTAAGGAAAAATCTTACTGCTGTTGCTACTAAGTGAAAAAAAGCAATATGGCAGTTGTCAGCAGAAGCCATGCTATGTCTTGTCAAAAATCCCATGTACACGAAGCATCGCTGACAGGTAGAAACAAAACCCTGCCTCTTGACACTTTTTTACGAGACCAACTATTTGCTGTTAAAAAGAGGAAACCTTTGAGCAGAGAAGCACTTCACATTGATGTTCTTTTCTTATACTTACTGAAAGCGACAGATTAAGATAAACGTATTCGATACCAGAGGCTGAGCGCCCCAGCTTGTGGAGCCCCTCAGCCACAGTGTCTTCATCCAACTCTCCATCAAACTGACCCTATAAAATACCAGAAAGGGGAGGTAGGGAGAGAAAGAGATTAAGGGGAGATTCATGAAATGAAATAACACACTTGGTACAATCTGGGGGCTGCTTGGGATGCAACTGGGAACAGTTTAATGAAAGTCCTCAATCAAACACTGCTTTCAGTGCTCCATCACCCTGCTAAGGCACTACACATTAGCAAAAATGATGAATACAGCCCTCAAAACAGATAAATAGAAACATGTCACGTACTAGCTCTATTAATTTTAAAAGGTTCAACAAGTTTTTGTTGGGATTTTTTTCCTACCTTCTGCTTTGAATGCACAGCTCTAAACAGGACCTCTTTCCAGAGATGTTGAGCCATGGAACTCACATTGATTACGGATGTTAACATCTCAGCAAATCAGTACTAACATAACCCCAGCGTTGCACCCCAATACGCACATTATTGGAAGCCCTTTAAATTTGTTCAGCATGAGCAGCTAGTGCTACTCTTCAGAGAACAATCTTTGCCAAAGAGGGTACTTGACAGATGGCACTAATGAACCACTGTGTAGGTTTAATGAGAAAATAAGCCAATGGTTTGTGAAATTCCTATAAGCTTGGAGAAGTCACACAATTGCTAATCTAGGGACCAAGATAAATAATGTTTCAAATGGTAATCATCTAAATTATAGCACCTACATGTTATAGCAATGGAGACTACAGATGCATTTCAACAAGGTAAAAACATGAGGTGATAACACTGTGGCAGGGGACACTTCAGAGCCCAGAAGAGCAGGGACTAAATTCACTTGGGTCCAGGGGCTTATTGAATCTCAGGGTTGGGAATATCATCAGTAAAGGGGTTTAATTTGGTCATCCATATACCAACTTATCCTTAGTCTTTATACAGCAGGAAAAGAGGGGGGCAATCCAGACTATCCTGGACACTATGGGGATGAAAGGGACCCTATAAATAGGCAGAAATGAGAGGTGAAGGGAAACAGGCCAAACCAGCTTTTCTCCTCTTTGGGGAAATGCACAACGTGGTGCTCCCATCGACCTCCCCTTCTTTCCCACACAGCAACACTGAGCGGTAAGGTGGGAAAGGGCTAGTTCCCTCACGAGCACGTCCCTCCCCAAACAGCTGGGGGGCACTGAACCTCTGTGCGCTGTGACTCCTCTTCCTCTTTGCCATCCTCCTCCTGCTCGGTCTCTCGGTGAGGCAGGCTGAGCTGTGGAGGCCGCAGGCTGGGTCTGTCCTGGGATAGCTTCCCAGGCAGCCACTGGGAGAGGTGCTGCTGAGGACCCTGAGAAGGAGGAGGCTGCTTCTCGAGGCTGCCCTCTCCCTGCTTCTCCTCGTCCCCCGCCATGAGCTGTAAGAAGAACCGAGAACACGGAGAGAGCCGCACACTCGGTATTTGGCACTCAAACACCTCCCCCCCACCCCTCCGACCAGGCCGCCGCCATCTTGTTTGCTCTCCCGTTGTCCTGGAGACGGGAGAAGCGCCTTTCCTCCTGAGGGCACGGGGATTCGTGCCAGCCAGCCAGTCAGCCAATAGGAAAGCGGCGGGTGGAGCGGTGCACGGCGGGAGTTGTAGTTCTTTGCGCAGGGCTCTCTGGCTCTGGCCGCCCAGCCGCAGAGCATGTTGGGAGTTGTAGTCCGCCCCATCGGCGTCCTCCTCAGGCGGCGCCCTGCGGCTCGCAGCCCCGCTCACACAGCCCTGCTTGTCTCTTTTTTTCCCCACTCCTCCACAGCACGGGGAAGCGTGTGTTCGCCTCCACTTGCTTGTTCCAGATCAGGATGCAACGTCAATACTGCCAGACAAAGAATCTTCAGGGCACCGTTACCCAGCCGCAAAGCCCCAGGCCAAAATGGGCTCTGTGCAAGGTGGCAACTTTGCTCGAGGAAAAGGGCTGTGCGGGCAGTCTGTAGCCCTGAATTCTAGTTAGCTGTTTTAGTCATAGGCCGGTCCTGGTCTTACTAGTTTTTGTCTGGGAAGACTGGTGGCATTGATCATTTATACTGGGAAGCACAGCCATCTGCAGGGGTGAGGGCTGTTTGAAATGGTGAAGTAATGTGTTTCCTTAAGAAAAGAGTAACATTTCAGAGCTGGTGGAAAAAATCTTAATAATTTTGCTGGAAACATTTGGGAAATAATCAGGCTGTCAGAGCAGGGGAAAGTAAAATGATGGCTTTTGAAATATCTTTGCTTGTTGTCCTGGTTTTTTATCACCGCAAAGGCCTGACTGTTTCCACGGTTGGGCTCGTGGGGTGTGAGGACACCCATGGGTGAAAGCTGCTGGAGTGGAAGTTGGTGCTGCAAACTCTCTGGGATGATGGTTTTGTTTAGCCCCACAAAGCACCGCTGCACTGTGTTAAAATCACTGATTTGTTAGTTTGAGAAAACAGAAAGCTCATCACATCATGTTTCAGGGGAAGAAATAAAAATCCCCAACTGCAGCCAACAACAAGCTTTGGGCTACAAAAAATGTCTTACAGATACGAATCGACTCTTAATATAAATCGTAAGTAAAGATGCTAAAGATATTTGAGTTTTGTGTGAGCATGTTTTGTGATTAGTTGAGTTGTGCACAGTAACCTATTGGCTCTAGTCATGCCCTGTGGCAGCTAGTTCCACAACTTCATTAGTGCAGAATAAAAAAAAGAAAAAAAATGTTTTCTCTCATTTTAGGCCTCTTCCATTCCCAGTCCATCATCTGCCTTTCTTCTTACATTGCAGAACAGAGTAAAATGAGAAAGTAAAGCCAGAAAATAATAGAGGAGGGGAGGAAGAGAACGTGCTGGGATGTCTCAAAGTACAGGTCCTTGCGAGATAAACATGGGGAAAGCACTGCTCCACAAGATAAAACAATTTAATACTGGGGATTAAGTATTCCTGCTTATTGCATGGGTCATGACAGCCAGGTGAGCCTTGAGAGTCTTGTAATTCTGGGTTTCAACATCACATAATTGCCTTTCCTGTGTTTCATAAGATGACACTCATCTTTGACTGCAATGGCTACTGCTTAAAAAAAAATTAAAAGAGGAAGATATAAAAACTTCTTATGGACTTTATCCATGGATTTTTATCTTTTTCCTTCAGGGAAACATTATGATAACTGCAATAAAGCTACACCAAATTATCTTCCTTCATTATCTGGCTGGCCATAAATGTTAAAACCCTTAATAGGATTTACTCCTTTTCCACTAAGCACCTTGTGCCCTCTGGGCACAGGCTGCCCTGCAAAGGCTCTTCTCCAGCTGGTGCATGTCTAGGACTGTGTTCAGGGATGGGTGGCAAAGGCAAGGGCTGGAGAGGTCAGGAAAGGATAGAAAATCCTGAAAGGGAAGGAGGGAACCTATCTGGGAATATGTTTTGGGAGGCTTTTGGATTTGTTGTGACATAGGAGAACAATTTCTGAATCACCAGAGCTACAAAGCCAAGCAGGAGCTGCTTGAGGACAGCAGTTACTTGCTCCCTACTGGGCAGCTGTAGCTGTTTCAAGCTTTCATGATAACTAGGATATTCTTTTCAAACCCATACCATTTATAGTCTACATCTGCAGATTTCACCTTCTGCAAACAGGGAAAGTCACTTTTTGACGTGAGCAGCACTTGCTTCCATCCTGTGCTGTAACTCCCTGTGTCCACAGGACATGACTGTCAGCCACCACGTGCCCTGCTAGCAGCCCAACGGCATAGTTCATGGGTGAAACAATTGCTGCCCGTCCCCACCACTCACTTGCAGTGTTGAGTCACTCACATTGGGCTGCAATGGCACAGGAGGGCTGAACCCGACATGGCCAGCCAGTCTGCTCTGCAGCACCAGCTGCTTCGTGGAGCCTTACACTGCATGGACCTCTTTGAAACGGCTTCCACTGTGTAAAACACTGCTGCAATGAAACAGAACAGTCCTACTGTCTCTTTCAATTGACATGGGGGTTTTCCTACTGTGCCTCCCATGTTTTAAAACAGAATTGGGTCACCCTCATAGGAAGTGGGCCACTTTTCACCTGGGTTGTGGAAACATCTGTCTCTAGCTGGGGCTTGTTTAAAGGACCGTTAAAGGGCTTTGAGAAATCTGCAAACAAGTTTTGTGCTATGGAAAAGCTATGAGGTTTCGGAGAGAGAAAAACCTGCAGAAAACCTTTTATTCTAGAGTACAACTTTGTCTGACATCTTGCAACCACACAAGGAGGAGCGCCCTGCCTACTGAGCCAGGTTGCTACCGCAGCCAGAAACACCTACAGCAGCAGAGCCCAACCAGGACCTGGTGCTGCTCAGGTGGCTTACCTGTCACTCAGCTAATGGCTGTTGGAGACTCAGGGCAGAAGGGGCTGACTTGGAGCCTTGTGACTGCTCTGGAGGCCCTGTCATCTGTGGTGGGTGGCAGTGATAGCCACCAAGGGCAGCTACTGCCTGGCAGAATCCCAGTTTGTGGGGTGCACGGGGTGTGCAGTGGTAGGACAGAGAACACCACTGCAGCCCATGCAAAGTACAGTAGCAGCATTTGGCTGTGGTTGGGCTTAAAGCCCTTTGTGTGCATGTGCGTATATACTTTTTTATTTTCTGTCCAGCGCTCTGCCTTTGCAACCTGGAAGCCAGCCAAATTCCTCACTATTCCCCAGGCTCCGCATGGGCAGGTTAGCATCAAACGAGTGGCGAGCAGATGGGTGGTGTGAAGGCAGCTGAGATGCTTGGATTAGCAGGCCGTAGGTTTATGGGAAGGAACTTGCCCGAGCTCCAAGCTCTCCAAGAGGCAAAGGCCACGTGTAATCAAATTAATAGCTAGCTGGGCAGCCTGTCTGTGTAAGATGGGGCTGGAGATTTCATGGGAACAGATGATAGAAAAAGAGCAGGTCCAAATACAGTTTACATGGACTTCCATTGAGCTTGGAGCAGAGCCAGCAGGGCTAATGAGTTCTCAGCATGGAAGTGTCCCAGAGTTTATTTCCTACCATCTGGAAAATGCCTGCCCTTCCACTGGGATTTGTGATGATTCAGACAGGAGAAGGGATTATTAAAACCTCAGAAACACTTGTCCTCCCTCCCTGTCTCTCCCCACCCCATCTGTTTGGTTTGGCAATGTAGGGACCGGCTGCCTGCTCACGTGCTCCAAGATGAAATGGCTCCTTTAAGACCCCTCTCCTTGGGGGATGGCAACTGAAATGAAATTAGCCTTATGTATTTTGGGCTAGAGACAGATTGTTCCTGAATTAGGCCATTAAAAAAAAAAAAAAGAAGCAGTCTTGGGGAAACAAAATACCTAGGTGGTAATGGGAATTTTGGTGGACGCAGAAAATAGCTGAGGTGGTGGAAATTGTCACCCCAGACATCATCCTTCTAGTGCCACATCCCTGGTCCAGCACAACCCATCCAGCCAGGGGATTACCTAGGATATGTTCTCCTTCCTTAGTAGAAAGGATGAAAAATTGAGCTTTTCCCTCCATAAATCACATAGTGCAAATTACACTTTGAAAGCTGAGCACGGCCATCCCAAAGGGCTGACAGCTGTCTGTCCATCTTCTTCCAGGAGCCATGTTGGGTTTTATGCCTTGTCAATGATTCATGCACTTCCCTCTGCCTTGCCTTCATTCCTCTGTGTCCCCAGCAGCTGCTATCACCTTTTAGCTCCAGCTTCTCTGTGGTCTTGGGTGGGTACCATTTCTTGGCAGGGTTTGGTGTTCCCACCCCCGAAGTATTACCCTTTCTCCCCTGGTTTGCTTCATTATTGTCCTCACCTGGCTGCTCCTGAAAAGCAAGGCTGGCCACGAACATCAGAGAAGCCATTTGCTGGCAGCCACCCTGTACCTCCATGGACAAGGGTCACATCTGAGTGGCACTGCACAGAGTTGTGGGGTTTGACTTTGTACCGGTGCCTTTGAAGTTGTCAGATGAGCATGGTGGAGGTCTTAGCAGTACTTATTTATATGTAAATAATCTTCAAACACCACCCACAAGCTGCTCCTTATTAACACTGTGGCATGTGTTCGATACAGCTGGGCCTTGTGTGCTGTGCACACAGCCTTTGCCACCATAGGGCAAGCACAATGAGACTCTTTGTCTCATTGCATGTGTGACACTGAGGGGGCAGTGGTGGTGGGTGCTGGAGCATGTGGTGGTCTCAGCCTCCAGGGAAAGGGCTGTGCTTGTATATTCACACAGCTCATCTACAAGCTGATTCCTTTGGTGCCTGTCCTGTTTGAAGATCTTTGTACCAGCCTGTCTTGCTCATCTGCATCTGTTTGCAACCAGCTCTCCTGGCTTATTGCCACCACTTAGTCAAAATTTGGGGATGCAAATTTGCAGCACAGCTGCACAAGGAACTGTTCCGTTGGGATGAGCAGGCACAGATGGCTTGGGAGAGGAATGTGACAGAAAAGCCAGAGGACCACGATTTCATGGACTGCCAGTGGCCATCTCTGAACATGCAGGTCTGCAGGGCTTCACATCAGAACATGGCAACTCGTCCTAGCAGCAGGAGCCCTTACTCACCTGAGTAGCCACCCTGGCCACAGTGGAACACTACTGACTGCTTGTTGTGACCACTGGATCCGTGGAGGGGAGGGAGCATCTGCCCAGTTGCTGCAGAAGATCTGTCAGGTCCCATGTCACCATCTGTCTCCATATTTGACCAATCATCTGTAAGGCACCCCCTCCAGTCCCCTATTATCATCTCTGTGCTCAGACCACCCTTACTCAACGTTTCCCTCCTCCATGTCCTCCCCATGGCAGGGTTGACCCCCCTGTGGGAGTCAGTGGCTGTGTGCCCATGGACGTTTTGGTGTTCTTCCATCCAGCCTCTGCATTCAGTAATGCAGATTCTCTTGATCCATTAAAGGGCAGGGGGGAGGATGGCACAAGGTCTTGCCTCTGGTTGCCCAGAGTGTTTGGGGTAATCTACTCACGTTTAAGGAATCATTAAAAACACAGCAGCTGTTCAAAGAGTGTCCTTCTTCTGTAATCAGCTGGGAAAGAGCTAATCATGCAGATGAGGGACTTTGACAGTTCCCCTAAATGCCTGGGCTTCTCTTCTGAGTGATTAATGAGCAACAGCTCAGGATACAGGCTTAGTTATTCACAGCCTCATCTGACATGTTCCTGCTTTTCATGTGAGAAGGGGGATTTCTGGATGCACCAAGGAGAGATAAATCTTCTAGGCCAACATTCAGTCAGTGAAAGGAGAATGGCTGGCTGGTAGCCAGGAGGGTAAGAGGAAATGCAACCCACATCATGGCCAGCCTGTCTCAGTGAAGATCAGTGGTTTGAGGTAGATTCCGTCCCAAAAACAGGTCTAGAAAAGCCCTCACTGCACTCAGTTTCTCAAGCTGCAAGCTTAAAGGAGATGGAGGCAGGTGAGAAATTACTCCAGCTGTACTAATAAAGGAAAACTGGCTAATCTGCTGTTCCCTCATTGCCGAAGGGGCTGATGTGCCAGAGGATGAGAGATGTTTCCCCAGACATTCAGTCTCACGTTGCGTTTCAAATAGCGCTTGGCTGTATTGTGAAACGTTCCCCAAATTCTCCTGGCTCTGGAACAGCAAACACTGAACAGAGCATTAAAAAAAGACCCCAAAACCAAACCCAGAACTGAAGCTCTAAATCAGCCATTATTATTCTAATAAAACCTTTCCACTATTGACAGAGGGAGCATTTTATACTCAGAAGTGTTAACAGCAAACACTGGCCTTAAATACATTGATTTACTATTCAATTATAAAAACAATCAGCTCCCAAATACATGCCAGATGCAAAGCAGATTTATAGGCAGCCTTAACACTCGGATAGCTCTTTGCGCTTGCAAAAGCCCCATGCAAATTCACTCATTGGTGATTCACCAAGAAGCACCAAGCAATAAAAGGACCCAGCTAGATGTAGGGAGGAAGGGGGAACCTGAAATGCTGCCTTGGTGCTCCTGTGTAGGAGGAGAAGTAAGGTGTAAAACAGACGGGTTGCATGCTGCTCAAATCATGCTTAACCCAGCTTTGCAGGTCCTAGTTTTCATGGTGATGGGGCAGATGTGTCAGTCTATTTGACACCTTCCCCCTTCAGCTTATTCCTATGGCAGTGTTACTGGTATTCAGCCTGCTGGGAGCACCGCCAAACTCCTTAAATCATTTCCCTGCAGCCAGTGGCTTGGGATTACTAATTTCCTCTTGGTTCTCTTGTATTTCTTGCTGTAGCTCCTTGAGCTTTTCCACTGGGGGAGTTGCAGAGTGTGTGTGTGCCGGCTGCCTTGCATTTGAAGTCCCTATGTGGGGATAGCTGCCAACACCCTGCATGAGCAAAGCAATAGTCTTAAAAGTTTTGGATGAGGGGTCAGAGGGGCTTGGGGGAGCCCAGGTCTCTCTCATGAGCTCCCTGTCTTTCTGACAGTCTGAGCCCACTGGGGAGTTTGCCCAGGAGGGCAAGGTGGCAACAAACCTCCTTCCCTAATGTCTGTCCCAATGAGGAGATGACATCTCACTTCAGTACAACACTGTCTGCACCCAACCTGTCGTGTCTCAGAAACTCTGCTCTCCTCTGGTCCCTTGCTGGTGTTGGTAGGATGTGATAGCAGGCAGGGGACGAACCAGGCACCGTGGGGGATCAGAGGTGCCTTGCAAACTGTACCTTAGCACGAGGGGACGAAGACTCTGACAGCCAATCCTGCTAAGAGAAGATCAGAGAGATGATGTCTGGTTATTACAGAGCTGATGGGGTTAGCTATGTTCAGAGCCAGGAAGGCACTGCAATGTCATGTGTTGTTTTTCATTGCAAGGTGTCTTTAATTGGGCAGGGGCCCAGCAAACAGTACAGCTACCGAGGGAGGGAGAGACCTGTGGAGACGTATTTCATCTCTAGGCCAGTTCCTCTTGCATCTTCCCCTGGATGACCAGGAAAACGCAATGTGTGTAACACAAATATCACTGGATCTCCATCAGCCTCTCTCTTGTGGATCCTCTGGCTGTTAGTCCCTGTACTGCTCAGCTCAGCCCTGGCCTGCTTGTGCTTATCAGAGTCCAGCGATGGAGGGGGAACTTAGCCAGGAGCAAGAGCAGTAGCTTTGTCTCAGCTGCAGAGGCATGAAAAATAACTGTGGTTTTAATTTAAGTCACTGCAGGCCTTTGGAAGTGTTTGGGATTCAGGCTGCTTTCTATTTCTCTTTTTTTCCCCCAGACCTGCTTTCACCTCTCCAATTGTCAGAGCCACAAGGATGGCTGGGTGCCATCGGACGGATGAGCACACTGAGCTGTAGCAGCAGAGGGAGTGATTTGTCTGTGCCAAATATATTTCATGCTGCAACTTGGTAGAGGAAATTACAAACACTGAAGTCCAAAGCCCTAACAGTCCAATTTTCTCCACTGATTGCCACTGCGCCTAAGCCTAACAGAGTAAATAATGAACACCGATGCAATGAACTTCCCAATAAATCACTTCTGATGAATTTCACACAGGTCATCCAAAAGCAAATTTAATGACTAAATGCTGGCTGCAGCTACCTTTTTTTTTTCTTTTTTTTTTTTTCCTTGTCCTGGCTCAGTTGTTAGATCCAATCAGCAAAGGAAGGAACAGAAAATAAAATGCCTTATTTCTGAGCACGCTCCCTATTTGATGCAAAAAGCTAAAACATGAACTGATGAACTGCAGGCCACAGGCATCTCCAGCTCAGAATGACAGTTTTGCCCAACAATGAAAGAGCAGGGCTAGTACACCAGGGACCATGGCCTGGAGAACATTTGACTTCCCTGCATCTCAGCTTCCTTTTGAGTTTATGATCTGTCACGCCTATTTGGAGCGCAAACTCTTCAGGGCAGAACATCCTCTGTTACGCACGTATGTAGCGGTTGGACATCCAGCCACGTCTGAGGCTCAAGTTGCTACTGTGCTATAACTGATGTGGGTCAGTAGGCATTTAAAGTGCAGTAGGATGAATCCTTGGTAATGAATTAGAGCACAGTCAGCTTTGTGGCCAAGGTCTGCAGTGGTGGATGGGGCTTGTGTATCATACTGCATTATTCCACTACGGGAATTAATCCCCAGGACTAAGTATCATTGTGCAAGTGGCCATTTGTGTGACTTTTCCATGTCCCAGCTCAGTAAAATGACTCCCTTCCCCCCGCCCCAAAAGCTCCCTGCTTGTCTAAGAGCAATAGAATCAACATTACTGCAGTGCTAATTTCCTCTTGGCAACTCTCCCCTGCTCTCTGTCTGAGTGCCCTCCCCTTTATTGCTATCTACCACATTTAAAAAGAAATTTGCAATTATGACTCAGGCTAATAAAATAAAAATGCAGCCAATAAAAGGCAAAAAGAGAATCTCAGTGGAATGACTGCTCAGCAAACCTTTCCAGCCAGTGCTGTCTCTGAATGGCTGCGCTCATCACTTGTATGACGGATTATGAGGTTGGGAGGACCAACAGCATGATGTCCCTGGGGGGCTTATCTATCTGTCTATCTGTGCACATGCGTGTACACACATACATACATTTGTATGTCTATCTGTCAGACAGGCAGGTTTATATCATCCTTAAACAAGAGGATGTCAAGAGGGAGGAGGCACTTGGGAGAGGACAAGCTGGTGACTGATACACAACTGTGAGAGACACCAGAGCACTTTGCTTTACCTTTCACTTCTGCTACTGCGTCTGATGCAGGCTTCAAAATAGCGTGATAATTAAAACCCAGTAAAGATTATGAGGCTGTAAAAAGGAAATTGTCAAACCCTCATGAATTTTTACAGCCCCCATGAAAATATTTCATTTTGCAGTCTGGAGAAGTATTTCCTTGTCTCTTTAAGCACTAAAATGGCCACATTCATAAAATGGTTACTCTAAGCACTGGTGGAGCCGACAGCATTTCGTGGTGCATTACAAAACAAAATCTCTAGGCCTTGTCCATAAAACTTTGTGCCTGCAAGGTCACATCAGGACTGCAAACCTCCTTGTGGACAAGAACTCGTGCAGAGAGAAGAACCAGAGATCTTATCTGTGGTCTTGTAAGCAGGTACCAGACTGAGGGCTGGGTCCCTCCTTCAGGGCAGCAGTGGCGTTAAGTTGCGCTGTGCATAGCTCAGATCTGATATAAAGGGGGTTCCTGGGCATTTGCACAGTTTGCAACACCCTCATGTGGTTTGGGAAACCGTCTTCCACTGTGAATGTGTTATAAATGCCCCATCTGCGTGACTGGGTTCCACAGGCTGGGATGCAGAAGTAGTTAGTGGAAAACAACACACCAAAGAAAGGAAAAGTAAATGCTGGTAAGCTAGTGTCATAAAGTTTCCCAAGGGCTGGTACTCTCAGGAGACTTGTCCTTCTGTTGAATCTATAAGCACTAGTAAAATTCAGGACAGATCTGCACAAGACCATGACAGCATATGAGCATCAACAAGGGACTGTGTGACCTGGACCAAACCCAAAAGGGTGGCGGCTGCTGTATGAAGAACACAGGATTACACAGCTGCCTGGGTGACACAACGTGCTCTCAAGGGACTTTCCAAACACCTACTTAGAAGCCACTGGTGTGTCAGTACCACCCTCTTCTTCCAGCCACTTTCGGGGTTGGCCTCCTGACTGTGGCTTCAGATGGGTGCCTGTGAGTGTGTGTGGAGTTTGTGAGCGGATAAGCCAGCGTCTTGTCTGAATAATTATTTACTATTAAATGTAACAGCTTGACTCTAGCCACAGTAACAGCTTCATAAACAAAAAGCGTTCCCAAAATATCTCTCCCCCACCCACACAAACCCCTATTAGCGTGAGAGGATTTGCAACAAACACCCAGCACACAAGCCAGACACCTTGCAAGTGAACTCTTTTTTCTCCAGGGAGGCTCGGTGCCAAAATAGCCCCCTCATTGCTCCTATTGTCCAGGTGCTTTGCAGCAAGTAGGTTGCTTTCACGCCATTAGCGCTACCTAGAAACGCACGTACAGTGGGAAACTTCCTGGGAGATGGTTTAGCAAAGCCTAACTGTGCTGTGCACAGGATGGGCCTGCTGATTATTTAGTGCTGTCTCCTGGAAAGCAGCAGGGTAAAACCAACACATGCACACACAAAATGAGGTGCACTGCCTAAACAAGAGCTATCTGGAGACTTCTATGCTTCAAAGATCATAACCTTCATTGTGTGTTATACTTCTGAAACACCTGTTGGTGAGAAAACACAGTGCATTCAAAAGCTACCTTCCTGGGAAAAAATACTCAGTAAGGATTTGTTAAGGCTGATGAGGATTCATTCTGGTAGCAACATCTCGTGACGCAGCAAGAAAGCTTGTGTAGCATAAGTCACTGGGCGGCTGAAATAGAGTGCTCAGGGTCTGGATTCCTAGACGCTGCAGACTGCTCACGCCTCTCTCTGTGCCCTCTGGCAACCCTAACTCCCTTTATGCCCTTAGTGTGACCACTCCAATACGCAGAGAGAATACTAACTTCCCTTGGGAAGGTCTGGAGAGGACTGGGAGTCTGGACACTTCAGAAGAGAGACGCAAGTTAATTATATGCTGTAATGACCTCAATTGCAAAACCTTCTCTTTCCTCTACACCAGGTAGTCCCTGTATGCCACCCCCTCTCTTCTCTCCACGGTCATGCCTTGGTGTTCTTGTGCCATGCAATCCTCACATCTCAGGCCAGCACACAGACGTGAGCCAGGGCTTTGTATTTACATCTTGCAAGATGATGGACAATGTAAGGTGCAGTCTGAAGAAGAGTCCTTTAAATAGTTTGCTTTAGAAGCAAACATACTCCCAAGTATGAAATTATCTTGATTTCATGCAATCTGTCATGGCACCCGCCAGCACAGCTGCTCAGTGGGTGGAAAATGTGGACTGCAAAGCTTGACATCAGCTAGGGGAAGACAAGGCAGAGCCTCAGGTTATTAAGCAATTTAAACCAAAAGGAATCCCAAACAGTCTGACATTAGATTACAGCAGTCCAGTCTGAATTCAGAGCTCCTCACCCATCAGTGTACCTCAAAGGGTTTGAAACCTGGCTTACATGTACCAAGCGGCTTCTTTACCTTCCTCCAAAGTCTGGGTATAGAATAGCCTGCTTTCCTGTATCTGCACCGCAGCGCATCTTAATGTTTGAACAGGTGAATACAGATCTCATGTGTTACCCCAGAAAAGCCCCCACATCATCATATGCATTACCATGACGGTGTTCTCCACCTTTACTCATGCAACTCCATCAAGGAAAGGAAGGAACTCTTGTAGTTAATGGCCAATATTGGCACAAGAAAAACTGAGTTCATGAATAAAATGAGAATAGAAACCAGAAGATTCCTAACAAGTAGAATGACTGGGTTCTGCTTTTACCATGGAGGTTGAGAAGCTTCTTGTTCGCTTGGCCTGTGGTACCTGGGGCTTAGACTGAATGATTCAGAAGACCACTTCCACACTGATGTAACCTTGGAGGATGCTATATGAATTTGGACCTGGAAGGGAATCTTTTAAATATCACAAAAATAACAGTTCTTAAAAAAACCCAAACAAACAGACGAAGACCCAGAGCCTTTGGAGAGTCTTTAAACATCCTTTAATTTTGCAGTTTCAAGACTGATACGCAAGCAGTTGCACAGCTCAGAGAGAACCTATCTCAGCATGTGAAACCCAGCTGGGTTGAAAATTTACTTGGCAAATACAAATGCAGTGTATTTTTGGCTTGGAGGCATGGTATAAACTCCTCAGCCTCACTGAGTATGGAACTTTTTACCAGGTGGCTTTATATGGTCAAGGCAGGGCAGAAACGGTGACCTGAGTGCACCTCGGACTGCAGCGCTAGGATCTGCCCTCCTCTTGCCCTTGCTGATCATTAGTGCTGAGCTACATAAGCCTGTATGTCCTTCCAGTACCTCAAATGATGACTACAAAATATCTTTTGAGCTGGGGAGACTCAAAAGATATATTCAGAAAAAGAGAGTTAAGTTTTGTTATCACCTTACATTGGCAATTTTCTCCCATGTCCACCATCATCCAGTGCAGTATGCGCTGTAGAAACCGATGCCATATGGCTCTGTGATAATGAAAAAGTAGAAGTGGAAACAAATGGTCCCATGTTACCTCCCACTACAAGAACTGGCTTATCACTATCTGAAGGAATAAGCAACTCTATCTCTTTGCAGTGGGAACATCAGAAAATGTAATGCATCTACAATTGTACAAATCTACAATTGAGGAGAATAGTACTGGCAGAGCTGAAACAGGCTCCATGCAGCAACGCTGTTGGAACAGCTTCAAAACCAACACGTGACCAACAGGTCTGTGCTTGACTGTCATGGTGCTGTTTAGTGTAGTCTGAACTTTCGCTGAAGACTCTGACCTAACCCAGTGTGAAATCTTCTCTTTTCCCACCCCGCCAGGGATAGTAGCTTGCCTTACAACTCCAAACAAAGTAGCAGCAACAGAGCAAAGCCCAATATCCCAGATCTCCACCAGGATGCCTGTTCCCGCTGTGCAGTCTCTCCTGGGAGAACATGTTAAGGAAGCATTACATGATTACACACCAAAACCCCCCAAACAACCCCAAAACCAAATCTCAAATGGCACTTCCCTTCTCACTAGTACAATGCCACACAAAAGATAGGTGCTTTTGCCTTTGATTATAACAGAAAGGCAGCGGCTTGGACCCACAACCCGACAGCCCCTGCCGCTCAGTTAACACGAGCAACAGAGCAGATTACACAGTGGTGATTTTCTTGTCCTTGGTGGCCTGTTTGATAGCAGCCTGCTCACAAATGATCTCCTTTAACCGTTGCAACCTCATGTTCTGGGTGGTTTGGTCTCCCACACCTGTCTGGCTTCGGTGCAGTAAATTCAGGGCATAGATGTATTCCAGCTCTGTGTACTTCACCCCTTGATCCACCACGAGGTTTAACAGCTCATCTGCTGTGTTGTAGAGCATCTCATAATACTGCCTGAAAAGCAAGCAAACAAAATCCCCACTCTGGTGAATAGTGATACTTGATGCCCCACACCTTTATTTCTGTAGAATACCATGAACTGTTACTTCAGTAACATGAACAGAGCCGGCTGCATTGGGTGTTGTACAAAGAGCTCAAACCTATTCCTATCGAACATCAGGAGATGCCAAGTGGGTACGTACATGCATAGGCGAGCAAATCTCACAAATCTGCTCCCCACACTCTTCCATTCTCAGCTAAAACACAAACTACAGGGAACCGAGGGCTCCTCATTCCTAGCAGTTACTGTATGCCCAGATGTCACTCTTTGGAATCCAGTGTATGGGAAGCAGCATATACATACAGATGCATACAGACACATATACACTGTGAGGCACAGATGTATATCTAGCCAGCTCAGCCTGCAAGAACAGGAGTCTTCTGGAAAGGAAAGGAATCACAGGGGTAGGGGAAGTGGAGTTTTTCCTGTCCCTAATGAATCGCTGTTGCAGAGAGATGCTAACATGAAGCATGGGAAAAGCTCTAAGCCTAAAACTCCGGAGATGCTACTGAGATGCACAGATTGAGAGAAAAAATACTAAATAATGCAAAATAAAATTGGAGCCAGGAGCCAAGGTGCCTCTTCTAATAAGTAAATGATCATCTGAAGAGAAGGCATAATATAGAGGCTGCAGTACAGGCTGGTTTAAATTAATGTAAAGTGGCATTAGTGAAATAATGGATTTCCAAGGAAGGGAATTTAAGCAAGTACTTACTGGAAGGGAAAATGTGTCATGGGCCAGGTAAGCAGTGGGGCAATTCTGACAGCTGCCAATCCAACCACTGCAGAGGAAATGGTCTGGGACTGGCCGTGGGACCAGGTTATTTGCCCTGACTCCACAGCCCATTAGTAAAACTAATGAGAGCTGATGGGGCACTTGGAGACTTTTTCTTTGCCTCCTTCCTTTATAGCCCAAACTGATTAAAGTTCGAAATCAGGAGAAGAGTGTGTGACTCCTGGAAAGCACTGCCTAGAGGTCATGCAGCTGGAGGGGAATCAGGACTCTGGTGCCCTTTATGTAGCACTTTTCTGGATTCCTGGCACGCCCTTTCCAAGTCATACAGCTGCACTCTGCGTCTCAGTTTCATTATTTGTACCAAGGGTAAGGTATGGTGTCAGGAGTCTGTGGTCTAGATATTACCAAGACAAAGCATCCTGTCTGGAGGGAGCTGTGAAAATACAAAGCTCCTTTAGGCAGAGGGGTCCCCAGTCCTGGGCAGACCCTTCCAGGTCAAGGATAAGGGGAAGGCTCTCACGTATGACTCCACTGCTGCAAGCTCCACCAAGCAATGAACGTTGGCTGTGGATTTAGGTCTGTTTGGGGTATCACAATAAAAAAAAAATGGTGCATAGATGGAAAGTAACCCTTTTTCTAGAGGAACTGGTTAACTTGATAGCTTCATTACAGATGTTACATACCCTTAAGAAACAAGGATCTGAAAAGCTCAAGGAAGGAAGGAGAAGTGAAAAGATCCTTGTCTTGTCCACATGCATCACATGGCAGCAAGGATTTGTTTCAGCCAAGTACCGAGCACTTGTTTGGCTGAAGAATAAAGCAAGGCAGAATTGGGCCTGAGCAGATGACAAAGAGGTCCCTGCATGACTCCTCCATGCTTCTGCAGGAGCACAAGGGCAGGCTTCAGTCTAAATCTTAGGTCTTGGTGGAATAAATTATTTAAAACCCAAGAGCAGGGGCTGCAGAAAAAGTTGACACCTCCCTCCCTTCCTCTCCTCTGAATGCATTAAAATAGCAATCAGGGCAAACATGGCAAAGCTGCATATTAAATTTCTTTTGTTCTTTACTTTGCAGGCTCTCAGGTCTGGCTTAGCTGTGCCTTTGCAGAGAGCGTTCAGCATGCTGCCAGACTGCAAATCACTGCAGCAACCACTGTAAGCAGCTGTAGCAAAACTACACGTTTGGAGTGTCTCAGGCCTCACCTGCTACCACAGCCAGGCTACTGGGCTTCAGAGCTCTCTGCATTTTTATCTCCTCTGTTCCCTTCAAGATATCACCTGCTGCTGTGACCTGAGAATTTGCTCCTGTGGTTGAAAGTCTGCACCAGCATGACTGCTGTCAGGGGCCAGCTGAGATCAGGTGGGAGGAAAGGCTTGTGGCTAGAGGAAGAGAACTCCAAAATCATCAATTCAGAGAACAAGGACTGACAGGATTTGCACTGTGTGGTCAAAAGAAGGGAGTGTGTGTGAGCAAGAAAGGATACATGTAGAACACACAAGACAGAACTAAGAAATAGCTTCTGGGGATGAATGATAAGCTGAAGAAACAATCAAACTGTTAGGCTCCACACATTTGAGATACAGGCTACGAAACTCCTGGAGCTGATGGAGGACCAGTTTACCAGTGTCATAGACAGAGGGAACTTTGAGGGGACTTCTGCTACAAGGACACATCGTTCCCCTAGAAGCAGGGGGTAAATGGGGCAGCCAGCTGTCTCAGTGAGAATATTTCCCTTAGAAAAGAAAGGGAATCCATGCAAGCCACTTGAGAACAGATTTGGTAACAGCTGTTTGGCAGGGATTTTGGGCTGAGGGAACAATTAACAGGTGGATAGGTAAGGATGGCGGAGACTTGCAACTTCCCTGTATCAGCTGCTATTGGCAGAAGGCATTTGGGTAATCCTTACAAGCTACAAACTCATCAGGTTTGGGTAACACCAAGTCACTTTGCGTCAGCTATTGATTTCAGTTCCTATGATGGGGAAGCGAACGGCACAGTTCATGGTCCCCCAGAAGCTACAGTGCCACCACATCACATGGTATGATTTACTGCTCTACTCCCCTCAATGTTCACATCTCTTGTTACTCAGACTGCGATGCTGATAGTGCTGAACAAGGCCACTGTTTGACAGAGGGATTGAAAAGACCTACATGGCTCAGAAAAGAAGGATTTTGCAAAGCTGATGTGGTCCCCTGCAGAGCCACAGTAGCAAATCCTAGGTTTTGACAAAACATCAATAGCAGAAGCCACAAAACCTTGGCAGCATATTTCTCCATACTGGATTCAGGGAGAGGGAGACTAAACCCAACCTCATCTCCAGTCACAGGAAAAATGGCTGTGTGTCCACTCCACCTCCTGCCATCGCCGATGGATATTCTTTAAATCTTGGCTCCTCTTGCAGGTAGACACAGAAGAAACAAAAAATAGCAGATCTCATGCAGTTCCATTAGCAGCAATGCACTGGCAGGTGACAGAGGCACAGCAGAGCCTCAGACTCATCCTCCTTGCTAGCACTGGCACTACCGTAAACTCCCTCCCAGCCAGAAAAACACAGCTCATTCTTCAGCTAAAGCAGTTAAAGGGACACCTACTTACATGCAGGGACTGATAAAGCCCTGTGGGTCAGTGGTTTGAGGATGAGTTTTAATTTCAGCTCCCCTCTTTAGCTATAATTAGTCCTGTAATGTTTATGCTTGAACTTTACATGATTAAACAGTTGTATGTGGGACCTTGCAGAAAATAAGATCCCAAATTTGAATGGCAGCTATCTATCATATGTCTCTATAGTATCCTTCTGGCACCTTGATGTGCGGCTCCTTCCCTGAGTGCTCAGAAGCTGCTGTTAGCCTCAGTGTTTTAGAAGATTCGGGTATTTATTGAGATGCTTTAATACACAGTCAGAAATCTGATACAGGGTTAACTTTGAGGGTACTGGCAACAACTCCAGTACAGTTATACATAAAACGTGTAGAAAAACCAGTAAGATTGCCAAGGTGAAGATTTAGATTTAGGAAACAGTGATCACCTTCAGGGAATTTATGCTGAGGAGATGTGAAATGAGATTTTTACCTTTGCCAGGTCTGGCTGGGTTTTCAACAAAATGTCTGACAGAAAGGATATCTTGTATGGGGCAATCTCTGAGAAATTGCAAGTCTTTGCTCCAAAGCATTGGACTCATGGCCTTCCCAAGGTGACAGGTGCTCTGTCTGCACCTCAAAAGAAGAAGGAACAAGAACTAAAGCTGCTCTGTCTGCAGCCCAGACCAACCAATGGACAAGCTCATCAATGCAGACCAATCTTTGCCCCACGTCCTTACAGCTGCCTTTTCTTTTTAGCCTGTCCCAAATCTTGGATTACTGAAGAATTCTGCACCTAATAAACACAGGATTAATCTGTCACTCTTTTCAGGATCAGATTATTTTTTAATTAAAAATTTCCTACAAAATAAAAAAAAGCAAGCGAGACAGTACGAGTGAGCGAAAGGTATGCATTTTTAATTGGGTGCAATTAAAAAACTGTTGCTTTGGCATGGCATTGCCTTTGGCCAAACTGTATTTGCATGAGTAATTATTCACTCCATTACGAAGTCTGCTCAACTTTGCCTCCCTTGTCTTTGAAAGTATTAATAAATATTGATCAGACACACTCCTGTTTGCCTTTGCCCAAGCAGCTCTGATGGACTTATCTTCTGATGTTATCAAATAATGAAATATGAAAGAGAGAGTGGGATGAGCCTCTTGTTCTGTGATTTTTTATTTAGGCTCTTCATTTTGCTTTCAGAAGTGTATTTGTCCTGCCATTATAAATGCTCTTTTGATTATCAAGAGGAGATTGAGAAAAGCAAGTTAGTAAGGGATGGGGGAAACAAACGGATGACAGGTGAGGGAAATTTCTATTCAGTGAAATACTGGCAAACTGCTTTGTGGTTTTTTTTAAAGTTGAGATTTAAAACCAATGGGAAGAATTAATATTCATCAAAAGCTGATTCTATCATCTGACAAATAGGTTAATAAATAATAATAGTGGATTAGCATACCTAACCAAAAAGCAAATTTAGCTTCCCAGGCCTTCTGTCGGCTTTGATGTGAGCACAGCTAAGGACACATAAGGTGATTTACCCCACACAGATCATCAGCCTGGGCAGTAAGAGCCTCCCAGTGCTTCAGTGGTGAGGTATTTGGGGTAAGAAGAGGACAGAGGAAAGCTGAATTCATTTACTCACCCGAATATCAAGTCAGGAATGTGGCTGATGGGAACAAAGTGACCTGGGTGACTCACCTCATCAGGGAAATCTTTTTGCTTGTATGCTTACTCGCACAGTTACTATTTATTTGTATTATGCTGAAAAGCATAGGTGGGACTTGTTGAGTCGATCTGATACAACCGATTTTATACACATAAATGTGTATAAAGAGATTCTTAAAGAGCATCTCCCCTGATTTGCTATGGAAATATAAACAAATGCTGTTTTACAAGGGGAAGGAAACATTAATCTGGCTCCAAGCCTCTAGCTCTTTAGGATGGTTAATACCTGGCCAAACTCTCCACTTACGTTCAGCTTCAGTGCTGATGGCCATATTTTGGGGGAGTGAGGAGTGAAGGACTGTTTAAGGTGT
This sequence comes from Falco punctatus, assembly GCF_963210335.1. NCBI lineage: Eukaryota > Metazoa > Chordata > Aves > Falconiformes > Falconidae > Falco > Falco punctatus. Next base: position 61,943,892 of record NC_137585.1, read on the forward strand.
CCAAAGTCCTTACTATCCTGCTTAAACAGGATATTGAGCTAGTTTTGATGGCTTGTATGACAAAGATTTGCTTTCTTAAAAAAAATTAAATTAATCCTTACAATGCTCCTTCATGTGATTATCTCATTTGCTGGCAAGTCAACCATCCTAGACATCTGTGACCTGTTCCTGTGACTATTGGCAATGGGACTGGGTTCAAAATTTCTGAACGAACCCTTGAATTCTTTGGGCATTTCTTTAGGGCAAGCACATACCTTAGAGCAAATAATGCCTAATCCAAAGCCCAAATACAACTGTACTCTTTCACTCATTTTAACAGGCTGGAATTGGCCCAGGAAGACCTACTATCGTATGAAGAAGACATTTGTACTAAGAGCAGATAGGGAAGGTTAAATATCACTGGTGGAAATGGTTCCCAGGTGCAAGAAAAAACATCACATGGGCAAACCAAAACTGAAGAAGCCAACTGGCATGCAAAGGAGTTTGTTTTGCTGTTTTTTTAAATAGCAGTTTTAAAACAAAACATCAAGTTGCCAACAATGAAGCCATTTTGCAAGGATGGATTTTTAACATATATATAAAAATAGATGGTCTCTTGAACTCTATTCTTGGAGAAAGAGAACAAAAATTAAGAGGCTTTTTCATTTAGAAAAAATCTCTGGAAAGGCAATCAGGATGAGACAAGCTCCTCCAAGGGCTATTAATACCGTTCTCCATTTAAATGCTAATGTTAACCTATAACCCAAGGCCTGTGCACAAAAAAGTTTTTCAAAAGTGGCCAAGTGAATTCAAAATTAAATTCTGATTCCCCTGAGAATGACTTGATCTCTTCTTAAGAGAAGGACCTTCAGATGAACAGTGTGATGTTTCAGAATAAAGGATCTTACTTTAATTATTCCTTCATTATCTAGCTGGGTGTCTACTCGGTAGTAGTGCAGACAGAAACAGACTCACAAAGCAAGAACTCAGGTCTGGCTGCTGACTTACCCAAAGGGAACAGGAAAAAAATAATTCTGTACCTCATTTCCCTCCCTTTTTGGGGATTAGGGAGTCACTTTTATAGCACCCAAAATATCTTAGATACTCTAATAAAAAAGTAAAAAAGGTTAAGTACGAAGCACTTACAGACCAAATCTAGACAAAACCTAAAAGAGGGTAGATTCAGACTAGATATAAGAAAGAAATTTTTTATGACGAGGGTGGTGAAACACTGGCACAGGTTGCCTGGAGAGGTGGTGGATGCCCCATCCCTGGAAACATTCAAGGCCAGGCTGGATGGGGCTCTAAGCACCCTGATCTAGTCGGAGATGTCCCTGCTTATGGCAGGGGGGTTGGACTAGATGACTGTTTAAAGGTCCCTTCCAAGCCAAAACATTCTATGATTCTCTGAAAAACCACAAGACTGAGCAACGAGCATGCAAGCGAAGAGGAAAAAAGACCAAAGCTAGAGTTATAAAGTCACTCTTGATACATGCAGATCTTGGTGGAACCATTCCGTTTAAATACATGGGGAAAGTAAATGAGTGCAAAAAGGGAATATACAGCAAGAAATGAGGTACCTTCAGTTCATGTAATGCAGAAGAAAGGACTGGCTTAACCAAGAAGAGAAGCCCAGGAGGGGTTTCTGTCTCTGGAGCACGAGACACTTGAGGTGGGGAGGGGAAAGAGATGAAGATGGAGCTGATAGTTACAGGGCACTGGAGATGTGGCAGGAGAGATGAGCTCCAGCATGCAGGACTTTGAAAAGCAAGCTCTGAAAACTTGAAATACCAAGCAAAGCAAAATCCACATAAACCAGCAATTACTGTAATTTCTATACCTCATGAAGACTGCAATGATGTTTGCATACATGCATCAGTGATCGGCATTTTAAAGCAAGAGTCTGCAAATGTGGAAGCTGGTTATTTTTCCATCTTAGGAGCTTATGATAACAAAACAGAAACTAGTGATGGAAGGTATCCACTATATCACATATCCACTCTCTAACAGCTGCTCAACTTACACTGCATCCTGCAAGTTCTCTATGCAGTTACAGCCCTAAAACATACAAAAGAATATCATTACCCTCAGGACATTATGCCACAGGGGAATATATATTCTGATCATAATTTCTTAAGATTTCTTTCTTGATTTTTAATTAATCTGGAGCAGTTCTGGGGACAATAATAGTAACGGCCATCTTGTGCCTCCAGAAAAACCCAGAGTGCTTTAGGAGACTTAACACAGCTCTAGCTGTCCACATCAGAGATGTTTTTGCTGTGTTAGGTCAACCACAGCTCCTCTTACAAACCATGCCAAGAAACGGACACCTCTAATTTATCTCCATGGACTGTAGAGGGAACTTAAAATTAGGCCAAAATTTCTGCATGCCATTATGATCTGCATCTTCTTTAGGTGCACCAGAGCCCACCTTGTTCACAGCTGCTCAGAAGTCAGAGGCAGATGCCCCATCACCACTCACTGCAACACACGGCACAATTTGGGGTAGAAAGCACTGACAGCTCTGAGCTGTGTTACTACAGGAGGAGTGTCAAGAACATAAAAGGCACTTAAAAAGCTAAAATATGCAAACATCCAAGATGTGAAATGGTTTACAAATGAAAACAAAACATGAGAGGAAGAAACAAAACCAAATTTATAATATAACAGTGCTTCACACTCCTGTGGTACCTCTGCAAATCACAGCCCTTAATAAGTGATCAGGGCTGTGATGTAAGGATAGTATTAGGGTTTTTTTACAGTGGGAAAAACTGAGATAAAAATTTAGTCGTTTGGCCAAGGTAGAAGACAGCATCACAGACAGGAAGCCCTCGCACCTTGGTTGGTACTGTACCTGCTTTTGGGACTGCAGCACACAACTTTGATCAGGGTACAGAGCCAGGCAAAAAAAGTAGGTGTATTTACTCAACAGGGTATAAGTACAGTCTTCTAATCAAAGACAACCAAATTACAAAATCCAATTACTTTCCCTTTCAAAATGTAAACCGCACAGACAGCATATGAGCCACTAAATACAAATTGGGTCACCTATGTGTTGGCTTCTATGCAGATCAAGCAGCATTGTTTTAGTGGCTAGTTTTGGAAAAAAAAACCCAAAACAACCAACACCTTTGGGTGCTATGTGCAGTTCTGTGTCACTGAAGCACTTGGTTTTCTCTCTACTGCAAGCCTTTTTGTAAAGCATAAGATGATACATCAGCTGTAAAATGCAGAGCTAATTAGCAAAGGAAAAGGTAAGGTATGTGCAGAACATAACTACTCTTCCAAAAGATCTCTCCCTGCTTTTCATCCTGATACCTGCTGTGCTCTACCTTATCTACTACTTTCTTATTAAAATTTCCTTCTTATTTCCTTTTCCCTCCCTCTCGTGGTTTGTCACTTGTGACTTGGACAATGTTGCTTTGCTAAGAAGATGTGATGCATGGGGATCTCTGTGCATCAGGTGGCGTCATCACGGAGGGGAACACGTGCACGTAGCATTCAAAACCTATTCCCTGAACAACTCCAACCACCCTTGCATTGTGCAGCAATACACAGTAATTACATGGCTTTTCAAAAGAAGGATAAATCCATTAAACCCCATTAAATGATTTTTCAAAAACAATGTCTGAGACACTCCTTGCAGCTCCATACTGGCTGATATAATGAAAGATGGAAATTTTCCCTCTCCAAATGAAACTTTATAGGGTATTAAATAAGCACCCTCAGCACTTATCTAAATCTTTAATTAGTTCTATAATATACTGATGATATCAAGGCTAATTAAATTTATACAGATAAAGAGCAATGAAATTCTAACCAAGTGAGCTGGAAAGTACATATTAAATAGTAAATTTAATAGTTCAAGCAAAGAAATGCAATTTTATATAAAAAAAATTAAATTCAATTTACATGTTGTATTAAAATTGATTTTGAGTGTGCAACTGATTGGAAAAAATCTTTTTAATAGATCAGTAAAAGTGCTAATCTGGCCTGTTTAAATATCAGTTATTAATGCCAGCATTTGCAAATAAGCCACACACATTTGCATTTCACTGCATATAGTAAAAATAAAAAAAATATCTATACCATATGCCAATTTATAAAGAATATTAAGCAATTTTTCCCCTTGCCTCATGCATAAATGAGAGGAAATGTAGAAATGAATGTAGCCTGAAAGAAAGGAGAGTCAGCAGTTTGATGGAAAGTACTGCAAGGATCGCACCAGTCAGCAAAAAATAATGCAATTTTAGCTACCCTTTGGGAACAACAATTACTGTGGCAAAAACCTCCAGCTTTATTTAGGATCAAGTGGCTTGGAACTGGATACAAAAACTTGATGCTGTAATTGGCGAGATGCTCAGTGGTGCAAGCTTGCTGATTTTTAATAAAAACAGGAATGTTTGGTAGCTACCAATGGGTGAAGGACACATCTGATGGGATTTGCTTGCTGAGGGGCAGAACAGGCTGCAAGACGTGAATTGCAAATTACAAGGTCCATCAAGTCAACGTCTACCTGTAGTAGGTTGCAGTTGGGCCTCCATGCTTCAGAGGCTTGAACCACGTGCTGAAGTCAGGCAAACAGCCCCAAACTCTTGTTAACTCCAGTTCATGTTTTGCTCTGGCTACCTTTGTTCATTCGGTACAACTGCCACAGTGGCTTCAGAAATTAGGTAACTGAGACTTTTTGTGGACATGCTGACACCAAATTGAGTTTGTTATATTATTTTTGTTGAACTCGTTGCTTTTTCTCATGGAAGAGACCTTTATTGGATCACCTGCCTCATGGCACTATTGTTTTCCTCCTGGTAGCAGCATCCAGCGTCATTACTAGCTCCAGCCCAGAAACTGCTGAGACTGGGGACATGACCTACAGACCCCTGCTTGCTCATTACTGTGCACAGACCTATCCAAACCAGGAGGAAAACAAAATGGTACAGCAGCCTCAAACCCTACCCACTGGCTCATGATCATCAGCTACCACCGCCACGAAGACCTCAAAGGTATTGAGTGCCATGACCTCCTACCTATGAATGGAGAAGAAACTGGGTGAAGTCAATTCATCCTACACAAAAATAATTAGTTATATTGGGTTGAAGTGCCCTGTGGAGGTTGTTTATTATAAAGAAATCGGGCAGCCAGGATGGATTCAATGCCAAATTTTTAGATGGCCGAAAGTAGGGGACATCAACATAGAACTGCAGGTCTCCTGGATGAAGGAGTGAATGGTAAAGAGCTTCAACACTTTCCTCCATGCATTCAGCGCTGGCCACTGGCCGGATGAACATTTAATCATGCCTAATATGCCAGTTCTCAACACTTCTCCTGATGCTTAGGAACCTTCAGATTTGCAGGCTAGAGGTATTTATGGCCAGCTGCCACTCATTTGCTCTTGCAGCAATTTTTCTGGTTGAAATTGCTTTTCCCTCTCTATTGTACCTAGGGCAAAAGATGTATTCACAGAGAGAAGCCATTGCCTCTCTAAAGTATTGTAGTAGGCACGGCAAGAAGGCCACTTTTAATTGCTCCTTGTGAAAAATACGGCTTCTGAAAGAACATTCACCAGGGCCAGAGCAAGCACCAACATTGCCGTGTACAGTACAACTGTGGCCTCTTCTGGTCATTCTTGGTGAAATTTTAGCTCCAATGATCTCAGTTTTTAAGCCAACAGATTTGCACTACAATATTTGTTGCCAGTCAGCATAAACTCTTAGCATTTAAGATTAGAACACTATCAAGGCAACATCAGTGCAGGATAAGACTCATAGAAATAGATGTGTTTTTTATCTCCATTCTCCGCTGCATGAAAAAAAGAGGTCTGCTTGTCTCAGTATCTCAGAGATGCATCCCTTTGCTCACCACTCCTTACATACAGGCTACAAATGCCAGACAGACTCTACTGCAGTGTGACAGTTGCTCCTTGGAAACAAAACTGGTCCCTACAGAGTGAGAAGAAAATCCTAGCATTGCTTCTAAACTGACGGAGTAGTTCATAGCCACCAAAAGCAGAGAAATGTCTCTGAACTCTTATTTTTACCACCTCCCAGAAACCCATATTCAAAACCTCTGGACTATTAAAAGAACTCTGCTGTGAGAACCGAACCTGTAGTTTCTTGTATTAATTTATCAATCACCTCTTTCAATTCCCATTTGTACATCTCAAAGCACTTTAGAGACACCATGCATGGAACTTCTCCATTTTCTCAAAAGGCTGCTTTGCGGTCAAGAAAATGAAGGTCTGTTGAGATTAAGGGGTCTGAGTGAAGTCTCTTGTGCATGCAATGGGATGGCTACAACCCAGTAACAGCCATCCCCATGCTGATGCTCACTGAGTAACCTCCAGGACCAGCTTACCCGCTGGTGTCCACCCTTGAACTCCCTCCAGAGACAAAAAGCACATTGTCCTGATGATTGTCAGAATCTGCCTATTTGCATGCTACAAGTGAAAGAAGAATGAATTTCACACAGCGCACCAAACAGTTAACAGATGGCAAAAAATTACAATAATTTACCAAGTTGTGCTGGGCTCAAGAAAACAACCTAGAATACGAAGACACTGAATCTTATTAAAAAAGACATATTTTACATACTGCTTCTTCATAATACAAGCTGTTCTTCATGAAAGCATAAAACTTGCTATTATTTTCACCTCTTTTCTTCTTCTCTTTGTTTTTGCACACATGACAACGTGGAACACATACCTGATATATGACTTCTGTATGCACTTGAGAGACTGACTTCAGCTGTAGATGTTAATACACTTAGGTGACATGAGATTTCATCTGAATTTTATATTTTTTCTGTATTATTTGATCTCAAATCAGGAATCCAAATTGTAGTATATAAGGCAAGCTTTACAGCCTTCAATAAAATCAGAGTAAGAGATTACACATTGCAGACCATTTCCTGAAAGCCATATGTACCTGCATAAATTGACATCATATGTGTATATTCAAATGCAGTGGTCTGGATGTAATTATTTTAGTATCTTCCTAAAATACAAGAATCAAAGCTTTTGGTCTTTACCTGAGCGTATGTATTTCTCTTGGCTATGAAGACCAGTTTCATTACGGGACAGATTTAATTGCTACATCAAAGTTTGTATGTTGATATTCTGCATCTGATGTGCGAAAGTTCAGGGATGCCAATCAGGCATGGTGCAGATGCCACTCTGCAAAATGTTCTCAGACAGTCTCCATCTGTCAGATATGGTAATACTTGTGCTCCATCAATAATTCACCTCCTTAACTCCATGTTTCCTGCATTTGAGTCAGAATTTTTAATGTCAGTCTCACCAGAGGATCTACCTTGGATAGACAGGAATTGTCTGATCTGCATTCCCTATTCAGACTGTGTGCTTTTGTGCCCTGCAGTCAGTTGCCTTCTGCAGCTGAAGAATCATCTCTCAGTTTACTCATTTTTTTACTGATTTAGCTGCAAAAATCACAGCTTCCCTTTCGGGGGCAGCATTTTCATCACATTCAAGGACTGAAGTCAAAGGGTAATTAAGACAATCAAACCTTATTATCCAAAATCCTACTCAGAGCACACTTTTTCTGGGAAAGCTCATGGTGAAAAACACTGGGGTGGTGAACACCAAAATGTTAACTGCATGAACTTGAAGAGGGGAGAAAGGGGAGTGGAGGGGGAAAGATGATGTGGGGCTGTTCCTCCATGGGTCAAAAACTGCTGAATGGCAACTTGTCTCCAGGTGAAGCAACTGGCCCCATGGAGCCTGCAAGAATTTGGTTAGATCCCAGAGCTAGGAGATGGGCTCATTGGCGGGCCCATCTGTGTGGAGTACCCATCAGTGGTCCTTTGCTCTAGAGGAAGACAGTGTGGAAATCCATAGGCAATCAGCTAGAGGCAAGAATATTCCCTAGCATGAGGGCAAATTACTGCCCTAATCATCAACACTTCAGCACCAGTGAGACAGGAAAGTTCCCAGGTGCCCCAGTTAGCAAAGACCTTTGCATCAGCCCCAGCTTTCAGCAACTGAAACATGGAAAAACAATCCTTGAACTTTCTTTGGCCAACTGAGATACAGCAAGTGACACAGGAAAAGGAATCGTGATCATAGAATCACAGAATGGTTTGGATTGGAAAGGATCTTAAAGACCATCTAGTTCCAGCCCCCCCGCCATGGGCAGGGACACCCTCCACCAGCCCAGGTTGCTCCCAGCCCCGTCCAGCCTGGCCTTGAGCCCTGCCAGGGGTGGGGCACCCACAGCTGCTCTGGGCAGCCTGTGCCGGTGGCTCACCACCCTCACACTAAAGAAATTCTTCCTAATATCTACTCTAAATCTACCCTCTTTCAGTTTAAAACCATTCCGCCTTGTCCTGTCGCTACAGGTCCTTGTAAAAAGTCCCTCTGCAGGTTTCTTGTCGGCTCTTTCAGTACCTTTAGGTACTGGCAGATGCTCTAAGGTCTCCCCGGAGCCTTCTCTTCTCCAGGCTGAACAGCCCCAACTCCCTCAGCCCGGCTTCCCAGCAGAGGTGCTCCAGCCCCCGATCATCTCCGTGGGCTCCTCTGGACTCGCTCCAACAGGCCCGTGCCCTCCTTGTGCTGAGGACCCCAGAGCAGAGGCAGCGCTGCAGGGGGGTCTCAGCAGAGCGGAGCAGAGGGGCAGAATCCCCTCCCTGGCCCTGCTGGCCACGCTGCTCTTGGTGCAGCCCAGGGCTCGGTTGGCTTGCTGGGCTGCGAGCGCACCTTGCCGGGCCACGCTGAGCTTCTCGTCCACCAGCACCCCCAAGTCCTTCTCCTCAGGGCTGCTCTCAATCCATTCTCTGCCCAGCCCGTGTTTGTCCTTGGGATTGCCCTGACTCAGATGCAGGACCTTGCATTTCTCCTTGTTGAACTTGATGAGGTTTGCACGGGCCCACCTCTCAGGCCTGTGCATCTCCCTCTGGACGGCATCCCTTCCCTCCTGTCAGCCGCACCACTCAGCTCGGCGTTGTCAGCAAACTTGCTGCAGGTGTGCTCGATCCCACTGCCCGTGTAGCTGACAAGATGCTAAATAGTGCTGGACTCCGTACTGACCCCTAAGGAAAACCACTCATCACTGGTGTCCACATAGCATGATGGTAACATGAGATAGGTATGAGTTTTACAGATCCCATTGGCCAAGAATGACCTGTACATTCTCAGGTACCAGTCTTCACCAGGTGGAATGAAACTATGGTTGCACAATGCAGCTGCTGGAAATTGTTCTTTAGAGACATGTGGCTTGGCAACAGAAAGACTCAGTAATAGCCTTGAGTTGGCCAAAACCTCCAAAACAGACAAAAAGTGGATGAATTAAGGTCTTGCTAGTTAGAGACTAAGTAACTGTAAAAGGCAGTGGAGGGATGTATCTCAGTCTGCTTCAACACCGGTGTCTAGTGCAACCATTTCAGATGGGGTTTGGTTGTCCTGTAAACCCTGTGTCACACCTGCCAGCCCTGCTCACATACCTATGGTATCCAAGGGTCTTTCAAATCACATTATATTTAGGAAAGTGAATCGCATCCTGAGCAAGTCCCTGGTTTATCAGGGAACAGAACCTGCTCCAGGCAGAGCTCCAGAGAGCTATGCAAGCCAGCTTTTAAGCAGCAGAAGCAGTTCAGCCACTTTAGCGTGCTGGTCTGCTTCTCAGAGATGGACTAAACCTGAATAAAGGCCATGCTGAGCTGGCACCATGGAGGGTACAACCAGCCTAAGGTCCCTGAGCTCTGTTCAGCCCTGAAGCAGTTGATCATGGCTGCCAAGCCTGGAGCATGTGGTGAGCATGTGTGCTTGTGTACGTGATGAGCGTGTATGTTGGAACTTGTTAGCACAGGGTTGGTAGGCACAGGTATCCTCAGGTCTGCTCCTCTCTGCAGCAGAAGACAAGCAGCCAGGGAGCTGCCATGCAACACAAGAATGTTTGGTCCACCAAAAGTCCATGTCCTGGTGTCCCACTGTGCTGACTGTGACCCAGACAGAAGCAGGTCAGTGATGTTTCTCTAGATTACCCTCCCAGCTTCTGCGGACTCGCTGAGCCAGAGGGATGCCTCTGAGACACCCTGAGGAACTGCTCTTACCTCTATGGGTATGTGCTGCTTGGGGCTCCTGACTGTGCTGAGATTTCCATACATGACTTAAAGGAGCTGCAAAATTGGCCAGCTCTACTGTACGGTTCCTGGGCTCCACTTGCCCTGGACCCTACTGTCAAGATACTTTGCTCTGCCCTAACACTGTGTCTGTGGCTTGACCCTGTTGGAACTCTCAGTTGTGCTATTCCTGTCCTTTGCTCATTTTTCCTCTTCCCTCCAAAGTCTAGCAGGAACTGGCCCCGGGCCATTGCTACCCCCTGCTCCTTGCTCCTATCCTGTCCTCAACTGTGACCTTCGAAAGCATCATTCCCAGAACTGGCCACGTCCTCACCTGTTCCCCACTGTGTTCTAGCACTGATATTTTACACCCTACCAGCTGTGTCCTGCCTGCTCATACAACTTTCAAGTGAAACATTTCTGATTTCCAGATGCCACTGCATCAGCAGGTTGAAATGCTCCACTCCCTGGGTCAATCTAATTAAGAGAGCAACCTCTGTGAAAGATACAACTTTAGTGCATTGGAAAAGTGATGAGCAGTGACTCTTAAAAACGTATCGCACAGCACCAATATCTGTTATTTCCTAGCAGATTACTGGGTATGAAACATTGCCGTTTCTAATGAGATCTGACTGACAGGGTAAACCAATCTGCTACTTAAGAACTTGCATGTGTCTTTCTGTCTGTGGGGCTTGTGCTAGAAAGATGCAGCCTACTGTGAAAAAGGCAGGACATTTTTCTAATTGCTTCCATTTGCAGGCTGGAGCCAGGCAACAGAGATGCATCTCAAGCTGACAATCCCAATATTTACCTTTATTTCAGCTGCAGACAAATGCCTGGGATGGTTGTTCTTCACACATTGATGGTTCCCCCTTTCTTTGCATTTTTTTTTTGTGTGTCATGCCAACTTCCCTTCTTAAAAAACTTATCCTTCCTGTAACAGCTCTGTTTGCTGTGCATTAAGCAGAAACTCCCAGCAGGCTACCATACCTTCAGCACACAAAATCAGCACAAGCAAAGCCCGTGTTTAAGCATGGGAGCAGGAAGCAATTTCTAGATCAAACAGGAGCTCCAAGCAGGCTACGTGAGAGCTCAGACATGGAGTTCACTTTCACACACACTCACAGGGCTATCTGTTCTTGTGGGGTGACTCTGGATGTTTGTTCAGGCTCTATCTAGAGTCTGGAGCTAAATTTTGACCTTGTTTGAACACTGTCAATCAAGAAAGTCCAAGGCTAGATGACAGAGATGCCTCAAACCAGAACTGTAATTCCAGGATGCTATTTGACCCTTTAGGAGCTCCAAGACTTAATTGGAGATTTGCTTGTTGCATCCCCATCTGGTTGGCAAATTAAACAACGCCTGAGTGGCTGTTTCCTCCCATTCCTTCCACCTCCCCTTGGCAAGCTTCCCCATAAAACCATTCAGCTTTTACAGCTCACAAGAGAGCATGGAGGACCTTAATCCAAAAAGAGCAGATGATCCACTGAAGCCCATTCCTTGTGCTGGTAGGTGCCACTCTGCTACTGTAGAGGAAAAAAAAATCCCTTAAACTAAAAGCTAAACCAACGGAGTTCCCTCTTCTTCCTTGCTTCTCTCTGGACAGAGATCACTTGCAAAACAGTAATGATGGCAAAAAGTAATTAAAAACTGAACTGCAATTTACATACATAAAGAAATCCAGGTAGAGATGTTACTGCACATCCATTGTCTTCCATGAGGGTGGAAAGAACCTTGAACACTCTGCCCCTCAAGCTCTGTATGGTACCCAAGTTCTAGGGTGAAAGGTCCCTCTGCATCCCTCTGCCGGGCTCTTTCTACCGCAGAAATCTCTGCCACCAAATCTCTTGATCTTTGCCAGCCCACTGAATTCCTGGAGGGAGAGCTGCAGGCAAAGCTTTATATGCCCACCCCTCCCTTTTGGCCAAAACAAAAAAATTGTCACCTCTGGCTGCATGCACAGAGGTGACAGCCACACTGGCAGAAAGACAGCCATTTTCCACCAATATGAGTCAGGATGCAATGCCTTTCACCAGGAGGTACCAGTGAGATGTGCTGCAGCACTGTGGGAACAGAGAAGGCTGTGACCCTTAAGAGGGGATGGATGAATACACCGCTTTCCTTTTTGGCACTATTCTGCCTGTTTAAAATCAGTTTTTGCCCTTTGGGATCACAAAGCGCAGAACCGTCTTCCCTTTCTGGATCTCCTTCAGGTCCCTTAGGAGACCTGGGGTCTGTCATGACATTTAGGATCCATTTCAAGGTTGTAACCTTTTAGTAAGATTATTACTACCTGCCTTCACACCCCAGCTGCTGTGTCTCCAACCGGCACCATGTAGGTCTTGCAGATTTCAACCTGCTTTGCTCAGCACTGCCCAATACAATAAACAAACACCTGTTTCATAAGGGATGCTGTAAAAGGCATACTTTTACTCCACCTTTAATGAGTCTGCTCAGACCACCATTTCCATCCCTGCATGTTGCTGCCTCAGTGTCTCCAGTGCAGTTATGGTTCCGGCCCAACAGCTTGTGCGATGCTTGATGCGATTTTCCCCAGCCTGAAGGTGTGGAAGAGCAGGAGACCAAGTGAAGGCAGTAAGAGAAGTAAGTAAGAGAAGGTCCTTGGATTCAACCAAGAGAAGAGGATTGCTAAAATGTTCCTATGGCATTTTTAAAGCAAGCAAAACTGCCCTCTATGCACACAAAAGCCTGTCTAGCCCCTTCATGGCTAAAGCCAGTGGTTTATCATGTGTTTTATGCTTTACCTGGACCCAGAAATGAGCTTTCACATTCACCTTCATATTTCTACAGTATGAGAAAGCCTTTTTTAACCTAGGAAGTTTCTGGACACTGTGACGGGGCTGCAGTTTTGGTGTTCTGATCCAGGCTGAGACCTGGTCTGCAGGCAGTGCAGCCTGGGGAGCCAGCGGGAAAGGCCTGTGGCCTCTTTCCAGCCCACCTATTTCATGTTTCATGCTAAAAACAAAGTGCAGGGAGAGACTGAAGCCCCCCCTGGGTGAGATGGACACCCAAGGTTGGAAACCTGGCAGAACTCCTTGGCCCACCCACTGAGCCACAGACACTGTCTCCCATGCTGGTTTAGCAGGGAGCCACAAGTACGTGGTGAACACCCCCCCCCATTACTGACAAAGTACAACTTGGTTTTGCTCCGCATTTTTGCTGTAATCACCCACATACCAAATTCTGTGTTGTCAAACAAAGCAAATGTTGACAAGTATTCTGTGATTTACAAGAACTGCCACCAAGATGATAGTGAATACCAGGACTCACGCCCACAGGACATGCTTTCAAAACTTGGTCTGCAAAGAAAACCACCACCCACCCTACATACTGCAGACCAGGATAAACAAAATGATCCAATTCCAGCTGGACAGCCAGAGTTTTCTAAACTCAGACCTTATGTTAAAGCAACTGCAGTTCTACAAGTAACTGGTCAGTGGCTAAGTATCGTCATGGAGGCCAAAGTCACTAAAGGTAGAAATTAAGAAGAAAAACTTCTAACAAGAAAAATCCCTTCACTTTAATTACCATTAGCAATGCAGCATGACAGAGAGAGATAAACACACATGCACCTACACAAATAAGGAGCTTGGGAACACAAAGTAATTACTTTGATTTTTTTTTTCCCCACCGACATTCAAAACTTATTAGCCTCAAGAAAGCACATATCAGCAAAAGTCTGTCACCTCAGGGATAAATGAGGAATTTGTTTGTAATTCATTTCCAGGAGAATATATCCTGATGTTAATGCAGAGTAGGAACGTGGTCTGGCCAAGTCTAACAGCCAAAAACACTTCTTAAAAATGTTTATTCACATCTTCCTGAGCTTTTGTCCCTGAAAATGTGAATGCCAGTTGCTGCTGGCTGAGAAGTTCACCTCCATTGATTGTTCACTAACATACCAAGAACCAAGCAAAGAAAGTCAATGAAGCCTCTCAGTTTTTCAGTCCATTTCCAGTTTAGCAAAATTGAATTAATCTCTTTACTCAGAGCAACTCAGACATCCACATTCAGTCAATGAAAATCATTACAGAGACCACTAAAACCTCTATCTTTAAAGGTTACACTGCGAAGATTAAAAGCACCTCCAGGAAAAACTGAAATGGCTGATCAAAATAAAACCGTTGAGTCAACAGTGGAAAGCCTGGGCAGGACTGGTGCCTTCCAGTACCGACTGGTATTTTAAGATGCTTCCTCTGCTATATGGAGCGATACCGATGAAGAGCAAATACTACCTGATTTCACACATTGCAGCGTGTTCAGATGTCAGGGATGCAGGAACTGCCAAATGAATTCAGCTCCCTAATCCACTTAGTATGGGGCAGCTACCAGGTGTAAAAACCTATTGAGAGCGCTTACAGATTGATCTGCTTACCTGCAAAGTCACCTCCTGACCCCTGACAGCCAAGGAGGGGCTCATCTTGCCTAGCGATAGACATCTGCCATGGATAATTCCAACTAAGCAGGTCACCTCTGCTCTCTGATCCTCATGAGAAAGCAACAGGCACTCCTAGGAGGCCCTTCATCTCATTTCAAAGAAAATTTAAACCAATTCAGAAAATTGCACTCTAATCATGCTCACTTCTCGCTACTTGCTGTAAAGCGAACTGAGGGCAACCAGCTCTGATGGAGATGTGACTGTGGCAGACCTCTACTTACAGAGCAAGTATTCATCAGTTCAATGGGTCAACGCATGTATCTGGAAGTTAAACTCAGGCTGAAATACTTTGTTGGACTTGACTGCATGTTCATTGGGCTGCCACGGCCCATGTGCCTGCAAAATACCTGGTGTGCGTTTTAATTACAAAGCCAGAAAAATCCCCTCCTTGAGGAATTTATAATCTATGCAGTCACCAAAGGATGACGAGTGATGTGCTGTCATTACTCTGTGGTTCAGCCACTTTCTTTCCATCTTCATGTGCTCAAGTGCTCTCATTACGCAAAAATTACTTAAGGACAAACATGAGAAATGTCATCCCCCAAGAGTCAGGCTCTTTGCTTCTGAACATCTGGTATATCACCATTAGGGCATTTTGGAGATTTTTCCTAACGCAGAGAATCAGCAGCAGGCAAGGCATTTCCCAGACACATGCAATGAATAAGAAATCTGCTACTCAGCACACCTGAGAACAAAAGTCGTCCATCGTCAGGCTGGAGTGAGGCCAAATGGCCCAAAGATGGTGTGGGAAGAGCAGTGACTTCTGCACAAAGACGTGTTCGTTCCTCCTGCCTCCCCTCTGCTCCTACCTTGAGCAATTCCCTTCTTCACCCCTGATGTCTTATCCTAATTTAAGATAAAGTTCCATTTTCAGGAACATTATAATTTCAGAGCATTACAGCTCATTTCCTTGTTTGTTCCCTCTCCTTCAGTTGCGCCAGCACAGCTGTTTGCAAGGCCCACTGTGAACCAGACCGGGGAGCTGATCCTGCCAAAAACCAGAAAAAGCTGATGCAAAAAAAAAACCATAGCCCTTCCCCCCAAGCTGGACCACTTCGCCGCTCTAATTTACTGTGTCGCATCAGGACCTGCTGTGCAGAGGACGAGTAGAGGAAGGTGGTATTTGCCGAGGTGTTAGCATCATGGGGTACATGCAAGTGCAATCACAAATTTTCACTGCAACTTCAGAGCTGGATGCTGCTTTTCTCCTATACGATGGTGCTCTGCAAAGAGCTGCTGATCTTTTGTTGTGTACCGGCTATGTCTTTTGCATAGCAAATATGTTGTGTTTTGGAGGTGGTTTTCCAGATGAAGCAGATAAAGCATCAAATACTGCCGTGGGGGAGAGTATTTTGGACCTATAAACCAGAGGGTTTAGATCTCCTCCCATCTGAAGTCCATCAGGATGCCCAAAGATGGGAGAAGCAAAGCCCTTCCAGCAGCTGTCAAGAGGAACTGAGACCTTTTCCAAAATGAGTGGTTGACAGGCCTCGGGTGTGGGGTACAATGGTCCCTAACAGGTGTTGAGGGGTTACCTTGACAGGAGACATGACTCCTAGCACTGCTCCTACTTCACCAGCTCAAACAGCTCATTGTTTTTTTCCTGCTCTGCTGTGACTGACCAGATGAATTGCATGTCCAACTATGTGGCATTTCCCCTGTGCACCTCCATGGAGGAGAGGAGACCAGTCATGTCTTCCAAAACCCCCTCTCACGTCTGTGCTGAGGAGCTGGGCAGTTCCAGCAAAGAACCTGGCCGTGCCATTGCTTCCAGAAGCTCATGCAGGACTGCAGAAGCTGAAAGTCTGGGAAGTCTCGAGCAGACACCTTGCTGTAAATGTACTGTATTGCAGAACGCAGTCAGAACCGCCAAGAAGCACTCTATGAAATGTTGTGAAGGCATAAATTGATGTCTTAGTAAAAGTCATGGCAGCTGCAGATTTAACTGGAAATTAAACTACATGGATGGGTGATTTGTTCCAGCATAGTTTTAATGAGTCCATAACAGGGCAGCTGCTTGGGATGCATGGGGCATCACCCAGCAGCACCCATCTGGTGCAGGACTGTACAGGGACAGTCTCTGATCCCCCAAGGCACAAAAGAAAAAAGGGGAGGTGGGGGGCATCATGCTGGGGGGTGTTTTTTAATCCTCTGTGGTTGGGATTTTTGGTTAATGCAGTGAAACCACTAATTACAGCTAATTAAACCTGCACTGAGATCAAAGCTCAGTGGAAACTACAGGGGGGAGAAAACAAGAGAGGAAAGAAAGGAAAGAAAATACGGATTTTGTTGTAACCAAGTCCTTAATTGCAAACTAAAGCAGCTTTGTTAATTAAAAGCAGCAAAAACAAAATGAGGGCATGCTCCACAGATACACAACATGAGTCCAGCATCGTGATGGAGATAACACATCTTTCCCACGCTGTCAACAAATAGAAGCTTTTCTTCTAGAGCCTGTTCTGCTTCTGGCTCCTCTACAGGGAAGGGTCTTCCTTACTGCAAAGCATCAGTGACTTTTACCTTTCACAGCGCTGAGGACCTTGGGCTATAAAGTGGGGGGAGAGAAATTTCTCCAGACTAACACATTTATAGTTTTTATGAACAAGTCAGTTTTTCCCACCAACACCGAGTCAAGAGGGTATGGGTTGGTTAGTGACGAGCACGCCTGCACCAGGGTACCAAAACCACTCATTGGTAGCTTGCAGTATCCTTTCTAGTAGACTTGCTCCATCTGCTTTTGTATCTCCTAAGAGCTATGGAGGATACATGAGTTACAGTGCCTGGTACCCCAGTTGTCTACTCAGCTAACATCAGTTTTACTCAAACTGAATGATCTTAAACACCTCAAATTTTTCCCTAGCTTGAGTGCAGCCACAAGGCAGAACACCTGAGATACCTTTCTCATCCAGTTCTGAACCACAAGTGAAGGCAGGCAGCAGAGGAGCATCTCAGAAGCACTGCAGAGGCACCTGAGAGCAGAACAGCAGCTGCCACTGAATGAAGGGGATCCAGGCCAGGATCTATTGGACCTGGGGTTCAACACACACAAATCAAGCATAAAAAATGGCTCTCAAAAGAGCCTTCCCTTGACCAGCCAGATCCTCAGGCAGCCTGGGCACCAAGGCGGCAAACGCAGCCTGCTGCTTCTGTATTTATCAAGAATAAAATCAGAACGAGAAACAGTATTTGGCAATAAAAAAAGACTTCTTTCAGAGCACTGGGATATCTAAGCGCTCTCTAACGCACACTGCCTTCCCCCTCCCTCTGCAGCACCCAGTAGATGGCAGCAAGTCACCGCTTATTCCCCTGCCTGAGACAGCCTTGCACATTAAACAAGAGGCAGCAATCTCTCCCGCCCCTGTATAATTAAATAAACAAAATCCCCTGCCTGCCAGTCATAGGAGGATAGAAGCCCTGAAATGCTGAGCATCCGAACCAGAACTCCACCTTGAAATAAAGCACCCTCTGAAATCCTGCTGCCACCGTTCAGAGATTGTTCCTAGGGGTATTTTTCCGGTTCTCCCCATGCAAGTATCAGAGCCAGACAGGACAACCCTGCCATCTCCATGGATATTTGTTGAAAGCTATGGGCCTGCTAGCACTGGAAAATTGCAGCACAAGGGCATCTCTGCCTCTCATCGCTGACTGAGCTAGTCCTACACTCAGAGGGTCCAGATCCACTCTGCTACTGTGATTCACTCAAACTTACAAGCAAAACCAGGGTGCTTATTAGGTGCTGGAGCAGTGCTGAGGATGATCTGCTGCTTCACAAACCACGCTGATCTCTTCCCATCACACTGCCTAGCCCCATGTAGACATCTCAGCACCCTGACCCTGGCATCCAACCCAACCAATGATGTAGCAGTTGGACACTGGTTTGAAAGAAAGCTCAAGCTCCAGCTGCATCCTCCTTCATCTATACTCTCTTACCCTCCCCACCTAAAGACAGGTTTTAAGTAAAGGGTGTGTTTCCAGGACCCATTTAGAGTAACTGGTGTTAATTGTAACTGCTTCCTACAAATGCCCTGGCAGTTCTTAGTTTGAAACCGGTATGAGGCCTGGTGCCATTATCTCCTGACTACCTGCAGCTGGCTGTATGGGTGGAGGGAACATGTCTGCCCTGAGAATGTAAGAATACAAGCAAGTACATGTACATCATAGCCTCACAGGTGTCACCAGGAGAGCACAGACACAGAGGAACAAGGTCAGAGCAGCAGCTGCAGCTGTATTTTGCCAGGGAGTGGAAGCAAAGGTCATTCATTCCCTTTTATGAATAATACAAATTCAGGCAGCCCTTGTATACCAATAAGACACATTTGATCACAGGCATCTGAACTACATTTCAAGGGCTTATTCACAGCTGACCTATGAACAACCCTCTGACACGCTGATGGCTTCTCCCCATGCCTTCTCACTGGGGACTCCTCCAGGGTGGCTGGATCTGTGACAATGTAGGTGCCCCATCTACTATAAAGATGTGGTCAGAGCCAAAGGCCCTGGTCACGTCTTCAGCAGCAGGAAAAGATTCCTGGTCCACGCAGGGTGGATGGCCATAGCAACTGCTAACTTGAATGGTAGCAGCAGGGAAACCACCAATCTAACTCTTAGGTGTACAGATGCCTCTGGTTCACTATGCTACAAACCATTTAAGGGATGAAGGACACTTTCAGATCTAGTAATGATGAGTAGCACCACTCAAAACCTTTATCTCAGAGGTCAAAATGACACCGTGTTGTATGAAATGTTCACATTTCATCACTGGTCTCTCCCTTCCCCTTGCAACCACCTCAATTAACTTTCAAGAATAGGGCAATTTTATCACTGCTGTATGTCTAGGAAAGTTGGGGGGTTTTGTGTTGTTTTTTTTTTCCCCTGATGAAAAATGAACATCTATCAGTCGAATGATATTTTATTTAAGAATAAGTCTGAAGCAGAAACCCTGCCCTTTTTGATTACCTCTGATGAAAATTTCTGCATAAACATTCAAGCATAATTTCTGATGTGGATAGAGGGGGAGTAGGAAAGAAGGCACAAGGGAAAAGACCTGAACTGAATCCAAATTTGAAGCTGAATTTTATCCCTCTAATGCCACAAATCTAATTCTGGGTCTGAAACTTCCAAAATTTGGAGGTATTTGGAACTGCTGCTCAGTCCTAGACTTTGCAGTATATGCCTAGGTATTATACATGGGAAGAAAATACTGCTTTTTCTTTAATACAGTAGTGGATGCCCTAATGACTGACTGCATTTTTGCTGGCCTAGATACTGAAGACACATATAAGGGAAAAACCTATTAATATTTGCAGGAAATTTAGTAAATGCTACATATTCTTTTGCAACACCTCAGCAGTCGGAACCAGCCTATTTTACCCTTTCTTCAGTCAGTGGAGAAACTCCTTGCTAGAGCTTGCAAAACTTGGCAATTGATTTTTTTTTTCAATGGAAATGTGCTCTGGCTCTGCTTCACAATGCTCTGCTGAGAGCTTCCTTACCCTGCTGTACCTTGAACTGAGAATCTCAAAGCAGAACTCATTTGAAACAAATTTCCCCCTTGCCATGGTACTACTCCCAAAGCAGCAAATCCTGCTGTTGTCATCTGCGGTTTACAGATCTTTTGAAAAATGTGATTTAAACAGCAACAGTCTCACCAGAACCAATGAGTGTTACTTGAGTTAAGATTTTGCTGTGAATCCTCTACATGATTTTGGCTTCAGAGAAAGGTCTTCCGGCTCCGGCTTCCCCGGCTGGGGTTTCTACTGCTTAAGTCACTGAGACAGAAGAAAGGGGATGCCCAGTGCTCTTTGAGGCCCATAGAAAGCACTGAAGAATATATCAAAAGTAAAAAAAAAAAAAAAAAAGCGCAAAACCAAACCCAAAATCAAAAGCACGACACCCAGGAAAATCTTGGAAGTCATCTGGCCCTTTCTCAAATGGTCCAGTCTTTCCTATAAACTTGAGCTCATCAGACTTTAAATGCATTCATTTTCAGAAAATGACCACACAGGACCTGTTCCAGACTTAAAGCTTAACATATAAAAAGTGATCATATGAAGAGTGATGTATTGATCGTTAATTGTGTCTAATTGCTTCTTGAACCCTGAGTGTCACACTCTCACAGAAAAAGAAATATCAAGAGGACAAGGCAGCAACAGGGGCAGTGAACTGACTGTCCAGGGGAAGCATAAGCCAGTCAGCTTCAGATGAGGCTTAAATCCAACCTGGAGGGCAAAAAGCTCCTTAAATGCCTGAGAAAATCTATTTTCCTGTGTGTGTGAAGAAAACACTAAAAATCCTATTGTCTTTCCCTGATCAAAGGAGCCCATGACTTCTAATCGTATTCCTTAAATAAACTGGAGTAAATGATTAATTATTTTGCACAAGGGCAAATGCAAAGACCAGTGATGGGGCAGTGAATCCCAAGCTGGGTTACACTCACTCCAGAAATATTCTTTCCCATTCAGTAACAATCACCCGGTTCCCTGGAGAAGGGAAGCAAGGAGGGGATATACTCCAGTTACTAGGAGGTGCAGGGGGTAAGGAAGAGCAGGCGAGTATTTCTCCATCAGCTCTGCCACTACTCCCATACATGAAATAACCACTCGCTCTCCTTTTCTCATCTTTAAAAAGGCAGAACTGATAGTTAGCTACTGTGCAAAGTATTTATAGATTCCTATATGAGCTATATCACAGAAGTACAAATCACTTTTATCCTACATTGATGTTATTTTATGCTTTCTAGGGGTGAACTGTTACGTTTATTTTATAGTTTGAATAGACCTCAGTAACTGCAGTCCCTGGGGTAATATGAGAACTTGCTCGGGTAATTGTAAATTCAGGTGAGCAGGGCAAGGTTTGGATGCACGAGATGCCTAGTTTATGTAAAAGGAGAATCTGGATAATAAGTATTCAGGAGTCATCTGAAGAACAGAAGAATAAAACATACTCTCTAGATCACAGAAACCTGCCCCAAAAGAAAAAGGGAAGTGATACAGTCATGAAAGCTAAAAAGAAATGTTGAATTTACATTATGGGGATAAATCTGCCTCACAGGTACCACAAAGCAGCTGATGCTGCTGTGCAGAAAGCTAAGGTGTCTCCTCTGAGCTCCACAGCTCTCAATGATGGTACTCTGCAGCTCCAACGGTGCAGAAGACCTATTTGCCATGTAACTCATATATGAAGAAGGCTGGTATGCGTTTGATGTTGTGACAACTTCTGCTCTGACACATCACACGCTTTACCTCCTCACCCTTCCTTTCAAATTCCACATCAAATTGTGCAGCACTGATTCAGAACTCCATGGCTATTCAGCACTTACCACAAAGACCTCTCCAGAACACAGCCAGCCACACCGTGCCAGCCTCCAGCAGCACTGGGTCTGCATTTCATTATTTGGGTGCCAGCTGTTGCCAGCACATGCTCAAGCTCTGTTTTGCCTGCCAAAAAACAGGGCTAATTTATTTAGCATTTCAACAGATCAGGGAAAAAATATTAAAAAAAGGAAAGACTGAATTTGGGAACTCTATTCCTTGGAGAGTTAAGTGGATCTTTCTCTCTTCCCCTCCTCCAGGCCTCAGCATTCATAACTTTCCCATGTCAATGTTATTATGAAGAAACTAATTCAATAATGAGATCATTCCCCATATGAGAACCCAAGTAAATGAAGCACTCAGTCATACGTGCCCTCCCTCATCTGAGGAAGTTGTGCTTCTCTGGTAATTCATTCTCCAAGAGCAATGGCAAAATGATGACACCAACTATTTCCAGTGTTTCTGGTGGGTCGTATCCAAGTGTACACAGAACTCTTGTCATTTGATCTACATGCCTTAATTTGCAAGTTCGAGACTTTGGCTATTTCTTGGGCTCAGCTGCCTGTCGCTGCACTGGCTGTTGCCACAGAAGATCAGCCATAGTCTGCACCCTAGATCCATGCGCAAAACACACACCGTTTAGTATTTGCTCTTATCTGTTCGCTAATTCCTCAAAGAATCCCCCTTTTGTGAATAAAGCGTCAAGATGGCTGAGAAACTTGCAGGGGATCCATCATGTCTAGTTTTGGTTTTATTTTGCTATTACTACTATTTCAAGAGCAACAGAACTGGAAGGCAGACCACACCTGGCATCCCTGCGGTTCACACACACAGTTTCTGTGAGAAATTAAAAGTTTAAGCCTTCAATAATCCAAAGTATTACTTACCTGGGCATGAATCTAGGCCCCAGATTCATCCAGTTTGAGTTCCACCCATGACCTACACCTAGAAGCTCTTCCTTGCCTGGGTTTTGGTCTTAGGAGAGCCACATCAACAGGAAGCCCCTACACAGACTTTGGTGGGACCCTGACTTTGAGCTCATGCTAAGCTCAAGTGCTCTGTGTTGCTCTGAATGTTACTCAACAAGGGGGGGAAATGAATATTATAATTAAGACTTCTATGGGTTTAACTTGATATCCATCCAGTTGCGCACACGAGTGGTGCAACTTCTGGAAGGAGCTACCTCTGTACATGCGGACCTCAAAATAGTAACAAACACAACATGGGGTGCTCTGCTCACCTTGCGAAGTCCAGGTCAGCCTCACGTGACATGGTGATGTTTGTCAGGTTTTGCTGGAGGATGAAGATGTTCCTACACATTTTCTTGATGCCAGATTCACTGATGCGCTTGAAGTAGTGGGCACCGTTGATAAGAATGCAGGAAATAAGGTGGCCCAAACCTGCAAGGGTGAGGGGGGAAACAAAC
The DNA here is from genome assembly GCF_963210335.1 of Falco punctatus. NCBI lineage: Eukaryota > Metazoa > Chordata > Aves > Falconiformes > Falconidae > Falco > Falco punctatus. Next base: position 61,967,137 of record NC_137585.1, read on the forward strand.
AATAAAATCACAGGAGGAAGATATTTATTGACAATAATTCATCTTAAAACCAATGAATGAGCACTGTTAAGTGGTACATGTGAGTTGGAACAGGAGATACACTGGACTGTATCTTGAAACAGCCCTCTGTACTGTCCCTGTATATTTTAAGAGAACTTTCCACAAGGTTTCCTTCTTTAGAAAAAATATTAAACTGCCCCAAAACACTACGAACACTCAAAGTTGCATTATCATAGACACTGATACTTCCACAGCACTTCCAGATTTATAATGAGGCTTTGCAAGATGTCCCTTTCAGTTCCCCTCTCTGGGCAGAGCAATGGACCACTACCGCTCCTAAAAAATCATAGTATTTTAATCTGTTATCAAAGGTGGTATTTTTCCCTGGTAAACTCACAGTCTGCAAGAGCAGAAATTAACTGCTTTTCAATGTGCTTGATGTGCAGCCTCTCTCTGATGAGTCCTGAACAGTTTCTTGTGTCTGAATAATGTCTCCGTCCTTCCTCTGCTACTGAAGGACACAGCCGGCTGCTAAAAGTCACAGCCACCCCGAAAAGGATGTATCCATTCACGTGGCATTACAAAGAGCAAAAACTCCAGCCTGATTCCCTCAGTACACAGGTCTGTACCGGACTAGATGTCAATTAAAAGTCTGAATTAAGAAAATATGTTCACGTATAGGTAACCATCATGGGGTATATATAAATCCCAAAACTGGGCTTAAGAGGTGCCTATATTTCATGAAGACCATGTGTATGCCTTTCAACTTCATAACTTAGCAAGATGGGAAAGGTCCCCATGGCTCTGTGTGGAGTCATTTCACTCTCCTTGAACAGACACATTAGACCTGAGCTGTAAGGGGAGCTCTACAATGTGCTGGTGACTGCTCAGTTGGCGACGGATTCACACAGCTCAGAAGATATCTGATTAAAAAACGCTCCAGCAGTAGCTACATGGGTTTGTGGAGGGACATACCCAGATACTGAAAGCCACCTCCAGGACTGGTAAGCAGTGGCCAAAATAAGGCTATGTAGGCTTGCAAAGCCTTCATCCCTGCTGATATGTTATATTGGGCAATTGGCACCTCTCCAGTTCCTACCTTCTCCTGACTGAACACCACCGCATTAAAAAAAAAAAAAAGTATCCTGGCACGCAGGCAAGAGAACTGTGTGAACACCACAAATAAATACAGAGGAGGTGAACCAAAACGTGATTTATATTCTCCAAGGTAATCACGACAGATGAGACATCAGAAGAGCTAATGTTCTCTAAATTTAATTTTAGAAATGGAATAACTACACTTCGGGTAGGAACTGCGCCATAATAGAGCTGTGCTTGTAATACATACACATGCCCTATGGCTTCCTGAGGAAGAACTGCCCTGCATGTACATCAGCTTAGTGCCTTCCTGCTCAGCACAGGCCCATTCTCCTATTCAGCCAGATACGTTCAGACATGGTATGGAGGCAACAGGGGTTTTGAGTGCCCTGTGTTTGTATGAGTCTCACTTACCAATCTGCTGTAGGTGGTAAAAGTGCCACAGCCTGCCTTACCCCAAAAAGGGATATTGTTGAGCTTTGGGATGAGAATGAAAAATCATTTCATAAGAACCAAACTCTTATGGTAAATGCCTGACCTTCGAAGATATACTGGAACTTGTGCTGCTGAAGGCTGGCGCTCATGGCTTCCTCGATAGCACTGATGTCCTTATTGAGCCGGACAACGAGGGGGTCATAGTCCATACTCTCCACGTTGGCGACGATAGCATAGTTCCCTTGTTTAGCCAGTGGGATCAGGTAGTGAAAGCAATGAACTCTGCGAGACAGAAATATTCCAATGCAACAACCCCAATGTTAAAATATCGGTGGATATGCAAAGTGTTGCCTCCTCATTTTCCTTCTAATGTTCAAGATACTAAAAAATAACAACAATTTTAAGAAATGGGTGGCTATGTCTGCATTAAATGCATTCTCCTCTTGCCATTGTCCCGTCTTGAGAGGTGAATACAAGGGACCATTCATTAACAGATTCAACCTACATCATCCCAGTAAAATGCCAAGTGTCTTTTCACAAGGTTCTCCGATCTCACACATGCTGGTTCAGCAGCACCTCAATACCGATGCTCAAATAAGAACTACTTCTACACACCATGAAGACCTAGTAGCAGTTATAAATGGCAGGACAGAGCCAGGGGACATGAAACAATAATTAGCAGGCCAAGGTTGTGCCTATTCCCAAGCTATTGCAACTTTTTTCTTTTCTGTGCAGCTGCCTAGTAGGGTCATACACAATGTGCTTGGGCATCATCCCTCCATCGAAGGAGAAATTCTGTACATTCAAATCACCTATCTGCAAAAAAATGGAATTATGAAATTTATCTCGAACTTATAGAGGAAAGTGCTATATCCATCAAAGTCGATAACAAAAATTCTACTTTTGTAATTCCTTTGTTTCACCCACATCACTCAGTGGGGACAGGAGGTTTGTTGGGTTCTTCTGAATTTCACCTGTCAGGGAAACATGGCCAAATTACAGCCTGGGTGAAATATCCCTTGCATTCGAAGCATAGCTCAGCATCAGCACACTGAGACAGAAAGTTCACACCATACTGACCCAAGCAGCAGGGAGTTATGTTGTGGTGGGAGAAGCTGTGATGGTATGCCCTGGCTTTCATGTCCCCTGTCCTCCTGGAAAACATCCTTGAGGTGGCCTTCACAAGCAAGTTCAATTTAGGGCAATTCCAAGAGTAAAAATAAAACATCTTTTTATACTTTGCAGTGCCTGCTCCTATGTAATTCTACATAGGGGTTTTATAGGAAAATACCATAACAGACGTTAAGTGATCTAAAACTCCACGGTTATTTGTAACAAAAGAAATGGTTAATGATCTGAATGTGCCAAAAGGCTTTGTTTAAGGAAGCAGATATAAATCCAAGGAGCAGCATCTCAGTGACTGCTGTCTTCAGGTTATGCCCACATGGTACTGAAGGAGAAGAAGCTGACACCAGGCTGGTGCCAACCTGCATCTGGCAAAGCTGTGAATGAACTGGGGGCCCTAAGGGAGGAGAAAGGGGGGGATAACTGCATCATCTCAAATTAGCTTTGCTGTTTGGTGGTGTTTTCTTAGACTGCACCTGCAACAGCAAGAGGCCAGATGAATTCCCAGACTCTTTACAAATGTGCTCTGAGTGCCTGCTCAAAGCACAGAATTTCTATGAATGAATACACATTGTACTATGCACCTTGGAAATGGCATTGATCGAGGGAACTGTTGTAGGAAGTTGCAGAGAAACCTGCTAGTAAAGGCTGTCAGAGGGACTGGGATTTTAATCTGTTACTGCAGGTGGCTGCAAATGCAGAGTGATGAATGCAAGGAAGCACCCATCCCACTGGGCATTTTCGTGGTTTTAGTCTCTCTCTTTCTCAATCCTTTCCACCTGCTGCACAGAGTAACACGGTTTGGTGTATTTACAGCATCAAAGTGGGGCTCCTGTTAGAAGCACTAGATGAGGTGGGCAACAGTCTGCTCTAAAACGACATGATTTTTTTTCCTGAATTACATTTGCACTTAATTTTGCTTAACCCAAATGTGATGGAAAGCCACAGAGGACTGAGGCCAGAAACACCTTCAGGCTGATGCCCATACCAGGAATCCAGCTACCTTGGGCATCACCTCGTATTACACCACAGCTGGAAAACTGCTGCATTTCCATACGTTAACAATCTTTTCCTCAAATCCTTCAAAGCCCAGCTCATCTGTGATGCCTGCAATCAAGTGGCCAGCAGATGATGGATAGCAGGTTGAAGGACTGCTGACAATAACTAATGTGTATTTTTTTTTAAAGCTTCATACCGACTTCACCAGAGCTCTGCCTATGTAGACAAGGACACAATATGGCTCAGGATATGTCACAGCAGAACAAACTGATGATCCATCAAGTCTCATTGCCTGTCACTGGCCCCCACTTCTATTTGATGCTTCAGAGAAAAGGGAAGCAATGGAAATACACCTGGCCGATTCAATGCGTAAGGGAAAAATGTCTTCCCAGCCCCAGACTGGACAGTTGGCAGGCTGAAGAAAGGGATTTGCTGCCTTTGATCTTTGCATGTGAAGTCAGAGACATCATAAAATTATCCATCCCTTCAAAAAAATCCAGCTGGTTTCCCAGTTTCTGTTAATATTTGAAAAAGTAGTAAGAAAAGCTTCTATTTGCAATCCAAAGCATAGCGGCTAATAAATGTGCCTGTTACACCATTAAAACATCACTGTGTAATTTTCTAAGGACAAAGCCCCTCAAACCCCACATTCTTCCTAGTCTGTGACACACAAGACACAGACCTCCCTAGGAAATTCCACTTTCAGTATCCTGTCTTTGTTCCACATTTTGCCATCTGTGGTGATGGGATCTTGCATTTCTGGACTGACCTTTGATGCTACAGCAGGCAACTATATCTGTCTCAGATGCTGTAGTATGTACTCTGGACACAATCTTAACCTATAGCCTCCTGAGTGCACCTGCAATACTCAAATTCAGGGCTTCTACCTGACTTCCAAATGCAGAACCAGCAGGCAGCGGTCAGCCATCTCTTGAAAAGACCTGGCCAGCTCACTCAAGGTTTGCAGAATCTGCTCGGATGCAGGAAGGTGCTCCATACTGGCATGGCTGTCCTGGCCAGGAGACATGGCTAGCAAGAGAAGACAGTATAAATCAGTAACATACTTCATCAATACTGCTCAGCTTTAGCAACCACAGCATCTTGTCTGTTTCCATCCTAAGTATGTGTGTTTTCTCCCACCTGTGGCTGAGCAATAAGGTCTACAATTTGGGAGTGTATGAAGAAACAAACTGCTTCTGCAATTGATTAAACTCCAAAGTGAATCTGAGGGGTTTAATCAACCACTAGAATACATTTGCTTGGGAAGATACTGGTCTGTGACGAGTATTTCTGTAGCTGTAGAATCCAGGAACATTTATCTTGCTTTGCTCAGAATGAGAACAGAGCTGCTCAGGAGCCAAAGCATGGCACCAACATGAAAGATGTCATTTTTGGTCACCATAGACATCCCATGTAATCTCAAGTGATGGCTGCCCCCATCCCTTCAGAGGCATCTGGGAGGCCTTCTTCATTCTTGTTAATAAAACACAGTTCTTAGGCATTTAAAAAGCAGGCAACACACGTGAGTTGGTCATGGACCAACTGTTTCCCTCCCATGAGACGTCTTTTAAAAAACCTTGAGTTTACCTCAACCATGCGAGCATCACCTCTCTTGGAGAGGTGTCAATGCAGCTATAACTCTGCAGCCTTCATCCCTTAATATTTTATCAAAGTGTTTGAACCCTGAACCGTCTCCCCTGCAACAAAAATTGCTGCCACTCGAGCTAAAGAAGCAGCTTCACTAACAAGATTAACACACTGTTATCATATATTCCGCCCTAATTAGAGAAATCGTATCCCAAATATCTGAGTTCAAGTCTATTCAAGCGGCACTTCGGAAATGACTTCCTGCATAGGGTGATTAGCAATGTTTGAAATCAGGCAGCCCTGCTTAGACAACTTCTACTTGAATTAAATAATGAGACTGCAAGGGATCTCCTGGATCATCAAGTCCAGTCCCCACAAGTCCTATGTCCCGTGGCCTTGAGTATAAACTTGTGTGCCATATTAAATTTGTTCAGATTTCTACCCTTGCTAACTCCTTCAAAACATCACCTCCCTAACAGTGAAGTTCAAAGTCTGGGATTTAATTTCCAGCCTAAACTTATTCACGACGTTTCATAATTGGTTCTCCATACACCAGCATTATTCTTTGCCTTACAGAGTTCTCCATCTCTGACATCCCAACATAATTGATTAGGTTGGAAAAGACCTTTAACATCACCGAGTCTAACCGTTAACCCAGCACTGCCAAGCCCACCACCGAACCATGTCCCACACCCCACGTCTACACATCTTTTAAGTACTTCTAGGGATGGTGATTCCACCACTTCCCTGGGCAGCCTGTTCTGATGCCTGACAAAAGCAACTCTCTGCACCCCTTCTGGTTTCAGTTAATTTGCCTTGAGCACAGGTAACCAGAACCGCATGCTGTGTTTGAGCTGTAACTGGTGCCACAAAGGGACTAGAGCTTTCCTGTCTCCCCTGGGAGTACTCTTTTGCTCTGCCGTATCTGCTTTTCTTATGGTTGCTTCACATTTTCAGCTCGGAGTTGTTCTGTGATAAACCTGAACAATGGAGGTGTGTTATCTGCTGGCTTTAAGAAACATCTCCTCTCTCATACTAATGTTAGTTACACGGTAAGCACTTAGCCAGATGCAAACGCAACTCTGCACAGAAAGGATTTGTACATCATCAAGGAACTGTTGACAATAAACTTTCATTTTGATGGAGACTGATTAAGTAAATGTCACTTGCCGCTGTTTGTACAGCCGAAGACCTGCTTTGAAAGAAGAACCTATGCCGAGCTTTGGACTCACTCCTAAAATTAAATACACCTTCAGCTCTAGTCTGAAAGGAAAAAAGGCAAGAAAATGAGATAAAAAGCCCCAACCTATTTTGTGCAAAACAAACTGAAACAGAGGTAAACATACAAGACAGAACTGTACAGTTAAAGGAGTGCGATAAAGCAAAAGGAAAAGATTGCACACAGCAAAGTACCTAATTGTGCATCTAAATGTACTGTGAATTAAACCAGCGAGAAGCATGCACGGGTGAAGCCATGTAAAACATGGCTCCTGGAAGTAGCCTCCTTCAGCAACTCTGCCACAATATTTATTAAATAATTTTTTTAACCAAGGAACACGGTAAAGAAACTCATAGCCTGGCAAATACTGCTGAAAATAATTAACTGGCCTGGAGCGTAAAAAAGAAATAAGGAGGGAAAGTGACAATCCACCCAGTATGAATAACAAGGATGTCTCCTCCCTAGCACACCCTGACACTCCTCCAAGCCTCTCTACTCACTAAGGTCTCTCCCACAAAGAAAATGAAATCATCAGCGAGGGCATGATGGGCTTATTTACACAGCCTCTAATTTCCAGATAACGGTGTTAAGAAATGATCCTCGGAAGGCACTTTGGAAGAGCTGTTTGTCCAGCTGCCACCCACCTTCCAGCTGTGAGACCTCCAAGTGACATTTGTTTCCCTGGAGGGTAGCAGGACTTGTGGCTCAGGATCAGGTCTAGGCATGCTTATTTAGTCACAGTAAGAGCAGGAAGCCTCACCTTTATTGGGGGGCTGGGGGGGGGGAATATATTTTTAGTCAAAAATCCTACATTTTGAGAAGTTTCTATCAGCCTCACTCTTGGAGATGGACTTGCTGCAAGAATCATCCCTCTTTGGCAGCGCTGGGGCTGCAGCCTCTGGTTTGATCATGCCAGCTCGCTCCAGTGATGCTTCTCTGCAAGCAGTGGAGATGGATGGACCCATTATCCAAAATGCAATAGTCAGCTAATTTCTGCAGTGGAGAGATACACGCACAATTTTTCTACTCTCCAGAATTAATTTATAGCAATTTAAGTGAAGCTGTAACTGTATTTGTCAGTGGAGATAAGAGGAGGAGGAGGGAGATGGGGACAATCTGCTCCTTATTTAAAGCCAGAGCACTGAAGTCCTTCTGGGTGTTCAGAACTGCTGTGGCGGGGAGGAGGGTCCATTGCTGGATCGGGGGGTGCATACCAATTTCTCCCATGCACTATGAGGACACCAAAGTGTACTTTTGCTTTTCAAGACCAAAGGAAGCCTTTCAGAGCCCATCAATTTTCCTTTCTCCTTCTTTGGACATCCAGAAAGTATTCACAGCCAACAAGAATATCCCATTTCTTTTAAGTGTCACTCAAGACAGTTTTACTCCATCATCCCTGGCAACACAAACCCACAGAAGGAGCTGTAGCAGAAAAAAAAAAAAAAAAAAAAAAAAAAAAAAAAATTAGGAAAAAATAATCAGAGCCTAAATTACTAAAAGGCCTTGAATAAAAAATGTAATTTGGAGTTGGCCAGTTCTATGGACAATGGGAGATCCTGCATTGCACAGTTAACCCACCACAGCACACTCTGAGCTCTCTGCCCAAAGAGAGAGGTATTTCCGACCAAAATACTGGAAAAGCTAAACAGCAGATCAGCATCCATCCACTCTTCCCCTTCTGCTCCTTCATAACCTACCTACACCAAGTTGAACATGAGTGCTCCTGGCCAGCAAAATACCCAACAGCTCGGTAAGCAGTGGCCATCACCTTGCTCCCTTGGGCCTTATCATCTTGCAGCCTTAACAGATGAATTTCATTTGTCTTAAGTGAGCTTCCCGTGACGCTGGATAACAGTTACGGTTTTGTTTGGGATTTCTTCTAGTTTGCTGTAAGCACAGCCAAGATATCTCACTCCAAGGAGAAGGAATGTTTCATTCCAGCAAACCTGAGAAAAATAAACTTAACACACTCGTTGTCACCAATGATTTCAATCATTTTGCAATTCAATGCTGCGCTGGTGCCTCTTGACAGATTGTGCCTTGTAAATCGATGGATGTAAATTACCAGACCTCTGGAATATTAAACAAAACCTGCCGCGTTGCCCATAAACAAACCTCTGTAACCAATCAAGGTCTACAATAGCACATCTTGCCTGCTCCCTGCTTGAGCAGAGTGACTGCTAACAGATTTGAATGATTTAATAGCGCACAGAGAAAAATCAATCTAAGGTTACAGGCTCTGCCTTGGCTCTGGTGCAACCTGAACCTGAGAAATAAACCTCCAACATGCTCAGGCTTTGCATAGCACTATGCACATTTGCTTTACAGGGGAAATGGGAAAGGCTCACTGAGAAATTTTACAAGTCTGCTGGAGAAAAAAACCTCCTATTTGGAAAAGACATGCAGTATGAAACGCTTGCGGTGCCCCACAGGTAACATTAGGGACCAGTTCACAGCTTTAAAAATTTTAATTTCTTACTCCCTTCCTCTCTAGAAGAGGAAACTCTACAAATAATTGTAAATACACACACAGAAAGGGAAATTTGTTATGGGTTACATGCTGGACCACACCTTTAGAGACTCAGGGTTAACTTTTCTCTCTGCTGGAGACTTCTCTGCAGATCTCATGCACTGCTTTCTCCTGTGCTTTAGTTCCTGGCATGTAAAACCTGGATAATGTGGTTTTATCCATCACTGCCATCCAAGCTGACTCTTGAGTTTCCACGTCTCCTGTTCCTACAGCTTTTAGCATCATGAGGTGATGATGCCACTGGGAGACAAAATCACTACTCTAACATCAACAAGAAAGAAGATTATCTGGTTATTTAAAGGAAAAAGCATTAGGTGAAGTTGGGCAGAATTAGATATGTGACTATGTGGGGTTTTTAAAGAGAGTTAGACTATGGCACTACAGTATGCACATTAGATACAACATGAAGGACTTATTTTGGTGAGATTTCTGAAGACAGACATATGCCAGGAGACCTCTGTCTTTCGAAACCACACAGCAGAAGGAACCTAATATTTTTTAAAATAGGTCACCATGAAAAAACCACCTCTCTCTGTTAAACCATGTTGCGACAATCTGGGCCAGAACCAAGTAAAGGAAAGCTGCAGCTATAGTGATGCTGGTGAACAAGGGCTTTGTGAGGTGACAAGCAAGGGCTTTGCAAGGTGACAGGTACATTGCCAAGATGCCCACAGCCTCACTGCAAGTTGACACAAGTGGCATGGAGCATCGCCTCCATGTAGCTGTATGGGGATGGCTGCATTCAGCTGCAGGAGCTGGGAGGTATGTTAGAACTTGCTGGAGATTAAGAAGCCTAAATAACCAAAAAGAACCAGACAAAGCAAATCAACTCAAATGATTTTCTCTCTGTGGGGATAAATACCAGGACCCTGCTCTCAAGCCACTTTCCTTTTTTGTGGTTACATATCTTTCCTCCCACTTTGATCTCTCACCACTCTTGAGATGTTGTCTCGATCTAATTTAGAGCTTAAGCTCTCTGAGGAGCAGGGAACTTCTCTTTTTATCCTCTTGCAAAGCACTGTGCACACCTGTGGTGCTTGAGAAATAATGAACAACAACAACTATATGCAACCCATATGGCCACTTGGACTGGTTTCTCACTGCAGGAGTATTATTTGAAGCTCTAAGGCATAGATCACTCACTGCCTACCTCCAAATTGGTCTGTTTGGAGATCTCAGAGCTGCAGTTTTATAGAAAAGAGCTGGAATGAGCCATGAAATCTGGAACTGGATTTTGATTCTCCCAAAGTTCAAGAGATTCATTTCAGAGCTACAGGAATCAGGAACCAATGTTAGATTTTGGGTTTGACATCCTCCCCCTTCCTTTTCAGAATTGTGAACCTTTGGGCCTCTTAGATATGGCTGAATACTTAGAATATTTATGCAGATATTACTGCATTGCTCCTTTTACCTACACTGTTTTCTTTGTAAATTTTAAATATAGAGAAAAAAAAATCAATAAGAGCAATGACATCTCCCAAGACTTCCAAGATCATGGAATCATAGAATGGTCTGCACTGGAAGGGACCTTTAAAAGCCATCTAGTCCAACCTCAATGTATCTGGCACCTAACACTTTGATTTTTGATGTCAGCTGTCATCTTCACACAGGCTCCAAACTGGAAGGCAGTTCCCTAGCCCATGCTAGCCTAGCTGGCAAGGACGGTGACTGCACATCAGTGCTCTGACCTTCTGACTTCCACAGTGACTGGTAAGATTAACTCTTGAGTCCAAGACAAGCTTGTCTCTGTGGCCAGTTGTCTTTACAGACAAGTGAAGGACCCGATAAGCAGAGGTGATGAGAGTCAGTGCCTACCTAAGCCAAGCACTGAGTCTCCCATGCAATAGCTGCAACCATCCTCCTTGACTCTGACCCCTGCAAAGCTCTTAGATGTGGAGAACGTTTATCATGCACATGCGGGCTGAGCGCACAGCTGACCATATCAATTGATAGAGAAACACAGGAGAGAACAGGGATTCTTGTTAAAACCAAACAAATGCCAAGAAAGGACATACTTTAAGAGGTCAGGATGTTTCTAACAAGAGATGGGAGAATGGAATTATCTAAATACTCAGCATTGGTCTGGCTCAACTTTTACTGGGATCAATGGCAAAACCACTCACTGGTGCTGTGAGGCAAAGGTATGCCAACACTGAAAGGACAAGCAGAAGTAAAGAGAAAACAAGCTCAGGAAGAGTTTCTCATTATTATTACTCATAGAAAATTACTAGTAATGAATCCTGTTCTTTAGTAGAGGCAACCAGGACTGTATGGGAAGATACTTAAGGAAGGGATTTTCCCTTGCAAATCTTGAGGTTCTGAGGAGGATGGAGAAGGAAGGAGAACTTCTGACCAAAAGCTGTGAAAGGCAAGACATAACTGAAGGCTGACATTCCATGCCTCTCTGCCCATCACTCTGTGCTAAAATTCCAGTGTGGGAGAGGGGACAAGGCAGCATGCTGGAAAAAAGCATCATGACCCCATTTGCGATGAGTGATGATAAGCAGGCTGGGTTGCAGTCTCCATCAGTTCGGTAAACACTAATGATGAGGAGAGCACAGACTGTCGCTGGTGATAAAGAACAGGCTAAACACTCTATTAGTTTTTCATTTTGTGAATTACTGTTTTTTATGGCGTGTGTACACTCGCTAGTTAATGAATTGTCTCGTTAGAGCTGCCTGTGGAGTTTCTGGTCTGCCTCTGCTGGCAGGCATAAATTTCACAAGAAAATTAGCACTTTTAAAAAGGCAATAACTCCTCTAAAAGTGGTTTGTTTTCCATTACTTTTTGCAAATATGCAGCCTCAGGAAAAGGATTATCAGGGGGAACAAAGATGTCTCCGAGCTAGAGGGGTAGGGAAGAAGTATGGTGGGAGGTTCTAGCTCTATCATACGATAAGCCACTGGAAGGTCTGGTTGCTCAACACTTTTCTTTAAGCACTTCGCATTCAGGTCTGGAAAAAATCTGAATGTAAACAAAAAGAATGCACAACCTCTTGGTTCATTTATAAAACTCTGAAGAGCAGGTTTTCTTCACTGAAGGATGCAAAATTGTGCAGGTGCAGCTAAGAGCAGGAGAGCTGTCACAGTTGACGACTTTCAGTCTGGAAGGATCTCTTCGGCAAGTCCAGAGTTTGCTGTTTCAGTGCTTCTCAACTGCAAAAACTATTCTGTGTTAAATTTTTCTGGTTTTACTTATTTATAAGGTAACTTTCCCCTTCCTACTTCTCTCAGAAATATTATTTCTTGGTCTGAATTCTATTAGCTCAGAAGTGACTTGATTTAGAAAGCTTAGTAAAAACCATACATCTGCAATGGAAAGTGTTTTTTGCCTGTTCAGTGTTTCCCACCCTTCTCTGTGCTTGGTCAGCCAGAATTAGCCACGTGCTTCACCTAATTTTCATTAAAGATGGCAAAACCACAGCTTCAGCGAAGTCAACGGAGACACTTCCATCAATCGACACAGAGCCAAACTGATTTCTTTACCCATTTGTCACTAGTTTCAATAGGCAGAGAAGACCTTTTATAAACTGTCAACATTTGTGAATGAATGAGCAAAAATGAATGGAAGGAAAACAGAAAACCTGAAGGCCAGATGCTTTGTTCAAGGCAGTGTTTCCTCAGAGCTGATGGAGATAATTTTAGCTCAACTGTTAATAAAGAATGCTTCACAGCATTCAGCATAAACATGTACGTATCATCAAAATAATGATACTTTAATGGTATCTGACTCAGAGCACGCTGGCTGTGCCATTAACTCACTGGCGAGCACTAAGCAGGAATGCTGGGCATTTGTGAAAACTAGAGAAAAATCCACATAATGTGAATCAAGGCAGAGGGAAACAACAGGCATTTATGTACTGGCTTCACGGAAGACTCTCTACACTGCTCTTAGGATGTGTCCTACGTGAATTAAAATGATTAATTTTTTGGCAGCTAAACGCATAAGGATGATGAGCTTTGGCCACATGCTTGGATTAATATTAAATAAGTCCCCAAACCTACAAAGAGCTGTCAACCTGCACATAAGGCTTCCTCAGAAACAGAAAAGAAAAATCAGTGATTGGTATTAGAACACTTACAAAGCAGCATAACTGAATCTGGAACTAGAAAGTGAGGGATCAAGATGTTTTAAGGGAGGGATCAACTGAGCCAAGAAAGGGAGTGATGCTTAAAATCATCTGAGATTCCACTTAATTTCCCTTGCACACACAAGCATAAATTTAACTTCTTCCTTTCTTTCCTCAGAGTCCTCCATTGAGGCGGTATTGAGCTGTACCTTGGCAATAAATGCCCTCAAAACATCATTGCACAATTTCTCTGGGTAGACATCCAAAGAGGGACATATTCCCCAGGGACTTAAAACTCCCAGTCTACTGGACTTGCCAGAAGAGCAAGGACCAGTAGTCCTGAAGTCCTGAAATCAGTATCCTGATGCCCAGGAGCAAAACTGCTCTTCTTTGCAAGAGGCGGGGACAAGGTAAAGAAAGGTACTGAAAATAAATACAGTTCTGCAGAAACCTTAAGGATCCCTTTTTTTGACTGTTGACAATTAGATAAAAGTGTTTTGGAGGCTCTTTGTTTTTGATAGATTGGTTTGCAAAGCAAGAAGAGGAGCAGCAGAGAGGCTTGTGCTGGAAGACAAACAAGAATGAATGAGCCTTGTCCAGAAGGATATAGACTAAAGTGTCAATATGAATAGCCATGGAAACAACAAAGGGTTTTCAAATGTAGGCTGAAGGATGGGAAACACACAGAATCTACTCACAGGAAAAGAGACAAGCACAGAGATGACCTTAATGTCAGCAGGAACATCAGTTACATTTTGCATCAGCTGCATCAGACTCACAGTCTGATTTCTCCACAACTTCTGCTTATTTACTATTATGTGTCCCTGCGCATGGCAGGGGGGTTGGAAGCAGGTCCCTTGCCTTTAAGGTCCCTTCCAACCCAAACGATTCTGTGATTCTGTGATTTTCAAGAGTCACTTCCCCCAAGTCCCACACAAATACAGAATGACCCTATAGCCCATGCACCGTGGAGAATTGACTCACTGGTGACATCAATGATTGACCATACTTTTGGGCCCGCTCACCGAGTTTTGAAAATGATTTTGCCCCTTCCCCAGTGTGGTAAGCCATCACCTCTAACAAACCAAAGAGAGGCAGGTGGACTTACTGCTATTAATCTTTGACACCAATGAGTCATTTTCTTCAGAAGAGATCCTAACACATTGAACCAACTGGAGTGGAGAGCAAGCTCTTTGGAGTTATTTCCAGAAAAACCTTGATTTGCTGGTATTACTCGTGAGGGTTCCTCATTGTAAAATGGTTTGAAAGCACTGCTAATTAGGTCACTTATTTACATGACAGTCCCCTGCGTTTAAGGCTGGTGGGTGGGAGGAAAGAAAGATGGAACAAGAGTAATTAGTGTAATCATGACGATAAGCTAAGTGCTGACCCCACAGCACCAGATCAATACTGGGATTGCATCATGGTGGTGTGCCTATTCTGTGAGATAAAGAACCATAAATGCTGAGCATCCAGATCAGGAAAACAACATCTCATTTTCTAACCATTAAATATTTGATGTAAAGCATTGAGGCTGGGGAAAGCTGCAACCACTAATCCATAAGAACAGCTTCACTGCAGACATTCAAGGAAAAAAAAAAGGCGCTGAAAGGCACTAGGAGATCACTTTGACAAGAAAACAAGAACTTTCAGTTGTCTGATGACTGTATGGTTTCAGTCCCTGAGATTCAGTAAAGCAGACCCATTTTTTTTTTGCCAAAGTTATTAAAAAAAAAATCTCTTAATACTCAGGTTTGCCAAAACAGCTATTTTGTCTTCACAAGGTTAGCAGTTTTCTGCTGGTCTTGAAGGTTAGTCTTAACACTTTGCTGTCCCAAATAAATTTTCCATGGTTTCAATACTCCAAAACCCAACTCAGCTAAGATGGTACCAGCTGGACTCTCGTCTGCGGCCTAAATAGCTCTGCTCAGATCCTGGTCAGCTTCAGCTGGTGTTAAGAGACCAACAGACACAGCTTTGCTTTTGGATTCAAGACAATTTTGCTGAATTAGCACTTAAGAGGGGAAAAAAATAATCCCATTTTGATATCTTGGGTCAATCCATTCAATCTGGAGGCTCTCTGGGAGAAAACACATCCAACAGTATTGCTGATAGAGCTTTTATGAGCCTGTTATCAATGAACCCAAGAGCCAAGTCAAGATATCGATGGATATTTAATATTCCCTCTCAAAAGTCTTCTGAAAGGCCTCTGCACTCTGACACTGGTTCCCCCATTAGGCTTTTACCATTCAGTATGGAGTAACACCAGGTGACATGATGCATCTGCTGAACACATGGTCTAAATATTAGCTAGGAGTCTCCAGCCTGTTTGTAGCAGCTTTAACATAAATATGAGTACATTTGTAGCTTCTCTCAAAACTACAAATGGCAATTAGTCAGCAGGTGATCACAGATGGTTTGGTTTGGACTTCACAGGTCCACATTTTACTGTGGCTGAGGATGACAAAGCTTTCCTGTCGTTGCTCAAGGGGAGTCCCACCTGGGGAAATACATGACTCGAGGCAGGTATCTCATTTCTTGATTAAAAACCAGCCCCAAGCACGCATGGGCAATGGTGGGATTTGTAGCAGCGAGGAGATGACATTGGTCATCTCTGCAGCATCCCAGAGATGTCAATGCAGGAACAGGCTGAGCTGTGGGACTGACCAGAGGGAGCTGTGTGGATATGAGTCACAGCACTGCGGATAAGACGCCCAAGAAGATCTTTTCCTTTTGGCTTCCTGTGGTTCTCCTCCAAACCAACTATATCTGAATGAAGGTGTCCAAATCGTTTTGAACCAGCCGTTCCCAGACCAAATTAATACACTCCAGCCAGGTGCAGGGCTTGACATCCTGACCTTACTGCAGGACTACCCACATTCATGTGAACTTGTGGCCAACTCGGGATGGATGGGGTGAACTTGCGTTCATCTGTAAAACACATCGTAGACACAAACTGAGTTAATACGATCCTGATCAAACAGTTTGCAAGG
Source organism: Falco punctatus (assembly GCF_963210335.1). Taxonomy (NCBI): domain Eukaryota; kingdom Metazoa; phylum Chordata; class Aves; order Falconiformes; family Falconidae; genus Falco; species Falco punctatus. The sequence goes on from NC_137585.1 coordinate 61,983,192, forward strand.
CAGAGGTGGGAAGGACCACCCCAGGACACCAGATCTCCAATCAATGTGTGCACAGCTATAACATGGAAAAAGACATTATGGATAATCATACTATGAATGTTCAGAGCACCTAAGAAGGGGATCTAACTATGTTTTGAGCATTTGCAGAAGAGCACCAACTGTTCTATTAGTGGAACAGGAAAAAAAGCATTGGAAAATAGACTGCTTAAGCAGCTAAAATGGAAAGCTGTCATTTAGACTAAGTTATATTGAAGCAACAGATAACCATCAAATAATACAAGCACTCACGATTTATCTTTTAAAAGTTATTGGCAGATGTTTTGCATTTGTTAGAAATTTGCAGCTTTTCCTGTTTTAGAAAGCCATTTACTTTTGTTGCAATAATAAAGCAACAGCATTCACTAAGTCCTTCTCCTGCGTGAGGTCAGGCACATGTTGATCATCTTTAATCTGGCTTTTAAACAAGGTTCTCTATTAATAGATCTCTACAAAAAAAGTTCCCCATGAGCAATCAATACAGCAAGACGTGTTACAAGTTCAGTGACAGAAAAAAACCCCAAGCTCCAGCTTGAAGTATAGCCCCATTTCAGAGCTGAATTCAGTTCATTAGAAACACTGGGGTTAAACACAAAGACCCATCTAAGTTCACCACCGCTGTGTGGCCTGACTACAAAATGAAAGGCATCAATTTTACCACTGCATTGAGCCTGATTTTCATTTGTACCGAGACCCCTTTTCACCACTCTGTCAGCAGAAAGGGGCCTTAAAGTGACAGTAAATTATAGCTCCTTTACTCTGGCAAAGTGGTATAAAGGGGCTCCGCCATCAATTTAAAAAGGCATCGCTTTCTTGAGTGTTGCAGGATGCTTTCTATTAGCCATCAAAGCCTTTTTTAGTATGAGGAGGCTTACAAAGCCAGGCAAAAGGGGATGCTGACCCTCAGGGTGCAAAGTGGTCCAGGATAGTCTTATCCCATAATGGCCTTCACTAACCTTTTCAAAGTATTTTGAGATCCATGGTCAGAAAATGTGATGCAAATTCTCAGCATTACCATTAATAAGAGCCAGCCAGTGACAGATTGCTGCAGTATTTGTTAAAAAACTGTAGTACAAACCTTCCGCTGCCATCCCCACCCCCCTCCGATTTTGAAGTTGTAGCTTATCCAAACTGCTGCAAATCTGGAGGTGAAGTGCTGCTCATCTGTAGAAGAAGTGGTGAAGGTATCTTCCATTGCTCTTTGATTCTAGGGTGAAAGCATCCCTGAACAGTAGAAAATAACCTGCTTTGGAAGCACCCTGGATAAAGAAGTTAAGAAGCTGTACCTTTTAGATACTTCAGAAGGGGCAAACTGTCTCTGCACACACTGCAATGCCCCTAAATAAATCTCCTCATTTTATAACATCTTAAATAAACACACAGATCGAACAGCACCCTGATGGTGTTTGTAACTAGACCCAGCTGCCAGGAAAGAGCCACGCTTTTTTTGCAACGTAAACAGATGAAGCCGATGGCTCCTAAGCTTTATTATGTCCTCATTGTGATTTTACTTCTCAGCACTTCTGCAATTAAATCTGCCTGGTTTGCAACCCCACATGAGATTGAGGCCTCTAATTTGGAAATCACAGGATTACAGTATGATGTGGCAGTGGGAATTAAGAGCGCTACCAAAAATCATTGAGTTCCTGGGTAAAGCTTGTGCCAGTAACAAACTCCACGCTGGATTTTGTATGGTGCACAGTATGATTTCAATTGCTCAGATGGGTGACAAAAAGAAAGATAAGAATCCAATGGGAATGGACTTCCTTGGGAAGAACAAGAGTGATTTATCTCTCAATCTGCATATTGGCACCTGCATCACTTTGACATATTGACATCACTTAAACACCCTATTTACAGCTGCCACAGTGGGATTGGTGGCAGAGGCAGGGGCAGGAAGGCCATGGTCCTGCCTGGAGCTGTCTCTCCACCCCTCCTGGAATATGGCTCGTGTGAAAAGGGGAGGGAGAACTGGAAAGTCATGGTGTGCCAATGGTCTGTGCCAACCCCCCTTTGAAAAGGGAGCGTGGCATTTCCACATTTCTCATTAAACCCGCATGCAGCTGGCTTAACCAAACACCCTAATTAGCTCAGTGTCTAATGCAAATCACCAGAGCGGAGACTCAGCTCTGCCAGTGAGCAATTGCAGTTCGTGTCTGTGGAGTGAGAAGCAGGTAGCACAGAAACAGCTTCATCCTGTTTATTTTGCTGTGGGTACAGCTTTGCTGACAGCAGCAGGGTTAAGATGTCCTCAAGGGCATGGCAGTCCCAGCGATGGGGTGAGCCCTCCGGAGAAGGTCTCCCATGCATCTCCTCTACTCCTGGGGTGCTTCCCCATAGGGAGGCAGGGTTGAGCTGCAGAGGTTAATTCCAAATGTGTACTTAGATTTTTCCTCAATTACTGAGAGTTTAACTTCTATTTTCTGCCACTGCAGACACAGGATAAGCCTGTTGTCTCGTTGAAGCCAGGTTTGTGTCAAAGACTTCGAATCTTTGCTTTCTAAGGAATCTTTGCTCCAGTGCCAACTTCCAAGGGAGACTGGGGGACAGGGAGGAGCTGGTATTGAAAGTCAAGAGCTGTCACAACTGACAAAGAAATCATTGGTTTAGGTCTGGTTTTAAAAAACAGTATGTTTTGAATCCTTCATGCTTTTGAAGCTCTTCTTCAAGAAAAAGGGTAAGCATGCATGCATGTGTGTGGTTTTCAGATACAGTAAGGTGCTCACCCAACTGCATGAACTCAGGACCTGGGGTGCTCAAAAAGCCAACAAACAGCCCACAATAAAAACACTCAAGAGTTTGTTTCCATTTGGGCCTTGATATCAATACCCCCCTGACCCAATGCTTCCTCTCAGGAGGCTTCTTGATGCACCTCCTTACTCTGACTAAATATTGAGCCTCAGGATCCATTTCTAAAAATTTTCTTTTCCTGGAGAAGACAATGACAGAGGAGGAGGTGTCTTTCTTGACACTATTGCTGGAGTCCTATTTTTCTAGATAAAACTGCTGAGGTACTAAAATGGTATTATTCTTCATCAAGGACAAGAAAGAGAAAGCACACGCAGCAAGTGAACATGGTACACTAAGCACATCTTTGGGTGGATACAAGAGTATCTACTGATCTACAAACATATGTGGACACATGGTACACATACAAAAGCTTTCTTACAGTAAGCCATCTAGAAGAGATAGACAATTGTGGTTTATGTCAGGCTATGAGAAAGTAATTTCAAACTCAATGTTTAAGCCAGCCAGTCATTAAGTGCTGACTACAACAACCTGGAAGTCACAAGATGCCAGCAGCTGGCTGAATTTGAAAGGTTATCCACAACTCAGTAAGCTAATGGCTAATCTTTCACCTTCCTACCTACACACAGCATGCAACCATCTTAAAAATGTAAAGAACGTCCCAACTCCTTCATTGTGAATAATAATTCCTTCTTTGTAAAATATTCAGAGGGCTTCAGAAGGCTGAAGCTCTGGCAAGGGAATATCTGCATATAACAAGGCAGAGAAGCAGGAGAGGAAGAGAAGAGGAAACCCTTCTTCCATTTTCATATAAAAACGATTTAAAATTTACTTGACTTCCTCAGTTAATTTGTCTTCTTCCAGAAACTTTAATCCTTCAATGCTTATTGTTAAAAAGAAGTTTATATTCCCTCAAAAGACAAGAGCAAAAGAAAATGACTTTGTCATATCTGACTGGTTTGGAAAATATAAAATCCAATTCTGAAGGAGTGCAGATAAGGGAAGAGCTATGGAAGAGTCATCAGCTTAGCAAACACTAAATAATGAAGAATGCAGAGACTGCCCAGCATGATAAAACACTCTATTAGCAAGACTGGTTTTAAATGAGTGATGATTGTGGCACATTCACAGCAAAAGGTTATTGAATTTTTATCTCTAGGAAGGGGACAATTGACAACCTAACCAAAAAGCCACCAACAGGTAGTCCCCTTTTTAGGATTTCCCCAAACATGTCCATATTTGCCCAACTCCACCCTGTGGTTTCTGAATACCTCTAGCTATGCTATTATATATGCTATAAAGTTGGTTTACAGCCAAGGAAGCTTTGCTGGAAAAGCTACCAACTTTCTACAGAAAAGAATACAGGGCCACCACCACTATGTCATGGACTTGTTGGAGATTACGGTATTTCTGGCACTGCACAGAAAATTCTCATCCCAGTCACTCACCAAGTGCTTTGATGATGCCCTGAGTGGAAGCAAGATTTAATCTCAAGTTGCTGGGACAGAACAGAGAAACAAACAATCAAAGATCCGGATGTGAGTTCTCATCATGCATTGGCCAACATGTGGTAAGCACGGAAGATAAACCCCCACCACGGCTAACAGTTAATGCGGTCAGTGCTCTTGTTCAAGAACAGACACTTCAATGTAGCATCAAGTCCAAGGAGAAAAACAAAGCAGAAGACAAGTTGCTCAAAGGAATGTAACAACTGCTATCTGCCCAAAGTCAGCCACCCAAAAAGCGAGCTGGGTGACTAATGGCCCATTGACTTGCACATGATGAACCATGGATTCGAGCTGCATTGAACCAGAATGCTTGGGTTTCAGGTGGGCATGCCTTAAAAAATAAGCTGGCTCCATTAACAGTGATGTGAATCTGAGTTTGGTGAGCTTCAGCATGTGGCACAGCCTCCCTTTATTTAGCGTTACTTTAGGTCAGTTATTTCCCTTTCTCCCTCCCCCAATGCTCATTAACATGCTGTGGCTTCCAGCAATGACATGCTCAGAAATTCAGATGATCAAACCACAACAGAAAACAAGTCACCATACGACAGTTGAATGTTATGGCATTAACATTGTATGAATCTTTGAAACAATAGGTAGATGTAATTTTTCCTCCTCTCAGCGCAGTCCAAGCACATTTGCATTGCTCTCATCCTCCTGCCCAGGTGGGATGGAAAGAGACATCTCATCTCATTTTTCCTCTGTTGTTTACTCTTCATATTCTTCCCCAAAAGAATTGCACTCCCCTGTACATCACTGTAGCTTGCTGGATTTGTAAATACATCTGACTTATACCACCACCTCTGCCCCACGGCATCACTTTTTACTTCTCCCATATAGATTGCAGTCAGCTCTATTGATGTTCCATTTATGAGATATATTCCACCAGGTTTCATTTATAACCATGAGGTCAAAAGCCTCTATCATTTCCTAACACTGCACGTTCTTCCTCTTGTTTCAGATACTCCTGGCACTTGTGTACAGACATTTTAGTGCATTGGTATAAAGTTATTACAAAGGAAGATGATTTTTTATTGTCAGGAGGATGCTGCCAAGTGAAATATTACACTTCGTACTTTTATGTTTATTCACTGCTGCACGTAACGTCCTCTCAGAAGCCTGAAAGTCATACTCATGCCCTTTAATGTTTGGCAAAATTGATTTATTAAAAAAATTGAGTTTCAACCAGAACTGAAATTATAAATGATGTTTCTATTTTTAACAACTTTGACTGTCAGAGCACAATGCCTCAGCCCCAAGAACTCTCCCAGTAACTGAAGTTCTGTGAATAAATATTTGGCTACTGAACTTTGATAGCATTTTCCATTTGCCTTTGTTTTCTTTTCTTTTATTTCTTTTAATCTTCTAAAGTACACTCTGTGAGACCACAGTAATTCTTCTTGTCACTCAGGTATTGAGAACTCAAAGTATGGGTTACAGGAATATTGAAGTTACCTGTAGCATTCTGGGTCTTAAATTGTTAGCTGATTGTATAATCTTATTGATCCTTTTGGATCTTGACAAACTGGTTGTGGTCATCTGGAGTAAGGAGTTTAAAGGTCCTGCTCTAAAGCAGAGTTATAAGCCATAGGAAAGGTTGTCAGTCAACCAGAGATGCTCTGCTGTTGAAGGACAATTAGTTTAATGGACATAAAACACTACAACTTTAGCACCAGAAAATTTCCCCCATCACTTCCCAGAAAAGGCAGGAATGCTGTGCATCCTCACCGCATCCCCATGTGTCTTGGGATCCTACCAAGCTGTGCGGACTTTTTTATGCAATGCTTTTCTTCTCCTCTGCTCCTCATCTACAACGAAGTGTAGATGCCTCCTTCCACACCCCAGGCAGCTGCATTTAATATAACCCCTCAACAACAGGGGATGTTCAATATCTGTAAAACACAGTATCTTATTACAGGGATCTAGGGTAATACGAAGTGCTCTAACAAATGCATGGTCACCTCCCCAGCTTCAGCCTGTGACACAGGACAGCTGCTGGTAACGTCTGGGTAGGCAGGTGAGACCTAGACTCCCGGTCCTCGGAAAAGCTTAACCCCATGTCAGCTGAGCTATAGGTGACCCCTTGCAAATTAGTAACAGTGGAAAAGTGTCAGTGGAAAGCAGCAGAGCTGAGATCTGTTTATGCCGAGCTCTACTTCAGGGGCACAGCCACAGCCCTCCTCTAAACGTGACTCTGTGCTGACAACACCAATGACAGTGATAAGAAGAGAAGCAACACTAATCATGTCTCTATCACTTTCCAGACAGAAAAAAAAAATAATCACTATTCCCTGGGGGATGGAGCGAAAGCTGAAGCACAGAGAAGTGAAATGATCTCACAAAAGCAGTGCGGGCAATCCTTGACAGCCAGGAGCAGAAGTGGGGTCTCCAGGCTCCCCTGTCTTTGCCCTCTTGGCACTTCAGTTCACTGAGGGTTACTTCTGCCTTTGCAGGCTGAGCATTGGTGCCCTAGTGCCATGCATGTTAGGGCATTCCTCATTAAAAGCTGTTCAGCTTCTCTACTGAATTTATAATACACATATATTTTTAAATATTAAGCGAATTAGCAATGCTTTAAAGAAAACGAAACCTGTCTTGGCACTGATACCTTCTCCTGTGCAATGTCATTAGCAGGGACAGCTGAAAAGCTCAAACACTGAAAGACCCTTCAGAGCTTATGCTAGAAGTGATGCTCCTGGCACCCTCATATGGTACCCACCACAGCCTGAGTAGATGTCACACCACAGCATTTACTACGAAGAAAGGAATGAAGCTGCTTTGCTTTCTATTCTCTTTGACATAAACCCACTTTGAAATCAAGAACAAAGATGCCCATCTCCACTAAAATTGCATATTTATGCTGGTTCTCATTTATAAGACAAAGGTTCTCCTATGGGAGCTACTTACTCTGGGAGGCTGATAGGTTGGAAAAGGCTGCCTTGGTGCGACCTGCTAACCACTCCAGGCTCTCGTGCATGTTGGCCAAGGCCTTCAGGTCACTGACGTCCCGCAGGATCTCCTGCTGAGGGATGAGTTTATCTCCCAGGTTGCCAATGAGAACTTCTGATTCTTTGCTGAAAGCAGCCCTGAAATGCAAACCAAAGCCACCTCAGAAATACAGCACGGGACAGCAAGGGAGAGACATCAGTTACACCACGGAGAAGGTCAAACCAGCCAATGTAGAACTGTTCCAGTGTGGGGTCTCAAGAATGTTGTCTGGAGGAGTTTTTGAAGTTTTGTTACTGTGAATGAGACCTCTGTCTCAGGGATGTTTTTTCCTGTCCTTCTCCTTGCACTTACAATCTCTGAATTTCACCTCATTCCTCATAGTTACAAACTTCATCTCAGTCAACTCCCACACCTCTTACCCCCACCCAGCATTTACACCTTGCTGAGACATGCAGGTGCTTTCTCTGTCTCCCTGGGATATGTATAAAGAACACACATGCAGTTCTTTTAACCTTTCCTCGAAAATGAACTTTTCCAATCTCTGATTCATTTTTCTTTCACACATCTATCAAAAGAAATCTGTAAAACCTGATGGGTTATCATGACAAAGTGACAAATGGTTTTGAGTATCAGTCCGTGCATTATTTTACCTGCATAGACACAGCACCTGGTGAAAAAAGATGACCAAGACAAACGTGTTCACTGAAAAAACAAAGGTGTTTACCGAAAAGCCGAAAAAAGTTCTTTCAAGGTGTGTAACTGCTCACTCCACTGTTATGTTCTATCTTTGCCTTCAGATTTTACTTTCCCAACACTCGTCTTCATGGAGAACATGGTTAGTTATGTCCTATTTGCAAGGCAAATATTCTTATTGCTTTTGCAGGTGAAAGAGGAGACTCTGGCATGACTTTTTGTGTACCATTAGGATGGAGAAAATCAGGACACGGTTTCTACATCTAATTACAACAGCTCCTGGCTGGAACCAAGTGCATTTCGTTGAAAGACTCTAAGTGATGGCACATTTACCGTGGTCCTCAGTACGCTCTTCCCATCATTAGCTGCTCTTTTTGTTATGAATTTGCATTCCACTTTTCATTCAACTTTGCAAATCTCCACTTCCTGTCATTAGCTCTTTTATGAACTTACAATGAGGAATCATGCTGCTGAGCATAATAGCTGCAACGAGCTGCAGCAAAATAATCCCATCAGTGGCATTTTATATACTATCTAAGCAGTTTTATTGCCAGCATGTCCCTGGGACTTCACTGTCACTTCAGAAAAAAATATATAAATGAACCAACCCTGAAATGGTTTTAAATTGCTCAATTGAATTCATTAAAGGCAAAAGACAAAAATAGCCTTCATTAAAAAAATCTCTTCGAGGATTTTCTTCTGCTGACAATAAAAAATATGCTGCCTTAGGCTGTAACCCGCATACTGCGGTTTGGGAGGAATCCTTATCTGTTGGCTGTGTCAGGACTGAGACACAGAAACATCTCCAACTCCAGTGGAGTATGCAGTGGTAGTTCAGCTGTTCTTCTTCTCCATAAGACAGGGTTAATTTTGATCAATACTGGCTATTGGAAATACATTAAATCCTTTCTGAACTTCAGGAAAGCCCTTAACAAGCTTCCCTGACCAGGCATTTCTTGGACAGTCGTAAGAGGCTACAAAGATTTGGGGAGTAAGGACAGTTGAGTGACCCATCTGAAGTCCAAATGGACGTTTGAAGGTGAATACAGGGTTGAAGCAGGTGGACAAGATCATGGCCAGGCTAGACCATTTTTTTTCCCCAGCAAAACATGATCATTCTTCCAAGTAAAACATTTATTGACTTCTACAGCAAAAATGAAACACCTCACTTTGCTTTACCCACCTATAAACACTCGGATACCCTCATCTGTTCCCATTGAGCAGAAGACATTTCACAGAAATGTTTTTTCCCTTCCAACCAAAACACTCCTGTTGACTTAAGACTACCAAATCTCTCTGGCAACTGCATCCATCACTTGGAAAAGTAACAAATGAAACATTTGGTGAATTTCTACCTTTATTAACATGGCTTTCCAATACAAAATGCCGTTAAAAAGCATTTTTTTGGGAACCACAATTTGAGAGCTGTTCGGTGAGGAGTCACTACCACTCTGCTGCCCACAACCGTGATTACAAATTCAGTTTTATTGCGGGGAAAGCTCTTCTGCCTTCCCACATGCAAAGAGAAACGGTTTTGGCACCGCTTTGGATGGATAGCCTGTGCATGAATAATACAATGCTTTCAGACAGACTGGGAAAAATCTATATAATACAAAGCACAGTGTATTTCCTATTTTTGCTCCTGGGGGGAATACAAATAAGATCTTCTATGGGAAGCTATACTCTAAAATGTTGTTGAGATCAATGTGATTCTGCTAATTGCTCTAAAACAACAGAAGAAATTATCAAAAGGGCTGCAAATATATCTCTTTTCTTTAATACACATCTTTGACTGCAGAACCCCCAACTTACTTTCACACAAACTGAAACTTAAAGTGGAGACAACCTTCAGCAAATAACTCCCTCTTAGAAGGTAACTTTAGAGAGTTCTGGTGGATTCCTGTAATTTCAATTTAAACCTGCTGGTAGCAAACATCTCCATGAAGGAAATTTTCGCTCGTGTTCTGGATGCCTGCTTGAGAGAATATTCACTACATGCCTTTCTTTGTCTTTATTAAATTTGCAAGGCTAAACACTTAACCGGAAGGATATAAAACCCCAGATCAACTGAATATCCAACCTTAATTCTGCTCTTTTGAATACCTCCACTACATTAGCATCTTTAGACCTTTGATTCCCATACAGTTTCTCAGCCAATACTTGTCACATTTGTATCTGTAATCGTGTATCTAAGACAGAGCCAGCACATACAAAGAGCTCTGCAGCTACCTTCTGCATTTAATTTATGAGTTTTTGATGGTTCAGTGGGCACCTTGGGTTTGAATTACCATGCTTTTGAAAATTCAAATCCCATCTTACCTTACCCAAGCAGTTTGCTTTGGACTTTGCCAAAGCTTCCGAGAACAATAAAAGATCCTCCATCTTTTGATGAGCACCCAAAGATGGAAATTTCCAGCCACACAGATGATATATTTTAGAAAGTCTCATAACCAAGCAGTTCATAACTGTGTTTTACAGATCTGTAACAAAAGGCAATGCTCCACTCTCCTGTGATTAATTCAGCTGTGAATATACCCACGCTTCAGATGGAATTAATATTGCTTATTAACTACACTGCAAATAAAGCAAACTCACGTGCCTTTTTTCACTGTCCAGCTGTTTCTTTGTGGGAGCTCATGCTCCCTTACACCAATATCTGATGCTGGTGCCACACCGCTTCATTGCCCTTCAGACTCGATTCCCACGGGATTTGTGTGCACTGCAACAGGACTCACTTAAATCTCCGCTTTGTCAGAGCAGGCTGGCTGTGCTAGCTTAATCCTTGGATTAACTAAGTACCTTGTTCTGTTTCACTTTGTTAAATCATCTTTATTTCTCTATTTTTGTTCCTTTCCAAACACAGTGACCAGCAATCTGTCAGCCTTAGATCCACCTTGTTCTATGGATACCGTATGGGATGCAAAACACATCTTTGGCATGGTACCAGCAGGGATGGGGAGAGGCTGGTTCTCCACAGGAGTCTTATGCAGGCAGACTGGCTCCCCCCTCCTCTCCTCCAGCAACCAAGAGCAATGATGAGCTGTTAATAAAATGAAACAACCTATTGAGCTAAACTGCCTGGAAACAGAGAGACTGATGAGAATATACGAGGCTTCCTCTCATCCGTATTTTAGCATATACATGAGAGGATGGGAAACTTGTATGCAAGGGAAGAAAGGCCAGGGAAGAGCATGTGTGATAAATCAAGATGACCTGTGCTACGTTTAAGGCATTCGGACCGTGACAGAGCAGGGCTGAACAGCAGCCAAGTGTCCACATCAATACTGCAGAATGAGGAAGGAGGTCTCTGAGGTACCTCTGGCAGCAGCTTTACGTTCACTTACTGCTCCTCTCCCGTTTCTCTACCAAGAAATTAGTGTCAATTATCCCTTCAGCGGATAACACCGAGGAAAAAGCTTGCTGGGAGGGTGCATGGAGCTGTAGGAGGTGGGACACACACACACACACACACCAAGCAAGCCCACTGGGAGCCTCCCCAGGAACACACTCCTGTCCTTTCTCACACCCTCTCAACTGCAGAGCTCAGAGGAATGCTTTCCACTGAGCATCGGATGCTTGCAGAGGGGAAGCAACAAAATTAATTTAAACCGCAGCTAAGAGTAGCAGGCAGAGCTGTGGCTGTAGAGGAAATACCCTAAAAATACCTATTAAAGTGTGAACAGGACAAAGATGCAAATACTGTAGGAAGAGCTCACAAAACAAGGATTACTGCTTTGTCACGATGTTGTACCAAAACCACAATATATTGAACATCCATGAAAATGTTACTGAAAGCAATTACTGGGTAAAATGCTTGCCATATAACAACTCAATATGCTACCTAATATAAAGCACTTAAAATATGTATAGTACATATACAGTCTCAAAACATGATACACATTCTAATGGAAAGATTGTAATAATAGAATTCGCATCAGTTTCATTGCACCTTTGCAGCTTCTTTTGGATCAGTAAATTTTTCTATGTATTTCTGTCGTATAGAAATTCATATAACCCATTTATTTTCTATTCCTGCGTGTGAATCATAGAGTCAGCCTGGAGACCATATTAAAAACTGTATATAGAAACTACCCAGGCAGACAGGTTTCCCCTTGATTAATTTGAAGAAATTCCCATTATGTTCTTACTTATAAGCAAAGAGAGAAAAGGTGGTTTGTTTCTTCATCTTGCACCAGAATTTGTTTGACTATAATAAAGAATCATGCAAGCACCAAAACAAATAACCCACGTAGGTTTTTTCTGCAAAGGGAAGCCCGCTGAAATCATTTACTGCCGCAAGAACAATAAACCCCAGCTCAACCATCATCCTGCAGAAGATACCGTTTCACTTGTTTCAAAGATTCAGCACCTGAAGGTATTTTAAAAATTCAGCACATGAAGACACTTTTCACAGCACATCCAAACAGCACTGTAGTCCTGATGAAAAGCTTCTGCAAAGGATCCTCAGTGGATATAAATTCACCCTGCCAACCTAAGGTATTTGGCTTTAAAGGACTGAAGAACTAGCCCATCCTAAAACCGACCCAGATTTGAGGTTCACTGGGATTTGCAAAGCTTCGACAACAATTTGTGCATCTCTATCAGGGACTGGCGTGATCAGCACCAGCATTCCCCAGCAGCTCCACATCTCTGCTGAGAGGTCACAACACTGTCAAAAAGCAGACATCGCTAACTGACAATTTTAAATGGTAACATCACACGACATCTTCTCACTTAAATTTGAATATTCTGGTCTTGTTAAGTTGCTATTATACAATTTATCACAGCAGACAAGGAAGTGTCTTGGAGTACATTGTGTAGCTCTAATGATGTGATTTAGTAATATGCAATCTTGTTAAAGCAGGAGCTGTTATTACATCTTTGTGGAGAAGCTGAATCTCAATGTTTCGGCTGTGCTTTTCCCCTCCATCCCTGCTACACGGTTTAGAGGCATAGACATTACCTAAAGTATGTTGGAAGAGCTGGGCATTGCTGCACTCATTTCAATACACAATGCAATTTGTAGGATTAATAAATCTGAAACCGGGAGATTCTTCCTGGATTCAGGTTCAAAATATATGTAATCTTCAAAAAAACCCAAATCCAGCCCAAATCCTCTGAAACTTCTTTGCTTTCACAGGACAGGCAAAGACAGAAGGAAACTTCTTGGATACAAAGGTGTTCTGTGAAGATTCAGGTGCTTACTCATTTTTACACCTCTCTTGATAGCAACAGGGTTTAGTGTCAGTTGCGCTCACGAAGAGGCACATTCTCTTGTAGGATCTAAAAAAGAGATCTAGAAACCCATTTCACATAAAGGACAAGACTGTCATCAAATGGAATTGACACATACTTACGGTATGCTCAGATTCATAGTCCCAGTAGAGGGAAAAAAGGTCTAGTCTGCTGCCAATCTTACAAAATCATCCTTTCACCCTTTAAAAATATTGTAAATATATTAAACAGAGCCTGAGAAATTGGAGGAGATCTTTTGTTCTTGAGAGAGAAAGACCCAAGGAAAGAGATACAGAAAAACCTACAAGTGAGAATGGGAGGGAAAGCTAGGAGGTAAAGAAAGGGAAAAGCCTTCCATAAAACATCAGAGCTTCAGAAAAGGACCACACAGCAGAAAAAACACTAAGACAGCCCAAAGAACAAATATACTGGAAGGCTCCAAACCAAACACTGCAAAAAACACCCACCAGAGAGCAGAAGGTACAACCTGAGATACAGCTTTTAATGAAATCCTTGGCCAATGCCTTCTGGCTGCCCAGAGATCTGAAACAAGGAAAGACCACCCTACCCGTAGGTACGACCAGAACACTATGCTCCTGCCACGATGGCTCTCCCTTTGTGCCAAGGGAAGGACTTAACGGTCCAGCACAAATTGTTCCAGCTCATTCCCAGTTCTGGTTTCTGGGCTTCCACAGACTGTTTATTTAGAGAATGGGAAGTTCACAGCACGTTGAGCCTTTTAGAAACAGTGGAAGTAATTCACAGAGCGCCCCCAGCCCAGCCCCTGCTTCAGCAGCTCTCCCAGAGCGGGCTGCACACAGTCACGTCCAGGGGGGTCTGAATGTCCCCAGGGCAGGAGACCCCACAGCCTCTCTGGGCAGCCTGTTCCCCTGCTCTGGCACCCTCACGGTAAAGAAGTTCTCCCTCCTGTTCAGGTGGGGCTCCCTGTGCTGCAGCTTGTGCCCGCTGCCCCGTGCCCTGTCGCTGGGCACCCCTGGCAAGGGCCTGGCCCCGTCCTCCTGACACTCGCCCTTGAGATGGTTGTAGACACCCATAAGGTGCCCTCTCAGTCTTCTCCTCTCCAGCCAAAACATGCCCAGCTGCCTCAGCCTCTCCTCATCCCGAAGATGCCCCAGTCCCCTCATCATCTCCACAGCCTCTGCTGGCCCCTCTCCTGCAGTTCCCTGTATCTCCCGAACTGGGCAGCCCAGTTCCACCGGACCCAACACTCCAGACGCGGCCTCACGGAGGCAGAGCAGAGGGGGAGGATCCCCTCCCTCGCCCTGCTGGCCATGCTCCTCCTCATGCCCCGCAGGGTCCCAGGGACCTTCTTGGCCCCAAGGGCACGCTGCTGGCCCAGGGGCAGTTTGCTGCCCACCAGAACCCCCAGGCCCTTCCCCGCAGAGCTGCCCCCCAGCAGGGCAGCCCCAGCCCGTGCTGGTGCGTGGGGCTGTCCCTGCCCAGGGGCAGGACCCTGCACTGGCCTTTGCTGAGCTCCGTGAGGTCCCTCTCCGCCAGCTCTCCAGCCCGGCCAGGTCTCGCCGAATGGCAGCGCAGCCTCTGCTGCAGCACCCGCTCCTCCAGCTTTGTGCCATTCGAGCTGTGACCAGTCCTAGGCGCTCTGTACCAAACTCCTGAGTTTACTGCCCTCAGGCACCCTCTGAGGAAGAGCTCACAGGAGCATTTCTAATTCATTGCAGTGCAAAACCATGCCTCAGACCACTAGCTCTTTTAGCTCTTGCTCCCAGGGCTAAGCAAAGCTTTGTGTTTGGAACAGAGATATTCTTGACTGCCCACCACCAGCTTTGCATGCTCTGCCCTATGAAAAGGAAAGGAGAGGAGATTTCATTCTCTGGAGTGTACCCCAGTGTCTTTGGTGCCATTGGATGGATGGATGATGTGCTCTCCCAGGGCACAGGTGAGATATACTGCATGCCCCAAGAGAGCTGAGGTGTGGGACAGTGGTTCCCAAGACACAGTCCCAACACACATCCAGAACTGGAGGGTACATTTCTCTCTCCCATCATGCCTTCTGGAGGGACACCCTTTAGCCCATCCCTGCTCTCTTCCTTCAGCTTGACTTTTTTGCCTTGTCCAATAGCAACACATTCCCCAAGCAGACCCAAATCTACACACAGGCTCCAATTTTACATTGGAAATACAGTCAGAGGATCAGCATTGACTAAATCAAGAGAAGAGAAGAGTTCCTAACAAGCATCTGGGATAGCGTAACTTCTGACCAATGCCATTTGGGATGATTTGGTGAAGTATCTGCTGTTACACAGGTATCCTTCCATGTTGCTCAAATATATCCCATCCTTTTGGTGCAGAGCAAGTGAGGATGAGCATCCCAAAATGAACAGGAGATGCAGGGGAACAAGCAGCAGGCAGCTGGAGCACCCTGCAGTCAGGTTACCCTCATTAAAGAAACACAAGCAGCAAAAGGAGAAGTCATGTTGCACATGGAGATGCTGAGAGGTTTTTTTTTTTTATTGCTCCATTAACTTCCGCCTGAGAATCTGATCCCAAGTTCAGTGTCCAGGAGCTTGCTGGAGTCAAAAGGCGAGAGGAAAATCACCATCCTCCTCCTAACGCAGGTTTGGTATCTCAGATATGCAACCAGAATGATCTGTGTTGTGGTGTGATCTTCAGACCAATGTGAGGTTTCCAGGCAAATGTGTTGCCCCGTAAATTGCCAGCATGCCTTTCTCAGCTCCCCCACAAGTGGTTTCCCTCAGGCGCACAGTGCCCTTGCCACTTGCTGCAGAACGGCACCAAAAAGCAAGAATTTCTGCTGTAACTCGAGCGCAACTGGTTCTGAAACTCTTTTTACATTGCTTTTCCTCATCAAAGGCAAACCTGGAAATGATGCATCTTTGCGTTTTATCACCAACATATCTGATTCAGTAATGAACCGAAGGCTAACCTTTATAAAGCGATAAAGGCAGCATATTTCACACTCACCCCAGTGCCAAATAGCCTTCAGAGCTTTAAAAACTAATTATACGAATAGAGGCATGACTTTTCTTTCCTTTCTCCCCTTGCCAAGTTCTGAGTTACTATAATATGCTCAATCAGGTCCCTTTGTCTGGCCAGCCACACCAGAATATTAATGGGAAGATTCTGCTAGTATCTTACCCTACCTTTCGACATCTATTTGCAAAAGGGACAGTGGCAGGTTAAGGCAACAAAATCAATCACTGTCAACACAGGTATGCATTAGAATTTTTTTGGGAAGACTTCATGTTTGGGTTCTTCTTTTTAATTAAACAAATGAGTTACAGGAAACCTGGGGAGAGGGAGGGAAAGAAAACTGCGCACTGGTATCTCTTCCTGCCACAGTGCAAAAACTGGTGGCAAACTTTCAGGACATATTTAATTTAGCAGCATTCATAAAGGGGTACTGCCGAGTAGTTCAAGCACTGCTGTCAGCCTTGGTTTATGTCCAAAAAGAAAATGCTTCCATGTTTCATCAAGCTTAAACCTCCCTTTCCAGGAAAGGATGCTTAGTCCGTCCCTGCTAGCCAAGGAGGGCGGTCTGTGAATGCATGTAGGTATCTGTATATCAGGGTTTTAAATATCTTGGATAGTTAAAGTGATAATGAAACGAGCTGTCCCCAGGATCTCCCACCACAGCCATGACCCAAAGCATCCACTGAACCCATTTCCCTTTGGCTCCACTGCAGTGTTCAAGCAGAAATGAGTACGGCAGAATTATTCCCAATTCATCAGCAGCGCCAAGAGAAAGAGAAAGAAGCAACAGCAGTGAAGAAATCATGTTCCTTTGTATTAGGAGAAAGTCTGAAAAAAGCCTGATTAAATGGAAAGAAGATGACAAAAAATTGGACAAACAATTAATACTATTTTGAAGCTTTCAGGAGAAGCACAGATTCTTGAGGAAGTTTATAAGCCATGTTGCTTACCATCAATGGCTGAAACTGGCCCAGGCCAATTATTATAACTTAAATTAATACTACAGGAGCATTCACATGGCACTCTGAGGAACTGAGGCTTAATACATGATGCTCTGTGCAAACAGATACCCAGAAAAGATCTTTGTCCTAATGTCTAGGCTAAAAATAAGACACAGCACAAGACCTTTTCTGAGGGAATTCAATGTAGATGGCTTTCCATTCCAACATCTCTGATAAAATGTCAAAAAATACTTATTAATGGACAGTACAATGACAACACTGGAATAAAATGCATGTTAGGATTAAAATGTTGTCAGACTGCTTGACCATCAGATTCGGCCTGGCCAGGGATTTACATTAACAGGTTATGCTCAGTTAGTAGTACCCAGCATTGCATCCAGAGGACCTCTGGTGTCCCATGCTGACAGCTCAGAAACCACAGTAAGAGCCAGGAGGGCATCCCAGCTGCTTTCCATGCCAAGAAACAAAGGATAAATCTGAAGGCAAGATGGAGGCTAAGACTGAACCAATGAAACTCAAAAAACCTCAGCGATTGCAAAAAAACCTCAAGGGCTCTCCATCCTTGCTCTTCTAGCATCACTGAAGACTTTTTAAAACACTGGCAAAACTGATTATCCCCACTGCAGTATGAGCAAACATTTCTGTGACTAGACATATTTTATACTGTTCGTCGTTCCTCTTTCCAGACTGCGTCATCTTTATGTTACTGTGCTTGCATTCAGTGAATAACTAAAATGACAATCTGGGCAAATTAGACTTGTTATTTTCAACAGCTTCACTTACTCCTACAGTTTTATAGCCAAATGCCAATCAAGGAAGTGATGAATAGTGATGGGAATGTGCAGACAAGCTTTCTGACTCACTGGAATGACAAGGAGGACCTGTTTCTTCAGAACGCATCAACGATTCAGAGACTAAGCCATTTACAGTGTGTAGGGAAAGGCAATCTGCCTGCTTACAGGCTTTCACTTGCCTGAAAATCTGGTTTGGGCACAGTAAATTGCATCTGAAAGAATCCCCTATGCAGGTACCAATATTTCTCATCTGACTTTCCTTACACAGCTCCTGGGGTTGGGACAGAGGAGAAACATCACCAGGTCATGGTTCAAATGGAGGACAGCTTTGGTGACAATGCCAGTTTTGGGAATTCCTGCCCAGCACAACCAGCTGGCCCCTCCATTAGGTCACAGGCTGCTGCTCTTTTCATTGCATGGGTGATCAGAGTAGCACCACCAACCAGTACAAGGATCTGCCTGAATTAAAAATAACCCTTTCTTTTCCTCCCCCACCCCAGCCACTCTCCTGACTCGATTCACAAGCACGATTCTTCAAACAGCCTTGTTTGAACAACAGAGCAAGCAGGACTGAGCCATAATGGTAGGAAAGCAGCAAGCTGGCACTGCCACTGAAGCTCCTTACTGAACTGTGGCCTCTCTCTCTTCTGTCCTTGTTGCATGTGAGAAGCTCCTCTGCTTTCTCCTTTCTCTTGTAGGATAAAGAGCTTCAGGATGGTTTATCCACCAATCCATCATCCGACTGATAAGCAAAGCCCAGAAACATCCCCCAAACAGGTTATTTCCTTAATGACTTCTTGATACCATCAAGAGAACCGAATCCAGGCAACACACAGGAAGTTCTCAGTCAGCAAAGCTGATGCCTAGCGATTTATATTGAATACTAGGAAAAAATCCTTCACCAAAAGGGTTGTCAAGCTTCAGAACAGGCTGCCCAGGGAGATGGTGGAGTCACCGTCCCTGGAGGGATTTAAAGGATGCGTAGATGTGGCACTTAGGGACATGGTTTAGTGGTGGACTTGGCAGCGCTGGGTTAACGGTTGGACTCAATGATGTTAAAGGTCTTTTCCAACCTAAACAATTACATGACTTTAAGATGATTTTTCTCACACCTGAGAACACAGCAGCTATGCAAACACCGTAATTACTTTGTTTCCAGCAGGTTGTACCATTGTTGCTACTCTCCTTGAAACCATTTTACAACTTCATAAAATATTTTACCTTATAAAGTCTTCCTCCTCTTCTCTCTTGGGTCTCAGTTGCTTGGGCTGTGCCATGTTGCTCCAGTTAGGCAGAGATTTCAGGAGCCTGCTAATATCATCATCTTTAGCCCAGGATGCACTGATCACCAGCTTTTCATCCGACTGCACAATGCTCCTATGGGGAAAGCAGCAACAATCTTGTTAGTGTGAAGCAAATTGTACTTTCCATGTAATTCTGCACATATTAATTACAATCCCTATTACATACAAATGTGCATTAAGCATTAAGGAAGGGGTCCAAAGAGAAGTTCAACGAAGTGCTCGTGTGGAGGGCACGGCAACATGAGTGGACAGGATATAAAATTCACTTTAGGCTCCCAATTGTTGATGTACTTTATGATAGAGTCCTTTGAGGGCAAAAGGGCCATATTCTCCCCACCCTTGAAATCATTCAACTTGCCACCATTTACATAACCAGAAGAGGTCACTCTGTACTAGAAGAGAGAGAAGGTAGTTTCTCCATGGCTCATTTGTTCTTTGCAATCTCAATGCAGCTTGCCAGCTGCTACTGATTGTGTTGTGACTGTAACGTGGAAACCTGCCCAGGAAGACCTGGGTGGAAGCCACCAGCTCACCGTACATCAGCTGGCCCAGCTTGGGGACCCTGTCTGAAACAGTGAAAGGAAATGAAGGGTCCAGGATCTTCTGTCCAGTGAATCAAAACACCTAGTAATAGAGATTTCATCTAAATTGTATGTATGTGTGAAATCGAATCAAAGACCACAGCATGTTCCAATTATGAAGTCTTTCCCTGTTTAGTATTTTTGGCAGTGTAACTAATCTGAATTCCTCACTGGCAATTTCAGGAGACAAACAGGATGCTGTATTTGGAGGAGTCCATTAGTTGCCTATTTTTTCTCAGGGTTGTTCATGAACAACCATCAGCATAGTCCTCATTAATGTTTGCTACTTCACTGTCACACTGTGACAGGAAAGTCCTCTCCTGTTCTTGGGTTGTTCAGTAAACAGCAAGGATCCAGGAGGTGTTTCCATCTCTTGGAAAAGGCAAGCGAGAGTTAGGGGTGCTGGTGCCTTCTTCTAGATCCTATCACTCATTTCCTTCTCTGGTGGGCACCTGGAAGGCTCTTCTAGGAGGTCCTTGCATGGTGACCAGTTGGACTGCTTCTCCAGCCCAAGACATGCAACCTGTCCATACCACTCAACACAAAAGCATGATGGAGACCTCTTCAATGGACAGCAGCAGGATTTTTTTCCTGCCTTCTGTAACAAGAACATGGCAAACCCACTGAACCAGCACAGTGTGATTTGAGAAAGGGACCATCTGAAAAGACAAGGTCTCAGAGGTCTTGTTCTTATGGAAAAGGCTTAGCTGCAGGTTTACAACAGAATCAGGATCTCTCTTGTGTGCTAAGAGACTGATTACCTTCTACTATGCAAAAATACAAAAAAGGCTCTGGGATCTGTGTTTCCCCACAAACACCCACCACTCCTTGCTCACGAGGCTACAAGACACCTAGAAATTATGCATGCTTGCTATATCCTACAATGCAAGGGGCTGAAGAAGTGTGAAATCCAGAGAGATCCTTTTCTGTTACTGTTCCCCAGAAAACATGGCTTGTCCAACATGGATAGAAACTTTGTGCATCAAAAAGATGCATGGGGCAGATGCTCAGAGCTGTCACTAGCATTCAGGTGGTGGTTTTGGGAAGAGTCAGGCAAAATCACAATAAAGACACTGCACATTTTGGAAGGGGTTTGTGCGGATTAACTAGTCTACTTTTAAATTTCCTGAAAGGTATGTTTTAGTCAATAACCAGAAATAAAAGTAACAATACACTGCGTATCAGTGTTTTGAAAAGGAAAACAGTGAAAAAGGCATTGAGATAGGAGCCAAAGCTAATCTATCTTGAAACAGAGCAGATTACTTCTTTTCCCACCAGCATGGAGCAACCTATCACTCCTTTTACCTACCACCAAGAAAACAACCTCTGCTCAGTAAGCACACACAATTTGTGAAGATGAATTTGTCACATGCACTTACATATAAATTTTCCTTCTCTTTAAATTTCATGTTCAATCTGCCACAGACAAAAAAAAAATGAATTTTCTTTCCAGCCACAGAAGACCGCGGCATCAAAATTTCAATTTGGCTTTCTGCTGCTGTTAAGAACTTGGTGTTTTTCCACTTAGGAAAAAAGGTCTCTTTTTTTTTACCCTAGTGAAAATTGAGGGGAAAAAATAAAGCTCCACCAGAATCTCTGACATCTGAGATGGAAAAACTGAGTTTGATGATATCTGGCCATTTCTCTGCCAAGGCAAGACAACTACTCCATTGAATATATTAGCCAGTGCTTTGTCCTCTCCAGACTCAAAAGACTAAAGTAATAGCCTCCTTCCCTTGGGAGTCTATTTCACAGTTGAACAAATCTAACTTTTGGATAAAAAATAAAATAAAATAAAATCCTGATACTGTGCTCATGTTTTACTTTACTCAATTTCATCCCATTACTCCCCCTTATTTCCCCTTACAGCAGCCTCAGCTCTCACCACTTTCACTATTTACTCTCTTCAATTATTTACAGCCTTATCATAGCCCTTCAGATATCTATGAATGCAAGTCATCTTTGGGAGACTTCTGATGGAGTTATACAGAGGACAGAGCTGCCTCTCTGTTTTATGATCCTTATTATCTGCTGTCCTCAAAAATCCTATTGCATTTCGGAGTAGGTGTTGGGGGAGGAGAGAGGGGAGGACGTTTGGCTGCTATAGCAAGTTGCAAACTGAGCTTGGTGTCCTTGTTTTTCTTAGGGTCAGTGTTTTCCGAGAGCCTAACCCACATGATCCCTGCTTTTCTCACCTTTTGGCAATGTGGTACTCGTGAGTCCATGAGCCACTGGAGTCCCAAGACAAATTCTCCACTGAAATCAATATGGAGTGTCAAAGTAATCAGTGCTGGGACACCGCCACCACTATGTGGGTCCCTTGGAATTATGTCCCATTCTCTCCCGTGACTGTAACACCTCCTAATTTTTACTGACAGGTTGGTTTTACTCCAACCACCTCCTCATTAAAGGAAGATGTTAAACAGGGTAGTACATACCCTGATCTCAGTGAGATGCCCAGCTTTCCCCATCAATTACAGACTCCTTTTCCTCCACTTTTTCTTTCAAGCATCTTAGCCAGTTTTCAACCTCTGTAATGTCTATCAATGTCAATCTGATTTAGGTTCTTGAGTAAATTATCACAAGACAGGATGACATGTTTTAGTACAGCTCAAAATGTTTCCTTTCAAAGCCCCCCTTCTCCCAAGCTCCTATGAAATTATTCCTGCTGCTGTAATAGGGTGCGGTGGGTTGACTCTGGCTGGATGTCAGGTGTCCATCAAGCTGCATTATCACTCCCCTCCTCAGCAGAACAGGGTGGGGGGGGAGAAAATAAGATGGAAAAAAAAATTGTGGCTCATGATAAAGGCAGTTTAATAAAGCAAAAGCACAGGTCAATGTGTGGAAGCAAAGGAAGACAAAAGATTTGTTCTCTACTCCCTATCAGCAAGCATCATAATAATAAATGCTGCTGCTCCTCCTCCTTTCTCTTATCTTTTATTGCTGAGCGTGATGCCATGTGGTATGGAACATCCCTTTGGTCAGTTTGGGCCAGCTGTCCTGCCTGTGTCCCCTCCCCAGATGCTGCCCACCCCCAGCCCCCTGGTGAGGGGGGATGCTGGACAGCCAGCCTCGATGCTGTGGAGCACGGCTCAGCAGCGGCCAAAACACCGGTGTGTTACCACCACCCTTCCAGCTACCAACACAAAGCACGGCACTGGGAGGGCTGCTGTGGGGAGAATGAGCTCCATCGCAGCCAGACCCCATACACAGGGTGACTGGCTACCATCAGTGCCATAATCAACTAATTAATTCACAGCTCAATGGCCCAAGGAGAATACCATCTGTTTTAACCCAGCTCCTGGGAGTGGGTAGGGAACAGGTGTAGCACTTACACAGGGGATGGCACATGTCCGAGGAGGGTTCACCCCTCCACAGCTCAGTGGGGTTTATCCAAAAAAACATCTGCAGGTGGTCCCGGACTTGCACCACTGCTGCCCTGAGCTGGGAGAAGAGTGCTGGGGAACATCCCCGGACACAGCTAGGGCGGCCAGGGCTTTTCATTAGGAGAACATCTGGGGGCCACAGCGGCTAATTGGACTATGTTGTCTTGTGCCAAATGTATTTTTGAATAATTTTCTTCTTTTCTCAGGGTCAAGGTGATGTTTCCATGCTGAGCTCTGCTTGCACTGCTAAGTGATTAAAAGCAGCCTGCTTAGCATGTGCCAGGTACCTAACAGCAAGAGGGATGTGGGAAACCTCGGCTGGTTTGAGGGATCGGGATGCGAGCTTAACATTAGCCTTGAACATGTACCTGTGCATCCTTGAAGAGCCTGGGAAAGTCCTGAGAGGAGCTGAGCCGACAAGATAAGGAACTGCCAGATGGGCAAGTAGAAGAAGTGTATCAAAGATGTAGCAGAGAAAAGGCCATCCAACCATGAACTGATGGTCTGTGAGTGAACCAATCACATACAGACACCTATTCTTAAGAAATATATAAAAAGGCTTGTTCGAACAATCAACGGCCTTTTGGCCTTTAGTTTTGCGTACAATCCTTAGTGTGTCGTGTCCGTCTCAACAGCGACACAGGGAGACAGACTCCTGCCTAAAAAGAGTCACAAAGACAACTTAAAAATCAAAAAAATTAATGCAAGAAGGGGAAGACGCCAACAAGAAGTAGTGACAAAAGCGTTTGCTGGGGTCTCAAGAAATCCTGTTTGACTGCATACCTCACACCTTGGATCAATTAATCTGCTCCTCATTTCCTTATCAATAAAAAGGCATTTAGTTTTATTTTGCCTGGCTGGAAAGCAGAAACTGAGATTTTGGGGTTTTTTTATCTTCATCATTTTGAGAGATATAGGCCCAGTTATATCCCACCTAATCTTAACAAATTTAGCTGAGACAGTTCAGCCAGGAGGCTGGTCCCATAAGCTGCCTTCACAGCTTATGGAGAGAGCTGAGAACCTCCAGAGAGTTGAGCCACTTTTTAATTAATGTGGACCACTCTTTGGAGTTGTCCATCTCTATTTACAGACTAAAGAGACTCATTTGGGTGAGTGGTGCCTTTACTCAGACTCTTCAGATACAGGTTGAAAAATGTGCAAAAGGATGGTTGTTCAAGGGAGAGAGGATGAAGACTAGTAAGAAGGGGGTGGACACACAGGAAAGGGCTTAAAGCTGGACACCAAAATAAGAATGTGTAGCTTCAACACAGACATAACTAAACATGGGGCCAGTTTATGCAGAAAGGCATGGAAAGTTATTAGGTTTAGCACTGAAGACAGCAAAGCTTGTCCAAGAAGGCTGGTGGCAAGAGACTAGAAAGAGACTTATATTAAGGGTAGCTATCTTGACCTGGTCAGGGTTTTTCCTGTCCCTATTACTCTCTGTATGGCCTTTCAGTATCTCCCAAAGCCCCATGAAAATGGTTTAACTATACAGGCTTAACTCATGACTAGAATTGCTTTCATAGAAATTTGCTGAAGAAGCAGCTAGACATGGGCTGGACAAGACTGGAGAAAAGTACTGCCAACACAGCAGGAGGTTTTGTGGCTCTATCTCCCAATTTTGTTTTCATTTTCAGCCCCAACCCCTCATAAACTAGACAGAAAACATAACTCACATCTGTAAATAGTTTGCGTCAAACTGAAATTGCACTTCATACAAACATGCAATTTGCAGAAGACATCTCACCTACATCAGATTAAATACACTTTGGAAATCGTCATCAATTAAAAAAAGAAAATCTACAGTTGCTACTTATATAAATGTCCAATCCATTCATATCCAGCCACTAGCTTTTTTTTGCATTCACTAGAAAATGTGAGCCAAATGGAAATCAAACATGAGAAATCTCAGCTGTGCCTTTCTTAGTGCTGACGTCCTGACAGAGCTATCTGTTCTGCAAAGGACTCCAAATAAAACAGCCTTGTTTTGAGGAGCCTGTCTTTGAATACATTTCATCCACATTTGCTCATATTCCCCTTCAAGAAACACACGCACATGGGGAATGAATGAATGCCATGTGCAAATCTTGCGTAAACCATCTCTCTGGCTTCCCAAATTCTCACTATCTTGACATATCAAGAACAGATGCACACTCCCTTGCTCTGATAGCTTTGCCTGATCGTATTAATTCACAGCTCTAAGAAGTTTATTCTGATTTTAAGCAGCTATAAACGATCCTTCCTCCACTAACTTTATCATCATGAGGATTTACCTCTCAAACCCCCAAGGAAAACCCTGGTCCAAAGGGCAAGGCTGCGTGGAGCCGTAGCAATGCAAGATCCCTGTAGAGGGCATAACGGCCCCGCAGATCAAGCTGATCGCCCCAGGAAAGCCGGGTAGCTGCTATATTCCTCTGCATCATTTGAAATGTATATAGATTTCTATTTCAGTCAGTCATTTGCTAGCAGCAAAACTAGAACATTTCCTGTTTTTCCTCCTGCTGTAATCAGGATATTGCCAAATTAGGGCTGTCCTAATTACTCCTCAGCAGGTGCCAAATCCAGGAATGGTATCAGCAAAGGAAGGAAGGAAGGACCTTTAAGTTCAAGCCAAAGAAATCAGATCTATTGTCTGGCTCCAGTCAGTGAAGTTTTATATGAAACATGAGCATTTTGGACAACAGCACGTGAGCAGCTACTGATTTACAGAAGCACCCAGATGAAGTTTAGCCCACATATGTGCTCACTGCTACTGTTGGTATTATTATTAATAATAATAAGCGGGTACACAGCCACTCGCCAGATGAAGCTTCTCCTGAACAGAATCAGGCAATAGGAAATAATTTCTTGGTCAGAAAACACAAGGGGATTTTTCAGCTTCCCCTGCTATCGCCAGCCGCTATTAGTTATTAAAGGAGAGTATGTATAGCAGCTATTACAGCCCACATTGCTGCAGCATCTTTAGTGTCCTTCTATGCAAGTATTTATCCCCATGGCACGGGGCATGCTCCTGGTCCCCCTCTCCAGGGAGAGCCGTTTTACAGATGGGCAACTGGGATGTACAGAGAATAAGTTACTTATCCATGGTTACCCAGGAAGTCTATGATAAAGCAAGCACCTGAAGGACTTACACCAAACAAGCTGGCGTGATAACCCTGTGTCCAGTGGCACCATGCTGTGT
Organism: Falco punctatus; assembly: GCF_963210335.1. NCBI lineage: Eukaryota > Metazoa > Chordata > Aves > Falconiformes > Falconidae > Falco > Falco punctatus. The sequence continues at coordinate 62,009,542 of NC_137585.1, forward strand.
TTAGCTTCCACACTGTGCTCGGGGAAGCAGTTAAGAGATGGATCACCTGAAAATGCTAATGAACAAAGACAGCCCAGGACTGAGCATTTGATGACCGCCTGAAAGAATAAGTTTACAGAGAGGTTTGGGGAAAGTTTCACAAAACCCAGTGTGTGTGTATTATATAGTGTGTTGTGGTTCCTAATTCCTACCTTGCCATGAGATCTGAATACCCAAATCTCAACGTAATTAATTAAAATATAGCTGAATCTCTTGGGAACACTCAAATGGAAGGATCTGACTTGCTTTACAAGAAAGCAATAGCTACATACAGCTATTTATTTTACAGATGATGTCTTATACTCTCCATCTCCAACCTGAGGTCATGTTTGCCTGATTAGGAGAAAAGCTCTGTGGTTTCTAAGCCCTGCTACCACTGCCATCCACATTTAAAGAGCCTAAACCACAGTGCGATGTGGATAAAGTCACTGGGAAGCCAAGACTCTCCACATGCTAATGATCATTATTTCAGATTTTTTCCCCACCTAGAAAGAAAAATCCTTGACCATGCCTGCAGAGATGATTTCCAGAAGTACCTCCTGCTTACTCAGGGCAAAACAGCAGAAGCCCAAGAGCAGTACTGCTAGCATACACTGGTTTTCAAGCCTGCCTGTACCTGTAGGCAAGGGTGCAAGTGTCCTTGTACTCCTGGAGTTTCACACACACCATGTTCAGGAACTGATCCGAATAGGCGCTCAAGTCATGCATCAGGTTCATCAGGTCTTGAACAGTCTTCTCCACAATTACTGTGCTCTGGAAAAGAAAAAAAGCTGAAGTATGAATAGCAGTTCAGTGTATATCTTAATTTCAGCCTTCTCATATTTTGCTAATTAGCATCACAGATGCAACCATACAGCTGATGCTTCCTGACGCTGACCAGATGCTGGAGCAGTCCATACCATAAAGTGACGTAGAGCAGAATGAATGAAGAAAAAGAAGAAACCATGCAAGAGGTGAACAGGGGTTGCCTAGCTGTTTGACTATCAGGTATGTAAGTCCGGATTTCTGAGCCAGTTGCTGAGGACCAGTGGAGTTCACCAGGTCTTTCCTTCACTAGATGAAACCTCAACATGCAGAAGGTATGATTTTCAGAGGAACTGGTTACACGTGGCTTCACTGAACTCTGCTTGGACTTGCAAACGCCAAGTGTTTCAGCCTGACCAATAACTCTGGTCTCACAGATTGCAGACCATCTTAAATACTGAGGATTTCACCCATCACTCCCACTCATATGAGCTGCGTGTGTATTGTGTAGGGCACAAGCTTTCTGCTGCCACCTGAGGTTTAAGTAGCGCCTTGCAACCCTTTTGTTACCCCAAGCAGTGTATTACAATCATGGGACAACAGCACAAGTCTGCAAACCAAAAATGCTGCTCCACATCCTATAGATGAGCAAGTTTGGACAGCCTGCAGAAGGAGGTACCACGTATCTGATAACATCTGAGATTTAAACAGCTCCGTATGAATTCTGAGATTTCTGAGGCACTGCAAGGTGACTTGACACAATTTGTATTTACAACATTGCCTGTTGTATTTCATTTGGTTGCTACAAACCGGACAGAAGGAAGGTTACCAAAATCCAGGGCTGATATACATTGAATTAGTATTAAGCTCGGCAGAGTGAAGGGTATTCCTGAGCTATGTGCAAAGGCAAAGGAGACTAAAGCATCTGGGAGCCCTGGTTTGTCTGAGAAATTCTGGACTCAAATTATATGGGGGGACCCCAGAGACTTCACGAGGGCTGCATCAAGGCTGAATTTAGCCCTTTCTCCGTGTTAATTAGGACGTGAAGAGGAGTTAGTGACTCAGTCGTTTGCAGAGCAAAATCTCATCAAACCCCAAATCATTGTCTCTGCCACATCCCCACAAGCCCAACTTCCATCTCTCTATTGATTTCCAGATTAAAGTGCGGCAGCATCTCCCTGATCCATAATCCTGCTCCTCCAGAGCAACCCCTGAGTGACAGGAATTGATTCTTCTAACTGTCCCTGATTTGGTAAAAAAGCATCTGCAAATCTCATCCTCATTCAGAGCACACATGACTCCTTAGCATGTGGGGGTTTCAATGAAGGCTTAGTCACCGCCTGTGCTGTTTCTGATACATCCTTGGCTCACTACTGTACTTGGAGGAAAAAAAAAACACCCTTCTCTTTGGTTGCTCTTGTATCTTATTAAGCTTGCTCTTAACCAAATCACAGTAATTAACTGATCTTTCATATTGTAATCAGCAACAATTTGGGATTATTTTGTCCAAACAAAAATACAGTCTGGTGTAGCTGCCTCTCAGATGCTCTTGTTTATGCCGCTTCTCCTATTATTACAAGTATCTATGTTTTAATACTCAGTCCCACCCTGGCCTTGATGTACACAAGAGAGCAATTCAGCATACAGGACTTGCAACCCAGAACCACTGCAAGCAAATGAAGCAGACAACCGCGTGGAGAGGCTGCAGCAGCCACGGATGCTTTTTTGGCACCAATGGGCTTCAAGGTGTGAGCACAGCTTGTTAGCTGCAGCATTCAAACTTGCCCAGGCTCTTTGCTATCCCTGCTTGGGTGCCAGGCTGACTGTAGCAAGGGGAAAAGCAGCATTTTAAGAATCTACCTAGTTCCTACTAAAATGTGAGACCAATCTGGCACCTTTCCCTTGAGAGTAAACCCAAGACTACGTATGTTGGGCTGATAAATGCAGTGTGAAAATTACCTAGTAATTTGGGGAAATTAGATCAACCAGATCCACTGGGCTAGAGGTAGGGCACAGTCATGCCTTCATTACATTTAGGCTGTTTAAGGAGCTGCTGTACTTCAACCTTCCAGCACCGATGACCACAGTCAGTGCAAGGAGGTTCAGCAGACGGGCTTCATTTTGCACCTAGATGGCTTTAAAAGTGCTCCCATGGCCAGTGTTTGTCTGTCAAGAGGGGACAAGGTGACTCTCCAACCTGCTGACATGAGCCACGAGAACATCTCTGACTGCCCAAATAGAAAATACAGAAGTTGCTGTGCAGCATTCAAGACTCCTTCTGGGTCTGATCCTGATCCTTAAGGCTGAAGCATTAAAGTTAACATTTATACATAGGGAATGAAAAAAATAATAATCTTCCCAACTCATGTAGCAACCTGGAAGACAAAAACAGGTTTTCTCCTTTTCGCATGGATAATCATACTTCTCATTTGCCACTGGTATTTCACTGGTGAGAAATGGGTGGGATTTTCAGCAGACCCATGCTATCAGCTGATCTCTCCTAGAGCACACTAGGGGAAGGATCTTCCTTCCGAGTATCCTCGTGTGATAGCAAACTTCATGGGTTGGATGTGCAACCACACAAAGAGGAATCAAACCTGGTCTTGATCCACCTCATGTCTATTTCTTTATGTAACTCAACATTTGAGCAAACAACAACCTAAAAATCCAAAGACTGTATGTTAAAAAAGAAGATATTGCTGGCTTCTACGTCATTTCTCCCACTTACTTTCTCCTCTCTACAACATTAAAATCACAGCTAAGCTCCTGCCAATATCTGGATCTTAGAATAAGATCTTTTGATTTAAAAGAAATACAAAGCTACTTGCATGATTAAAAAAAAACAAAAGAAGAAAGATTACCATATGAAAGAACATAGTACCAGATAGGTAATGGCTATTTTTCTGTAACATCCTAACCTTTTCCAAAGCAATCCTGACACATCTGCACGAATCTCTGGGGACACTGTATTAGGATGCATTAGGCCACACTAATACAGCTGGATTCGTTAGCTGGGACAGCACAGGATCTTCTGAAACTCCGTGTGAGAAAATGAAAGGCAGTGCACGTATTATCAGAGAGTTACAATCCGGTTGCCTCTAACCCATCTGGATTCATTAACAGCAAATGGGTATGATCAAAGCATAATTTTATGGCAAGTCACTTCAATGAAGCCTTTTAAAAAAACCCACACTAACAAGGAAACTCATCCACAGAACAATATTCATCTTCTCGCACCTGAAAACGCTGCGTGGTGCTGAATCCTAACATCACGCAGAGGGTATGATTCATTACTCCCACAGCACATTGGGGTGAAGGTTTTAAAAGAGTCTTAAGGCTACTAAAAATAAAAAGAAATTCCTTCTTACAACCTTCTGTCCATTAGCTACTGTTGAAGTAACAGAATAAAACAGAGCAGCACCACTTGTTATTAACACCATGGGTTTAAGCTTTAATGTATCTTGCAAACATTTATCATTATTCCTTGATATGGCCCTTATTCTCAGTTGTGCTGAAGCTTCAGATAACGTAAAGCAGCTCCAGGGCAGGTATAATTTACACTCTGGCCATAGGGTTTTCACCAGTCCAGAGTGATGGAGAATAAGCATACCCAAAGGTATTATTCCAATAATACCTCTGGAATTATTGTCTTGTGCAACCCCACCTAAGTTTTTAAAATGACTGAACTCCTCTACAGCCAGAGGGCACTCGATGTAAAATGATGCAGCTGGAAGTATGTTTGTAAAAGTCTCTTAAAATGCGGTTTCAGTACAATAAAGCTGGTTCCCCAACAACTCCCCAACACGCAGAAGTTCAAAACGGGTCAAGCCTACGCAAACCTCCAGGTTTTCAATCTGTCATTTTGCTTTTCCCAACTTCTTAGTGAGGAGCACTTAGATTAGAGGAACAATCTGCACCCTAAATATTTTTTTCTGCAGAAATCAAAGCTTCTCCCATGCCTGTTTACTTGCTTCATTTCCTTGGGGGAAGAAGGCAAAGATGGGAATATACCTGTGCAGCGATGGCTTCACCACGTGACAGGCTCCTGAAAACACAGCAGATGGAGGAAGAGACCTTGGAACTGTAAAGGTTGTCAATTATTAGTATATTATTGCCCATCACTTTAAAATCTCCTTGAGATGCCTTGGCAGAGGAAGGCACCAGATGAGTGCAGGATGTGGCTGCCTTAAAGGCAAACAAAAAAAAAGGCAAGCCAAAAAAAAGCCTAATCTAATTTTTACACTGGAGATTAGCTGACACCCCACAAATTTAAAAGTACTATATGGAGCACAGCTGTAATTAAAGGTGGAATAGGAGAGATGAAAGGTTTTTAAACCTCTTCAGGCTCAGTGCTGGCCCATAGCTCTGGGTTTCGGTCCATTTCCAAAGGATGCTGGTGGTTATGTCTCAAACTGACTCCTTGACATGCAACATTTATTCATGCATTTTCTTGTTGTTTTTTTATTTTTAATTACAGCTTCTCAGCTGCCCCCAACAATGTTAAATTCGCAGCATCTGCCTTTCCAAAGCATTATTCATCCTCCTTTCCCGGCACTGAGAAGGTGTACTCAGCAGAGGGCTCCAGTGACCCATGCTGCGGTGCTACTCTTCAGGCAACAGCTGCAAATACATAAATCATCATGTCAGAGGAGGAAGCCTTCGCCTGCCCCAGCAGAAACGCATCATCCATACAGATTTGTTCCACTTGATGCAGCCTCACCTGTCTCGGGTGCTGTGTGCCGTGTCATCATTCATTATGGTGACAAACTTCCCCACAAATTGCCCTGGCTCCTCCCGTGGAGGTGGGGTGCAGAGCTGGGGGCTGCACTTGGAAACTACATGGTTGTGGTTTAGGAGACCATGGAGTGTCTCCTTTCCTCTGGGAAGGCTGGCGTTACATTCCTGTAGTACCTGTGGGTGTTAGGCTGATTCCTCACTCTGCAATGAGCTGCAGAAATGAACTTGTGGAGGCTTCTGGACAGCTTGGGGTGGAAGCAATAAAGCTGATGGGCATGCACTGAAAGCCAGCTCTGGATCTGGCTGAACGCCAGCAACGGGTGGTCATCTCCCAGCACCTTGCCACTGGGCTCAAGCATCTCACAAATCCGTAACCCAGGGTGCCAAGGGATGCTCTGGTTCAGGAGCCCTAGTGCAGTCCCTGGTGCTAACCCTGCCCCGCGGCATGCACCAGGGAAAGTCAAACGCTGGGGAAGTCCCCTTCATTAACCAAGGCTCCAAGGAAACAGCATCCCTCGAAGATCTGATTCAGCTTCTTTTCTCCTATCAAAACTTCACTCTTCCTCATTCCCCTCTGAGCCCACCCTCCATGCTGCAGTGTCGGCCATCCCCATCCCACCTCTCCAAACCTCTTGGCAGTCAGCTGCCAAACTGCTGCCTGTGCCATGCCCAGTGCAAACATTTTAAATAACAGGAGGTTTAGGCAAAATACTCCTGCCATTTTGGGGAATATTTTCCGCTGCTTTTATTTATTTATTTATTTACTTACTTCCTCCCCCCTGCCATGTGCTCAGCAGCTCCATCTCAGCTGCTTCCATGCTGGAAGGTGCTTGCCCTGAGGTGGGGCTAGAGGCTGCCCAGTATTTCCCTCAGAACAGCTATGCCTGCGGGAGTGCTAAGGGGATGGATGCCAAGGCTGGCCACAGATTTCCCAGGCCCTGGAGGCAAGAGAAGTCTGGAGAAAGGAAGACCTTCCCCTTCCAAGGAGGAACATGTTAGAGATCACTGATGAAAATCTGACACCCACAAATCCATGGTCCCTGATGGGATGCACCCCCAAGTGCTGAGGGAGCTGGCAGATGTTATTGCCAAGCCAGTCTCTATCATCTCTGAAAGGCTGTGGAGGACAGGGGACATCCCTGAGGACTGGAGGAAAGCGAGTGTCACTCCAGTTTTCAAAAAGGGCAAGGAGGGCCCAGGAAACTACAGGCCAGTCAGCCTTACCTCCATCCCAGGGAAGGTGATGGAATAGCTCATCCTGGGGGTCACCTCTAAGCAAGTGGAGCAAAAGGAGGTTATCAGAAGGAATCAACATGGATTCACCATGAGGAAATCACGCCTGACCAACCTGCTTTCTGTGATGGAATGAGCAGCTGGGTAGATGAGGGGAGAGCAGTGGATGTTGTCTGCCTTGACCTCAGCAAGGCTTTTGACTCTGTCTCCCACAACACCCTCAGAGGCAAGCTCAGGGAGTGTGTGTCAGGTAAGAGGACATTGAGGTGGGTTGAGAACTGGCTGAACGGCAGAGCTCAGAGGGTTGAGATCAGTAGTGCAGAGTCTGGCTGCAGGCCTGTAGCTCATGATGTTCCCCGGGAGTCAGTGCTGGGTCCAGTCCTGTTCAACTTACTCATCAGTGACCTGGATGAAGGGACAGAGGCTCCCTCCGCAAGTTTGCTGATGGCACAAAGCTGGAGGAGCGGGTGCTGCAGCAGAGGCTGCGCTGCCATTCGGCGAGACCTGGCCGGGCTGGAGAGCTGGCGGAGAGGGACCTCACGGAGCTCAGCAAAGGCCAGTGCAGGGTCCTGCCCCTGGGCAGGGACAGCCCCACGCACCAGCACGGGCTGGGGCTGCCCTGCTGGGGGGCAGCTCTGCGGGGAAGGGCCTGGGGGTTCTGGTGGGCAGCAAACTGCCCCTGGGCCAGCAGCGGGCCCTTGGGGCCAAGAAGGTCCCTGGGACCCTGCGGGGCATGAGGAGGAGCATGGCCAGCAGGGCGAGGGAGGGGATCCTCCCCCTCTGCTCTGCCTCCGTGAGGCCGCGTCTGGAGTGCTGGGTCCGGTGGAACTGGGCTGCCCAGTTCGGGAGAGATGGGAAACTGCTGGAGAGGGGCCAGCAGAGGCTACGGAGATGATGAGGGGACTGGGGCATCTCCCTGATGAGGAGAGGCTGAGGGAGCTGGGCCCGTTTTGCCCGCAGAGGAGAAGACTGAGAGGGCACCTTATGGGTGTCTACAACCATCTCAAGGGCGAGTGTCAGGAGGACGGGGCCAGGCCCTTGCCAGGGGTGCCCAGCGACAGGGCACGGGGCAGCGGGCACAAGCTGCAGCACAGGGAGCCCCACCTGAACAGGAGGGAGAACTTCTTTACCGTGAGGGTGCCAGAGCAGGGGAACAGGCTGCCCAGAGAGGCTGTGGGGTCTCCTGCTCTGGGGACATTCAGACCCCCTGGACGTGCCTGTGTGCAGCCCGCTCTGGGAGAGCTGCTGAAGCAGGGGCTGGGCTGGGGGGGCTCCAGGGGTCCCTCCCAACCCCACCATTCTGTGATTCTATGAAAGTTCTGAAGCCTGGCTGACCATCGCCGCACTTGGGTTTCATACCAGCAAAATGCTGCTGGATGCAAGTAAGTGTTCCCGGTATGTAATGGGGTTGTAGAGAGAGGACTGAGCTTGATGTGCTTCCTAGATATGGCCCGGCATATGGAGTTCCACAGAAAAATGTGCAATTCTCCAAATACCATACAGGATACAGGATCTAGGGTCAAGGATCTGGGGTTAATTTTGTTATATTATCCAGTACTTCAAGGGCAGCTATAAAGAAGACAGAAGAACTGTCTTCAGAAGGACCACACGAAGAAGACAAGGGGCAACAGGTACAAGTTCCAATGGGAGAGGTTTCATCTCGACATAAGAAAGACATTTTTTACAATGAGAAGAATCACTGACTGGAACAACCTCCCCAGGGACATGGTAGAGCCCCCATTGTAGGAGGGTTTCAAGATGCAACTGCAGAGGGTGCTGGACAATCTCATCTTGGCTCCCTTTCTCAAGAAAGGTTGGACCAGATGATCTTTTCAGGATCCTTCTAACCCGGGCTGTTCTATTCTATGATTCATTAATATTGTGATTAGTTTCTTAGGACATTTATAGAGACTAATGGGCTTTCAGCAGACACAGGAGCTTTGCCAAAATCACATCCAAGGCAATCAGCTCTAAACTAGGAAACCCATCGTGCCCAAGCTGCCTCCCCATCCCACGCCCCCACCTGCCATCCTGCCTCCCCCCGTGTTCTGACCCGTGATGCTCCGCAGCATTAGGGTGCCAGTTGCAATTTGGTTATTCTGCTGTCAATTAATAACAGTTTGTTACTCAGCAGGCAGGTGAAACGGAGCTCTGCAGTGATCTCCCAGCATCTCATCTCATTAAATGCTATTACATGTTGGTAGAGCAGAGTCAGAGATGGAAATCATTCAAAACTGAAAACCATGAGCTGGGGACCCAGCTTCTCCTAAATATTGTGATAAACTGGCTGCTTAAACCTACTTTATGTCTAAAAAGTAGCCAACCCCTGTGGCTGGGGGAGGGGGCATGGGCTGGGCAGGAGAGCTGGGTGCTGCTCCAGCTCCATCACTGCCATGGGTCCCAACCTCCATCCCTATTTCAGTGTATCAGTGCTATGATTACCCCAACAGAAACAGAAGGGAAAAAACCGACCCTGAACCAACTAAAATAATTTTTCCTTAGCTAACAGAGGAAAGATGGTAGTCTAAATTGTCTGTTTTACTGATTAGTGGTTATTTCACACAGAGTGATAAGGGGGCTTTTCAATTTGTTTTCTTCTGTGGTACATCCAGGGTTTACAAAGGGCTGGAGTTCTTAGTATGTATCAATTCAAATATGTGTTTAAATGCAAAAACTCTTTTTACGGTCTTAAAATCTGATAGCCTGCTTTTCTCATACAGCTTCTTTTTTTTCAGCAAAAATCATTATCCCAGTATCAGTTCTGCAGGATCCTGACTGTTACTATGGTTATACTACATTCTACTACAGCTTTGCTTCCCAAATGCTCCTAACCTTGAGGGATTATTATTTTTTTTTTAAACTATAACACTGCCTGTTTCACTGCAGGTGACATTTTTTCTTTTTATGGGCTTTATTCTGAGAGGTCCTGAGTTCCTTCATCCCCATGGATGTGAACAGGAGCCCAGGATCTGCTGTGTCTCCCTTTCACCTTTAAATGTGATGCTGCAGTAGCCAAATGAGTGCACAGACAAGGTCTTGGATAGCTCTTATTTACCTGGCACCGTGTGATCCAGAAAACATTTGCTCCAGTGAACTAGAATATTGATGAAGAGCAAAATGTACATTTTCTTTTTTTAAAAAAGGAAAACATGTACCGTAAAATCTGCTTATTACTGTATTACCATTGACCATGCAGAAGAACTGTTTTCTTCCTCTAAACACTATTTTTGTTATTTAGGATTTCACAGTCTGTGTTTTGAACACATGAACCTCCTCTGTAACACACAAAGTTCACATCAACTGTGGCCAGCCCTGCTGAAGTCCAGTAAGCGTGGTGTGCAACATCACAACTACTTAAAGCACAGAAAGAGGAGTCTGCCATGAGGGTTTTCAAACCATGCTCTGCAATGATTTCAAAAACAGGTAAGGGATACTCATTTGCTCTGCAATTTGAACAAAAGCCTGCACAATCTAAAAGCGCATGTGCCTTTTCTGCAATAGGTAAAGCCAAATCCCAAAGCTGGAAAAGACTGGGGCCCACAAAGACCGTCGTATGTCAGGATGGGATTTTTCATCATGTTCTTTGTCCAAATTTGAGACATGCTTGTGCTCCAGATGGAGCTTCACAGCAAGGAAACATTTTCTTAGGAAGATTTCCCCAATTTCCAATTAAACTGAATCCCTTTGTACAGCATCGCAGGTCAGAACTGGCCAACATCTACCTTCATGCCTTCTCACATCATGCAGAATGTGGACTTAACAACTGGGTTGCAGTTCAGTTCTTCTTCACAATCCTTCATGACGGCTGTAGACTGATGCTCACTCACATATGAGACTACAGCTCATTTGTCCCACCAGAAACCAGTTTTGCCACCACCATCAGGACAGAATGATGTGACTAGATAACTACATATGAAAAGCTTTTTCCGGTGAGAAATGCTCTGTGCAACTGCCTGCTCTACATTGCCCAAATGAACTGAATTTGATGGTTATCATTACACTTCCCTGTTCAGACATTTGCATAGAAAAATGAAAAAAAAAATCTTTTTCTTTTTGACCTCCTGAATGCCTCTGACACCAGAATACTGTTCAAGCTCCTTATTTATTTTATTTAAGCCTTCTAAGCCAGCCATAGAGAGATCCAGCAGATGGGAGCTGAAGCTGGATCATATGAGAGCAGAAATGAGCTACATGTTTTTTAACAGTGAAGGTAATTAACCACATGAACAGCTTGCATGTACTGGATTTTCCATCTCTGCAAGGCTCTAAATCAAGCACAGGTGCTTATCTGAAACACTAGCTACATTCAAACCGAGTTATGGACTTGATGCAGAAATTACTGGGCACACTTCTGTAGCTGATTATACTGGAGATCAGGCACATTTATTCTGATTTTGAGCCCAAATATATTTCATGGCAAAAGCTGCCTAAGGTATGCTTAAAAACAACTAGCCAAACAAAACTATCTTGCCATCCCAGAAGCTCTGACACAGAAATACCTAAAAGCAGTGGCATTTTCTTCTCTAGAACTAGCAGTGCAGATCTGCACCCCAAAAAGACACTGTAACTATTCACCTCTCCTAATTTCCCCACAAAACAGGAATTCCTGGCACATCAACTCTTAGCTGGTGCCCAGGAACATGCCAGCATGCCAAAAAAAAGGGACTGGATTCAGTGGGTCCATGCTGCTGGAGATGGACTACCAGCAGAAGCCACGGAGCATCCCCTGCCAACCAGTTCTCAACTCCAAAAACATACTGCTGTAAATCATAGCCATGGGACTGGAAGCATCCACTTGATGTTTTGATAGTCTTCAAACAAACAAACACTCATCCCTGACACCAAGCAGGCTGCTAACTCAGCATTGTTACAAAGTTAAAAAGCAGGAAATATAAAAGTTAACACTTGAATAAGGATTTTCATCCATTTATTCTCATTGCACATCCACGTGTGCAGCAGAGGAGATGAGCAGGGAAGGAAAAATTAGGTTGCACACAGGGGAAAGTTCGTCAGTCCAATCTTAGAGCCTTTAGATCACCCTCCCATAAGAAACACTGCCACTTGAGACATTTAAGTCTTCACTGAATGATACAGTAGTAAGTGCATAATAAGGAATGCCGCTACCTTGGCAGAGAGATGGACTGGATAACTTAATAGGTCTTTTGTATCTCTCACTTCTCTGATCCTGCTGAGTTCTGTAGCTATTATTAAAGGCATTTTTTAAGGTATTTTAATTTACTTCTCTAAATGGATTTCCATTCATTCATTCCTACCAAGTGAATGTTGTCAGAGACATTAGCAGCATGATAAAATAGCTGTAGCTTCATGCTGGTTTTAATGTGTTACATACACAAGAAAAGTCATTAGCTCTCAGCCTTTAATATACCCTCTTTACTGCTGCATAACTGTTTATCACTCAAAAGTGTCAGACACAGGCCACGCTCTTGCTTTATTAATCAATATACATTTGTGCAAGGCTGCAATGAAAAGAAATAACGTCCAGTTATTTCAAGCAATGGTTTGTACTGCAGGAGCTGAGAAGCTCGTCCCTGACATTTTCAGCCCCCCCTGAATATTCCCAGAAGTGGCTCTTAGGATTTTACACAACTCTCCCAATTACAGGTACACTCATGGCAAGGTGACAATTTATTTCTCATGTACTGAGTGGCAGGTTTCTTTCTCCTTTGTAATACCTGCACTAGAACACCATTAGCAGCTGAAACATGATACAAATTGAACACGGGCCATGAAATTAATGATGCTCAGAAGCAGGCCATCAATTCTGGAAGCAGAGTGAACCTCATTTTTTAATAAATGTTTTCATATGGCTAGCCCTGTTTGCAGAATAAGACCCATCTGTATTATTTTTATGAATACTCTATGTGCTCCAAGGTCTATTTCCTTCACTCTCAGAGCTCCAGCTTTTAAAGCATACTTACCTATTAAAAATCTCTTGCTAGAGAGAGGGCATACACATGCCCCATGTGGAGGAAAGAAACTCCTGGAAAGACGCAGCAACCACAACAAGGGCATCTGGCTGATGAAAAAAAAAAAAACTATCTGAAAAAATAGATGGAGAACGGCTTAGGACTGAGCCCTCAAAAGAAGATGATGTTGTGCTCATGAATTTATGCTGTCCATGTCGACAACAATGCAAAGACTGTAAGTATGATCTAAATTCAACAAGAATTAATGAAAATGCGAAAGAATACTAAAAGCAGAAGGGCCAAATAAATACATGAATGACATGTAAAGGCTAACAGTTAATCCAGGCTGAGCTCCAAGAGCTAACCCAGGCAGAGCTTCTAGGATCAGAAAGAGGTAATTTCACTGAAATCACAAGGCCATTTGTCAGATTGTAGGTCGGGGCAATCCCAAAGACAAAGACAGGCTGGGCAGAGAATGGATTGAGAGCAGCCCTGAGGAGAAGGACTTGGGGGTGCTGGTGGACGAGAAGCTCAGCGTGGCCCGGCAAGGTGCGCTCGCAGCCCAGCAAGCCAACCGAGCCCTGGGCTGCACCAAGAGCAGCGTGGCCAGCAGGACCAGGGAGGGGATTCTGCCCCTCTGCTCCGCTCTGCTGAGACCCCCCTGCAGCGCTGCCTCTGCTCTGGGGTCCTCAGCACAAGGAGGGCACGGGCCTGTTGGAGCGAGTCCAGAGGAGCCCACGGAGATGATCGGGGGCTGGAGCACCTCTGCTGGGAAGACGGGCTGAGGGAGTTGGGGCTGTTCAGCCTGGAGAAGAGAAGGCTCCGGGGAGACCTCAGAGTGGCCTTTCAGTACCTAAAGGTACTGAAAGAGCCGACAAGAAACCTGCAGAGGGACTTTTTACAAGGACCTGTAGCGACAGGACAAGGTGGAATGGTTTTAAACTGAAAGAGGGTAGATTTAGAGTAGATATTAGGAAGAACTTCTTTAGTGTGAGGGCGGTGAGCCACCGGCACAGGCTGCCCAGAGCAGCTGTGGCTGCCCCATCCCTGGCAGGGCTCAAGGCCAGGCTGGACCTGGGCTGGTGGAAGGTGTCACTGCCCATGGCACGGGGGTTGGAACTAGATGCTCTTTAAGGTCCCTTGCAACCCAAACCATTCCGTGACTCTATGATTTTGGAACAAGTTTCTAAGTCTCATCTGTAGGGCTAAATGACAACGTAGAGTGACAAAACCAAGGTCACTAGTGAGTTTCTAGAAGGTAACACCCAATATAGGGGAGATCCTGAAAGACACAGGTCACTCAAACCTCACCTTAGAGCACTGCAATTCACATTTGTGTCTTACACTGAATTAACCTAACTATAATGAATGTGATAAAGCAGTCTGTATTTTCCAAAGCAGTCCTTGGGAAACATGGGAGAGAGCAGAGGCCCTCCAAGAGGGTCCAGCCAATTACAGGCAGTGGATTAAATTCCTGCCACTAAGACATCCAAAAGTATATTAAAATTGGCATTTAAATTTATTGTATTGTTTTCTCTGGCTTGACTTTAAAAGCCACCATGGGTGAAAATGCAGTTAAACCACAGGAATGGTGTATGTTTCATTTTTCTAGAGGCAGTAGTAAAAAGCAGTAGACCAACTGAGCCTTGTTTAAGCATTCTCAAGTAGTTAAAAAAACTTATTTTCCCTAAACATTAGTTTAGGTTTCACCTGTAGATGATTTTTTTCTAAATGTAGGAATCAGAGAGTAAAGAAAAGAAATCTCAAATATTCCAAAGTGCTTTTAAATGTCACCTACCAGCAACTTGGGATGGATTTCTGCAATTCAGAGGCTGTATTTTTGCTAAAACCCTCATTACATTGGTTTTCTTGAGAACTTGTTGCCACACATAATGTGGCCCTGTGCATAAAGGGCTGGCCATTACCATTGACAGTTATGATTGATGGGCCACATCAACAGCCACCAGCTCCCAGAGAGCTGCCCTCAAGTTGGAGCTAAGGGATTCTGTGGGGCTAAGGTTGAGTATAAATTTAAAGGAAAAAAACCAACTGTTTACAAAGAGAATTGACACAACAAAGCACACAGGAGGCCAGAGGATGACACTTTGGTTTCACAGCAACTTCTGATGTTTCTAATTTGGGTTGCCCCAAACAGAATGGGCAAAATCAAGACCTTTTCGGTATTTCCATTAGAACAGACCTGTGCTGAAATGCTATTTATACACAAAATTGATCTCTGCCTCTCTGTCTCAGTGGTTAAGAAAACAATAAAAAGGAGATAAATTTTTCTCCTAGACCATTCACTCAGCAGAGGGATGTGAGCCTCGATATCTGATTGCACCGGCCAATACTCTAACCACTAGACTCTCCAGGACAAGACAGATGCTAGACTCCCCAGCCTGATTTAATTTGCTTCCAGCTGATTTCAGACAAACACATTGCTGGTATGGAGAAATCTCAATACAACTCAGCAAGAAAATGCCTTCCAACCACATCCAGGCATAACCTTAGTAGAGCTGAAGTCTCTCAGACCAACTTTCCCTACTCTTCCTCCCAGGTATGACTCAGTAAGCAAAAACCAAAGCCACTAGGAAATGAGAGGCAATGTACTCAAGGTAAAAATTAACACACATATATGTCTACATACACAAAGAGAATCCAAATATCCTTAGTCTTGTGAAATTTCAATTTTATGAAACCCTTGGCATTATGCAGAGCTTCTGAAGTTGGAAACTACAAAAAGATGAATTGTCTCTTCTGTAAAAGGAAGCAGAAGATTTAAAAGCTCTATAGTTTCATTTATTCCATTTGTTTACTTTTCTGCATTTACTCTTGCGGCATGAGCACGGTTTAACTTGACCAGTGTAAGGGCAACTCAGGGTGCCCTTGCACAGCACCAGACCAACAGGGAAGATGTAGTGTGAAGCTCTGCCCGAAAAAGCACAGAGAAAACTTGTATGTTGTACGTGATGGCATCACTTGTGATTTATTTAATAAATTAAGCCTTGTGTTCTACACATCAAAGACTAAGGAGATCACAGTTCTGTCCCTCGATGTCCCCAAAGGATTATTTTGAAATTCCTCATGCATGGAGATTGTGAGCAACTTGCTCCAAGTATCTGACAGCTTGTATTAATATTGCATTCATCAAAACTGAGTGACCACTCCAAACCCCGGGAGATTCAGGTCTGACAAATTCTTCTGTTCAGGAGATGGGAGAACAGACAAAAACAGCCTTTGATTCTTGCAAAGAGAAGCAGCAATTACAATGAGACTCGTGGGCTGGGTGCAAAATTTACACACCGTTAAAATACTATTTTCCCCTATTTGAACAAAGCTACTTGCCTCTTCTTCGCTCAGAACCAACCTGATGATGGGTCCAACTATGGGACTATTTCTGAAGCAGGATGCTTCCAAATGTGAGCCATGGTGTGAGAAAGGAAAACAAGAAACACACTTTCTGGGAAGCAGTGATAAATGTGGAAAATGCCATTACCCTGCAGGGCACTTTCCCTTTCAGACTGACCATCTCCAGCGGCCAGGTTGGCCACATCAGCTTAAAATAGTGTGGAAAAGGAAAACTTGGACGTTTGCACAGAATCTGACTGATGGGTCACAACTACCGCCAAAGCAACTTTCACCATCCTATTCGCATGAAGAGGGATGGGAAAAGAAGACCTCTCATAGAGCTCCATCTAACACCTTCCAGCAGAAAACAAGGTCTGGATGGGGCCCAAGCTCTGTGATAAATATTTGTGTTAGGAGTCAGCTGCACTGTTTGCCTGATGCTGTAAAGTCAAATGTCATGTGCTGAAGAACACTCCTACAGACAAACCCTGAATCACACATGTCAGGGGAACCTCACTTGATCCAGCTTTGTCCTTTTCCCCTTTCATAACCACAATACCCAGGCTGACAAGACCGCAACTATGCTGCTATGGTATTTCATCACAGTCTGCCCAAAGGCCTGTACATTAATCAAAAGAAACCCCCAAAACTCCAAGAAGCAAAAAAGTATTCAGTTGCACATCATTGTTTCCCACACTACGCAATGAATACTTCCACACCTTTGAGCTCCCTGCAAGAGGCAAAAAGAACTCAATGAACTACTCAGCATTTTAGCAACCATTTGCTCGTAACTCTGGATCTCTGTTGTAGCAAGAAACACAAAGCCCTGCAAACCCACAAACTCCACTTCCAAAATACTGCAAAAGGGCAGTGTCAAAAAGAAGTTGCTTTTTTCCCCCCAGATCACATTCTAGGAGGAAAAAAAAAAATCAAATTGGGAAACGAAAGACCCACTGGGTCAGCTCATTATGAGAGCTATCTAATAACAGCGGAGATGCCATTGTTCAATTCCCAGCCAGAGCGGGCAGAGCAATAATGAGCAGTCCCGCTCAGCAAACGGTCTGGACGATACTATACATCTTCTCTTCCCATGTCTAACTTGTGTATCATTTCCTGACAGCCCCATGTCTCCTTCCGAGCAGATGGCTCCCTACAGTACATCTTTAAGAGACTTCCCAGGCAGTTATGGATGGCAGAGAACGAGCATTTTGTTTTATCGCTTGCTCATATATTATTTTCCCCATGCTAATGACAGTTAAGTTATTGTCCTGTGAATAAATCCATTTAGGCCTCGCAATGCTGGCTGCAAGTGAGAAGGCGAGAGAGCAGAGGAAGCCAAACTTGG